>NC_134687.1:585238548-585838548 GCF_050947455.1 Rhinoderma darwinii | reverse complement strand
CCTAATGACTGGAACTAACAGCATCATAGGGATATATGATGCTGTTACGTAGTTCAGGTCATTAGACTTAGGGGGGAATTCACACGAGCGTGATTTGGCAGCGTGTAGGCCGCGTGGTTTTCGCGCGGCACGCAATGCCCTATAGAAGTCTATGGGGCAGTACACACAGTCCGTGTATTTTGCGCAGCGTTTGTTCACTGCGCAAAATACGCGACAGGTTCAATAACTCTGCGTATTTCACGCATCACGCACCCATTGAAGTCAATGGGTGCGTGAAAACCAGGCAGGTTGCACGGAAGCACTTCCGTGCGAACCGACTGAAACAGCGCACGAGCTGTCAAAAGGATGAATGGAAACAGAAAAGCACCACGTGCTTTTCTGTTTCCAAGCATCGAAACGGAGTGTCTTTGCGAGGAGCGAACCCCGACAACCGAAGCTAACTTCACCGGGTTCGGCCAAACTCGTTTTGGCCGAACCCGGCAAAAAAATTTCCGGTCCGCGACGTCGGGAGACATTCACTGTGCATGGTGCTGAAAGAGTTAAACTGTTTCAGCACCATGGACAGTGACTTGCGATCCCAAAATACATGAACCTGTAAAAAAAAACGAAGTTCTAACTTACCGATTACTCCTGTCTCCTTCCTGCAGTCCGACCTCCCGGGATGACACTTCAGTTCAAGTGACAGCTCCAGCCAATCACAGGCCAAGCACAGGCTGCAGCCAATCACAGGCTGCAGCCGTCACTTGGACTGCCGCGTCATCCAGGGAGGTGGGGCCCGATGTCAAGAGAGGCGCGTCACCAAGGCAACGGCCGGGAAGTTCTCGGTAAGTAGGAACTTTATCTTTTTTTTTTACAGGTTTTTCGCTGTTGTGTTCGGCATTCACTGTCGAGGGTGCTGAAAGATTTAGCTCTTTCAGCACCTTGGACAGTGACGGGCGTCGACAAGCCTCATCTCTATGATGCCGGCTGCGCGAAAATCACGCAGCCGCGCATCAGACACGCATGACACACGCAGCTGTCAAATGTTTTTTGCGCTCGCAAAACGCTGCGTTGTTTGCGCGCGCAAAAACGCAACGTTCGTGTGAATCTGCCCTTAAGGTAGGAATCTGTGGCCGCAAAAATGCACCTGTATTACTCCCGTGTAAAACCGGTCAGTTGAATTATTATTATTTTTCTAAACGCCATTAACATCCAGGGCGCTGTACATATGAATTACAGAGCGGTTTAAATACCGGATACTGTATATTTATAACTTTGCAATCCCTCTCTGATGACAATGTAGCTCTATATGGTCTTGTTTTTTGTGTGCCGTTTCGGATAACATATAGGCTAGCGTTTAATGACATAAGAATGATTAACTGTACATGTAATAAAACAGTTGTTAATTCAATTCCCTAATATTTTACGTAAAGTATCTACAAAACAGATGTGATACTTAGCTGTTAATAGTTTAATACACCAATAATTTTAAAAAAATCCCATCATAGCCAAAACTCTTTGACTTGAGTGGCAAAAATATAAGACTCAATGCTTGTATAATAATGAAGAAAACCCCAATGTAATTAATGGACAACCACATAATGCATCCTGTCTTGTATTTTTCGAAATGTATACATTTAACGTAACATCCTGTCGTGTATTAGTATTGGATGTCTAAATAGTGTAACCCACGAATACAAATATTCTCCAGTGACCTTCTTGAATACCAGATTGTGTACATTTGCAGTTTATGGTTTGAGGTTTGTTTAAAAAAATCCTTAATGCGCTTTTTCTGGTCTTTTTTTCGATTAACCTCATACATTAAGAAATATGTGTTACTTGCTCTGGAGATTATAACCCACACACAGATACAGATAATGTTATATAATGCAAGCAACTACCTTTTGATCTTTAGGCCAGGATCACACATACAGATATTAAGCCAAACACAGGAGTTGACTCAAAAATCGCACCAAAAACTGCATCAAAACTGTGTGTGATCCTGGCCTTAGAGTAGATTTTTTTTTCTTTTTTAAAGCTTGAGTCGTTGTTCTCTATCCCCCGAAGTGCAAAAAAAGTGCAGAGGTGCCACACAAAAAAGTGCACAAAGGATGCGGTCTATCACAGCCCTTCTCCCAAAGGAGAGAGGCCCCGCATAACCATTCCCCGACCCTCCGTACCATAGGCCCAAAGGATCGAACATCGATGGTCCCCCTTCGCCGAAGCTCAGGTAGACCAAACAACGCTCCGAGGCTTCTAGCATGGCTGCCACCCCAAGAGTGGGTGCCTTAGAGTAGATTCGCAGGAGGCAGATTTGTTGCAGAAATTTCTGTGACTGAAAATCAGTTCCATACATGTGAATGGGGTTACTTTTGCAGCATGCAGATGGATTTCTGTAAGCCTCTTTCAGATGTATCAGACAGTCGCATAAATTTTTGCAAGAAATCTGCCAAGTTTGAATATACACTTCGGCCGCTTTTTTTTTTTAAACATTACGTTTTTATTGTTTTTTCATAGTGCATTTATACACAACAAAACAAGACTGTACATATATTATGTTTAGAACATCAGGTGAGATACAAGGTACAGTCGGAACAGTATCTATGTATTAGAACAAACAAAAACAAAACAAAAATAAAGAAACAAAAAGGAAAGAAAATGGATTAGAGTTAGGCTGGGTTCACACTGAGTTTTTTGCAGGCGGAAATTCTGCTTCAAAATCCGTTTGGAAGTTTGAGGCAAATTTTCCTCTACCTGCACGCCGATTTTCGCGGTTTTAGCGGGGTGACACAGCCACTAAAAAGTGTTTAAAGTGGTTTATCTTCAGAGACTGAAGTTCGATGTGTACCCAACGTTTAGCCATATCTTTAGACCATAAAGGACGAATCTGGTCCAATATGGCGGCTCTATAATATTTTAGGATAGATGGGCAATTCAAACCCCCTAGTCAGGGAGGTAAATACAAAATATCCGCTTTAAGGGCACGGCCAGACGTGGCAGAATTACTGTGGAATTTCACTGCGGACAGTCCGCAGTGGAATTCTCCAGCGGCCGTTTTTTACTGTTGTTTCAATACATATTTAGGCAAGTTAGTTCAGACGTTGCGGAAAACTCCGCTGCGGACCATAGGCTGCAGTGCGGCATTTTCCCTCCGCAGCATGCACTGACTGTTGCGGAGAAGAAGCGGAATTTCACTGCGTATTTCAGCCTTTGCAATGCAAAAACGGAAATCTGTGGCATATCCGCTGTCTTTTCTGCAACGTCTGAATTACCTGTCAAATATGAAAATGTTGGTGCAGATTCGTTGCGTAATTGCCCCAAATCTGCACTAACATTTGCAGCGGAAAAACTCTGCCACGTCTGGCCGTGCCCTTATACGTGCTTTCTTTCTTTTCCAAAGGAACTGTAGGATTAGTTTTTGGAGATTTTTTAAATATGAAATAGGAACCAAAATTGGGATATTACGAAACAGCTATAAGAATTTTGGTAGGACGATCATCTTTACTGCCGCTATCTTCCCTAGCCACGATATTCCGTGAGTACGAAGGTTAATCAGGTCTGTTTTGATTTTTTCCAGAAGGGGTAAATAATTTGATTTAAATAATTTAGAAGGGGGATAAGTTAGTTTAGTACCTAAGTAGGATAGTTCTTCTTTCACCCATTTGAAATGGAATTTGCGAGTTAGGTCAATACGTTGTGAATTGGGAAGGCCAAGGTCTAGAATTTGACTTTTGGAAAGGTTAATTTTATAATATGAGGCATTACTAAAATTTAGAATTATGTTCAGAATGGCTTGTAAAGATATACTAGGATTGGAGACGGATATCAGCACATCATCCGCGAACAATCCTATACGGTGTTCCGCGTCACCAACTGTTATACCAGTTATAAGGGAGGAAGATCTTATAGACTGTGCAAAAGGCTCCATCATAAGGGCAAAGATAAGGGGTGACATAGGGCAACCCTGTCTTGTCCCATTAGAAATTGGGAATGTGCGAGACAAGAGACCTGAAGAGTAAACTGTAGCGCTTGGTGAAGAATATAAGGAGACAATAGCTGAAAGAAAGGGACCTGAGAAGCTAAATTGGCCCATATGCAAATAACCCCAATGGACTCTGTTGAACGCCTTCTCCGCATCCAGGGAGAGTAACAGAGAAGGCGTCCGACGCGAGTGTACAATGTCAATGATATCAACAAATCTCCTTGTACCATCCAAGGTCTGCCTGTTTTTAATAAAACCCACTTGGTCAGAGTGGATTAGGGAGGGAAGAATATTAATAAGTCTGGACGTTAACAATTTGGAAAATATTTTCAAATTTGTGTTTAGTAATGAAATTGGTCTACAATTCGCAGGTGGATCTGGGGATTTGCCCGGTTTGAGTAGTGTAACAACTAATGCATGCAACATTTCTCCCGGATGAAATGATAGTTTGAAAACATTGTAGGAGATAGTGGGCTAAGGTATTTGAGAACTTTTTAAAGTATTCGTTTGAAAAACCATCTGGTCCTGGAGACTTGTTGAGTTTTGGAGTACGTATAACATCCAAAATTTCACTTATGGAGAGATCTCTGTTGAGGGTTTCCAGATGTTCAGAAGGAGAGGGTTGTTAGTTTTACACCTTTAAAAAAAATCCTTTATGCACTCTAATGATGGTTGGATGGTTTGGGGGTCATCTTTAAGGTTGTATAAGGAGGTATAGTAAGTGGCGATTGCTTGAGGGTTTAGGATTTTGTGGTTATTGCTGTCCAAAAGATATGGGATTCTTGATTTTGCTGCTTTTGTTTTTAATTTGTTTGCTAAAAGTTTTGAGGCTTGGTTGCCTTGCAAATAATGTGTAAAGGATCTGCCAGGCACAACTTCTGTGTATACGCCCATGGGTAATCAGTCTGCACCTGGTTCTATGTCTCTGAGACTGACTCCATCTTCCACCACTCAGGATGGCAGGCTTAGGAGTGGGAGAGCCTATCGCAACCTGGCCAGACGGAACTAGCTCCCGCCCTCTGTCTATTTATACCTGCCTTTCCTGTTCCTCCTTTGCTTGTGATTCTTCTCGTGTGGTTTCCTGGCCTTGCTGCAGCTTCTAGCTATTTGACCTTGCTTCATACTGACCCTGGCTTACTGACTACTCTCCTGCTCTGCGTTTGGTACCTCGTACACTCCTGGTTTGACTCGGCTCGTTCACCTCTCTTGTTGCTCACGGTGTTGCCGTGGGCAACTGCCCCATTTCCCTTTGCTTGTGTCCCCTTGTCTGTTTGTATGTCATGCACCTACTGAGCATAGGGACCGTCGCCCAGTTGTACCCCGTCGCCTAGGGCAGGTCGTTGCAAGTAGGCAGGGACTGAGTGGTGGGTAGATTAGGGCTCACTGTCTGTTTCCCTACCCCCCTGTCATTACATAATCACAAGCCTATATACCTAGGCTACCCCGGTCCCTCACACTACTATGGACCTCCTTGAGACCCTGGCTCAGCAAATGCAGGGTCTCTCCCTACAGGTCCAGACCCTGGCTCAGAGGGTCATCCAGCCTGACGCTACCATGGTAGTGCCCCTCACCTCACCTCTTGAACCCCACCTTAAGTTGCCTGACCGGTTCTCAGGGGACCGGAGGACTTTTCTCTCCTTTCGGGAGAGTTGTAAGCTCTACTTTCGCTTAAAGCCTCACTCCTCAGCTTCTGAGAGCCAGCGGGTGGGTATTATTATGTCCCGGCTCCAGGAAGGGCCCCAAGAATGGGCCTTCTCCTTGGCTCCTGACGCCCCTGAACTTTCCTCCGTTGATCTTTTCTTTTCTGCTCTCGGACTCATTTATGACGAGACTGACAGGACTGCCTTTGCCGAGAGTCAGCTGGTGACCTCACGTCAGGGTAAGAGACCTGTGGAGGAGTATTGTTCTGACTTTAGGAAGTGGTGCGTAGCTTCTCGGTGGAATGACCCTGCCTTTAGGTGCCAGTTTAGGTTGGGTCTGTCGAACGCCCTGAAAGACCTGCTAATTAGCTATCCCTGTTCTGACTCCTTAGACCAGGTTATGGCGTTAGCGGTACGACTTGACCGACGTCTCAGGGAACGACAACTTGAACGTTTTTGTGTTTTCCCCTCTGACTCCCCCATGATGCCTCCCGAGGTCCTGTTGCTTCGCTCTTCCACGGAAGACTCGGAGGCACCTATGCAACTCGGGGCCTCCGTGTCCCCCCGACAAAGTAGAGAGTTCCGCAGGAAGAATGGTCTCTGCTTCTATTGTGGGGATGACAAGCATCAAGTGAACACCTGTCCTAGGCGTAAGAATAAGCAGCCGGAAAACTTCCGCGCCTAAGTGATCATCGGGGAGGTCACTTGGGCGCACAGGTATTTCCCGTAAATATGAAACGTAATAAAATCTTGCTTCCCTTTCAGGTCTCTTTTTGTGGTAGGTCTGCTACCGGCAGTGCCTTCGTGGATTCAGGGTCTTCTGCTAATGTCATGTCTGTGAAATTTGCTATGTCTCTAGCTATGCCTTTGATTGATTTGCTTAAACCTGTCCCGGTAGTGGGTATCGACTCCACTCCTCTTGCTAATGGTTATTTTACTCAGCATACCCCTGTTTTTGAACTCCTTGTTGGCTCCATGCATTTGGAGCAGTGCTCTGTGCTGTTGATGCAGGGATTGTCGTCCGATTTGGTTTTGGGCCTTCCCTGGTTGCAGTTGCATAATCCCACGTTTGACTGGAATACTAGGGAGCTTACCAAATGGGGTAATGAATGCTTGACGTCATGTTTTTCTGTTAATTCTATTTCTCCCCCTGAGGAGGTGAACACGATACCTGAGTTTGTTCAGGACTTCGCTGATGTTTTCTCTAAGGAGGCCTCCAAAGTGTTACCTCCTCATAGAGAATACGATTGCGCTATCGATTTGGTACTAGGAGCTAAACTCCCTAAGGGTAGGATATTTAATCTTTCTTGTCCCGAACGTGAAGCCATGAGAGAGTATATTCAGGAATGCCAGGCCAAGGGTTACATTCACCCCTCTACTTCTCCGGTAGGTGCTGGCTTCTTCGTAGGGAAGAAGGATGGTGGTCTTAGGCCATGCATTGACTAACGTAACTTGAATAAGGTCACCGTAAGGAACCAGTATCCCCTTCCTTTGATTCCTGATCTCTTTAATCAAGTTCAGGGGGCCCAATGGTTCTCTAAGTTTGATCTACGGGGGGCGTATAACCTTATCCGCATCAAGGAGGGGGATGAGTGGTAGACTGCATTTAACACGCCCGAAGGTCATTTCGAATACCTCGTCATGCCCTTTGGGTTGTGTAATGCCCCCGCGGTCTTCCAGAATTTCGTAAATGAGATTTTAAGAGATTACCTGGGGGTATTTCTTGTAGTGTACCTTGATGACATACTTGTGTTTTCCAAGGACTTGTCCTCCCACATTGAGCATGTCAGGAAGGTGCTCCAGGTCCTTCGGGAAAACAAACTGTTTGCTAAGACCGAAAAATGTGTGTTTGAGGTGCAAGAGATACCATTTTTGGGTCAAATCCTCACTCCTCATGAATTCCGCATGGACCCCGCCAAGGTCCAGGCTGTGGCGGAATGGGTCCAACCTGCCTCCCTGAAGGCGTTACAGTGTTTCTTGGGGTTCGCTAATTATTACAGGAGATTTATTGCTAACTTCTCGGTCATCGCTAAGCCTCTTACGGACCTCACTCGCAAAGGTGCTGATCTCATCCACTGGCCTCCTGAGGCTGTCCAGGCTTTTGAGGTCCTTAAGAAGTGCTTTATCTCAGCCCCGGTGCTAGTCCAGCCCAACCAAATGGAGCCATTTATCGTGGAGGTTGACGCATCCGAGGTGGGAGTGGGGGCTGTCTTGTCCCAGGGTACCAGGTCCCTCACCCATCTCCGTCCCTGTGCCTACTTCTCCAGGAAGTTTTCGCCCACTGAGAGTAACTATGATATTGGCAACCGCGAACTCTTAGCCATTAAATGGGCATTTGAAGAGTGGCGCCACTTCCTGGAGGGGGCTAGGCACCAGGTAACGGTCCTTACCGACCACAAGAATCTGGTTTTCCTAGAATCTGCCTGGAGGCTAAACCCGAGACAAGCTCGATGGGCGCTATTTTTTACCAGATTCAACTTTTTGGTTACCTATAGGGCTGGGTCTAAAAATATTAAGGCCGATGCACTGTCGCGTAGCTTCATGGCCAGCCCTTCTTCGGAGGAAGATCCTGCTTGTATTTTGCCTCCTGGTATAGTCGTTTCTTCTATTGATTCTGATTTAGTCTCTGAAATTGCGGCTGATCAAGGTTCAGCTCCCGGGAACCTTCCTGAGAACAAGCTGTTTGTTCCCCTGCAATTCCGGCTAAGGGTACTTAGGGAAAATCATGACTCCGCACTATCTGGTCATCCAGGCATCCTGGGTACCAAACACCTCATTGCCAGAAACTATTGGTGGCCTGGGTTGCCTAAAGACGTTAAGGCCTACGTCGCCGCTTGTGAGGTTTGTGCTAGGTCCAAGACTCCCAGGTCCCGACCAGCGGGCTTACTACGTTCTTTGCCCATTCCCCAGAGACCTTGGACCCATATCTCCATGGATTTTATCACCGATTTGCCTGCATCTCAAGGCAAGTCGGTGGTGTGGGTTGTAGTAGACCGCTTCAGTAAGATGTGCCACTTTGTGCCCTTCAAGAAACTACCCAATGCTAAGACGTTAGCTACCTTGTTTGTCAAACACATCCTGCGTCTCCATGGGGTCCCTGTCAATATTGTTTCGGACAGAGGGGTACAATTTGTTTCATTGTTTTGGAGAGCCTTCTGTAAAAAGTTTGAGATTGATCTGTCCTTCTCCTCTGCCTTCCATCCTGAAACTAATGGCCAAATCGAGAGGACTAATCAGTCTCTAGAACAATATTTAAGGTGTTTTATCTCTGACTGTCAATATGATTGGGTCTCATTCATTCCCCTCGCCGAATTTTGGGTTTAATCCACGGTTCTCCTCCGTTTCACCTGGTAGTTCCAACTATCCCGAGGTAGAGGTCGTTCATCGGGAACTGTGCACAGTCTGGACCCAGGTTCAGAAGAACCTAGAGGCGTCCCAGAGCATACAAAAAACTCAGGCTGATAGAAGACGTTCTGCTAACCCCTTGTTTATGGTCGGGGATCTGGTGTGGTTATCGTCTAAGAACTTGCGCCTTAAGGTCCCGTCCAAGAAGTTTGCTCCCCGGTTTATAGGGCCGTATAAGGTCATTGAAGTCCTCAATCCTGTCTCCTTCCGACTGGAGTTGCCCCCATCTTTTCGTATACACGACGTGTTTCATGCCTCCCTCCTTAAACGCTACTCCCCGTCCTTGGCTCCCTCGAGGATACCTCCTGTTCTCGTTCTCACCCCTGAGGGGGTGGAATTCGAGGTGGCCAAGATTGTGGACAGCAAGATGGTCCCAGGCTCCCTCCAGTACCTGGTCCATTGGAGAGGATACGGGCCTGAGGAGAGGACTTGGGTACCCGCCCGGGATGTTCACGCTGGAGTATTGGTCAGGAAGTTCCACCTTCATTTCCCCAATAAACCAGGTCCACTTAGAAAGGGTCCGGTGGCCCCTCATAAAAGGGGGGGGGTACTGTAAAGGATCTGCCAGGCACAACTTCTGTGTATACGCCCATGGGTAATCAGTCTGCACCTGGTTCTATGTCTCTGAGACTGACTCCATCTTCCACCACTCAGGATGGCAGGCTTAGGAGTGGGAGAGCCTATCGCAGCCTGGCCAGACGGAACTAGCTCCCGCCCTCTGTCTATTTATACCTGCCTTTCCTGTTCCTCCTTTGCTTGTGATTCTTCTCATGTGGTTTCCTGGCCTTGCTGCAGCTTCTAGCTATTTGACCTTGCTTCATACTGACCCTGGCTTACTGACTACTCTCCTGCTCTGCGTTTGGTACCTCGTACACTCCTGGTTTGACTCGGCTCGTTCACCTCTCTTGTTGCTCACGGTGTTGCCGTGGGAACTGCCCCATTTCCCTTTACTTGTGTCCCCTTGTCTGTTTGTCAGTCATGCACCTACTGAGCGTAGGGACCGTCGCCCAGTTGTACCCCGTCGCCTAGGGCGGGTCGTTGCAAGTAGGCAGGGACTGAGTGGTGGGTAGATTAGGGCTCACTGTCTGTTTCCCTACCCCCCTGTCATTACATAATGAGTGACTTTCGTTCTGCGAAGGTAAAGTTCGTAGTTATTTTGCATAATTAAATACAGCTGGTGTCTGAGAGATTTTATAGTTTTAGATATTTGGCTCGATATGTTATTTTTGTTTTTATCCTCTAAAAATTTTATTTTTATCTGTAAGATCTTTTATTTGGAAGATTCTATTTATTTTTTCTAAAGAAGCCATTTTAATAAAATAACCCCTAATCCACCTTGTGAGCGCACCACAATGTTGTTTTGGTGACATCTTCAGTATTGTTAATGGAGAAGTAGTCTAACATAAGGGATTCTATTTTGGCGGTGTGAGAAGAGTTATTAAGCAAAGAGATATTGAGTTTTCAAGGTGAGGATGGGTGTGAGTTATAAGCTTCTTTAATAAATGCAGATACTGGAGCATGGTCTGACCATGTGATTATGTCAATATTAGTATTGGTAATTTTTTGGAGCAGCCATTTATCTACTAAAATTAGATAAATTCTAGAATCTTTCTCTGAGGCATGGGTGACTCTCCATACATCATATAGCTACTCTTTATGTAGTAAGTTTCTTAAATTGTAGTTTTTATCTTTAGAGTTAAAGGGATATCTATCTAATGTAGGGTCTATTATTTTATTGAAGTCTTGGCAAATGAGTAGAGATCCTTGTTTGACTGTTTGAACTAAGGAAACAATTTTTTTTTTAAATTTACGTTGATGGGTATTGGGTGCATATAATGTTACTATGGTGAAGGGTGCATTATTTAGGAGGCATTTGACTATTAAGTATCTACCATCTGGATCCTGAACAGTGGATATATGTTGGAAAGCGATGGAATTTTTGAATGCTATCAAAACACCCCTTTTTTTAGTGTGAAGGAAAAGAGAATGTTCGGAAAATTCTTATTCTGAATTCGGAAGGAATTATTATCGTTTATACGAGTTTCCTGCGCAAATATAATGTCGCATTGCTGCTTCTGACATTCCTTCCAAAACAGAGATCTCTTGAAAGGGCTGTTGAGGCCCTTGACATTTAAAGTGCACATTTTAAAAACCATCTTGCGTAAATATCAATGCTTAGAATAAAATGACATGAGATGTTTAGGACTAGAGATAACATCAGCAGATAGCAGTGCGATAGAGGCAATAACGGATGTAAATAAATTGTCACATAAAGTAGTAATGACCGTATATGGGACATAGTGAGGCATATAAGTGAGTCACGAGTAAGTAAGCTGCAAAATAATAAAAAAAATAGATCAAAAACAAAATAGTAAAACTTTACAATAGAACAGTTCTGGTTCTAAGTGAACCTGTCTGGTCATTTAATATGACCTAGTGACTTTGAGGGTCGAGGAGTACTAAAAAATTTGTGGTGGAAGGTGATTCAGCGGGTCGTTGAAAACGTTAGAGTTAGTAGGATACATATCCAATCTCAACATAGAGAATGTGGTGGGTGAGAGTCCCGGAATAATGATCAAGTTGTAGGAGATGACAGAGCTTTGGCTTCATCCACTTTTATCCATTCAGGTGGTATGGTCCCTCTTTCCTTAGGAGGTGATGAAGCTGCGTTATCCCGAGAGAAGGTGAGATTCCACGATCATAAAAGAGATTCTGCTTCTTTGGGGAAGGAAATTACATGGGTTATACCATCTCTCCTGATTATAAGCTTGACAGGAAATCCCCACTCGTAAGGGATGTTATGATCACGTAATATTTGAGTGGATTTGGCAAATTCCCTTTGTCTCGCCAATGTAGCTATTGCTAGATCGGCATATAGAGCAATTTTTTTAAATTGCTCCGGTAGGTCTTTATTGAAAGTGGCAGCCTTTAGGAGGGCATCTTTAAAATTTAAGAAGTGCAGGCGAGACAAGACATCCCTTGGAACTGAAGCAGATAGGTGTTTGGGGACCCTGTGGGCCCTATCAATTAGGAAGTCCCTTTCAGGAGCATTGGGTAAAATGGCAGCAAATAAATCTGACAGGAATTCTTTCAATTCGGTATCTGAAATTGATTCAGGAATATTCCTGAATTGGACATTATTCCTCCTTGACTGGTCTTCTAAATCTGCCAGTTTCAGTTGGATGAGTGATAAATCATCTTCAGCTGCATCGTGTGCATCTACCAAACTGTTATGTGCTGTGGTGAAATCCTCCATTTTATTTTCAAGGTGCGCTATGCGTTCACTTATAGATATAATGTCAGAGCTAAGTGCAGATATTGCTATGCGTATTTCGCTATGTATAGATTCTCTGAGGTCAGTCAGCAAAGATCTCATGTCAGATGCATCGCTCCCAGGAGAGTGGGAATAAGTGAAATCCTTTACATGCTTAGGAAGATCAGTTGTAGTGAAGGAGGAAGAGCGTTTACAGATCTCACCTTGCTTGTTCTAAAGGCCATTATCCCTTTAAAAAGCGTGGTCAGCGCAGGAAGTGACAAATGGCTGCTTAGTTGTTGTTTGCAGCGTGGCTGTGGAAGTTCCTCCCTGACCGGCGCCATCTTGGGAAACTGCAGCACCAGTGAATAAGGAGGTTAGTTTCGTCGGTCCCCCCGGGTTTCTTCGGGTCGATCTCGGCATGGCCAATGCCTGATCTCTTCAGCTGTCCCTAGAGGGATTTTTGGTGTCCGGAGAAGGACGTATGTGTCCGCTTTGATCCGCTTTTGTTCCGCTAGTACACGGAGCTCACTGCTAGTCTACATCCGGCTACGCCCCCCCCTGGTCGCTTTTAGATTGCTGTAATGTAGGCGCGTTTAAGCATTCGTATAACAGACCTCCTGCTATTCAATAGAAGCATCATTGCACCCATAATACAGATGCTAAAATGCGCCCATGAAAGTCATTCCATGAGAAAATTTTGTCCCTAAATACAGGTGCATGAATGTGAAAAGTATCTTGAAAATATTCACTGTCTGTTTTTATACGGTGCCGATACTGAGCTCATACAAAACAAAGCAGTACAAATACAGTACCCAACACAATACGGAATAAATAAGACCACACAGAACTTTAGTGGTGTAGTTTGTGCATCTGTATAGAGTGTCATATAGTACCATATACTTTAGGACATATGGTATGTAGTGCATGCAGGACTAACTGTTTAGACACACCATCTTTAATTTGTTTAGCCTTACTCCATTTTAAGGTCTCTTAGAGTCAATTACCTTGCGTCCCATAGAAATGTTCTACATCTACGATGTGGTGACGTGATCAGGGACATTATTATTATATTGTCATGAATGAAACGTTACTGTGGCCTAGTAATAACACCAGGATGAGGGAGACCAGAGCCATAGGACAGTGGAAGATTTATCATGGTGTGAAGGATTTGCCTGACACAGCTTCTGTGTCGACGCCGTGGTTAATCAGCCTGCATCTGTTCCTAGGTCTGCTAGAGTGACTCGATCTGCTACCACTCAGGCTGGTAGGCTGAGGAGTGGGAGAGCCTATCGCAGCCTGGCCAGACGGTTCTAGCTCCCGCCCTTGGTCCACTTATACCTTAATTTGCTGCTTATCCTTTGCCTGTGATTCTCCTGTTTCCTGGCTCTGCTGTTCCTGCTGTTACTATTGACCTCTGCTTCATATTGACCCTGGCTTGACTGACTATTCTCCTGCTCTGCATTTGTTACCACAATCTCTCCTGGTTTGACTCGGCTCGTCCACTACTCTGTTGCTCACGGTGTTGCCGTGGGCAACTGCCCCACTTTCCTTTGCTTTTGTGTTCCCTTGTCTTGTTTGTCTGTCGTGCACTTATTGAGCATAGGGACCGTCGCCCAGTTGTACGCCGTCGCCTAGGACGGGCTGTGCAAGTAGGCAGGGACTGAGTTGCGGGTAGATTAGGGCTCACCTGTCATTAGGGCTCACCTGTCTGTCTCCCTATCCTGCCATTACACATGGATATGAGAAAATATCGTGATATCCCTGAAGTACTTGGGTTCTTTTAAACCCTTCCAGGTCCTGGATAAACCTGTTAACTACTACTTAAAAGAAACCACCATTACTAGGTGGTTGGTATGTGAAATGCCATGGCCTGAACCAGAAGTGGGTGCCTCTCTCTATTTACACCACACATACAGACTATATAGTGGCCTTCACATACTACTACACATAGTATTCATCAATTGTGCTATATTCTATAAGAGTAATTGTAACAGCGCTTTTTATTATTCTGTATACAGGTTGTAAATTATCATTTATGTTGTAATCATAGTTACAGGTTGTATTAGGCAGACTGGCTATCTTAAATACTGAACACAATATTTTACTCAAAGTGGTTGGCTAGAAAGAAAACCTCTTTTTCGCTGTGGGAAGCTGCGTCAGGTGAAATATACCATTACATGATGGCCATTCGCATAAATGGTCGTACATGTCTTTCATGGACATCCAGTCCACCAGAGAGAGACAGGGTTTGTCTTTGTGGGCTGCTACTATAAAACTAAAAGACTAGATTTGAGATTAACTTTTATTTTATTGCCTGTATGACTGTGTGCTTTTCAGTCTTAAGGTCCTTTTACACGGGCCAATTATCGGGCAAATGATTGCTCATAGAATTCTCATTGCCGATATTTGCCCTGTGTAAGCAGGGCAACGATCAGCAGATGAACGAGAAAACGCTAGTTCGTCTGCTGATCATATCATTTAAAAAAAAGTAAAATGTTATCGTTGTCGGCAGCACATTCTCCCTGTGTAAGCTGGGAGATGCGCTGTCGACATGATAATAGTGTATGAGGAGGAGCGATCGCAGTAACGAGAAATTGTCCCCACAATAGCTCCTTGTGAAAAGAGCAAACGAGCGCCGATCAACAAGCTGTCTTGTTGATCGGCGCTCGTTTACACTGCCCAGAACGGGCCATGTAAGAGGACCTTTAAAGAGACGCGTAATGTAAAAAATACAAAGAGATCTTTAAAAAAGTCATATCAGGTCCTCCCTTTATCTTCCATCCTTTGATCCCATTTTGACTCATATTACAATTAAAACTGTGAGAAATAAATAAACTATATCTGCTTTAGGAGATCAACCTACTCCTCCAACCTTTTTCTTAAACTTCTTTCCCTGACTGTAAGGCAACTGCAGTAGGAGACCAGAACATTAAACTATACCCCCTTTACTAATGGCCCTTTTACACGGGCCAATGATCGGGCAAACGAGCGTTCATCGGCTGATCGTATTGTTAATGCAGCACAAAATATTATCGTTTTTGGCGGCACATCTCCCTGTGTAAACAGGGAGACATGCTGCCGAGATGATGGAAATGCATGGGGACGAGCGATGGTAATAATGATAGCTCGTCCCCATACATAGCTACTTGTGAAAGTAGCAAACGAGTGCCAATCGATGAGCTGTGTCGTTGATCGGCGCTGGTTTTTACGGCCAATATTGGCCGGTGTAAAAGGACCCTAAGTCTTAGCGTTAACTGTGTGTTTCAAGGACATGCAGAAAACCCTGCATACTTTCAAAAAATGTGGGCAACATTACAGCACATGTGAGTATAAGGGTATGTGCACACGGTAGCAGGCTTTTACGTCTGAAATGACAGACTGTTTTCAGGAGAAAACAGCTGCCTCGTTTCAGCCGTAATTGCTCCTCCTCGCATTTTGCGAGGCTTCTCTGGCATCCGTAAATTTTGAGCTGTGCTTCATTGAGTTCAATGAAGTACGGCTCAAATTACGTCTGAAAGAAGTGTCCTGTACTTCTTTTGACAAGGCTGTATTTTTACGCGTCGTCGTTTGATAGCTGTCAAACGACGACGCGTAAATGACAGGTCGTCTGCACAGTACGTCGGCAAACCCATTCAAATGAATGGGCAGATGTTTGCCGACATATTGTAGCCCTATTTTCAGACGTAAAACGAGGCATAATACGCCTGAAAATAGGTTGTGTGAACCCAGCCTTAGTATGGATTGATGCTTACCAGTTTCCATCTTGATTGATAAACTGTTGGACTGCATAACCGAATTGTACACCTTGTGGTCCAGAAAATATTTTATTCCCCGAAAGTCCAACGTTGTAAGAAATGCAGAATTTAAAAAAGACACCTGAAAAAAAGACAAATACGGAGGAATGTTTAAAAGGGAGGCAAAAGATGAAAAGATGAAATTAAAGGCTATGTAAACCTTTAAACGCTTTTTTTTAAAAAAATAATAAAATAAAACCATGTATCATATCATTTAAAACTTTGTAATTGGTGTTTATTAAAAATTATTTTTTATTTTTTGAGATACAGCTTCTATGTATCCTGGATACAAAGAAGCTGTATCTTGCGCCTGTGTTTGCAGGACTGACGGCTTCGGTGAACACTGGTCGGACGTGTCTATGAGCCGTTAGTCCTGCAGACCTGACGGATTTGGGTTTGAGCGCAAGATACAGCTTCTATGTAACCAGGATGCATAGAAGCTGTATCTCAAAAAGTAAAACCATTTCTTTAATAAAAAAAAACAATTACAAAGTTGTTTAAAATAATATGATACATTGTTTTATTAAAAAAAAGAAAAAAGCGTTCATAGGTTCATAGCCTTTAAGGACTAAAAGATAACAAATTATTAGCAATATAGCTGGAGGCTCCACAATAGATTTATAATGCATATGAAGTTACTTTTTGCTGAGGCCTATGGGACAAAAAGTGCCAGATGATTCATAAACGTAGAGGCTATGCCCATATTCATAAATAATATTTTTAACTTGTTCCAATGCATTTCTGTAATTTTTTTTTACTAATATACATGTTGTAGGTAAGAAAGAAGTAGTGGACAGATGGATGATAATATAACTGCAAGATCAAACTACGCAGCGTTTGTTTGTTTGTTGTCTGTTACCATGGAAACATATAGGTCTGCATAGGAGATGTGTGACACCCACGGCCACGGACTGTCAGGATTACCCACCCCCCGACGGCCGCAGCCATGGATCAGTGAGCGCTGGCCCGCATCTCCTCCTTAGGACACGCCAGCGCTCACTTCCGCTTCAGTCTGCTGTGTCCCGTAGGGTGCGCCCGCACGCTCGTGCCCGGCCTTAAAGGGCCAGCAGCTGAATAGTATGTCGAATTAGCCCATGATCACACTGGACCATAAGAAGGGCCCTGCCCCTTCCTGCATTGCCTGAGCATTGTTGTGTTTACCTGTGTTAGTCTTTGCAAATGGTCCCTTAGTATTTTCCAGTTCCCAGTGTTCCTGTACCTGCTACCTGTATCCTGTATCCCTTCCTACCTTGTTCCTGTGCCATAGAGAGTTGGAGTCGTGTTGTGCCGTACACTACGCCTGCTGTGTTACACCGCGCCTAGTGTCTGCCTGCTGCCAAGGTCCCATCCGAGCCTAACCATCGCTACTGTCTGAATGACCACAGGTACCCTTATTCGAACTATAGACATTTACTTGGTATCTGTAATGTCCGTGGCTGCGGGCTGTCAGCTCCAGTCTCCAGCTGATAGCCGCAGCCACGAGTCGGCAAGCGCTGGCCCCAGCCTCCTCCTCAGGAGACGCCAGCACTTTCATCCACTCACCTCCTCCGGAGCCCGCTCTTAAAGGGGCAGCGCGCGCACCGGACATCTTGAACGACCTTTGACCCGTGAGTACCCTGGGCTATAAGAGGGGTCCAACCACCTAGTTCGATGCCTGAGCGTTGTTAGTTTTCCCAGTCTGTCTTGCAAATGGTCCCTTAGTGTTTCCCGTTCCTGTTGTTACCCGTACCTTGTTCCCCGTTCCTGTTTCCCGTGCTTTGCCCTAGTATCAAGTCGTGCCACGTCCTGTGTCATCTACCACGTCCAGAGGAATCTGCCACATCCTGTGTCATCTGCCACGTCCAGAGGAATCTGCCACGTCCTGTGTCATCTGCCACGTCCAGAGGAATCTGCCACGTCCAGAGGAATCCGCCACGTCGTGTGTTATCTGCCACGTCCGGAGGAATCCGCCACGTTTGGCGCCATCTGCTGCACCCATCTCATCTGTGCCAGAGCTGCGGCCACCATCTGGACTATTCAGGTACCCTTGTGCGGGACATTGTATTTCTGGGGTGTCCTGTTGTTTTCCCAGCTGCCTCCCCGCTGCGGCGGTACGGCCTAGTGGGTCCACTAACCCGCTCCGTGACAGTATCCTGTTGGCCAGCTGCTATCCCGCTATGGAGGTGCAGCCCAGTGGGTCCACACACCCATCGTGACAAGATGTAGACACAAAATGATGGAAATTGTATTTAATTTTTATTTAGAAAGTGTAGGAAGCTAATCACTGTACCTACAGTAGTATAGAAAGTAAAGAGCAACAGAAGTGCACATCAAATAGAATTTAACAAAAAAAGTGCCTGCAAAAAAATGTCTGGAAAAATAGGCACTGGTTACCCACTTTATTTACTTAAACATATAATTTATTATAGGGAGCACATATTTGAATAAAGTAACAGGAACTAACATATTTTTTTTTTACCAAATATGGAGTTTTAAGCAAATGGAAAGAGCAGAAAAAGCATTATCTTCCTGTGAACGCTCTGAAAGAAGAGACCACATATTATCGATCTGATGTTCAATCCCACATCCGGAAACTAATAATACATTCAAAAGCAGCAACAGTTCTGTAGAGGAATCTGCATCTTGTTATTTGCTGTTTAACAATTTATAGCTTGTTTAATTTACTAATACCTTAAAACATCACCCGCAGCCAAAGACACATGAAACGCATCAAACAAAAAGGAGCGTTTTCATGTGTTCACAGACAATTTCTCAGTACTCATTGGAAGTTATGGGTACAAATAAGAAAAAGGACGGGAGCTAAAATGCTGCAGTCCGAAAACATTCTGGTTTGCAAAAATATTTTTATTGAATTTGACACAAAATGAATTACTGAAATTGAAAGGATATAATAGGAGGTTAAGATAAGTATATAAATGAATGACGTATTTGTAAAGATATGCCATAAATTTCTATTTTTGGAAAATTTTTGGTCCATACCTCTTTTTGAGGGACAGCCCTTTATTTGACCCAAAACCATTTTCCTTTTTTGAAACAAATCAATAGATTTTTATTATGGTATGATATGGCCCCATACTGTTACCTCTCTTTTTTATAATAATTTTCTTTTTTACATGCAAAAAGATGACAAAAGAAACACAATTATTTTTTTATTTTTTTAAAAAAAGGAATCTACAGTACAATATTGATATTTTTCCATAAAAGTTTTTTAACTAAATATCTGACACAGGGGTGTCAACATTATATTTCTTGACATACCCTTAAACTATTATCTCTTATTTTATATGGAGGATACATGTAAAGGGTGACACTGTCCCTGTGTGTCTTGTCCCTTCCCCTTATGTGTATTGTCAATGACTCTCTGCTTTTTCTGATGTCTTGTGCGTCCGATCTCTCGGTGGGAACGCTGTGGCAGGAGGTGGTGGTGGCATCGGGCAGTGGTGAGGAAGCAAAATTCTTCCAAGCCGGAAAGGTGTTTCCATAGTCATATATATGGCGCCGTGTGTAATGACAAGGACGCACAGGATAACAAAGG
Source organism: Rhinoderma darwinii (assembly GCF_050947455.1). Lineage (NCBI taxonomy): Eukaryota > Metazoa > Chordata > Amphibia > Anura > Rhinodermatidae > Rhinoderma > Rhinoderma darwinii. The sequence continues at coordinate 585,818,957 of NC_134687.1, read as the reverse complement.
GAAGCCTCCGCCGTGACTGTGGAGGGAGAGCTGGGCGGACCGACACTTCAGAGCGTCGCAACGCACAGTTGGAGTGGCAGCACGTACGGGAAGAAATATAGGAAAGGAGTTGGGAACGAGTTTTTGGCGGTGCCACGTGAGTGTGCAGAGAATTAAGCACTGCGGCACCTTGGATGCCATGCCCATCTTCTGAGGTTACATGGGCCAAGATATGCAGAAGTGTGGAATTACTGGAACACTGTTTTCATACCCTTCCACCTTAAGAAATCCTGAGAAGTAATTCCTATAATAGCATAAGAGGGAGCTGCTGCAACTCAGTGCATGAAGTCGAAAGACTATCTATTGCAGTATCTGTATAGGGCCTAGATTGGCTCTTAAAGAGGAGGTACCCCTATTTTGGACTTGAACTAAGGACTGTGTATGTGCCACCTCCTGGCACGGGACTATTCTATTATTTATGCGAATGTAATATGAAACATGCACGTTGTATGTGCGCTGTCGTGGGAGTGTGCCATTTCCATAGGAAATAAAAACAAAATAGTTGCTTTATCTGCAACATTCATGTTATCTCTTCTGGACAAACCTGTTACATACAAAGTTGTATTTTTTTTTTCACACATTCCACATGAAATCTATGAGAAAAAGCCTCCATATAACTCCGAATGAAATCACAGCGTATTTTTTCATATGGCATATTTCAAAGGTATACGCCTTAAAGGCATTGAATCTAGAGTAGTATACAATGCCATAGAAAGGTTCCATATGGCGATACAAGAAGTACCAATTTCCAGAAGTGTAACTTGAAGCTTCTGGGGCCAATTGCAAAATCTGTAACAGGGCCCTCCAACTAGCATGTGCCATTCATAATACTGATGTTTTCTTCCTTTGGGCCCCCTCAGTTAGCAGGGGCCAGATGGGACTGCTATCTGTTTTATAGATTCCCCCTGCTGTTAGCTCTGTAAAGCCCTGTTCACACGGCAGATTTTGCAGCGGAATTATTCCTGCTATTGGCAGGAACATTCCTCCTCCCATAGACTTCAATGGGAGGTTCGAGCAGAATATGCCCAGAGATCGAGCCGGATGCTTCTATTCCTGCTAGCTAAAATATTTTTTTGCGGATTCTGCCGTAAAAATTCTGTCATGTGAACATGGCCTAATACGAAACCTAGTGCAACCATACAGACTTTGTGCTAAGTGACCTTATGCAAATAAATTTTAATATTTATATAATGAAAAGTTCAGAAACGTTGTAATTTAGTTTGTTTTAATTATTCTCCATTTTTTACAATCTCTGTTTACTGTCATTGAATGAAAATCCATGCAGATGTAAACCCACACAACAGAATATATTAGTGGGTATAATCACATGTAAAATTAAATATACAGTAAGACTGGGTTCACACAACCTATTTTCAGACGTAAACGAGGCGTATTATGCCTCGTTTTACGTCTGAAAATAGGGCTACAATACGTCGGCAAACATCTGCCCATTCATTTGAATGGGTTTGCCGACGTACTGTGCAGACGACCTGTAATTTACGCATCGTTGTTTGACAGCTGTCAAACGACGACGCGTAAATTGACTGCCTCGGCAAAGAAGTGCAGGACACTTATATACATTATATGCAGGGCACTTCTATGCAACGAAATTTGAGCCGTTCTTCATTGAAGTCAATGAAGAGCAGCTCAAGATTTACGAGCGTCAAAGACGCCTCGCAAAATGCGAGGAGGAGCTTTTACGTCTGAAACGACGCAGCTGTTTTCTCCTGAAAACAGTCTGTCTTTTCAGACGTAAAAGGCACTTCTCGTGTGCACATACCCTTAGTGTAGAACAACTTGGCTTTGGCATTAGAATTTATGGAAACAGAGGCGCTTGATTTTATATTTTCTCAGGCATATACACAAAAAGAGCTCCGTTCAAACTACTAGCGTTAACATTTCCTACACTATTTTAGCCCAAGACGTACATTTTTCCCACTATAGACACTTATAGCATATGGATTTTTTATATGCCATAAATATCTGAATGATCCCAATAGCAGCGGTGCCCAGTTCTAATATTTGGGAGGAAAGTGGTTTAAAACACTACTTCATCTTCCACTGAGGTCTATGGAAGATATGGAAATAGACAGGCATCACTGTGTCCTAATCGCCCATAGACTTCAAGACATCGCCACATCTCAGCAGAGAATCCAAGACTTGGCACTCACGTTTTTAGGATCCCAGCAGTCGGACCCAAACCAATCAATCATTTATGGCAAGGTAACTCAAGGGTGTGTTCACACATTGTAGTTTTTGGCGCGATTTTAACAAAATTGTGACAGAATAATACAGTTTTGTTATGATTTTGTGGAAATTGCTGCAAAAAATGAACATATGCCTTCTTAGGGCACATAGACATTATAACGGGAAACATCTCACTCAGGACCCCTGTATTAGGCAGAGTGGAGAGCTTCTGCATTGTGCGGCTTCTGATCAGCACCACAATTTATCTTTATTATTTTATTTGAACAGCCTTTATGTAATACTACATTTCCTTTACATAAAAAATGTGTGACCGTCCGCAACTTATCGCCAGGGGTTTCAGCAGCCAGACCAGAGGTGCCCTGCCCAGGGCAGCTTGCTCGAAAGAAGGGGTTGTCTTTTTGGGTAAATCATAGGTAAAACAGATTGTAAAACAGATCCATTTTGTATCGGTTATAAAAAATAACCTTAAAGAAAAGTGTTCAGTCCCGATGTCCCACAATAACATATACCCTATTAATACTAAACATGGACACAACACAAATCTATAGGAAGTGTACAAATCTACTGAGTTCTATCTTCTCAGTATCAGACGTCTCAGGCTGATATCTTACCAATATACTGTATTTCCTCCCAGTGGCTCATGACGGGTTGGATGGTGAGAGTGATTAACATTGAGGCCACCTCCAATAAGTGACTCACAATAAAAATTTTGTCTGCACTATATTACAACGACGTGCTTACAGCATTCATCTCCAGAGTAACACTTGAATGAATAGATTATGCAACGATTGTCTATAGTAACCCTCAAGATAGGAAGGTCAAGAGACAGGATGTTGCTCAACGTGATGCAAGAGTTTCCCTTCAACAGATTAGTCTAGAAATCCTAGGCTCTACTCACACCATGTTTTTTTACCTATAAATGAGATATCATTGGCAAACCAATAATGTAGACAGACATGAACTATAACGTAGTCATAGGCTTCCATTGTGGAGATGTATGCCTATGGTGTGGCCTTATTGCTGCTACAGAAACCGGAAAATTCCTTTAGTCTAGTATTGGTGTGACCTACTCAGGGAAGGACGACGCACGACACAGCTACCCAACATAAGGGTAAGCCACAGAGCCTTCTGCCTCCCACTGACGCCCTAAGCTCTCCCATGCCGGCATCCACCCCATTCAGCACATGGATGGAGCGGCCACATTTAGAAGAGGCGGTGGCCACCATGACGCACATGGGAGCGGGCTCAAGGGAGGACACTGCACGCTCACAGCTTGACCCTGCATTACTGCAGAATACTGACTCTGATACCCCTTGCCTAACTACATCTCCTGAACCCCAAAGGCTTCCGCTGAAAAATAAGGAGACCATACCTAGTTCCTCCTATAGCCAATCTCGGCAGCCTGCCACAGAAGATGATTTGGGTGATACTCCATCTTTGTCCCCCTATGCACAGGTTCTACCAGTGTCAGCATCAGACTCTTATCATGATGACTTCGACACGCCGCCATCTGACGTGCCGAGTATATAGCAGGAATGCTTCTCCCAGCTACCTACCAAAGGGGACTTCAAAAACATGATTCAAGAGGTAAAAGAAACTTTTCGCTCGGAACTCGCATCAAATTGTCACGTGAGTGGAGACTTTGTAGGACGACCACGACACCACCAGACGCCATGTCTCCGCCCTTGAAGCTACCATGTCCACTTAAGTTTCCTCTATTAGAGACATGCAGTTACATTTGGAGATCTGAACTATAGTGGACGTTGACACAATATCAGGATTAGGGGTCTCCCTGAGACCACTAAGGGCCGGAAGACCTTCATCTTACTGATGAAGGTCTTTAACGACATTCTGGGAACCCCTTCTACCCACAAAATATTGCTTGATAGAGCACACCGAGCACTGAAGCCAAAATCTATTACTTCCCAACCACAAGTTGTTATTTGTTGTGTACAGGACTTTCGTACCAAAGAGGAAATCATGATCAAAGCCAGACAGCATAAAAATCTGACCTATGGGGTACCCCGATTCAACGGTTTCCAGACCACTCTTGGATTACCCTGCATAAAAGGAGACTGCTTCGCCCTCTCCTCGCTACACTATGTGACCCCAACATCAACTATAGATGGGGATTCCCGTTCTCCCTCACTGCCTGGCGAGATGGTGCTTCTGCAATCTTGAAATCACCCGGGGATCTACTTCACTACTGCGATACACTTGGTATACCTGCCCCCAAACTGCAGAACTGGGAGATTCCTCTGTCCTCCAACTCCGATCATGCAATCCGTCCGCAACAAAGGGAGACTCTCTCCTTCTGGATGTTCACCGCACCGACGCTCCCCGATATCTGCTCCCCCATGAGGGACGTTGAATCATTCGCTGGCACCTGTACGACTTCTATGAGGGGTCCCGGACATCCACTGACTGGCATCTTCTCAAAGCATTGAAATGTTTAGGCTGACTTAAGCTTATATTTCCTGTTTTGCTTTCTCTTCTTTTGTTTTCTTTAAGTGAATTGTGGCAGGGCACGATAGATAATTTTTGCAGTACTCCCTCTGCTCCCAGAGAGAGTTGCAAATTGTAATATTAAATTACACGCTTCTCTGATCTGCCTCATTATCACCCACCCCAGGGTAGCTTGTTTTCCCTGGTAGTACGTTATATACTTGATGTGTGTTAATTTTATGTCTCTTCTCATGTTGCTGTAAAGAAACACAAAATAGGCAGCACATCCAGTAGTAGGTGTTAAGAAAAGAAAGAGCTTTATTAGCCCAAATGCAACGTTTCGGCTCAATATCCTAGAAACTTTCTCAAGCAGAAAGCCTTGAGAAAGGCTCTAGGATATTGAGCCAAAACGTTGCATTTGGGCTTATAAAGCTCATTCTTTTCTTAACACCTACTACTGGATGTGCTGCCTATTTTGTGTTTCTTTACAAGTTTGGGGATGATAGTCAAATCCCTGGGATCTGCACCCATATTATGTGACCAGTGCTGCTAGAACCTTGGATTGTGTACTCATGTTACTGATGATATATGTTTTGCTTCCCCGGTTTATCTCTTTCCCTGTGTTTTCCCCCCTCCTTACATCGCCTTCCGCACTAATGGACGAGATGACCCTATTTATCCTGGGTACGCCATTAGAGGACAAGTATCATGGAGATCTACTGACTACGAAATCTGACAGAGGTCCACCTCTACGTAACCCTGAGTTGTATACACCTGCACTTTCATCATTACTTAGTTACCTCCCCTATATATATGACCATGGTTACATTTGTCACACTTAATGTAAAAGTCCTCAACTCCAACATGAAACGTTGTTTGGTCCTTAGAGAACTCAAATCTCTTGGAGCGGATGTTGCCTCTTTTTTCCCCGGTAATATCCCTACCCTCCGCCTACTTAATTTGGGACCCTTGGGACAAGTACTGGTTACCATCATCCTTGGGATAGACACTTGACCGACCACTTGGAAGCCTCTGTCCACATTCTGTCTATCGTTCCCCCCCCCCTTTCCTTCTTTTTGTGTCCCCCCCCCTTCCTTCTTTTTGTGTAGTCTAGTTCGATCTCCCAGAAGTGCTATAATCTAATACAGTTTGTTATGCATTTTTGCTCACTGGTAACATGTGAATTTTTGTATTGCGAATCTGATTTCATTTCCATGTCTACCTTATTAGGCATTTCTGTATGGTTTGTAGGGCCTGCCAGTATGATTCTATGTTTTGTGTGATCCTTGAAAAACCTTTCAATAAAAATACAGTTGAAACCCAAAAATATCTGAAACCGCTTCCCATTGATTTAGATGGGAGATGGAGGCTTTTTTTCCCCCGGGCGGCTTTTAGCCTAAAGCATACTCTGTGCGAACTCGGCCTTACAATACTTGGGTTCCCAGCTGGTGCATCAGAAGCACTCTTGCCCGGGACTCCGGTCCAGGGAAAACTCCTGCCGTCACTGCCCACTATTTAAAATATACCTGTGATGGATTCCATACAGTAGCATCCATCACCCATAGGCTCCCATGTTAAAAAAAAAAGAAAAGTATGTTTTTTTTTGCTGGATCTCTCAGGATGGAATAGCATAGTTGACTACGCTACACTATTCTATCCTTCCAAAAAAAAAAAAAAAGTATACTGACGTATACCGGCCTGTCGGAAGCCAAAAGAGTACTCTTTTGGCCTCTGTTGGGATAATGCAGACCTATATACACATTAAGCATGTACGCTGGGAGCTTTCCCGATGTGAATGATAAACGTAGGGCATAAAGGTGATGTGCAGGGGGACTTAAATGTTGAACCAAATCTGCTACTACTTGTACTGTATATAAACTAAGAATTTTGTAATTATTTCTCTCTGCCTCTGGTCTTGTGAAATTCTACATTATATTGCAGTTCTATGCTGGGAACAAGTTCTGGATTATCAGACTTTCTCCATTATCGGACGACAGAATAAATAAATTTTTATATGTTAAAGTCAATGGCAGACAAATCCAAGTATACTTGTATGTGTTTACATAAGTTTGCACAGTGTATGCTTTCTTCCGTCTGCAGGTAAAAAAAAAATCTGTATTGCAAAACAGATACCAACTGTAAGGATACCAACTGGACGCTTTTTTTTTTTTTTTAATCCATAAAAAAATTATACAGTAAAAAAAATGAGAGGTGTAAGACACACGTGCGATGAACATTGCCTTCATTTCTCTTATTTCTAGGAAACACTGAATCATTGCTTTATTGTTTGTTGAAAAATTTGGGTGGCTGCCAAACAATTCAGTCACTGCGGAAACTATAGGACTGGACAGAAAAATTCTCGCTTCCCCATTCTGTGCCCCTTGACAGCAGACTGTGGGTGAGGGTCCTGCAGCCCCCATAAACATTAGACTGTTAGCGGATCACTACAATGACACATACAGCACAATGCTCAGGTCCGAACTGTACCATAATGGATCTCCTAGATAAGACATAGCTCAAGCCAAATGTTACATGTAGTACATAGGAGGAAGAAGCATTTCAGGCCATACTGAGAATGTTCTGGACCCTCCCCCCCCCCCCCCCCCAGCAATAATAGTCATATTATGCTTTAGCCGGGTTAACACAACAAATTTAAGCAGGATGTATTTTATATATCACTTGTGTTGTTTTTTTTTAAAGTTTAGGTAACTGACTAATTGGCTATTAATGTGTCCTCTGACATTGCCTCAATGCTCGAATGGTTCCCCCTACGGAATTTTTCATCTGATTCTTTAATACATCCAAACCTGCTTACAGTTTTGCACTACAACTCACAGTATAGCAGGGCAGGATTATTATTGGAACTTAAAGGGACTCTATCTACAGGCCATGACCTCGCTCTGGCCTAGGGGGTCCACCAGTGGGTACAGACAGTCCCCTTTCTCCCATTGATATATAAATAGGCTTGGTAATTAACATATATGGTTGTGGCCTGTGCATTCTCGCTCCCGTTTGTCAATGGCACTGCTTGGCCGCGGGGGGTCGGGCAAGTGCACAAAAGCTTAACCCCTACAAGACTAAGCCATTTTTGGATTTTTCATTTACATTTTTTTCTCCCCGCATTTCAAGAGCCATAACTCTTTTATTTTTCCATTAATAGAGTGGTGGGAGGGCTTCTCTTTTGCGGGAGGAGTTGTAGTTTCTATTGGCACCATTTAAAGTACCATGTATTTTGCTGGGAAACTGAAAAAAATAAATCTTTGCCCACTGAAATTGCAAAAAAAACTGCTATTCCTCCATTTTTTTTTTGAGTTTCGTTTTTACAGTTTTCACCTTGTGGTAAAAACAACAACTTAACTTTATTAAGGGGCTCAATACGTTTATGGTGATACCACATTTTTATATATTTTTTAAAAATATTTTACTACTTTAACTCCTTAACGCCGAAGGACGGATATATCCGTCCTCTGCAGCTGCTAGTTCGCGCAGGAGGACGGATATATCCGTCCTGTGATGGCGCGGGTACTGAGACTGTACCCACGCGATCAGCGGCAGGAGCACAGCTGTTATACACAGCCAGGCTCCTGCTGCAACTGCCGGAATCGAAGCGCGCTCCGATTCCGGCAGTTTAACCCATTAAATGCCACTGTCAATAGTGACAGCGGCATCTAATGTGTTTGACAGAGGGAGGGAGCTCCCTCTGTCACCCGATCGGCACCCCCGCAAACAAATCGCGGGTCGCCGTCGGGTTTCCATGACAGCCGGGGGTCTAACAAAGACCCTCAGGTCTGTCTTCAGCAACTGCCTGTTAGGCGATGCCGGAGGCATGACCTAACAGGTTGCCTGTCAGTTTTACACTGACAGGCAATAATGCTTCGGTATACTAAGTATACCAAAGCATTATATATGCGATCAGCACATCGCATGGTGAAGTCCCCTGGTGGGACTAAAACAAAAATGTCAATCAGTTAAATATAGTTTGTGGAAAAATAAATAAATAAATCAAGTCAAAATCAAATAAAACTACATTTTTTGCCCAAAAAATTGTTTTATTCAGTAAAAGTGTCAAAACAAATCACACATACACATATATGGTATCCCAGCGATCGTAACAACTTGACCAATAAAATGAACACATTAATTAAACCGCCGGATGAACGGCGTCCAAAAAAAACGCAAAAAACAATGGCAAAATTCTCTCTTTTCTCCCATTCCCCCCATAAAAAATAAAATAAAAGTTAATCTATAAGTCCTATGTACCCCAAAATAGTACTAATGAAAACGACACATTGTCCCGCAAAAATCAAGCCCACATACGGCCACATCGACAGAAAAATAAAAAATGACGGCTCTTGGAATGCGGCGATGCAAAAACAAGTAATTTTTTTCTAAAAGGGTTTTTATTGTGCAAACGTAGGAAAACATATAAAACCTTTACATATTTGGTATCCCCGTAATCGTGCCGACCCGTAGAATAAAGGTAACATGTTATTTATGCTGCATAGTAAAGGGCATAAATTTATAACGTGAAAATTAATGCTGGAATAGCTGCTTATTTTCAATTCTCTCCTAAAATAAAGTTAATAAAAGTTAATCAATATATTATAAGCATCTAAAAATGGTGCAATTACAAAATACAACTCGTCCTGCAAAAAACAAGCCCTTATACGGCTATGTCGACGGAATAAAAAAAAAGTTACGACTCTTGGAATGCGACCATGAAAAAACAAACAATAATCCTTGGTCAATAACGCGCAAAATGGCCCGGTCATTAAGGAGTTAAAAAAAAAAGAGAGCTATAACATTCTTATTTTTTTGTGGATTGAGCTGTGTGAGGGATAATTTTTTGCGGGAAGAGCTATAGTTTTTATCGGTACCATTTTTTGGTACGTTTAATTTTTTGATCACTTTTTATTAAAAAAATTTTTAGAGCTAAGTTGACCAAAAAACTGCGATTTTGGCTTTTTAAATGTTTTTTTTTTTTTACTGTGTTCACTATGTGCCCTTAAATAACACTTTATTGTAATAGTTCAGACTTTTCCGGACGCAGCATTACTGATTTTGATTACTTTTTTTTATTTTTTACATTACTTTAGAGTAAAAATGGGAAACGGGGTTTTAAACTTTTAGTATTTTTTTTTAGAACACTAAATAATACTTTATTTAACTGTTTTTTACTTTTTTTTATTAGTCCCCCTAGGGAACCTGAACAAGCGATCGTTGGATCGCTTGCATGATATACTGCAATACTAATGTGTGGCAGACAATGATGGCAGACCTTCATCAGGCACGTAGGCTGCCATGACAACCATCGGCACCACCCGATTGCGTCTCGGGGGGTGTTGACATTTTGGAAGGGGGCGCCCCTCCTGATTCTAACAATTAAAATGACGCAGTCGCGATTGACTACAGCATTTAAGGTGTTAAACGGGCGGAATCAAAGTGATCTTTGATTCCGCCCATTGCAGTGAGGTGTCGGCTGTATTAGGGTATGTTCACACGCTAAGGCTGGGTTCACACGACCTATTTTCAGACGTAAACGAGGCGTATTATGCCTCGTTTTACGTCTGAAAATAGGGCTACAATACGTCGGCAAACATCTGCCCATTCATTTGAATGGGTTTGCCGACGTACTGTGCAGACGACCTGTAATTTACGCGTCGTCGTTTGACAGCTGTCAAACGACGACGCGTAAAAATACAGCCTCGTCAAAAGAAGTGCAGGACACTTCTTTGGACGTTTTTGGAGCTGTTTTCTCATAGACTCCAATGAAAACAGCTCCAAAAATGGACATAAAAAACGCCACGAAAAAGGGCGCGAAAAACGCCGCGAAAAACACGAGTTGCTCAAAAAACGTCTGAAAATCAGGGGCTGTTTTCCCTTGAAAACAGCTCTGTATTTTAAGACGTTTTTGGTCACTACGTGCGCACATACCCTTATCAAAAAACGTCTGAAAATACGGAGCTGTTTTCAAAGGATGTTTTTTAAGCCACTCGTGTTTTTCGCTGCGTTTTTTACAGCCATTCAAGAGTCAATGAAAAACGGCTCCAAAAATGTCCGAAGAAGAGACATGCACTTCTTTTTCGCGTCCGTTTTCCATTGCAATCAATTGGCAGATGTTTAGAGGCGTTCTGCTTCTGATTTTTTGTCCATTTTTCGTCCGTTTACAGCACGAAAAACGGCCGAAAATAAGCCGTGTGAACATACCCTTACACAGACGTCACCCGCTGAGTGCGCTCCATACTGCCCCTTAATCCTGAGCACGTACAGTTACATAATAATGCGTTAAATAATAAGGGGTTAAAGAGTAGCGGTCATTTCATAAAACTTTTATAGTGACATGAGTGTGAGCAAATAATCTTAACTTTTTTTTAAAAGTATACACACAGTAGACTCCAATATTCCTCCAATACCCTCAACCCAGGCCTTTGGTTGTCCGTATCTGATTCTCACCCATCTCATACTACAATAATAGGCCCTGTATTAGATGAATACAATAACCTGATGAACCAAGTGACATGCCATAGTTGTGTCCATATGGAAATTCCAGGAGTCTGCATCTGCCACTATAGGACCATAAAGAGCATGCTGCTGCTATGTGTATTTAGTGATTCATGTCTGAGGACTGGTTACTGTATAACTAGCATGTTAAATATAAACTCAACTTCCTGTGACATCTACTGTATATCATATGCAATGAGTCATATTCTTAGGATCAAGGACAGTATCAGAATGATACTGCGGGAATATTCACCTATGAGTAAGCTGATAAACAATAATCGTAGTTCATGTTCATTCAGTTGGGGTGATTTTTTTTTGTCATTGTCACAATAAGAGGTCAGATTGATTACCTTGTATCAAAGGGCCTTAAAGGCTATGTAAACTGTCGAAGGCACGTTTTGTTTTTGTTGTTTTTTTAATAAATCAATGTTTTATAGTTCATTTTGAACAACTTTTTAATTATTTTTTATTACAAAAACACTTTTACTTTACTTTTAGAGATACAGCTTCTATTGATACAGGATACATAGAAGCTGTATCTCAAAAAGTAAATTTAATTTAATAAAAAGCAATTATAAAGTTGTTTAACATGAAATAAAACATTGATTAATAAAAAAAAACCCTTGCCTTCAAAAGTGTACATACATACAATTCTATGGAGAGGAAATGAAGGTGCAGAAGGAGAGCAGGGAGAGAGACACAAGGACACTGCTACCTTATAGAAGTCTATGGAGAGGGAAGGGGGAAGAATGAGGCGGGAGCAGAGTGAGAGATGAGACACAGGCTGCTGGTAAGAGTAATATGTTACCACAGTGGACTGCTGTATAATGGCCTCCATGCTGCTGAAGCATACAGATTTAGCCATCTTTATCTTGACTCTGATAACTTGTTGCAGCGTGATATCACACAGTAAAAGCCATTGAAAACCCATTAAGGACATGGCCAGACGTGGCGGAATTGCTCTGGAATTCCGCAGTGGACCCGTTTCTCTATTGCCTTCCACAGCTTTTTAGTAGGGTTCGTTTACACGTTGCGGACAATTCCGCTGTGGAGCATAGGCTGCGGTGCGGAATTTGGTGTCCGCAGCATACAATGGTTGTTGCGGACGTGTGGTGGACTGGTTGCGGACTCATTGCGGAATTTCTCCATTGACTTCAATGGAGATTCAAAATTCCGCAATGAAGTCCGCAGATGTTATGTAGATGTTATGTGTGCTGCGGAGCGTATTGGTTTTACTAACATGACATTTCTTCATTCTGGCTGGACCTATGTATTTCTAGGTCTACAGCCAGACTGAGGAAGTCAATGAGGCTCCCGTAATTACGGGTGACTACGTGTGTGCACCCATAATTACGGGTGACTACGTGTGTGCACCCGTAATTACGGGAGCGTTGCTAGGCGACGTCAGTTAATAGTCACTGTCCAGGGTGCTGAAAGAGTTAAGCGATCGGCAGTAACTGTTTCTGCACCCTGGACAGTGACTTTCGATCACAAGATACATCAACCTGTATAAAAAATAGAAGTTCATACTTACCGAGAACTCCCTGCTTCTTCCTCCAGTCCAGCTTCCCAGGATGACGTTTCAGTCTAAGTGATGGCTGCAGCCAATCACAGTCTGCAGTGGTCACATGGAGTGCCGCGTCATCCAGGGAGGTCGGGCTGGATGCCGAAAGAGGGATGCGTCACCAAGACAACGGCCGGGTAAGTATGAAATTCGTTTACTTTCACTAGGGAAAGGGCTGTCCCTTCTCTCTATCCTGCACTGATAGAGAGAAGGGAAGTACTTCCCCTCAATACGCAACGGCTAGTCCGCATCAATTTAATGCCCATTTTGGGCAGAGCCGCAACAGAATCTGCAATGCAGATTCTGTGCGGCATTGATGCGGACAGTTGCGGAAGAAATACGCCACGTCTGGGCATGCCCTAAAAAGTCAAGTTAAAGTTTCTTGACACTGTCTATTTAATGCGTTAAAAGTCTCAATATAAGTATGTCTACATCTGTATATAATATATATATATATATATATATATATATATATACATACATACACATACATGTGATAGAGATGTGAGAGCAGGATTCTCCTCTTCAATGTGTGCTGTGTATAGAAGATATGATAGCCGTTAAGCTATGCCTACTAGCTCAGAGACAACTGAGAATCTGCAGAGGGGAAAACTGTTACATAATGCAGAATACAAGTCATATAATGGACAGAAATAAAGTTATTCCTCATGTACACACATATGACAGCTTATTCTGAAAAGTCACCTGAAAAGGTACATTGCATATGGGCCGTGCTGCTGAACTGCAACTCTGCTGCTATTCTATGACCGGAGCTATCTAATACTGTCATGGACGTCCGATGCCCGGAGGCAGCTGGAGCAGCTTAACGGTGCAGGGTCTGGGGGGTTTCAGACCCCTACAGATCATGTACCGATGACCTATGCGGTGGACAGGTCTTCAGTTGTCCGGTAGTGGACAACGCCTTTAACAGCTGTCATGGCATGTTGACAGTTGTAGTTTAAACAGCTAGAGACAGGTTACAGATCACTGCTTGAAAGACTGATGAATGAAAATAGTCGTGGTGCTAGGTTAATTTTTTTTTGCCACAATTTGTAATATAATTCTGGTGCATTTTGCTTAGTAAATCTCTCCTAATATAGATGAAAGAAATGAAAATGCGGCACTCACCCATTTGCAAATCTTATTAACTTTATTGTGTCACCTTGGCGAGGGTAAAAGTAGTAGGTCAGAAGAAGCGTGATCTCCAGCGCGAAACAGGCTGTAACCTACAACTAGCTGTCCTCCCTGTAAGGGCATGACCACACATGGCGGAATTCCTCCGCAACTGTCCGCATCCATGCCGCACAGAATCTGCGTTGCAGATTCTGCTGCGGATCTGCACAAAATGTGCAGTACATTGATGCGGACTAGCTGCTGCGGACTGCGGGAAAAGTGCTTCCCTTCTCCCTATCAGTGCAGGATAGAGAGAAGGGACAGCACTTTCCCTAGTGAAAGTAAACGACTTTCATACTTACCGGCCGTTGTCTTGGTGACGCGTCCCTCTTTCGGCATCCAGCCCGACCTCCCTGGATGACGCGCCAGTCCATGTGACCGCTGCAGCCTGTGCTTGGCCTGTGATTGGCTGCAGCCGTCACTTACACTGAATCGTCATCCTGGGAGGCCGGACTGGAGACAGACCCAGGGAGTTCTCGGTAAGTATGAACTTATATATTTTTTTACAGATACATGTATATTGAGATCGGTAGTCACTGTCCCGGGTGCAGAAACAGTTACTGCCGATCGCTTAACTCTTTCAGCACCCTGGACAGTGACTATTTACTGACGTCTCCTAGCAACGCTCCCGTCATTACGGGAGCCCCATTGACTTCCTCAGTCTGGCTGTAGACCTAGAAATACATAGGTCCAGCCAGAATGAAGAAATGTCAAGTTAAAAAAGCAAGACGCATCCGCAGCACACATGACATGTGCATGACAGCTGCGGACTTCATTGCGGAACTTTGAATCTCCATTGAAGTCAATGGAGAAATTCCGCCATGAGTCCGCCACTGCTCCGCAACAGACAGAGCATGCTGCGGACACCAAATTCCGCTCCGCAGCCTATGCTCCGCAGCGGAATTGTACGCATCGTGTAAACGAACACTGCTAAATTAAAGTGAAAGTCAATGGAGAAACGGCTCCGCTGCGGATTAACGCTGCGGAGTGTCCGCAGCGGAATTTAAGTGAAATTCCGCTATGTGTGAACCCGCCCTAATGCTTTTACCCTCGCCAAGGTGACACAATAAAGTTAAGAAGATTTGCAAACGGTTGAGTGCCGCATTTTCATTTCTTTCATCTATATTATACTACAAGACTGTCTGTTTTTATGCTCAGCACCGCCCGAATTTTGCTTAAATGAGAAAAACCCTGATTCCACTTGCATCTATCTGCCTGTTCCATGCTGTGAGGATTGAGAGTGGTGCCGACTTCCTTCTACTGTGCTTGAAATCTCTCCTAATGTCTGGTACTTTGCTCATACAGTAGCAGAAGGCACCCTATTTGGTAACATATTATATATTTTTACTTCAATGCCCTGCTTTCTATAAATGTGTCTCATTTTTTCCACAAAAAAAATAAATGCTTAGAAACAAGTATATATAAAATCGGTTTCTACGTAGGTGTGGTACAGGGAGGAATTAGCAAATTGCAACCATGTATGATTAGATGGACAGGCCTGGCTGAACTCAATTATTATAATAAAAGAGCAGACCTCACTGCTGTAAACTTGAGGACCTTAGTTGGGGAAGGGTTTGCAGAATCTTCAATTTCAAAAACGGTTTGGCTATGTTTACACGTTTTGGTTATATTATTTTTAGTGCGATTTTTGCAAAATCATGTGAACACAGGCCAGGTTCACACTTCTGCAAGCTGACATCACTTTGCACCTGTTTCTAAATCTGCCTCATTTAATATTTCCCTTTTATTTATTTTTTCAATACTTTTGATCAGATTCAACAGGGAAAAGATGTATAAGGTGCAGGGCCAGCCTTAGGTTGGATGGTGCCATGTGAAGTATCTTCTATTGAAGCCCGCTTATGGTTTACCATATAGTGATCAAATAATACAATAAACTAGAAAATGTAGCTGGATCCTTCACAGCTATCTTCCAATAGGTTCTGGAACAAAGTGTGGGATCAGGGGTGCAAGCTCTGGTTGGCCAAGTCATTAGGACCAGTGATGCCCCTTTAAAATTGACCAGCGGTGCACACTGTGTGAGTGCACAGGTCGCACAGACGTGAAGCAGGACATGTATAAGGACTTATTCATGTTCCAAGGCCAAGTTCATAGACTCTGTGAAGTAACTCATGTAGTCCCTATTCTCCCCTTGAAACTTTGTTCCTCTAAAAGCATTGAATTGCAACACGCTTGAGGTAAAACACACACCTAACAGCTTAGCTGAGCTATTCAGAAGATAGGTTTTTCCTATCTTAGGTTACTGTTTAGTGTGTGATGTAAACATAACACTTTTCATAATGCAAATCACCAGAGAAAGCTCTGTGCAAACAAGAAATGCTGGGAGGTGTCAGTTCTGAAGCCTGCAGAATTAGGAATGCAACTCTTGAGTAAAATTGAGGCTGTAACTCAAGATTAGTACAAGATCATTTTTGCAATATATTTTCAAAGTTACAATTTTTTTTCCATAAGTTTGATAGTGTGGAGTGGGGGTACCTATGGGCTGTTCTGGCTCGGTTTGGATTTGGACGAAACTTTATCACTTAGGTGAAATTATTATATCATGAACCGGTAGATAGGATAAGGGCTAATGGAATGATGTCTGACCCATTTTCTTTGGGGAGGGGGATGCGCCAGGGGTGCCCACTCTCCCCGTTGTTGTTCGCTTTAGCGATTGAGCCGTTAGTTATGTGATAAGACAGCATCCGAACATAGAAGGTTTCAAGTTTGGAGAATTAGAGGAACGTATAGCTTTATATGCGGATGATGTACTACTGTTTCTGGGGGTGGGGGGGGGAATCCTTGCCTGAGGTTATGCATGTTCTTGAGCATTTTGGTAGATTCTCGGGATTGAGAATTAATTGGAATATGTCAGCTCTGTCACCGATCACACCACTGGTTACACTGCTGGTTGTGGGAGGGGTGAATATCCCTTGTGTGAAGGAATTTATTAAATACCTGGACATTCGTGTCTCGGCAAGGGTACAGGACTTTATAGCTCTTTATGTGCAGCCCCTGTTGGGGAGACTGACAGAGAATATTAAGCTTTGGCTTGGACTGCCATTGTTGGCTTTGGGCCGCGCAAATCTGATCAAAATGGTTCTTATGCCTCAGATTATTTACGTTGTACATAATGCCCCAGTGTGGTTGCCTAAATATTGGTTTAGGAGGATACATAATTTTGTTTAGAGATTTGGTATGGAAAAGGGGGATTCCTAGGATCAAATTAGAAAAATTGCAATTGCCAAAAGAACAGGGAGGATTAGCTCTACCAAATGCATGGGTATACTATTTAGCAGCTGAATTACAGCACCTTAAGGGATGGAAAGGGACTAGTGGGATTCATGTGGTAAATTGTTATTTTATCTAGGCCAGCAAACTGATTTGTTGGAAGCATTGGAATCACATAAACTGAGGAGGGAGGCGGGGGGTAAACCAACTTTGATGCTTCTACATAAGGTATGGCGGGAATGCAAAAAATTGTTGGGAGTTACAGGATGCTCAAATTATATGCCAATATTGAATAACCCATATCTGTGGTAATTTGCTACCTTGGAAGGCTTTCAGGAGTGGGAGCAAAAAGGGGTTAGATTGGTTTGTCATCTTTATGAAGGTGAGCTTTTCAAGTCGTTCTCTCAATTGCAGGAGGGGTTTGAGCTTTCCCATAGACTATTCTATCAATACCTACAATTGTGACATGCAGCTCAAACACAGGCTAGGACGGTAGACTTGAGTTGCTCCACCTTGGGGGTTGTGGAACATGTTCTGGGAGCTAGGGGTACGAAGGGTATTATTTCCTTGGTATATAGCACTTTACTTACCAAATTCTTGGGGGATCCTATGGCAGAGATAAAAGACAAATGGGAAGGGGATATTGGGGCCCTTACTCCTGAGGACTGGGGGGAAATATTGGGGTCTCAAAAAGAGTTATCCATTAGTATAGCGCATAGGCGATCAAAACTGTTTTTGATACATAGGGTGTATAGGACGCCTAAGGTGTTATGGCAAATGCAGATTAGGTCATCAGCGGAGTGTCCTAGATGCTCATCTGATGGGGCTGATTTAAAACATATGTTTTGGGATTGCTCATCTCTAAACGGGTATTGGGGGGAGGTTCGGGATATGCTAACGAGGGTGTATGGGTGGGATCTTCTGTTAGATCCTAAGGTATATCTTCTGGGGTGCATGGGAGGGGTGGGGGGAGATCGAGCTGAAATGAAGTCTCTTAAAAAGGTGCTATATCATGCAAGAAAGCTGATTGCAAAATATAGGTTGCAAAGGGATCCTCCTGGCTTGCCTGAGCTGGTAAGCTATGTCAATCATACTATATCTTTTGAAAAACAAATATATCTTAAACGCGAGGCATTGCACAAATATGACACACAATGGGGAAAATGGTTGCAAGGTCATGGTTTGGTTGGACCGGAAGGGATTTCATAAGGTCTTCTAATGAATGCACATGATCTAGCATATAATGTGGCAAGATAATCGGCTTAGAGAGAATGGGAGGGTAATACGTACTGCGGTCGGGAAGGGGGGGATGGTTGGTTTTTGGGGGCGGGGGTTAGGGGTTCATGGAGAGATGAGTTTGAATGCATACAGCTGTGTCACATGGTTTAATTATATTAATATACCGGGAATGTGAAATGGTATGGGGAATTGCGTTTTTGGAGATTCCTAAATGAGAATTTCTGGAAGGGTTTGTTATTTTACAGTGATATAGAGTCTGTATAATATGACAGAGGTCAAGGTATGACATGAACATATTCTGTATTATTGGAAATGGATATTATTTCATGTATGGGTCAGCTGTGTTTTGAGATGTAATTCAATAAAAAGTTGTCTGACTAAAAACAAATGTTTCCATAAATGAATCTTAAATGTACACTATAAAATGGTGATAAAAAATAAACATGCACTTTTACTACCAAGGACATATGTAAAATGTCATGACTTTCAACGAGCGCCGTGCCTAGGGCTAAAGCTTTCTGGAATCATTTAAAAACCCATAATCTTAACTTTTTAAGTCAAAGTTCCAAATGCAATATTGGCGGAGCAGCACTCCTTTGAAGCCGGCGGAGCAGTATGAAGTTTTACTTCCTGGTTCTGTGTAGGAGAGGGAGTGGGAGAAGGAGCTGCAAATGAGAACAGGAGAAGAAAATACAGCCGGTTGCTGACCGCAATCAGAGAGGATATGTGCTCGCTAAATGTCCCATATAGGGGTTCTTTATTTTTTTTTAGTTAAAGTGACTCTGTCACTAGTTTAATAATTCCCTATCTCCTAACTAATCTAATAGGCGCTATGATGCTGATAACAACCGTGTATTTTTTTTCAAAAACGTTTATTATTTGCAAAGTTATGTGCATTTTTGTAAATATGCTAATTTGGCTATAATAGCCAAATAGGAGGTAACTCTTCCTTTTCACTTTGGGTGGTGTAATGTTTTCTGTATGACGCTGTCCAATCGTCATACAGCTTCTCCCCTTTCCTTGCCCAGCAACAGAGCCTGATCTTATAGTATACAGTTTCCATTCCCGACTGTGTTTTCACCTGGTGATATCTCTGTTTTTTTCACAGCCAGATCCTGCGATCATGGTGGCATATGAAAGATTATTGTTTCCTCTTTCATATGCCACCAAAACCGCTGTTCTAGGGAGGCTGTGAGGTAGCTCTACCTCAGGAGAATCACTGCTGTTACCACCCAGTTGTCTAAAAAAGTCTAATTTACATATTTAGGAAAAAGCTCATAACTTTTAAAATAATAAATATTGGCCATTGCTAAATTAGTGACAAAGCCTCTTTAAGGGATAAGAAGAGCAGTTACATACCTTTTCACCCCCTGCGCCTATTCAAGTGATTTGTCAAATGTATACTGGCATCTGGATGGTGGACATTTTTGGTATTTTCAGTTTTTATGATTTTGTAAAGATGTGTGCATGTAGTCATAAGCCAACGTGGCATGTCAGAACTTTGCACACATTGAACTTTTATTTTAAGGTGTTCTGCGTCTCAGGCTCTTCTTGGGTCAAACTTTAAGGGTATGTTACGTCCTTTGACGTAATTGACGGACGTATTTCGGCCACAAGTACCGGACCGAACACAGTGCAGGAAACCGGGCTCCTAGCATCATAGTTATGTACGATGCTAGGAGTCCCTGCCTCGCTGCCGGACAACTGTCTCGTACTGAAAACATGATTACAGGGACTCCTAGCGTCGTACATAACTATGATGCTAGGAGCCCGGCTCCCTGCACTGTGTTCGGTCCGGTACTTGCGGCCGAAATACGTCCGTCAATTACGGACGTAATGACCTTGTGTGAACATACCCTTAGACACAAACATGAATGTTAATGCATCTTTTAGAAAGTGTTATGCTTTGATACAAAGTTGCATGAAGGCGCCCATGAGTGGAAAGTTCTTATTGAGGTATAATATATTTTTTTTATTATTTTTTTATTTTATCATTAAGGTTCTATTTGCTTATGTCAGTAACTTGAAAATTACCCCAATACCCCTCGCAGAAAAAGGGGTAATTGTACCCATCTTTAGGAGTTGTCTCAAGATGATGCATTAACACTTAGGGTACCAGCTACCAAAATATTTATCGTAACTTAGTTCAGTCTTATAGAATCCTTCATACATTTTTATATTCGACTTAGAATCTGTTTCTGGAGCACTCACTGGTGGCAATGACCTTCTCTATATTGAAAAATGAAAACCATCCATGAACGTGTTTCTTATTAGTTAGAATAACATACCTCATTATATGACATACTGTGAATATCGTATATCACATATATCCAGCCCTGACTATATTCCCACATGCAGTGCCTGACAGGAGAGGAATAGCTTAGTATGACGTCAGATCTCTAATGAGGGCTGATTTTCAAGGAATTGGTGCAAAGTTGAGAATGCAACTCCAGGTAACAAAATGCTGAAATTACCTTTGAATCTCTTGTTTTGTAATAAGTTCTTTATGGAGAGATTTTACAACAGATATTAACTCCTACCATGTCAGCATGATGATTAGCATTAGCTAAAGTGGATCTCTACCAAAAACTTAACTAAGCTTAGTTTTCCCAGTGCTTCAGTTATTAGAGAAACAGTTTGTGCTCCAGAGCGGTAATTCTTACTGTACTCGAAGACTAGAAGTTGCAACCATAGGCATTTTGTAAGTTACGGAGATGAGTCCTCTGTTCACTCAGATATCTACCTGCATAGACTCTCCCTTGCTTTCTCCTGTAGACTTTCCCCTGTGTCTGCTTGGAGTAGTGCAAGAAAGTAACATTTGTCTGATCATCTCCAAATCGTTGTGTGTATGGCACAGCATTATAGGCCGGGTCGAACATACGTTGGATGATGGCTTCTGTTGGTGTCCCGATCATATGGTGTACGGTCATACAGTGGACTAATAACCATACCATAAAGTGCCTAATTATAAATGCCATACATTATGGTGCTCAAATAGAAGTGCTATATGTTGGCCAAATAACACTTCCATCATACAGTTACCTATACAGAGCAGCCACTGCCATAATGTTAATACCACCATATAGTGCTCAAATAATACCAACATACAGTGACTAAATAACAGCTCCACAGATACAGTATGCTAACACCAGTGCTTTAAAAATTTCCATACAATTAATATTAAAATTTGCAGTAGTCGTGAGCCGCAGGTGTCAGGCAATCCTCAGTAGGGACCCTGATTATAGGCAGCATTAGTCTCCAGCTTTAGAAGTTTGTACATTGACTGAATATTTACAGAAAGAACTCTGGGTATCCATTATTTGTGGTCAGTGACTACATTTAGTTCTATTATTCCTTTGGCCTCTTTTTTTATCTAATAAATTGACAAAAAACAAGATGTGTGCGGTGATATCCCGCTGTATCCCAAATTGGCTGAAATTCTCAAGTGTGGAAGAATGTTTCCTATTCATTATAAGCCATCCATCTTATACCCCCCCTCACTGAACCCAAGACTAAGCTAGGCCTTAGACACACCATAGACAAATTAAACAGAAAAGACCATTAAATGGGGTTTTCCTATCAGGGCAACTATGTTTTATATGCCTTTAAGTGATGTTCTGCTAACTATAATTCCTTAACATCCTTACGTGTCTCTTCGACTATGACCATTTTGGGTTTATGTGGCCTCACTTAAAGGGGTTGTCTCTCTGACAACCCCTGTCCGAATGGGCATGTGGACGACATGAACCAGAACTAGAGAGAGCAGATCCCTTTCTGGCCAGACATAGCCCACCCATGTATTTACTCAAAGTCAGTGGTTAATGAAGTATTTGATCCAAGTATTTTCAAAACCTTCCTTTTCTTTCCTCTGTTAGAGCCTATTCCCATCTGTGTCGGGGTTCCGTTGATGGGTTACGTCAGACCTTTCCGTCGGAGGAACCCATCAACGGAAAGGCAAACGGAAACCATAGCTTCCGTTTGCATTACCATTGATTTTAATGGTAATGCTTCCATTGCAAATGGTTTCCGTTTGTCTCCCTTCCGTAATGTTTCCATTTATTCGGCGGAATCAATAGCGCAGTCGACTTCGTTATTGTTCATCTATTGTTATTGTTGATCTCTGTCCATCTCTGTATGTGGAAAAGGTCGAAACGTCTGCTTTGGTTGCCGCAAAATGATGATGTGAACTGTTCAAATTTCTATAGTCTCTAAATACCCAGTGAAAAATATGAGAAACTGAAGTGAAAAATCTACAGCAAATACTTGTGAAATGTGTACGTAAAAAAAGGGACAAAATTATCTTATAATTTTGGAAAAAATGCTATGTATATATATATATATATATATATATATATATATATATATATATATATATATATATTTATATACATATATATATATGTATGTTTGTCATTCTCAGGCATCTGTCATTGTGATATATCTACTATCATTCGTGGGACCGTCTGATTAGCAACTGTACAGACCACAAAGCCACAAATGAAGATTTTATCAGCCTCTAATCTGAAACAGCCCAGAATATAAAGGAGCTTCTCTCTTCAATGTGGGATAAGACGGTAGGGAAAATATTTTCAATAAAAATCCATTCTGTTACTAATTAACAAAGCACAATATCTGTTCAGCTTCTAAAGGAGGGATACTTTGTCTCTCATTGTTTTCCCACAGCAGCCTTGCTATCATCACATTCTAAAAACCTCTGAAATTCTGCTGCATAGTATCAGCTCCCACAAATTATGTCTTTCTCATCTAAAGAAGACTTCCAACTTTGCAAATAACATAATGTCATTTGTGGAAATTAACTGAGTTTTAGCTTCTCAAAGGGGTTGCCCACTTAAGACAATATCTTTTAGTTAGAAGAATTCATCATAGCGGGTAACCCAAGTAATCAGCTGTTATCTCTAGGGGAGCCTGGCAGCAAGTGTTAGGCCTTATTCACACGACAGTGAAAAACGGCCGTATGATGGCCGTCCTTTTAACGGCCTTCACATGGCCGTTTTCAGAACAATGATATTCTATGGGTGCATTCACACGGCCGTTTTTTTAACGACCCGAGAATAATGGGCGCCAAAAAATAGGACATGTCCTATTTTTGGGCCGTTTTAACGGATTGACGGCCCCCATAGAAGTCAATGGATCCGTTTTTAACGGCTGTCAATACATGTAACAACCGTTAAAAACGGATCTGTTACATGGGGATTGGCAAGGGAACTACTAGTTCTCTTGCTGGCTATCGTTGGCATACTCACTGTTGCAGCGCTTCTTCAGGTGTGGTCACTCGTCTTCATGGGTTTCAAGGCGCCTCGATGACGTCATCGCCCCATCGCGCTGCCTTGCCAGATCCCTTGCAGACGAGTAACCACAAGAAGACAAGAGACAGCGCTGCACCCGTGAGTATGTGGCATCATCTACAGGGAGGCTGGTGTGGCATCATCTACAGGCAGGCTGGCGTGGCATCATCTACAGGCAGGCTGGTGTGGCATCATCTACAGGCAGGCTGGTGTGGCATCATCTACATGCAGGCTGGTGTGGCATCATCTACAGGGAGGCTGGTGTGGCATCATCTACAGGCAGGCTGGTGTGGCATCATCTACAGGCAGGCTGATGTGGCATCATCTACAGGGAAGCTGGTGTGGCATCATCTACATGGAGGCTGGTGTGGCATCATCTACAGGGAGGCTGGTGTGGCATCATCTACAGGCAGGCTGGCGTGGCATCATCTACAGGCAGGCTGGTGTGGCATCATCTACAGGCAGGCTGGTGTGGCATCATCTACAGGCAGGCTAGTGTGGCATCATCTACAGGGAGGCTGGTGTGGCATCATCTACAGGCAGGCTGGTGTGGCATCATCTACAGGCAGGCTGATGTGGCATCATCTACAGGGAGGCTGGTGTGGCATCATCTACAGGGAGGCTGGTGTGGCATCATCTACAGGGAGGCTGGTGTGGCATCATCTACAGGGAGGCTGGTGTGGCATCATCTACAGGGAGGTGTGTGGCATCATCTACAGGGAGGCTGGTGTGGCATCATCTACAGGGAGGCTAGTTTGGCATCATATACAGGACAAAAAAAGCCTGACCAATGAAATTCATCCTTTTTTTAACGGCCATGAAAAACGGATGCAAAATGGATGTCAAACGGCCATTAAAAACGGACAGACGGACTGGAAATGGATGAAAATTTGGAGACAAACTGATGCAAAATGGCCATGAAAAACTGACAGTTGATCAGTTTTTAATGGACATTTTTTTTCACTGTCATGTGAATAAGGCTTTAATTTTCCCTGCCGTACTACCGCACGGTAAATAAATCATTACATGGTGCCCATCAGTGGTCTGCCCATGTAATTTACAGATGTGTCAGGTCCTCCAAAGCAAGAGACACTCTTTTTAGCCATTCTCCACTCTGGCTAATAGCGTGGGTGTAATGTCCGTGGCTGCGCGCCGTCAGCTCCAATCTCCTCCTGACAGCCGCAGCCACGAGTCGGCAAGCGCTGGCCCCAGCCTCTTCGTCAGGAGACGCCACTCGCGTCCACTCACCTCAGCCGGATCCCGTAGGGACTACTGATGAACTTGAACCCGTGAGTACCCTGGACTATAAGAGGACTCCAGTCCCCTGCTTCTATTCCTGAGCGTTGTTGTTGTTTCCCTAGTTTGTCTCCTAGTGTGTTCCTGTTCCTGTTCCCTGCATTCCATACTATTCTGGTCGAGCACTGTGCTGTTCCAAAGTCGTGTCGTGCTGTATTCCACATCTGGCCTGCTTCACCTCGCCTGACGTCTTCCTACTGCCTAGTCCCAGCCGAGCCTGCCTTGCTGCTGTCCGAGCTGCCACAGGTACCTATATGAACTATAGACATTGACCTGCGCCCTGTTGGCCAGCTGCCTTACCGCTAAGGCGGTACGGCCCAGTGGGTCCACAGACCCTTCGTGATAGTACGCTCATTCCATTGACCCTGCTGGTCGATTCAAGACTATGACGACATCTCAAGAGATGCGGGCAGATATGCTAGACCTCCAGTCTCAACAGGACCAACTCCTCCAGGCGTTGAACATTCTTGCACGGCAGGAGGCACAAGCTGCCGTTCCTCCTACTACACCTCTTGGCAGTGTTGATCCTCAGACTACACCTCTTGGCAGTGTTGACCCGCGTGTGTCTTTGCCACTTCCTGACCGCTATGATGGAGAAGCAAGTACCTGTCATGGATTTCTGAATCAGTGCCAGATCCACTTCAGCCTGTATAATAGGACATTTTCGTCTGATGGCACAATGGTTGCTTTCATCATCTCTCTCCTCACTGGCAAGGATCTTGCATGGGCGAACCCTATCTAGGAGAGAAAAGGACCAGAGACCCGTGACTTCCAAGCCTTTCTCCGGACTTTTCGTGTGGTGTTTGAGGAGCCTGGTCGGGTCTCATCTGCAGCGGCTTCTTTGATTAACCTACGCCAAGGAGACACCTCCGTGAGTGAGTACGCCATAAACTTCCGCACCCTAGCGGGAGAGCTGTTATGGAACAATGAGGCCATGGTGGCTGCATTCTGGCATGGACTGGCTCCTAAAATGAAGGACAAACTTGCCACTCGGGATCTGCCGTCTACCCTGGATGACCTCATCCTTCTGTCCGCCCGGATTGATATACGGATCCAATAACGCCTCCAAGAGGTTCGACGGGAGGGAGTCCTTCCCAGTCTGGCTCCTACTTTGCAGCAACCCCTGCTGTCCTCAGATGTCGATCCTCCTAATAAGTCTGTGATAATGGACCAGGGTAAGTTATCCACCCAGGAGAGACAACGCAGACGCACTTCTGGACTCTGTCTTTATTGTGGCCTCGGTGGCCATCTTGTGCGCCTGTGTCCCCAAAGATCCCAAAGCCTAGGGTTGCTAGGAGTGACAACCTTGGGTAAGAATGGACTTCCGTCTAAATTGTCCATACCTGTGACCATAGTGTCAGGTGAGAGAACGCATCAGGTCTCTGCGTATCTGGACTCTGGATCCGCTGCTAATTTCATCTGTAGAAACCTGGTGGACCTTCTGCTATTACCCACCACCACTCTGGAGAGCCCGTTGACAGTTGCTTCAGTAAATGGACTACCTCTGCCAGACCCAGTTATAGCTGTGACCAAGCCGCTGAGGCTCCAAGTAGGGGCTCTTCACTCTGAACTTCTGTCTTTCTATGTCCTATCCAAAGCTGTTAACCCTGTGTTGCTGGGCCTGCCTTGGCTCCGACTGCATGCCTCAGTCCTGGACTGGAATTCTGGAGAGGTTCTCCAGTGGGGCCCTGAGTGTCAAATTCGCTGCCTGGTGCAGATTCGTTTGGTTCAGCCTTCTCTGCCTCAGTCATTGGCAGGATTGCGGAGTCATTATGCTGCATTTTCGGACGTCTTCAGCAAGAGGGAGGCGGAGACATTGCCTCCACATCGGGCGTATGACTGCCCTATCGAAATGATTCCTGGTGCATCCCTTCCCCGTGGTAGGGTATATCCTCTCTCCTTGCCAGAGACTCTGTCCTTGTCCGTCTATGTGAAAGAGAACTTGGAGAGGGGCTTCATACGATAGTCTTCCTCCCCGGCAGGAGCCGGGTTCTTCTTTGTCAAAAAGAAAGATGGCTCTCTTCGTCCTTGTATCGACTACCGAGGTCTCAACCAGATCACGGTGAAGAATAAATATCCGTTGCCACTGATCTCTGAACTGTTTGATCGTGTACGTGGTGCCAAGATTTTTTCTAAACTAGACCTGCGTGGTGCTTACAACCTAGTCCGGATTCGCCCGGGTGATGAATGGAAGACTGCATTTAACACCCGTGATGGACACTATGAGTATCTAGTAATGCCCTTTGGCCTGTGTAATGCTCCCGCGGTCTTCCAGGAGTTTGTGAATTACATTTTCCGTGACATCCTCCTATGTTTGTGTAGTGGTCTACCTTGATGACGTCTTGATTTTTTCTCCAGATCCTATGACGCATCAGAGACATGTCCGTCAAGTTCTGATACGGTTAAGGGAGAATCCTCTGTACGCCAAGTTTGAGAAGTGCGTGCTTGACAGGGATGCTCTACCCTTCCTGGGCTACATCATCTCGAATCGAGGTCTCGAGATGGATCCTGAGAAGGTAAAGTCTGTCCTGGAGTGGCCACGCCCTCAAGGCTTGAGGGCCATACAGTGCTTTTTGGAATTCGGCAATTTTTACAGGCAGTTTATTCCAAACTTCTCCTCACTGACTATCTCTAACCTCACTAAGAAGGGTATGAACGCCAAGGTGTGGACTCCCGAGGCAGAGTCCGCATTCAATAGCCTGAAGAGTGCTTTCACATCAGCCTCTATCCTCCATTATCCTGATGTCTCTCTGCAGTTCTCGTTGGAGGTGGACGCATCATCTGTCGGTGCTGGTGCACTCCTGTTCCAGAGAGGCCCCGAGGGCAAGTCAAGGGTATGTGGATATTTCTCTAAGCTCTTCTCTTCCGCAGAACGCGGAACTACTCGATTGGGGATCGGGTGTTACTGGCCATCAAATTGGCTCTGGAAGAGTGGAGACATCTACTAGAGGGCGCACCTCATCCGATCCTAATTTTTACAGACCACAAGAATCTGACCTACCTCCAGAAGGCCCAACGGCTGAACCCTCATCAGGCCAGGTGGTCACTGTTCTTTATTAGGTTCCAGTTTGAGCTCCATTATCACTCGGCCGCCAAGAATGTGAGGGCTGATGCCTTGTTCTGGCATGGACTGACTCCTAAAATTAAAGACGGAAGACACCGTGGACATTCCACAGAACATTATTGATCGGTCTTGCATTGTCTCTGTCAATCCCATGCAAGTTGAAGACATTCCTCCAGGGAGGACTTTTGTGCGCCTGGTTGATCGTGGAAGAATCCTCCGCTGGGGACACTCCTCTAGACTGGCAGGTCACGCAGGGGTCCGTAAGACCCGGGATCTGATTGCTCGTCATTTCTGGTGGCCCATGCTGCCCAAGGACATTATGGACTTCGTTTCTTCCTGTTCTGTATAAGCATGCCAACAATGCCGCTCACTCCAGACCTGCTGGTCTGCTCCAGCCATTGCCTGTGCCCAATGCTCCCTGGCAGCATATAGCTATGGACTATATTACGGACCTGCCTCTCTCTGCTGGATGCAGTGATGCCTGGGTGGTGGTGGATCGATTTTCGAAGATGGCCCACCTCGTTCCTCTGACCGGTCTTCCTTCTGCTCCTCAGCTGGCCAAGCTGTTCATCCAACACTTCTTCTGCCTGCACGGCTTGCCGCAGCATATGTGTCTGATCGGGGGGTTCAGTTTACCTCGAAGTTCTGGAGAGCCCTCTGTGGACTCCTCGGTGTGAAGTTGGACTTTTCCTCAGCCTACCATCTTCAGTCCAATGGTCAGGTTGAAAGGATCAATCAGATCTTGGAGAACTACCTTCGCCACTTGATCTCCAAGCAGCATGATGACTGGGTGCAGTTGCTCCCATGGGCTGAATTCTCCTACAATAATCACACCAGCGAGTCTACAAGGAATACACCGTTCTTCATTGTCTACGTTCAGCACCCACAAATTCCTCTCCCGGTGCCCGATACTTCCGAGGTACCAGCGGCTGACTCCGCTTTTAGAGACTTCCTGCAGATCTGACAGCAGACTCGAACCTCCATCCTAATTACAGTCGACCGCATGAAACGGAAGGCTGACACAAGGAGAAGAGAACCTCCTCCGTTTTTCACTGGCAAAAAGGTCTGGCTGTCTTCTAGGAATATCCGACTAAGGGTGCCGCCGTGCAAATTTGCTCCCAGGTTCCTTGGACCCTTCGAGATCCTGCAGCAGATCAACCCTGTCGCCTACAAGCTTCGGCTGCCTCCTACCCTCAGGATCCCCAACTCCTTCCATGTCTTCCTCTTGAAACCGGTGGTTCTGAACCGCCATACCAATACTCCTGCGGTTGCCTGAAGCGGCCCTTCGGACACCTTTGAGGTTAAGGAGATCTTGGACACCAAGAAAGTGATAGGAGAGACTTTTTATTTGGTGGATTTGAGGGGGTTTGCTCCTGAGGATAGGTCCTGGAAGCCAGAGGAATAGAGATATCTAGAGATATAACTAAGAAACAACTGAACAGAATTGTCAACTTCTTGACAGAAGAGGACACTTCAAGTTGATTTTTTAACATAAGAACATGCATATGACAGCACAATACAGGATACGTTTATGGTATTTAATCTTAACATTTTAATGTCGTCCATGCAGGTGTGTTGCTTGTGAATGGGACATGAGCAAACATCCAATTTCATTATTTTTAGTGATTGTAAGTTTTCTTAAGACTGTGCTCTACTGAGGAATAAACATTCTAAAATGAACTTTAAAAGTCGAAACGCCTTCATATGAATAAATGTTCTACATAGCGGCACACGGATAATAATTAAATTCCCACCTTAATTCAGTAAGCTCAGTCTCCAGATAAGCTGCTTTGCAGAGCACTACAGCCCTATCTTCTTTGGAGTTGCTTGATGATTTTCCAAAAATACATGTCACTTTACTTTTCCCTTTTCTCTTTCGTTATCTGGGTGCCTAGAAACTCCCCCTCCCCCAATTCAGTGGATAGAAAACATATGTGCACCCTACCATACCGTTGGCAGGACCCTTGCCTAAAGCTGGTCATAGACATTAGATTTATGTTGGTGTATGGAATGGGATCTGCCAGCGATCTAATGTCTATAGGGCCTGACAGACTCCCTCTGTCAGAGGCCGTTTTCCACCAAGCAGGAGAATGAATGGGTCACCTCGCATGCTGAAGTGCCGCAGTTCTTAATGTTCCAGGCATTGTGGCACATCTGTAAAAATTAATGGGGCTAAGCTGCAGTACCAGACAGAGCCACATGTAGAACAGCTGTCTTTGGAACGGGTGGATATTCCTAGAAAACCTCTTTTACTATGATATCTGCCATATCTCACCCTAAAGAGTCCATGGTCAAAAAATAGAAAAAAGGAAAATATACAGTACATTTCAACAATATTGGACCCCGCAGAGCAACTATTTTGTTATTTATGGAAACTAAAATTCCCATTGACCACCAGCTCTCCAGAGAGAGGACCTCCAAACAACTCCCTGTATTGCAGCTACCTGGGCTTTTTAAGTGTGGCATGAAAATGGGTAGAAAAAAAAGGGTAAAGTATTGTGGAGTTTTAGGTTTTGAGCTAAGTTGGTGGTTACACTGGTAAGGCTTATTCAGACGAACGTGATATACGTCCGTGCAACGTGCGTGATTTTCACGCGCCTCGCACGGATCTATATTAGTCTATGGGGCCGTGCAGACAGTCCGTGATTTTTACAGTGCCCACTGTGTAATACTCACGACATGTCCGTTATTTGTGCGTTGTTCGCGCATCACACACCCATTGAAGTCAATGGGTGCGTGAAATGCACGCGCACTACACGGAAGCACTTCCGTGGGACGCGCGTGATTCGCGCAACAGCAGTGAAAAGTATGAATGAAAACAGAAAAGCACCATGTGCTTTTCTGTTTACAAACATACAAACAGAGTGTCATAATGATGGCGGCTGCGCGAAAAGCACACAGCCGCGCACCATATGATCATGACACACGGAGCTGTTAAGTGCCTTTTGCGCACGCAAAACGCCGCATTTTTTGCGTGCGCAAAACGCACACGCTCGTGTGAATCCGGCCTGAGGCACTTCCGTGTGACGCGCGTGATTCTCGCAACAGCTGTAAAACTATGAATGTTTTGCACGCGCAAAAGGTATTTAACAGCTCCGTGTGTCAGCCCCGTATGATGCGCGGCTGCGTGATTTTCGCACAGCCGCCATCATTATGACAGTCCGTTTGGATGCTTGTAAACAGAAAAGCACGTGGTGCTTTTCTGTTTACATTCATAGTTTTACAGCTGTTGCACGAATTACGCGCGTCCCACGGAAGTGCTTCCATGTGGGGCACGTGATTTTCACGCACCCATTGACTTCAATGGGTGCGTGATGCGTGAAATACGCATAAACAACGGACATGTCGTGAGTTTTACGCAGCGGACTCACACTGCGTAAAAATCACGGAACTGTCTGCACGGCCCCATAGACTAATATAGGTCCGTGCGACGCGCGTGAAAATCACGCGCGTTGCACGGACGTATTTAATGTTCGTCTGAATAAGCCCTTAGTGTAATAAAGTAATATATCTTCACAGTTGATGCTACAATTAGTTTATGTTATCAACTGTCCTATGTGACTTGGAGAAGTCTGAAAAGTCTTCATTTCCTGTTGGCCTTTCCCTAAACAGTGGACTCCAACCTGTGGCTCTCCAGCTGTAGTGGAAATACAACCCCCCGTATGCCCCGACAGCCTGTTTCTTAGATGGGAGTGCGATGTGAGGTCCAAAAATAAAAATACATTTTACAACACAGTTTTGGTATTCAATAATATTATTATTATTATTATTATTATTAATAAACCTCCACAATACATCTTATTGCCTGGATCTGTTATCCATGAGATATGAAGATTTGTAACACAATGCTATTTCTAGTAGCAACAATATTTTTTACTACATGCAGAAGCCACAGAAAAGTTCATCTCCCTGCCTTGTATTTACTGCAGTCCTGGCAATACTGTATCTACTACATAGCAATATGATACATTCACAATTATTTTATTATTGATGCCCTCATGAGGTTAAAGCAGCGCCATATGGCGACACATTATTGACATCTTGAAAAGAATGACTAGCGTCAGCTGTTAAATTGACACCAGCTATAGATGTCAGTGTTGAGTTATTCAACATTTAGTTTTTAGATTGATGTCCTTGTGAATTTTCATCTTTACTTGTTAAAATGATAGACTGTAAGGCTGGGTTCACACGACCTATTTTCAGGCGTAAACGAGGCGTATTATGCCTCGTTTTACGTCTGAAAATACGGCTCCAATACATCGGCAAACATCTGCCCATTCATTTGAATGGGTTTGCCGACGTACTGTGCCGACGACCTGTAATTTACGCGTCGTCATTTGACAGCTGTCAAACGATGACGCGTAATATGACTGCCTCGTCAATGAAAGTGCAGGACACTTCTTTGGATGTAATTTGAGCCGTTTTTCATTGAATTCAATGAAGAACAGCTCAAATTTACGGCCGTCAAAGACGCCTCGCAAAATGCGAGGAGGAGCAATTACGTCTGAAACGACGGAGCTGTTTTCTCCTGAAAAAAGTCTGTAAGTTCAGACGTAAAAGCCAGCCAGCGTGTGCACATACCCTAAATAGAAAAAAAGGTCTCTTTATTTTTGTTCCAAGAAACAGCGCCACTCTTGTCTATGAGCTGCCTGGTACAGCTCTATTCAAGTGACTGCGACTGAGTTGCAATACCACACACAGCACATGGACAAAGGGGTGCTGTTCTGGAAAAAAAACAACAGACCCATTTTACTAATTCCCCACAACTTTTTTTAATCCATGCAGCAGAATTAAACTGTGTAAAGGCAGAATTAATAAAGAAAAGTCTAAATTCCTAGTTATAAAGGAAAGAGATAGGGTCTGGTGTAATAAAATAAGATACTGGTCTGCTAATGATAGGAAGGAATGATAATGTTCTGTTAACCACACGGCTGCATTACTGTCATTTCCTCTACTTAGATCCATGTGAGGATGTGGAAATAGAAAAGGGGATTTCTGAAGAAACAATGGGAAAAAAACTGTAAAATTTGAGTCAAATATATTTACCTTAAAGGGGTTATTCCAAAATTGAAAATTCTCACCGATCTAAATCGCTGGGGGCCCCACTGCTGGGACCCCCTCTGATCATGATTTATAAGGGCTCCCAAACCTGCAGTGAGGAGGAGGTCGAATGGATTAGCGGTTGAGCATGCACCCACCGCTCCATTCAATGTCTACGGGACTGATGGAAACAGTTGCACTCGGCTCTTTCTGTCATTCCCCTAGATTTTAAATGGAGCGGCATGTTCGACCGCTGCTTCTTTCAATGTCCTCCTCACTGAGGTTGAGCAATGAGGAAGCTTGTGGGGTTTTGTCATCCACATTCTCGTGATCGGTGAGGTTCCCAGTGTAAAACCTCGAGCGATCAGACAGTTATCACCTATCCTGTGGACAACCCCATTTAAGGGGCCCATACACACCAGATGATAGCTGCCCAAATGTTGGTGGAAAGAAGGATCAGGCATGTTGGATTTCAACATGTGCAATCCTTTGTTCCCCCAGGAGATAAGCCACTGTTACAAGTGTCTGGCAGTGGCTTATTACCCTCTTCCCATTGAATACACATGCAAACTCGGCTGAGCATGTATATGGGGGGAGTCGAGAGGAATAAATGTCGGTCATAGGCTCGTGTATGGGCAGCTTTACTGTTAAACTCAAAAGATGTGGCCAACCAGCGTACAATTACATATAGTCATAGAGAAATGTATCTGCCCCTGTCCTGATGTCCCTATGTCATGTTTTGAAATCAAGAAGCAACGTGTGAGTATTCGTATAGATCTTTTTCTGGAATTAAATCTTTTTGGCAATTTATATATATTAGGCAGTTTAGGACTGGGTTTTCTTAGACCCGACATTGGAAATGATTCTTAGGGCCCACCCTTAATCTATACAGCTATATATTTTGTTGTAATATACCGTACTATGGCGTATATTCCAGTCACTAAGATTTATCATGTTGACAGTGACAGTGGCAGTTGTGATAGTGGCATACATACTATAATGGGGGGGGGCCTAACAAAGATTAAAATGGGCCCCCCTATTTTGGTGCTGGATTTTGCCACACCTGAAACAGGAGGTTTGTATTTCCCTCATGCCCTTCCTGAATCCCATTTCCTACTAACTTGCTTGCTAAAAATACATTTCCTATGGAGATGAGAGTCCTACAAGGGTTACACTATTTGGTGGGATGCAGTGGTATACACAATGTATGTGTTGTGAATTTTATGCATTTTGTCTTTCACAAGGACTAACTGCAAAATGCATAAAAGATCTGATTTATGGCATTGCCTTCTGCTACATAATGTATTCAGAGAACTGAGTCGTCACTATCTGAGAACTTCACTCTACAACTGTGGATGGATCCTGTTTGCATGCAGGGGTCAGGTCTCTGGGCGTTTACATACTAGTGATGGTCCACAGACTGAATGGCCCCTTTTCTAAACAGATATTTAGCAGAATAAAGGGAGGATTACTAGACACAAAGTAGCATGGCAGGCAGATTATGGCCAGGAACCAAAAATATGACACAGCAACAAAGTGAGAAGGTTTTGTCGAAA
Organism: Rhinoderma darwinii; assembly: GCF_050947455.1. Classification (NCBI taxonomy): domain Eukaryota; kingdom Metazoa; phylum Chordata; class Amphibia; order Anura; family Rhinodermatidae; genus Rhinoderma; species Rhinoderma darwinii. Next base: position 585,784,298 of record NC_134687.1, on the reverse strand, counting down.
TTTCCCCACTTAACCTCACACCCTGCAGCCACACATTCCTGTGTAATCATTCCCCTCCCCAACCCCCGAGACTAAGAAGACAAGCACGGACATCTATGCCGCCATATAATCAGCCAATGAGCAGCTGACTGTACATATAATATGTTTATCCTCCTTTCCTTGCAGGCAGGTATTCACTGGGGTTCGGCTTTGTCGGTACATGTTCAGCTATGCGCATTTGGATAATTACAATTCATCGTCTTATAGAAATCTAACCATAGTTAGGTTTTACAATTCCAGCGCCATAATTACATGTAAACATACATTTTGCTAAAAATCTTCTTTTTTTTTTTTAGCAGTCCAATAATGTCTTAGGGTAGACCACAAATTATTTTTATTTTTTTATTCTTGGAGCGGGGGAGGGGAAGTGACAACTGATCTAAGCCTATATCTCATTCAGAAAAATGGTTGTCACTTTCCAAGCACACGCCAATCTTTGATAAAGAAGACTGAATATTTTTTATTACATTTGCACGTTTTATTATAATAATCATTTGTCTAATGCTTTCGCACTTTACTTTGACATTTATTAATTGAAGTAATTTGGTAGACAATGTGGTGTGTACTCCAAAATAATAACGTTTACGTACGTGTTATATATCTAACTTGTTTGTTATTTTTTATATATATTTTTATATTTTTATTTTTATATGTATTTCTTTTTGTTAGTTTTTATATATATATATATATATATATATATATATATATATATATATATATATATATACATACATTAGTAGATATTTTGCTTTTCAAGTTTATTGCTTGGACCCGACCTCCCCGGAATGACGTGCGGTGTGGTGATTGGAGTATCGGCGCTGCACTGTGTAACAGTGCATGGTCCATCCCCATCGCTGGTATGGATCAGACATCGATCCAAACTTTCCCTCCACATTAGGGGGGATGGAACAATGCCGGAACATACAAAGATCATCCATTGTGTAGTACGTACTGTGACCTAAATTGTCAATCATAGTTTCATCTGGCGGGGGGTTCAAGCTTTGATTCAATGTTTGTAGGATATTTTTCTTATAAGGAACTGATATTGATGGATTTAGAGTTCGCTGTGTTTATAATTTTGACATTCTCAATTCACTATTTGGCAGCCGTCTGGCCCAAAGGTATAGATAAGCCAGTATTATGTGAATAGCCTGTCCCATCTATAGGACATAAGTTAAGGATCAGTCTGTGTTCAAGACTATACATTTATGTAAAACTGGTAAAGGACACATAATCATTGATACCTTCCGGGCTTGATATTTTAAGACGGTAAATCCACCTACATTCCTTTTGAAGTAAGAATCTATCAAGATTGCCTCCACGATTGGGTGATCTGATCACCTCTATAACGTGGTATGTAATTTATTCCTCTCTATTATTATGTATCTCTCGCATATGTTTTGCTAGACATGTATCCTCTATTCTACGGATATTTCCAATGTGATCCAGGATTCTTTTCGGGAATTCCTGTATAGTTTTGCCCACATAGTTTTGTGGGCAGGTATATGTTGCCATGTAAACAAATCCCTTGGTTTTACAGGTTCCAAATTCCCTATTTTAAAAAATTTGTCCTGTGACCGCACTCTGAAATGTTTTACTTTTAGTTATGTATTTACATGCTTTGCAGGATCTGCATTTAAATGTTCCCGTTGGTATGTCGGCAGCCATCCTGTCAGTGGTGAGTACTCGATAAAAAGGCTGTGATCTAAGCAGTCCTGGAGGTTCTTTCCCCTTCAAAATGTAATCACTGGGTGCGGGACAACTGTTTTGTTAAGATCTTTGTCAGCAGTTAAAATCCCCCAAAACTTTTGAACCATAGTCCTGATCTCACTATATTTGTTATCGTAAGTTCCCACTATTCTAATCAGGGCTGGTGTATCCCCCTCCATTGATTTTTTGGGGACCAATACCTTGATTCTGTTATTGGATAATGCATTATGATATGCATTCCTTTTGTCCGGATAGCCTCTTATTTGGGACCTTTGGCGAAATTGCTTAGATTTGTCCATAAAGTCCCCTATATCCGAACAATTTTGTCTGAGATATTGTCCTTTGGGGATCCCCCTTTTTAAGCTGGTTGGATGATGACTATCCCATGCTAGGAGGCTGTTCATTGCCATAGATTTCCGAAATAGGGTTCTTGTCAAATTTCCACTCTCCGTTTTGGGTATGGTTATGTCTAGAAAGTTGATTGATGCTGCATGTATCTCCGAGGTGAAGAATAGACCCAGTCCGTTTATATTGAATGTGTTGACAAATTTGTTAAATTGGTCAACAGAGTCATCCCAAACAATCAGAATGTCATCTATATACCTCGCCCATAAAATTATGGGCGAGGTATATGATGCAAGGTTGTCAGAGAAGACCACTTGGTCCTCCTGCCAGCCCAAGTAGAGATTCGCATAGCTGGGGGCACAGGGACTGCCCATGCCAGTCCCCCATAGCTGGTGAAAGAGTTGTCCGCCAAATAAAAAGATGTTCTTAGTAAGAATAAAGTTCAACATGATAAGAACTAATTCATTCTGGACTTTAAATTGCGTGGCCCGTGTTTCAAGGAAGCACCGCACTGCCTCACATCATTGGTCATGGAGCTATATAAAGCCCCCACATCCAGGCTTGCCAACATTGCTCCAGATGGAATCTCTATCCATTCTAAAATCTTCAATATATCTGTGGTATATTTTACATAAGAGGGGAGAGCTTCAACAAAGTCCCGCAAGATGTTATCTACATAAACGCTGATATTCTGTTATAGGACGTTTCGGCTCTAACACTGGAGCTTGAGAAAGGCTCCAGCGTTAGAGCTGAAACCTAGCACAAGTGTGAAGATAGATTAGATTGGATTAGATTGATAGATAGATAGATGCAAAATCAGGCAGCACTGGCAGCGTGTGGGTGCAAGCTCTAAGGAACAGACGAAGTTCCAAGTACATACAAAACGAAAAAATGAGCAGCAACTCCAAGGTTCAAGTGAAAAAAATGGGTACTTTATTCTCCGTGCAAATACGGGCAATAAAGTACACATTTTTTTCACTTGAACCTTGGAGTTGCTGCTCATTTTTTCGTTTTGTAGATCGATAGATAGATAGATATAATTTTTTTCCCAATAATCAAAGTCAATGAGAAAAAGATTGAAAATCTAATAAAAACTTATGTCAATTTCTAAGTGTACAATACAGTTCATGTTTGGATCTCAGTTATTACTCTACATTATATACTGTACTAGGAGTTACTGCCTAAATGCTTAAAGGGTTGTATTAAGGTCCTTTTACACCAGCCAATATGGGCCGTGAAAACGAGCTCCAATCAACAAGACAGCTCGTTGATCGGTGCTCGTTTGCTCCTTTCACAAGGAGCTAAGTATGGGGATGGGCGCTCGTTACTACGATTGATCGTCTGCATACATTTCCATCCTGTCGGCAGCACGTTTCCCTGTTTATGCAGGGAGATGTGCTGCTGACAATGATAATATTTATTGCTGCATAGACTATACGAATAGCTGCTGAATGAGCGTTTGCTTGTTCATCGACTGATCATTGCCCTATAAACAAGGCAATGATAGGGAACGAGCGCTCATATAAATGCTCGTTTGCCCGTGTAAAAGAGCGACCAAGAGCCCCTGTCCATATGTCCTTGACTGATCGCCAGGCTGGCTTCTATATATAATGGTGTAGACTTTGTGAGATAACTCCTTTAACAAAATAGTGATGGATTTTTAGACTTTCGAGTTGGTGGAACTAGAGTAAAAACTTTTGGTTTGATAGGTTTTTGGGTGACAGGTAGAATCTAGGCATCAGAGACACAGTCCGGCCTCACCATTGTGACATGGTCAGGATGGCCTAGACCTAATATGCCAATGTTTTCCATAACGGAACTATTTTGGGTTATACTGTACATACTCGAGTCTTGATTTTCCAGCGACGTGCACATGCTTGTCTTGAGTTTAATGAACAGCTTCCCAAAATTATCTTATGAGTCATTTATAAAACGTACCAAGCAACCTAGAGGGGTCATACTTATGTATTGATACCCGAAATGAAGGCTACAGTTCATGCATCGACGTGAAGCTCCATGTCTTGTGATGTCATGTACATGTTATAGAAATGAAATGGCACAGACACATGGTGTGAACTGTAGTTATCCCTTGTTTTATGTGTGGGGGAGGGCTGGTGAACTTTACTTAACCCCTTAATGACCGGGCCATTTTGCACGTTAATGACCAAGGATTATTTTTTGTTTTTTCACGGTCGCATTCCAAGAGTCGTAACTCTTTTTTTATTCCGTCTACATAGCCGTATAAGGGCTTGTTTTTTGCGGGACGAGTTGTATTTTGTAATTGCACCATTTTTAGATGCATACAATATATTGATTAACTTTTATTAACTTTATTTTAGGAGAGAATTGAAAATAAGCAGCTATTCCAGCATTAATTTTCACGTTATAAATTTACGCCGTTTACTATGCAGCGTAAATAACATGTTAACTTTATTCTATGGGTCGGCACGATTACGGGGATACCAAATATGTAAAAGTTTTATATGTTTTCCTACGTTTGCACAATAAAAAGCCTTTTAGAAAAAAATTACTTGTTTTTGCATCACGCATTCCAAGAGACGTAACGTTTTTATTTTTCCGTCGATGTGGCCGTATGTGGGCTTGATTTTTGCGGGACAATGTGTAGTTTTCATTGGTACTATTTTGGGGTACATAGGACTTATAGATTAACTTTTATTTTATTTTTTATGGGGGGAATGGGAGAAAAGAGAGAATTTTGACGTTGTTTTTTGCGTTTTCTTTGGACGCCGTTCATCCGGCGGTTTAATTAATATGTTCATTTTATTGGTCAAGTCGTTACGATCGTGGGGATACCATATATGTGTATGTGTGATTTGTTTTGACCGTTTTACTAAATAAAACCACTTTTTGGGCCAAAAAAGTAGTTTTATTTGACTTTGACTGTAATTATTTATTTATTTTTTTCACAAACTTTATTTAACTGATTGACATATTTTTTTTTAGTCCCACCAGGGGACTTCACTATGCGATGTGCCGATCGCATATATAATGCTTTGGTATACTTCGTATACCAAAGCATTATTGCCTGTCAGTGTAAAACTGACAGTCAATCTGTTAGGTCATGCCTCCGACATCGCCTAACAGGCAGATGCTGAAGGCAGACCTGGGGGTCTTTGTTAGACCCCCGGCTGTCATGGAAACCCGACGGCGACCCGCGATTTGTTTGCGGGGGCGCCGATCGGGTGACAGAGGGAGCTCCCCCCTCTGTCAAACACATTAAATGCCGCTGTCACTATTGACAGCGGCATTTAATGGGTTAAACTGCCGGAATCGGCGCGCGCTTCGATTCCGGCAGTTGCAGCAGGAGCCAGGCTGTGTATAACAGCCGTGCTCCTGCCGCTGATCGCGTGGGTACAGTCTCAGTACCCGCGCCATCACAGGACGGATATATCCGTCCTCCTGCGCGAACTAGCAGCTGCTGAGGACGGATATATCCGTCCTTCGGCGTTAAGGAGTTAAAGAGAACCTTTCACCTCCCCATACATGTGAAGCGGAGTGCAGGTATGTAATGGGGAGGGCTGCACAAACCCTGGGGCACTTTAAAAAAAAAAAAATTCTACCTACCTCCGTTATTTAGATATCAGTGCCATTATATTTGCCAATAATCACCATATGCACTCCAAAAGCATTTATAAGCAGGGCTGGGTACGGTTTACTACACAAACGTCCCCCCATAATTTACCACATAGCCAGCTCCATATGATTAACTAAATACCGAAGAACAACAATGAGTCATAATGCCAATTCATATAAAAAGTAAATATTTTATTAACATGTATCACAAATACAATTTAAAACATTACATAGGAACAAGACCCTAGTGTAAAATAGTGGAGCAAATAGTTAACCCTTATCAGGTAATAAACACAGGTGCAGGGGCTATATATAAATGATTTACATATCCAGGGTATAAGCCCCAAGAAGGGAAAGATAATCCTATTATAAGTCCAATACCTATTCGTAAATTTACATAAGTGAAAAGTAAGGGCGATAGGAAAAATAGGATAACATAGTACTATTTAAAGGAATCATTCATATTTAGCAGCCTTACCCATGACAGCAATGTAAGAAGATCGTTGGTATTTGCTCCTTCACATGAAACCCGTGTTATAGCAAGAGCGAGGAGAGAGTGTGCGCATGCGCACTCTCATCTCTTCAGCTCTTGCTAGAGTTCAGTCTTGTACTTTGTCTGCCGAACTGGCAAGGGGGCGTGTCTCTGCTACGGACAGTGGAAGCTCTCCCTAGCTCTTACACTGTCTGTAGCAGTGACACGCCCCATTGCTAGTTCGGCAGAAGACTGATCTTGAAAGCTGAAGAGTGAGAGTGAGAGCGTGCGCGCGCTCGTGCCCACAATCTCTCTCCACGCTCTGGCTGTAACACTGTCCATATCTGATTGGACAGTGTCGCAGCCATAGTAACACGCCCCCTTGCCAGTACACGCCCCATTGACAGTTCAGGGGGTTATTTAAATATCGGGCGCCAAATATAACGCACCGATATCTAAATAAAGGAGGGAGGTAGAATTTTTTTTTTAAAGTGCCCCAGGGTTTGTGCAGCCCTCCCCATTACATGCTGCACTCAGCTGCACATGTATGGGGAGGTGAAAGGTTCTCTTTAACAAAATTTTCCAAGTAAATGTCTTATAGATTTACACACAGGAAGTTCATAAAAAATCATTCAGTATTGGGGGACCAAAACCTGGCAATTTCGGGTCCATATAATACACACCTCAGTTGCTGCAGAACCTCTCTTTGAAGATTAAAGGGAAGATTCTCTTATTGACTTATCTGAAACTCATAAAGAAGGTCTGCAGCATCTGAGACGTGTATTATGCTGCAGCTGCTGATGAACCTTTTTTTTAATAGTCAGGGAGCATTACAGTGATTGGCACAGGAGAAGGAACGTCCTACATAAGGCTGGGTTCACACAGAGTTTTTTGCAGGCGGAAAATTTGCCTCAAAATTCCGTATGGAATTTTGAGGCAGATTTACCTCTGCTTGCACGCCGATTTTCGCGGTGTTTTTCGTGGCATTTTTCGCCCGTGGCCATTGAGCGCCGCGGGCATAAAACGCAGCGAAATACGCTTTCTCTGCCTCCCATTGATGTCAATGGGAGGTCAGAGACGTAACCGCGCGAACATAGGGCGTGTCCTAAAACCGGCTTGTGGGAGAAAACCGCCTCCGCCTCCAATTGCAATCAATGGGAGGCATTTTCAGCTGTTTTTGGCGAGTTTTGCGGAGCGGTTTCCGCGCAAAAAAACTTGTCAAAAAACTCAATGTGAACTCACCCTAAAGCGAAATTCACATGAACGTGTGCGTTTTCTGCTTGCAAAAAACGGTGCGTTTTTTGCGCGTTGCAGTTCCGTGTGTCATCAGTGTTTGGTGTGTGGCTGCGTGATTTTCGCGCATATGCCATCCTTATGACACGCGGTTTTGAGGTTTAGGAAATGAAATGAAGGAGGTGGTTTTATTTTTCCCTTCATTTCTTGATCTACTGTTGCACGAATCACGCGCAGCACACGGAAGTGTGCGTCCGTGTGCTGCGCGTGATATTCACACACCCATTGACTTCAATGGGTGCGTGATGCGCAAAAAACGCTAAAGTATAGGACATGCAGTGAGTTTCAAGCAGCGGACACACACTGCGTGAAAAACACGTAATGTCTGAACGGCCCCATTGAGTTACATAGGACCATGAAATACGCTCGTGTAAATACGGCCTAAGTGATCTGTAACAAACCGCTACTGAAGGAAGAGATAAGTGTCTATGTAGCGACGCTCATCTCTGTGTAACCGCCAGGTTCTGACATCAGGAAATAATGTATATGGGCCCTTTCCTCTGCAATAGTTCATCAGTGAGCACCCCCCATATGTCTCTCACAATCTTACAGTAATCCACTGCCATAAAACCCATTAGCCCGTCACTCAATTGCAATCTCCTAGACAGTTTTAACCTCTTAAGGCATTAACCCATTTTGGCCTTTAGGTTGCAGCGTTTGTTTTGCTTGTTTTTTCATTACCACATTCCGGGAGTCATAGCCTTTTTATTTTTCTGTCTACGCAGCCATAGGAGGGCCTATTTTTTGCTTACTTGTATTTTGCTTACTTGTTTTACCAATCCCGGTCACCACATCGGGAACCCAGCTATCATTCTTTGCCGGGCTCTTGTTGTTGACCCCATGGGCACAGCTCCTGTGCCGCCACAATCACTATGACATATATGCCATAACTAAAAAACATCTATGATGTACATATACATAGTTTATGCGAGAAATGGTTAAACTCCTGCTTTTACGGTAGCAGTGTGTTTCCTTAGCTACTGGGCACCTGTGAAGCTACTCAGGTTGCACATTTGTTATGTCCGCCCCTAATGACATTACAATTCTCAGCACGGTGACTGATTGAGAACAGCACCTTCTTTCTAGGGAGCAGTGGGGGTCCCAACAGTCGTAACCCACCAATCTGTAAGTTGTGACACAAATTAGTGAAATGCCCTAACTCATTTATGTGTGAAAACCCCTTTAAATATGAAACTACAGGGATGTGAACCTACAGTCTGTATCTTAGATGCGGGGGCTCACTATGGTGCGGGGTCACCAGCTGTGTTGATTTTAGCTGATTTCTAATGGGAAACTGTGATCAAATGGGTTTTCTGGAGGGACAATAAAACAACATGTCCGGTGCTTTGACGTGTGCACAGCTGTCAGACTTCTGCCTCTTGCACCCTAATAAATGAAAACTTTGTGAGGGTATGTGCACAAGCTAGCTTCCTTTTACGTCTGAAAAGATAGACTGTTTTCAGGAGAAAACAGCTGCCTCGTTTCAGACGTAAAAGCTCCTCCTCGTATTATGCGAGACGTCTTTGACGCTCGTAATCTTGAGCTGCTCTTCATTGACTTCAATGAAGAACGGCTCAAAATACGTTGCAAAGAAGTGCCCTGCACTTCTTTGACGAGGTAGTCAATTTACGCGTCGTCGTTTGACAGCTGTCAAACGACGAAGCGTAAATGACAGGTCATCTGCACAGTACGTCGGCAAACCCATTCAAATGAATGGGCAGATGTTTGCCGACATATTGTAGCCGTATTTTCAGGCGTAAATCGAGGCATAATACGCCTTGTTTACGTCTGAAAATAGGTCGTGTGAACCCAGCCTAAAAGTGCAATTCCCCTAAAATCTAATACTCACCAGTTAAAATACACTAAGGCCTTATTCACACTACAGTGAAAAAAAATGTCCATTAAAAACTGATCAACGGTCAGCTTTTCATGGCCATTTTGTATCAGTCTCTAAATTTTCATCCCTTTCCAGTCCGTCTGTCCGTTTTTAATGGCCGTTTGACATCCATTTTGCATCAGTATTTCATGGCTGTTAAAAAAACTGATGAATTTCATTGGTCAGGCTTTTTTTGTCCCAACGCCCTGAAAACACCCAAAGGAAGGTCACATGTTCACCTAGACACTATTTACAGCCTCCTTGTATATGATGCCACACACCTCCCTGTATATGATGCCACACACCTCCCTGTATATGATGCCACACACCTCCCTGTATATGATGCCACACACCTCCCTGTATATGATGCCACACAGCCTACCTGTATAGGATGCCACACACCTCCCTGTATATGATGCCACACAGCTTCTTTGTATATGCCACACAGCCTCCCTGTATATGATGCCACACAGAGCCTCCCTGTATATGATGCCACACGCCTCCCTGTATATGATGCCACACAGAGCCTCCCTGTATATGATGCCACACGCCTCCCTGTATATGATGCCACACAGAGCCTCCCTGTATATGATGCCACACAGCCTCCCTGTATATGATGCCACACACTTCCCTGTATATGATGCCACACAGCCCTCCTGTATATAATGGCACACAGCCTCGCTGTAGATGACGCCACACAGCCCTCCTGTAGATGATGCCACACAGTCTCCCTGTATATGATGCCACACAACTCCCTGTATATGATGCCACACACTTCCCTGTATATGATGCCACACAGCCTTCCTGTATTTGAAGGCACACAGCCTCCCTGTAGATGACGCCACACAGCCCTCCTGTAGATGATGCCACACAGTCTCCCTGTATACGATGCCACACAACTCCCTGTATATGATGCCACACACTTCCCATTATATGATGCCACACAGCCCTCCTGTATATGATGCCACACAGCCCTCCTGTATATGATGCCACACACTTCCCATTATATGATGCCACACAGCCCTCCTGTATATGATGCCACACACTTCCCATTATATGATGCCACACAGCCCTCCTGTAGATGGATGCCACACAGTCCCCTGTATATGATGCCACACACCTCCCCGTATATGATGCCACACAGCCTCCCTGTATATGATGCCACACACCTCCCTGTATATGATGCCACACACTTCCATGTACATGATGCCACACAGCCCTCCTGTATATGATGGCACACAGCCTCCCTGTAGATGCCAAACAGCCCTCCTGAAGATGATGCCACACAGGCCCCTGTATATATGATGCCACACAGCCTCCCTGTATATGATGCCACACACTTCCGTGTATATGATGTCACTCACACAGCCTCACTGTAGCGAATCCCTCAATAGACTCAAGATTATGAGGGATACGGTAAAACGGGTCCCACATGGGTGCAAGTTGGACGTGAAAAACTGCAGTTTTTCACGGCCGATTTTGTACACGTTCGTCTGAACATAGCATTAAGGTATATTCTCATCACAGACACCTTTGGGATATCCACATAACTTGCCATAAATGTGATAGATGCGGGTCCCACCTAAGCGACTTGCACCTATCTCTAAAAAGGGGATCCCGCAACCCTGTCGCAACCCTGTTGCAGCTAGTGAGGCAGCCGCTAGCTTTTTCTGTCACCTCTCCATTTTTTTACTACATAGATGCAGCAACCAGTGGTCGCCTCATCAACCAGGACAGGGCCGGGGCATCTCCATTCTGGAGACAGGTGGTAAACACATCTATTAGACATTTATTGCATATCCTGTGTCTGTGATGAGAGTACCCCTTAAAAACTCATGTCTTTTACCCTGTCATGGCTTTTACCCTCAATCTCAGTCACGAGTGTCCTGCAACTTTTAAAATTAAGTAATTATTCTATGCTAGGGTCTGTGCAGCGTTGAGAGGTGACCGTGCCAAACAGTAACTATGCCCACTTTTCACATCTTCACTCTGACACCAATTAATAATAAATATCGCACATTAGATCCAATACTATTTGAGTACAATGCCCCCAAAAAAAGGAACAACTTGATCCAAAAGAGTCACCATCACCAGGTTAATTGAATACACCAACATGATACATTATTTAACCCCTTAGTGACCACTAATACGCCTTTTCACGTGATTCACTAATGGGCTTTAGGCTAGGCTGACGCCTTTTCACGTCAGCCTAGTCTAAGTCCTGCACGGGTCTCCCGTGCAGGCAGGAGCCGGGGCTCTGCTGTCTGATGACAGCTGAGCTCCTGCTCCAACGCCCGCGATCGAAGTTTACTTCGATTCGCGGCCGTTTAACCCGTTAAATGCCGCCATCAATAGCGACCGCGGCATTTAACTTTGTTTACAGAGGGAGTGCGCTCCCTCTGTCACCCATCGGCGGCCCGCGAATGAAATCGCGGGTCTCCGATGGGGTGTCATGGCAGCCGGGGGCTTGATAAAAGCCCCCAGGTCTGCCCTGGACATATTCCTGTTAGGACGCGCCGGAGGCACGTCCTAACAGATTGCCTGTCAGATTTACACTGACAGGCAATAATGCTCTGGTATACGAAGTATACCAGAGCATTATAGCAGCGATCGGAATATCGCACAGTAAAGTCCCCTAGTGGGACTAATGAAATAAGTCATCAAAGTGAAATAAAGATTATTAATAAAAAGTACAGTAAAAAAATAAATAAAACCATTTTTTTCCATAAAAAGTGGTTTTATTTAGTAAAAGTGTAAAAAAAAAAAAGTACACATATGTGGTATCGCCGCGACCGTAATGACTCCATTAATAAAGTTAATATGTAATTTAAACCGCAAAGTGAACACCGTAAAAAAAAAAACGCAAAAAACCATGGCGAAATTGCAATTTTTTTCCATTGCCCCCCAAAAAAGTCATAATAAAAATGAATCAATAAGTCCCATGCACCCCAAAACAGTACCATTCAAAACTACGTCTTGTCCCGCAGAAAACAAGCCCAAAAAATCACTACATTGATGGAAAAATAAAAAAATTACGCCTCTTGGAAAGCGACGATGCAAAAACAAATAATTTTAGTTCAAAAGTGTTTTTATTGTGCAAAAGTCGTAAAACATAAAAAAAAACCTCTACATATGTGATATCGCCGTAATCGTACCGACCCATAGAATAAGGGTAACATGTTATTTACGTCGCATAGTGAACGGCGTCAATTTAAAAACGCATAGAACAATGGCGGAATTTCAGGTTTTTTTTATAATCCCCCCCAAAAAGGTTAATAAAAGTTAATATAAAAATTATATGTACCGAAAAATGATGCCATTAGAAAGCACAACTAATCCCGCAAAAAACAAGTCCTCATACAGCTATGTAGACGAAAAAATAAAAACGTTATAGCTTTTTGAATGCGACTATAGAAAAACGAATAAAATAGCTTGGTCATTAGGGCCTAAAATGGGCTGGTCACTAAGGGGTTAATGCTTATCGATTTTCATAATAAGCTGACCACTGGGTGGCACTGCTCAATTAGCATCTGTGAATGAGATTCGTTTTATTGTTTCTTGGGAAGAGCAAGCTTATTTATTACTTTCACTCATACAAGGGATCATCAGTGGCACGGCTGCTTTGATGTGACTAACAGTTTAACTAAAGGACGCCAGATGGTTTAAGAATGAAGACAAGAGCAAGTAACAGGAGTCTTATTGACAAGGACTAGGGTCTCTGGAAACTCAACATCAAAGACCCTGTTGACCTCCCATTAAATTGCAGGCCAACAGGACACTGACCTACCCAACAGTGACAAACAGAAACAATTTGCACCGGATCCGTCACTATTGAAATCAAACAGTTTGTTTCAGTTTGGATTCCGTTCTTGGGTTCCGCTAATTGAAAGTCCGCACAGAACCCACGAATGGAGTCCCGACGCAAATGTGAACGAAGCCTAAGAATGTTCTATCCAGACTGCAGAATCACATAATATTAATAATAATGATGATACTAATATTACTTTAACTACATGAAGAATCCCATCTGCATTCCAATGGCAACAATATTACACGGATGTAGTAGAGCTGAGTTTGTGACGTAGCAGATCTCTTCATAATGATTTTAGAACTGCATTTCCCTTCAGTTAAATGACAAATTCAGTTCTGCTACATCTACATTTAAATGCCGATACAATGCAAATAAATACGAGCTGTTTACTATTTAAAATACAAACATTATCGACACCGGTTATAATTTTGAGGAATTCTACTGCTGCTTAACTTGCCATATTTGTATCATGAGCTTTCATTTACAGGTTACGGGTTATTGGGGGGGGGGGGGGAGACATTAATTGCTCAGTAAATACTGATGTGCTAGGGCTGAGTTTGTCAGGTGTAGTAGAAATATTTTTTTCATTTAATTCAACTCACAGTGATGTCACGATATGTGATCTGCAGTTTTACATAGGACTGCAGGTTATGTATTGGATCATTTTAACTCATAGCTAAATGATAGGTAAAAATCTAAATAAGGAATCACAGATGTAGCGTTGCCTGCAGCGATATTCTCGCCATTAAAAATACTGGTACACCCGCAGTGCCCTTATAAACCCTATTAAATTCAGTGGGGTCCATTACAGCTGTCATGTTTCCATTATAAATAGAAGCCATAAGTATTGATAAAGCATTACCTGCAGTCCTGTGTAAAACCAAAGACACATATAACGATAACACAAATGAGTTGTGCCATGTGACAAACTCAGTGCTAAATCTGAAAAACTCAACTCTGCTACATCTGGAACTGTATCATACTTTTCAGCATTGTAAACCTACACTGCATGAGATATCTAAAGAAATGAAGTCGCTTTATACAGTAACTAAGCGAGAAAGGACCTTACCTTGGATTATTAACAGCAAAGAAATGTAATTTCCCCAGTCCATTTTAAAGCAGAAAGAAGCCACAGAGTGTAAACCTGTTACAGGCACTTATTGCGGATGGCAGCGGCCAAGCAGAAACTTAATAGCTTAGCCTTCCCAAGTAGCTGGAAATCTTATAGGCAGCAATGAATGGCCGGGGTGGAGCTACAGGGTTTCACAATGGTTACACCAAGTCAGCACACAGAATAGCTCTCCACTCCTGCAGTCAGGTTGGCACATGAGTCAGTGTGTGCCCACTCAGTGCAAATACATGAGTCGGTGCAGGGTAAGCCGTAATAAGACGACATAGTGAATATTACATGGGCACGTCTCCGCACGGTGAAGAAAGATGCAGATATCGTTTGCAGCACATATCAGATTACACTTTGGTTTATTCTACCCCAGACTTTGCCTTCCTGTATAAAACACCAATAAGTTCAGGTCTAGGACTGCTCTCGCTTTCTTCCAGACATCCTCCCCTTGCTATTCGATTGTTTCTTGCTTCCTACCTTTGTACTGTCCTGTCGTATCACAATCCATCTACTGTAAATACTATAGAAATGCCAAAGAAAACAACATAACCCTAAGTGACTGGGACCTACAAATGTGTGTACATACGTCAACTATAACATAGTCAATAATGTTGTGTGTCCTTGCTGATATTTGTATGTATGGAATGTAAACTACTTTATATAATAAATACAATTCCTTTACTCCGGCATCCAATAAACATTATATTCTGAGTTTAGCAGTTCTACCTAGATCAAGACTGCAAGATAATCTAGAATATCATAAAACAAAAAACAAAGACACTGGATAGACATAACTTTAAAGACTATTTTGATTCAAATACAGATTAGATAGATAGATAGATAGATAGATAGATAGATAGATAGATAGATGCATGCAACGCCCTGGCTGGGGATTCCACTCCTAGAGGGAGCGCTATCTACGCATTGGGCGGTATGTGTGGCACTATCTATAGGGGCAGTATATGTGTGGCACCATCTATAGGAGGTGTGTGGCACTATCTATAGGGGGGGTTGTGGCACTATCTACAAAGGTATGTGTGTGGCACTATCTACAAGGGGGAGGTGTGGAACTAGCTACAGAGGGCACTGTGGCATTATCTATAGAGGGCACTGTGGCATTATCTACAGAGTACACTGTGGCAGGCACTATCTATAGAGGGCACATTGGCACTATCTACAGAGGGCACTGTGGCACTGTCTACACAGGGCATTGTGGCATTATCTACAAAGGGCTTTGTGGCATTTACAGAGGGCACTGTGGCACTATCTACAGAGGGCACTGTGGCACTATCTACAGAGGGCACTGTGGCACTATCTACAGAGGGCACTGTGGCACTATCTACAGAGGGCACTGTGGCACTATCTACAGAGGGCACTGTGGCACTATCTACAGGGGGTGTGGCACTATCTAGAGAGTGCACTGTAGCATTACCTACACCGGGTGTGGCACTATTTACAGAGGGCATTGTGGCAGTATCTAAAAAGGGGCTGCACAATCTTGACAGTCTTGTGTCTGCCAAATGCTGCCAACCAAACTGCATTTAGGGTACACTTAAACTGGGAAACTGGATTGTTAAAATAAGCATGTTAAGTAAACTCACAAATTTCCAGTAAGTTTAAACTTAGCGGTATTATTATAGTAATGTAGTATTATTATAGTCATGTTGTATTCTAGTAATGTAGTATTATTATAGTAATGTAGTATTATAGTCATGTAATATTGTTATAGTATTGTAGTATTATAGTAATGTAGTATTATAGTAATGAAGTATTGTTATAGTAGTGTAGAATTATTATAGTAATGTAGTATTATAGTAATGTAGTATTGTTAGAGTAATGTAGTATTATAGAAATGTAGTAATGTTATCGTAATGTAGTATTATATTAATGTAGCAGTATTATTATAGTAATGTAGTATTTTTATTGTAATGTAGTATTATTATAGTAATGTAGTATTGTTATGTAGTATTACAGTAATGTAGTATTATTATAGTAATGTAGTATTATAGTAATGTATTATTATGTGGTATTATAGTAATGTAGTATTGTTATAGTATTATTATAGTAATGTAGTAGTATTATTGTAGTAATGTAGTATTGTTATAGTAATGTAGTATTATAGAAATGTAGTAGTATTATAGTAATGTACTGTAGTATTGTTATAGTACTGTAGTATTATAGTAATGTAGTATTATTATAGTAATGTAGTTTTGATATAGTAATGTATTATTATAGTAATGTAGTATTGTTATAGTAATGTACGTAGTATTATAGTAATGTAGTATTGTTATAGTAATGTAGTATTATTATAGTAATGTAGTATTATAGTAATGGTGTAGTATTATAGTAATGTAGTATTGTTATAGTAATGTATTATTATAGTAATGTAGTATTGTTATAGTAATGTAGTATTATTACAGTAATGTAGTATTATATTAATGTAGTATTATAGTAATGTATTATTATTATAGTAATGTATTATTGTAGTAATGTAGTATTATAGTAATGTAGTAGTATTATAGTAATGTAGTATTGTTATAGTAATGTAGTATTATTATAGTAATGTAGTTTTGTTATAGTAATGTAGTATTGTTATAGTAATGTACGTAGTATTATAGTAATGTACGTAGTATTATAGTAATGTAGTATTGTTATAGTAATGTAGTATTATTATAGTAATGTAGTATTATAGTAATGGTGTAGTATTATAGTAATGTAGTATTGTTATAGTAATGTATTATTATAGTAATGTAGTATTATATTAATGTAGTATTATAGTAATGTATTATTATTATTATAGTAATGTATTATTGTAGTAATGTAGTATTATAGCAATGTAGTAGTATTATAGTAATGTAGTATTGTTATAGTAATGTAGTATTATTATAGTAATGTAGTTTTGTTATAGTAATGTACGTAGTATTATAGTAATGTACGTAGTATTATAGTAATGTAGTATTGTTATAGTAATGTAGTATTATTATAGTAATGTAGTATTATAGTAATGGTGTAGTATTATAGTAATGTAGTATTGTTATAGTAATGTATTATTATAGTAATGTAGTATTGTTACAGTAATGTAGTATTATATTAATGTAGTATTATAGTAATGTATTATTATTATTATAGTAATGTATTATTGTAGTAATGTAGTATTATAGCAATGTAGTAGTATTATAGTAATGTAGTATTGTTATAGTAATGTAGTATTATTATAGTAATGTAGTTTTGTTATAGTAATGTATTATTATAGTAATGTAGTATTGTTACAGTAATGTACGTAGTATTATAGTAATGTACGTAGTATTATAGTAATGTAGTATTGTTATAGTAATGTAGTATTATAGTAATGTAGTAGTATTATAGTAATGTAGTATTGTTATAGTAATGTAGTATTATAGTAATGTAGTATTATTATAGTAATGTAGTTTTGTTATAGTAATGTATTATTAAATAATGTAGTATTGCTATAGTAATGTAGTTTTATAGTAATGTAGTAGTATTATAGTAATGTAGTATTGTTATAGTAATGTAGTATTATAGTAATGTAGTATTAATATAGTAATGCAGTAGTATTATAGTAATGTAGTATTGTTACAGTAATGTAGTATTATTTTATTAATGTATAGTAATGTAGTATTATTATAGCAATGTAGTATTGTTATAGTAATGTAGTATTATTATAGTAATGTAGTATTATTATAGTCATGTTGTATTCTAGTAATGTAGTATTATTATAGTAATGTAGTATTATAGTAATGTAATATTGTTATAGTAATGTAGTATTATAGTAATGTAGTATTGTTATAGTAGTGTAGAATTATTATAGTAATGTAGTATTATAGTAATGTAGTATTATTATAGTAATGTAGTATTGTTATAGTAATGTAGTAATGTTATAGTAATGTAGTAATATTATAGTAATGTAGTATTATAGTAATGTAGTATTATTATAGTAATGTAGTTTTGATATAGTAATGTATTATTATAGTAATGTAGTATTATTATAGTAATGTACGTAGTATTATAGTAATGTAGTATTGTTATAGTAATGTAGTATTATTATAGTAATGTAGTATTGTTATAGTAATGTAGTATTATTACAGTAATGTAGTATTATATTAATGTAGTATTATAGTAATGTATTATTATTATTATAGTAATGTATTATTGTAGTAATGTAGTATTATAGTAATGTAGTAGTATTATAGTAATGTAGTATTGTTATAGTAATGTAGTATTATTATAGTAATGTAGTTTTGTTATAGTAATGTATTATTATAGTAATGCAGTATTGTTATAGTAATGTACGTAGTATTATAGTAATATAGTATTGTTATAGTAATGTAGTATTATTATAGTAATGTAGTATTATAGTAATGTAGTAGTATTATAGTAATGTAGTATTATTATAGTAATGTAGTTTTGTTATAGTAATGTATTATTAAATAATGTAGTATTGCTATAGTAATGTAGTTTTATAGTAATGTAGTAGTATTATAGTAATGTAGTATTGTTATAGTAATGTAGTATTATAGTAATGTAGTATAAGGGTATGTGCACACACACTAATTACGTCCGTAATTTACGGACGTATTTCGGCCGCAAGTACCGGACCGGACTCAGTGCAGGGAGCCGGGCTCCTAGCATCATACTTATGTACGATGCTAAGAGTCCCTGCCTCGCTGCAGGACAACTGTCCCGTACTGTAATCATGTTTTCAGTACGGGACAGTTGTCCTGCAGCGAGGCAGGGACTCCTAGCATCGTATATAAGTATGATGCTAGGAGCCCGGCTCCCTGCACTGTGTTCGGTCCGGTACTTGCGACCGAAATACGTCCGTCAATTACGGACGTAATTAGTGTGTGCACATACCCTTAATATAGTAATGAAGTAGTATTATAGTAATGTGGTATTATAGTAATGTAGTATTTTAGTAATGTATAGTAATGTAGTATTATTATAGCAATGTAGTATTGTTATAGTAATGTGGTATTATTATAGTAATGAAGTAGTATTATAGTAATGTAGTAATGTTATAGTAATGTAGTATTATTATAGTAATGTAGTATTATTATAGTCATGTTGTATTCTAGTAATGTAGTATTATTATAGTAATGTAGTATTATAGTAATGTAGCATTATAGTAATGTAGTATTGTTATAGTAGTGTAGAATTATTATAGTAATGTAGTATTATAGTAATGTAGTATTATTATAGTAATGTAGTATTGTTATAGTAATGTAGTAATATTATAGTAATGTAGTATTATAGTAAGGTAGTATTAATATAGTAATGAAGTATTGTTATAGTAATGTGGTATTATTATAGTAATGAAGTAGTATTATAGTAATGTAGTATTGTTATAGTAATGTAGTATTATTATAGTAATGAAGTATTATAGTAATGTATTATTATTATTATTATAGTAATGTAGTATTATAGTAATATATTATTATTATTATTATTATCATTATTATTATTATAGTAATGTAGTATTATTATAGTAGTTCAAATAACTAATTGATTAAAAAATAATTTGTATTGTATTAAATTTGAATGTAATGCGGCCCGTCAACTTCACATTTCTTCTATGTGTGGCTCATGTACCCGGCCAAGTTTGAGACCCCTGTGCTATATGGACTTCAAGAAGCAAGCAGCTGAGTATTCTGCCCCCTTGTGATAGCTTCTGGTGAGGCAGCAGCTAATAGCTTTCCTATATAAGGGCTTATTCAGACGAACGTGATATATGTCCGTGCTACGAGCGTGATTTTCACGCGCGTCGCACGGACCTATGTTAGTCAATGGGGCCGTTCAGACTGTCAGTGATTTTCAT
This sequence comes from Rhinoderma darwinii, assembly GCF_050947455.1. Lineage (NCBI taxonomy): Eukaryota > Metazoa > Chordata > Amphibia > Anura > Rhinodermatidae > Rhinoderma > Rhinoderma darwinii. The sequence continues at coordinate 585,764,202 of NC_134687.1, read as the reverse complement.
GCAGCGTATGGCCGCTGCGTAAAACTCACGACATGTCCTATCTTTGGCCGTTTTTCGCACATCACGCACCCATTGAAGTCAATGGGTGCGTGAAAACCGCACACGGCACACGGACGCACTTCCGTGTGCCACGCGTGATGCGCGCTACAGTAGTCAAAACTATGAATGAAAACAGAAAAGCACAACGTACTTTTCTGTTTACAAACATAAAAGCAGAGTGTCATAATGATGGCGGCTGCGCGAAAATCACGCAGCCATGCATCATATGGTGATGACACACGGAGCTGTTATAGACCTTTTGCTCGCGCAAAACGCCATATTTTTTGCACGCACAAAACGCACACGCTCGTGTGAATCCGGCCTATGGGCATGACCAGACGTGGCGGAATTGCTCTGGAATTCCGCTGCGGAAATCCGCAGCATACACGTTTCTCCATTGCTTTCCACAGCTTTTTAGTTAGGTTTGTGCCCACTTTGCGGAAAACTCCGCTGCGGACAATAGGCTGCGGTGCGGAATTTGGTGTCCGCAGCATACACTGGCTGTTGCGGACGTGTAGCGGACTTGTTGCGGACTCACTGCGGAATTTCTCCATTGACTTCAATGGAGAGTCAAAATTCCGCAATGAAGTACGCAGATGTTATGTGTGTTCCGTAGCGTATTGGTTTTACGAACAGGATATTTCTTCATTCTGGCTGAACCTATGTATTTCTAGGTCTATAGCCAGACTAAGAACGCCCGTAATCACGGGCCGTTATTACGGCACGGGCAGGCCCATAGAAGTCAATGGGGCTCCCGTAATTACGGGTGACTACGTTTGTGCACCCGTAATTACGGGAGCGTTGCTAGGCGACGTCAGGAGATAGTCACTGTCCAGGGTGCTGAAAGAGTTAAACGATCGTCAGTAACTGTTTCAGCACCCTGGACAGTGACTTCCATTTACAATATAGATCAACCTGTAAAAAACATAGAAGTTCATACTTACCGAGAACTCCCTGCTTCTTCCTCCAGCCCGACCTCCCAGGATGACGTTTCAGTCCAAGTGACGGCTGCAGCCAATTACAGGCCAATCACAGGCTGCAGTGGTCACATGGACGGCCGCGTCATCCAGGGAGGTTGGGCTGGATGTCGAAAGACGGACGCGTCACCAAGACAACGGCCGGGTAAGTATGAATTTCTTTTACTTTTACTAGGGAAAGGGCTGTCCCTTCTCTCTATCCTGCACTGATAGAGAGAAGGGAAGCACTCTTCACCTGAATACGCAACGGCTAATCCGCATCAATTTAATGCCCATTTTAGGCAAAGCCGCAACAGAATCTGCAATGCAGATTATGTGCGGCATTGATGCGGACAGTGTCCGCAGAAATACGCCACGTCTGGCTATGCCCTAAGAATGCAAGCCAAAAGAACAGTGGACATAGTGGCATTAAGGATAAATTGGTGAAAATTACACAAATTGTGCCAAAATCATCGAAATAGCACAAATTTTTCGCAATAACTAAACATGTTAGACATATTTCTCTCCTTACGCCACCTCATGACTGGTGTATACATAGACAAATATTTTGCACCAAGTAATCTTCAATACATTTTCTGCATTTTCACCTTTCTTAGCCACACACCTTTTTCTAGACATGTCTCCAAACTGTAAAGGTGCATGTAAAATTGTCTAAAAAATGTCATAAATTTGGCGCTTACAATGCACTTGGTGCAATTTGTCTCAGAATTCGGTCACATTCTGCTTAGCATATCTTTTCTATTGCATCCAAAAAAATTAGTACGTGGCATGTGCCAAGCTTATGACGTGTTTTTCACACAAGTTACCTTTACATCCACAATGTTTAAAAGTGAAAATGCACTAATTCTTTAAAAAATATGCGCTCTTTTTATAGAAAGTTTTGGCGTACATGTATATGAGCCATAAGGTGGCAAAGGGAGATAAGTGTCAAACATGCCCAGTGAGTTGCGCTAAATTTACCATGCTATGTGCACCATTTTAATCAATTTGGTGCAATATGCACCATTTTTTCAAATTTGTTCATTTTTGTATGGGCTTTTACATACTGGTGTGGAGTTCTCTGCCCCTCCCTGTATGATTGGTCTGCACAGTGCATTACATCCTCGCTTGATTGCTGAGCTTCCATCAGGACAGAAATTATCTCTGTCACTTTCCCTGACAACATACACTGGGTGATTAATAGACCATCACAAGGAGCGGACTTCGGCCTCCACAATCATTCCTTTATGAAGAAAATTCCTTTTGCATGAGTCTTCCAGTAACACATATGGCAATTCGCATTTGTAGCTACGGCCACTTCACGTGTTGAATAAGAAGAAGGTGAATTACATCCCCACAGGTTATGCCATAAATATCTGATAGATGCGTTTCAACTCTGGGGCCCGCACCTATATCGAGATCATCTGACCCCCTGTACCATCTGGTGCTGTGGCTGCTGGCTGCAGACTCCAGACAGGGACTAGTGGAGAAGGTGTGGCACATGTGCGTTTCTCTCTCCATTCTGGTCTATGGCAGTTATGGAAACATCTGAGCAGCACTTGGAAATATGGCGTCCATGGCGAAAGCAATATTCATGCAGCTACTGTGCTAAGTGGGCGACAATTCAGATGGCGCCAAGTGAGACTCATTTATAAAATGTTTTCATTACTTTTATTCTTAGGGGCTGTTCACATATGTCCGGCATGCGCTTCAGTTTGGATTGGTGAGGGTCCGAGCACTGAGACCCCCACCAATCGCTAGAACGAAGCAGCTGGAGCACTCATGTGAATGCTCAGCCGCTTCGTGTCTGTTCGGCTTTTTCCGGAAATAAATGTATCTGTGTACGGGCTCATAGACTTTGTATTGAGTACATACACAATACATTTATTTACGGAAATAGCCGAACAGACACAAAGCAGCTGAGCGCTCACACGAGCACTTCAGCTGCTTCGTTTTAGCGATCGGTGGGGGTCTCAGTCATCGGTCCCCCACCAATGAAAACCTCTGACATCTCAGTATGACATGATAAAAGTTTAGTTACAGTTTAAAGGCTATGAACACCTTTAAAAACTTATTTTTTTAATATATATATATATATATATATATATATATATATATATATATATATACAGTGAAGGAAAAAATTATTTGATCCCTTGCTGATTTTGTAAGTTTGCCCACTGTCAAAGACATGAACAGTCTAGAATTTTTAAGCTAGGTTAATTTTACCAGTGAGAGATTATATAAAAAAAAAAAACTGAAAATCACATTGTCAAAATTATATATATTTATTTGCATTGTGCACAGAGAAATAAGTATTTGATCCCTTTGGCAAACAAGACTTAATACTTGGTGGCAAAACCCTTGTTGGCAAGCACAGCAGTCAAACGTTTTTTTGTAGTTGATGATGAGGTTTGCACACATGTTAGATGGCATTTTGGCCCACTCCTCTTTGCAGATCATCTGTAAATCATTAAGATTTCGAGGCTGTCGCTTGGCAACTCGGATCTTCAGCTCCCTCCATAAGTTTTCGATGGGATTAAGGTCTGTAGACTGGCTAGGCCACTCCATGACCTTAATGTGCTTCTTTTTGAGCCACTCCTTTGTTGCCTTGGCTGTATGTTTCAGGCCATTGTCGTGCTGGAAGACCCAGCCACGAGCCATTTTTAATGTCCTGGTGGAGGGAAGGAGGTTGTCACTCAGGATTTGACGGTACATGGCTCCATCCATTCTCCCATTGATGCGGTGAAGTAGTCCTGTGCCCTTAGCAGAGAAACACCCCCAAAACATAATGTTTCCACCTCCATGCTTGACAGTGGGGACGGTGTTCTTTGGGTCATAGGCAGCATTTCTCTTCCTCCAAACACGGCGAGTTGAGTTAATGCCAAAGAGCTCAATTTTAGTCTCATCTGACCACAGCACCTTCTCCCAATCACTCTCAGAATCATCCAGATGTTCATTTGCAAACTTCAGACGGGCCTGTACATGTGCCTTCTTGAGCAGGGGGACCTTGCGGGCACTGCAGGATTTTAATCCATTACGGCGTAATGTGTTACCAATGGTTTTCTTGGTGACTGTGGTCCCAGCTGCCTTGAGATCATTAACAAGTTCCTCCCGTGTAGTTTTCGGCTGAGCTCTCACCTTCCTAAGGATCAAGGATACCCCACGAGGTGAGATTTTGTATGGAGCCCCAAATCGATGTCGATTGACAGTCTTTTGTATGTCTTCCATTTTCTTACTATTGCACCAACAGTTGTCTCCTTCTCACGCAGCGTCTTACTTATGGTTTTGTAGCCCATTCCAGCCTTGTGCAGGTCTATGATCTTGTCCCTGACATCCTTAGAAAGCTCTTTGGTCTTGCCCATGTTGTAGAGGTTAGAGTCAGACTGATTAATTGAGTCTGTGGACAGGAGTCTTTTATACAGGTGACCATGTAAGACAGCTGTCTTTAATGCAGGCACCAAGTTGATTTGGAGCGTGTAACTGGTCTGGAGGAGGCTGAACTCTTAATGGTTGGTGGGGGATCAAATACTTATTTCTCTGTGCATAATGCAAATAAATATATATAATTTTGACTATGTGATTTTCTTTTTTTTTTTTTTTTATATAATCTATCTCTCACTGGTAAAATTAACCTAGCCTAAAAATTCTAGACTGTTCATGACTTTGACAGTGGGCAAACTTACAAAATCAGCAAGGGATCAGATACTTATTTCCTTCACTGTATATATATATATATATATATATATATATATATATATATATATATATATATATATATATATATATATATATATATATATATATATATCTATCAATGTGATTGGTGCAAGTTTTAATTACTTTTTATTGAAAATTATTTGTACTTTTTGAGATACAGCTGCTTTGTATCCTTTATACAGAGCAGCTGTATCTAGTGCTGAGACCTGAATCCATTAGGTCACCTATTATCGATCACATCTAAGTTATGAACTTAGATCCGATCGGTAACAGCTCGATCCTGCCCCATCTAATTTAAAAGGGGTTGTCCGACGCTGGGGGGCCGGGAGTATACTGCAAGGGGGGGTTTGGGCGTTTTACTGACAGCAGAGGGCTCTATAGGGGGAATAATCCCCCCATAGAGCCCTCACTAGTTACTATACTGAAAGGTTAGGGGGGTTTGAGCATCCGACTGACTGCTCTAAAGGGGGGGTAGAATACTCCCCCCTATAGAGCCCTCTGCAGTAAGTCAGACGCTCAGACCGCCCTCCCCTGCATCCCCCTATCCCTCCATTATAGTAACGTGAGGGCTCTATGGGGTGGATTATTCAGTAAATCCATAATCCATTCAGATTATGTCAGTAAAATGCCCAGACCTCCCTTGCAGTATACTCCCGGGTCCCGGTCCCCCAGCTACGGCCGACCAACACCTTTTAAATTAGTGAAGGCAGGAGCGTGAGCGCTGTAAGTGGCGCTCAGTTTTTAATACAGGCCACCGCTCACCTCATGCATCGTGCATCTCGTCACTCCTCTTCTTGTGGAGAGAGCACTCGACCGCTCCTTCTGCAGACCTGCTCCTCTCTGGCAGCGCGTGCTGCCTACAGCGTTAGAGAGGAGGAGGAGTGTTCTTACAGATGGGCACCATCATGCGGCATGTCAGGTAAATAAAATAAGGCATGCCCCCTCCCCCCGATCCAGTCCCTCCCTGGTTAAAAATGCCGCCCATGTGCATAACTAGGAAAGACTGGGCCCCATAGCAGGCAGACAAAACACTTGACTGGGGCCCCCCAAGTGCCACAAGAGGCCCCCCTTATAGATAGTGCCCCCTGTAGAATGTGCCATACAGCCCCCCTGTAGACAGTGATATACAGTACTGCCTATAAACAGTGTCACACCCCACTTGTAGATAGCGACCCCCACCTCCCCCTTGTAGATAGTGCCATACAGCTCCCCTGTAGATATCGCCATAAAGCCCCCCTGGTATATAGCGATATACAGCTCCCACTGTATATAGTGCCACACAGTCCCCTCCCTTGTATATAGTGCTGCACAGAACCCCCTTAGTAGATAGTGCCACATACAGACCCCTGTAGTTTGCGCCACACACAGCCCCCTGTAGATAGAGCCACAGCCCTCCACCTTGTAAATAGTGCCACACAGCCCCCCCTTAGTAGTGCCACACGGCCCCTTGTATATAGTGCCACACAGCTCCCCTTTTATATATTACTACGCAGCCCCCCTTTGTATATAGTGCCACAAGACAATGGCGCATCCGAGAATGTTGTATCAGTCAGGGAATGTCAATCAAACATGGAAAGTTTGGTTTGGGGGCAGGACTATGTGACTCGTCAGGATAGCGGCACCGCCCCATGACCCTTTAATGAGTAATTAGCATATAGTGTGCGCCGTTTTAAAAGTGGATTATAAAGATTTTGCTGCATCTGAGAAAAAACATTTATATATATATATATATATATATATATATATATATAGTACCACAACCAAGCTGAGTGCATAAATACAGCACTAGAATCAAGCTCTGACATATATACAGCACCAGAATCAAGTTCATACATATATACAGCACTAGATCCAAGCTCATACATAAATACAACACCAAAACCAAGCTCAGTACATATATATACAGCACTAGAACAAACCTCAGTACATATATAAAACACCAGAACCAAGCTCAGTCAATATATAAAACACCAGAGCAAACCTCAGTACATATATAAAACACCAGAACCAAGCTCAGTACATATATAAAACACCAGAACAAACCTCAGTACATATATAAAACACCAGATCCAAGCTCAGTACATAAATGCAGCACTAGAACAAAGCTCATACATATATACAGCACCAGAACAATGCTCAGTACATATATACAGCACCAGAACAAATACAGCTCAATTTAGTGCAACCCCTGCCATATAGGTTTGCACGGCATAAAACTACAGCTCCCAGCATGGACCGAACAATGGTGAGGATATGCTGGGAGATGCTGTTTCACAAAAAAACATGATACCACCCATCATCTCGCTGCAGATCATACAGTGACTACAGTGCTGATTAGAGGCAGAATAAACATTTACATTAAGTGACTCACCGGTGACGTCTCAGATTCTAGTTCTTTTCTTCTCCCTCAGGTCCAGACCTCTATGATGACTTCTCCCGGCCATGACCCATTTCTGCAGTTTTCTGCTCAGATGTCTTCAGCTTCTCACTTTTAAAACATTTCTGCACCTATAAACGAAGTCAAAATTCTCAAAACCTCTAAATATAATAGCGCCATACACTGTGTCCCTGATTATAATAGTACCATACACTGTGTCTGTAGATAGTACCTCACATATAGCTCCCCCTGTATATAGTGTCCCACATATAGCTCCCCCTGTATATAGTACCCCACATCACTATATATAGACCCCCCTGTAGATAGTGCCCCACATCCCCACATATAGACCCCCCCTGTATATAGTGCCCCACATCCACACATATAGACCCCTCTGTAGATAGGGCCCCACATATAGACCCTCCTGTATATAGTGGCCCACATCCACACATATATACCCCCCTGTGCATAGTACCCCACATCCCCATATATAGACCCCCTGTAGATAGTGCCCCACATATAGACCCTCCTGTATATAGTGCCCCATATCCCCACATATAGACCCCCCTGTATATAGTGGCCCACATCCACACATATATACCCCCCTGTGCATAGTGCACCACATCCCCATATAGACCCCCCTGTATATAGTGGCCCAGATCCCCATATAGACCCCTCTGTATATAGTGGACCACATATAGACCCGAACCCCCTTGTATACAGTGGCCCGCATCCCCACATATAGATGACCCCCCCTGTAGATAATGCCACTCACAGTTTTAGTAGAGAAAAAAAATAAAACTTTACATACTCACATGATCCCGTCCAGTGGCAATGCAGATCTGCTCTCTTCTGAGCAGATCTGCTGCAGCTGAACGACTCGTCGTTCAAAGGCGCTGATTGGCGGTGCAGAATGACTTGCCCCGTCAGTCAGAGCCTTTCAAGCACGGAAGCGGCGCGATGACGTCATTGCGACGCTAATGTTGTTGAAAGGCGCTGATTGGCGGGGCAAGTCATTTTTCCCCGCCAATCAGCGTAATTGTAAGGCGTTGAATGGTCGGGCACGGAACATGCCCGACCATTCAGCACTAATGCATGTATTTGTACCTGCGTGCTATAGACGCAAGTACAATTACTGCAAGACGGGATGGCTGTCGTTAGCACCGGGGCCCCCTCCGGTGCTAGCAACGCCCCCGGGCATGAGGGGACCCATGTCGTCCGGCCCATAAATGTTAGAGGCTCGGCGGTGCGGGCCCCGTAGTAGCGTCGCTACAGAAGTAGCAGCCATAACGGCTGCTAGCGGCGCCACCAGGCATATGGGGTGGTGTCGGCTATCAGCACGGGCCCCCTCAAGCCACGGGCACTGTAGCAGTCAGAGACTTCTCCTTCCTGTAGGGGGACCGCTCCAGGTGGGGGGGTTGCTATCTATGGGGGATGTACAAGGGTGCTTTGTAGCACTACCTACAGGGGGACTGTGTGGCATTACCTACAGGGGGGCTGTGTGGCATTACCTACAGGGGGTCTGTGTGGCACTACCTACAAGGGGGTCTGTTTGGCACTACCTACAAAGGGGTCTGTGTGGCACTACCTACAAGGGGGTCTGTGCGACACTACCTACAAGTGGAGTTGTGTGGCATTACCTACAGGGGGCTGTGTGGAGTTACCTACAGGGGGTCTGTGTGGCATAACCTACAGGGGGTTTAAGTGGCATTACCTACAGGGGATCTGTGTGGCACTACCTACAAGGGGGTCTATGTGGCACTACCTACAAGGGTGATTGTGTAGCATTACCTACAAGGGGGGCTGTGTGGCATTATCTACAGGGGGGGCTGTGGCAATATCTACAGAGGGCAGTGTGTAGCATTATTTACAGTGAGTAGTGTGTGGTATTATCTACAGAGGGCAGTGTGTGGCATTATCTACAGAGGGCAGTGTGTGGCATTATCTACAGGGGGATGTGGCAATATCCGCAGAGTGCTGTGTGACAATATCTACAGAGGTCAGTGTGTGGCATTATCTACAGTGGCTGTGTGGCATTGTCTACAGAGGGAAGTGTGTGGTAGAAAACATACAAATTAAATGCAGCCGTTTTTAAAACGGACAGAGAAAAAAACGTATGCAGAATGGGTCACAATCGGCTGTTAAAAACGGAAACACGGCCCGGAACGGATGCAAAACAGCTGAGAAAAACTGACCAAAACTGACTTTTTATCGGCCGACACTCGGAAACTGTCGTGTGAATAGAGCCTAAGCGCTGTGCTCGTGGAAGCCCTTGACAACACTGTACATATATGGACAGTGACATCAGGGGGTCCTCAGGGAATCCCCGGCCACAGCGTCAGCAATGCTCTGGCCGGGGATTCCTCTGCTAGAGGGAGCTTCCAGTGGTGCTATCTACAGGGGAAGGGGGGTAGCACTATGTACAGTGGGAGTGGCGCTATCTACAGGTGGGCGCTTTGTGGCACAATCTACATGGGGCGCTATGTGGCACAATCTACATGGGGCGTGGTTTGGCGTCATCTACAGGGGGCGCTGTGTGGCACCATCTGCAGGGGGCGCTGTGTGTGGCGCCATCTACAGGGGGACTGTGTGGCATTATCTACAGGGGGTACTGTGGCATTATCTACAGGGGGTACTGTGGCATTATCTACAGGAGGTACTGTGGCATTATATACAGGGGGTTCTGTGGCATTATATACAGGGGATACTGTGGCATTATATACATGGGGTACTGTGGCATTAAATACAGGGGGTACTGTGGCATTATATACAGGGGCACTGCAGAATTTCTACAGGGGTGTGTGTGGCACCATATACAGGGGTGTGTGTGGCACTATATAAAGAGGGCACTGAGGCATTATCTACAGGCGGTGTGTGGCCCTATATAAAGAGGGCACTGTGGCATTAGCTACAGGGGGTGTGTAGCACTATATACAGGGGTGTGGCACTATCTACAGAGGGCACTGCCGAATTATCTACAGGGGGTGTGTGGCACTATCTACAGAGGGCACCACGGTATTATCTACAGGGGGGCTGTGTGACATTATCTACAGGGGGCGCTGTGTGGCATTAAATACAGGGGGTAGTGTGGCATTATACATAGGGGGTACTGTGGCATTATATACAGAGGGCACTGCAGCATTATTTACAGGGGCGTGTGTGTGGCAGTATCTACAGAGAGAACCGTGGCATTATCTACAGGGGTTGTGTGGCACTATAGAGGGCAGTGTTTCATTATCTACACATGAAATTCATCTGTTTTAAAAAATTTATCGAAAACGGAAAACACGGGAACGGATACAAAAACTATCTACTCCCTGCAGTTAGGGCTAGTGATTGGCGTCTTTTCGGGCTCCCATGGCTGCTTCGAAGATTTTATCTGAGGTCAGTGGACAGCAGCTGCCTTCTGGGCTCTCTCTCTCTTGGCGCCGCCCTTGGCGCTGCACTGAATATGACACACGTGACATTACAATGTGTGTGTCAGACTTCAGTGTAGCGCCAAGGCAGGGGCAAAGAAGACATGGTACACAACAAGTATCTAATCTATCCAATCTATCACAAACTATGCACCACTCTGATAAAATTAGCACATTTGCAGACCCTAGACTATCTTTTTGGTGGGCCATTGTGGTAAAAACGGATGTTAAAACTCATCAGTTGTTATCACTTGAGAGACAAAAAAACTGATGCGAATACAACTGATATATGCGAACCCACCCTTAGAAAGTAACACCAGATCCAAACTGGAGTTGCTTTTAGCTGACAACAGATTTATCTGCACCGTTACAGTTTACATCTAGAAATTATCTACATAAAATTTTTAGTCACCTTGTAAACACTTTGGGGCACCTTTACTATTGTTGTTGCATGAGAATTCTGGCTAAAGTTGCCTTTTTTGGCACAAATTAATTTAGACCAATTTTATTACTGAGTTGCGCTAAAAATACTAGATTGTTGTGCCTCACTAGACACTTTTTAAAAGTGTCTAGAAAAGGAGAAAATGAGTGTGGCTTGTCATAAAAGGGCGTGGTTTAAATGTGCCGATCTGCACCAAAACCGCGGCAAAAAGCAACTTTGCTGTCTCAATGGTTTACATACTGGGAAATGGACTCCGACCCTTTAGCTATTGATGGCCTATCCAGCAGTATGTAGTGTTAAATCCTGTTGCTGTCAGGTCCGTGGGACAGACGGGTTCAGTGTCAGCGGGTCCTGCGTGTCTATTTAATATAGAAGCAGACATTTTACTTTATTAAGTGATGGTAAAGTTAATTTCTGCACCCACAAAAGCTGTCACATAAATTCCACATAAATTCCTTCTACATTTGATTTTATATTTGGAATTCCATGTAATTAAAAAAACCAGATACACAATTTACCAATGTGTTTTTGTTAAAACTTCTGCTCCATAGCGATATGCGACAGCAGTATGTAATGATTTGTGTGATGTGATCACATTATGAGATGACATGTCACCATGTACTCGTTTAACAGCCTTCACCACGTTAAACAAATACCTTTATAGTCTATGTTCTAAATGGATACCTTTTTGTGGAATTTGTCGCCCATTGACTATAACGGTATCCGTTTAGCACATGAACAGGGTCATAAGCGTTCATGACGTAGACGTTTAACGTATACCATTAAATTCTATGATGACGGATGCCACTGTTAAGACATCGGACACAGTCTTCGTTTAATATATATCGAGAGCTTTTTTATACTTCAAACGTAGACCAAAAATGTGATATCCACAGAGCCTAACCGAGATGGCATAAGAGTAGAGAAGAAGAATGGAGCGGAGGCCATGTATGGATGGGCACTCTCCATACAAGTTTATCAAAGCTACGGAAATAGCCAAATGAGCTATTTTATATCGGCCGCAAAATTTATTCTTTCTCCTTCCGACTTGTACTAACTCAGGGGTTTCAAGCACGCGGCCCGCGGGACACAGAGCCGCTAGTATCAGCTCCGCTCCGGTATTCTGTGAAATACCTGACATCACTGTCCATATATGCACAGTTTTGTCAGGGTCTTCCCCAGAGCGGAGTCCTGGGCAGAATACTAGCATAGGCTCTGCTCTGGGACTCTGTGGAATCCCCTGACATCGCTGTCCATGAATGCACATGCAATGTCTGGGGCTTCCCCAGAGCCTGAGTCCAGGGCAGAGCGCTAGTATAGGTTCTGCTCCGGGACTCTGTGGAATTCCCTGACATCGCTGTCCATATATGGACAGTTTTGTCAGGGTCTTCCCCAGAGCAGAGTCTCGGGCAGAGTACTAGTATCGGCTCTGCTCCGGGACTCGGTGGAATCACCTGACATCGCTGTCCATGAACGGACACGCAATGTCCGTGGCTGCCCCAGATCCTGAGTCCCGGGCAGAGCGCTAGCATAGGGTCTGCTCTGGGACTCTGTGTAAATCCCTGACATCGCTGTCCATATATGGACAGTTTTGTCAGGGTCTTCATCAGAGCGGAGTGTCGGGCAGAGCGCTAGCACATATGGACAGCGATGTCTAGGGCTTCCCCAGAACTGGACAGTGATGTCAGGAGCACAGCTGGAGTCCCAGTAGGAGCGCTAGTAGCTCTCGGGTTGCCATATATGAACAGTGATGTCAGGAGCAGAGCTGGAATCACAGGTAGGGTGCTAGAAGAGGCTCTGCTCCGGGACTCCAGCTCTGGGCAAGCCCCTGACATCATTTTCCATATATGGACACTGATGTCAGTTGCTTCCCCAGAGTTCCGGAGCAGAGCCTATACTAGTGCTCTGCTCTGGGACACCGGCTCTGGGGTTGTCCCTGACATCACATTCTGGTCCAGGGGGATCCCCTGATATCACTCTGTATGAACAGTGACATTAGGGGCTCCTCCAGCAGAGGAATCCCTGGCCAAAGTGTCGGCAATGCTCTGGCTGGGGTATCCACGCCTAGAGGGAGCCCCAATGTAGCTATCTACTGGGGGTGTCTGTGGCACTGTCCACAAGGGGTGTGTGGCAGCATCTACAGAGGGCACTGTGGCAACATCTACAGAGGGCACTGTGGCAGCATCTACAGAGGGCACTGTGGCAGCATCTACAGAGGGCACTGTGGCAGCATCTACAGATGGCACTGTGGCAGCATCTACAGAGGGCACTGTGGCATTATCTACAGAGGGCACTGTGGCATTATCTACAGAGGGCACTGTGGCAGTATCTACAGAGGGCACTGCGGCAGTATCTATAGAGGGCTCTGTGGCACGATCTAAAAAGGGGCTGCCTAAATTTGACATTTGTGTGTCTGCCAAACGCTGCCAACTGAGCTGCAGGACTGCATTTAGCGACACTTAAACAGTAAAACTGGATTGTTGAAATAAGCACGTGGAGAACTCTCGCAAATTTTCGGTACGTTCAAACGCTATTATTATAGTAATGTAGTAATATAGTATTGTTATAGTAGTTCAAACAACAAATTAATTAATAATTTTGTAATGTATCAAATTTGAAAGTAATGTGGCCCGTCTATTTCACATTTTTTCTATATGTGGCCCACTTACCCCTGTACTAACTCAATAAGAGGGAATGTGGCACACTGTTCCCCTGACACCAGAGAAGTGGACCCTCTAGTGCCACAGTTGGGTTGGTGCTGACTAAACCAGGTTGCAGTGTTTAAAGATCATTCCTGTTTGGCCCCTTAACCCTTTCACGACCAAGGACGAAAATGCACGTCCTGGTCGGCTGCTAGTTCCCGCACCAGGACGTGCATTTTCGTCCGCATTTCAAACTGTCACTCTGTGTAAACACAGAGTGACAGACCCGCGCTGACAGCTGTCCTAGACAGCTGAGACATCAGTCTTGCCGGACAGCGGACCATCGCCGCTGCTTTCGGCAGTTAACCCCTTAAGTGCGGCGACGGATTGCCGTCGCCGCATTTAAGTGGTTTGAAGCACATCGGCAGCCCCCAAGAAGTGATCGTGGGGGCTACCGATGCTTGGCACGGCAATCGGAGGTCAGATAATGACCTCCGGGTTGCCATGTACGGAAGCCTCGGAGGAACAGCCTCCGGCCGTTCCTCCTCTGCTTCCTGTCAGTGTGACAGTCACGTCACAATGACAGTTAGAGTACATCACACTACGTGTGTAGTGTAATGTACTCTAGCAGCGATCAAAGCTGCAAGACTAAGTGTCCCCTAGTGGGACAAGTTAAAAAAGTAAAAAAAAGTGTAAAAATAAAAGTTATAAGTTCTATAAACATGAACTGCTTTTTTTCCTATAATAAAACTTTTATTATAGAAAAACAATGAACACGTTAAAAAAGTACACATATTTGGTATCACCGCGTTCGTAACGACCCCAACTATAAAACTGTAATGTTATTTTCCCCGCACGATGAACACCCCCAAAAAAATCAATAAAAAACGACGACAGTATCACAATTTTTTTGGTCACCACCCCTCCCAAAATAAAGAATAAAAAGTGATCAAAAAGTCGCATGTTCCCAAAAATAGTACCAATAAAAACTTCTAACCGTCCCGCAAAAAACAAGCCCTTACACAGCTTTTTTTACTAAAAAATAAAAAAATTATGGCTCTCAGAATATGGTGACACAGAATTTTTTTTGTTTATAAATAAGTCATTTTATTGTGCAAACGCTAAAAAAAAGGACCAAACCTATATACATATGGTATCGCCGTAATCGTACCAACCCGCAGAATAAAGTAAAAATGTCATTTATAGCGTACGGTGAGCGCCGCAAAAAGAAAACCTAAAAATCAGTGTCAGAATTCCTGTTTTTTGCTCAGGATTGCAAAAAAATGGAACAAAAAGTGATAAAAAAAAATAAATCGCATGTACCCCAAAATGGTACCAATAAAAACTGCAGCTCCTCCCGCAAGAAATAAGCCCAACACCACTCTATTGATGGAAAAATAAAAAAGTTATGGCTCTTGGAAAGCGGGGAGTGAAAATCTCAAATATGAAAGCAAAAAATGGATCAGTCCTGAAAGGGTTAATTCATTGCTAATGAAAAAACGTATGATCCCATGTGGGGTATTTCCGTACTCGGGAGAAATTGCTTTATAAAAAATGGTTGTTTTTTTCCTCCTTTATCCCTTGTGAAAATGAGAAAATGCAACATTTTAGTGGAAAAAATTTTGATATTAATTTTCGCGCCCTAATTCTAATAAACTCTGCAAAAGACCCGTGGGGTGTAAATGCTCACTATACCCCTAGAAAAATTCCTTGAAGGTTTTTCCAAAATGTGGTCACTTTTGGTGGGTTTACACTGTTTTGGTCCCTCCAGTGCATTGCAAATGCGACATGGCACCGAAAACCATTCCAGCAAAATCATAAATCCAAATGGCGCTCCTTCCCTTCTGAGCCCTGCTGTGGGTCCAAACAGCAGTTTATTACCACATATGGGGTATTGTCGTAATCGGGAGACATTGCTTTACAAATGTTGGGGTGCATTTTCTTCGTTATTCCTTGTAAATAATAAAAATTTCTATGTTGTTTCAGAAAAAAAGTACATTTTAATTTTTACAGACTAATTCCAATATATTTAGCGAAAAACCTGTGTGGTCAAAATGCTAACTATACCCCTAGATAAATACCTTAAGGGGTCTAGTTTTCGAAATGGGGTCGTTTATGGGCAGTTTCTATCGTTCTGGCAGCTCAAAGCTTCTCCAAATGTACAGTGGGGCCTAAAACATTTTCAAGCAAAATATGAGTCCTGAAAGCCTCCGGGTGCTCCCTTCCTTTGGGGCCCTGCCGTGTGTCCAAACAACGCATTAGGGCCACAATGTGGGTATTTTTGAAAACAGGAGAAAGAGGGTGATAGATTTTGGGGTGTGTTTCTTCATTTTCAAGTTCGCTTTACAAAGAAATCGGTCTTCAAACAAATACTTTTATGAAAAAAGTGAAATTCTTTTTTTTTTCACCTGATATGCATTAAATTTAGCAAAGAACTGGGGGGTCAAAATAATTACTATATACCTAAATAATTACGTTATGGGGTCTAGTTTTCTAAATGGGGTCGTTTATGGGGAGATTCTATCGCTCTGGTAGCTCAAAACCTCTCCAAATATACAGTAGGGCCTAAAACATTTTCAAGCAAAATATTCCTGAAATAGTCCTGAAAGCCTCCGGGTGCTCCCTCCCTTTCGGGCCCTGTCGTGTGTCCAGGCAATGCATTAGGGTCACAATGGGGGCATTTTTGAAAACAGGAGAAACAGGGTGATATATTTTGGGGTGTGTTTCTTCATTCTCATGGTCACTTTACACAGAAATCGGTCTTCAAAGTGATACTTTTATGAAAAAAGTGAAATTATATTTTTTTACGCCTGCTTTGCATGAATTCTTACAAAAAAACTGTGGGGTCAAAATACTTACAACACCCCTTAATAAATACCTTAAGGGGTGTAGTTTTCAAAATGGGGTCACTTGTGGGGGTTTCCACCATTCTGACACCTATGAGCCTATGAAAACCTGGCTTGGTGCAGGAAAACAAAATGTACTTCAAAATGTATAAAATGATTACTAAACTTGTAAGTCTTCCAAATTGCTGGAAAAAAAAATTTTTTTTTCAAAAGTGCTGCCAAAATAGAGTA
Organism: Rhinoderma darwinii; assembly: GCF_050947455.1. Lineage (NCBI taxonomy): Eukaryota > Metazoa > Chordata > Amphibia > Anura > Rhinodermatidae > Rhinoderma > Rhinoderma darwinii. Next base: position 585,747,533 of record NC_134687.1, on the reverse strand, counting down.
AAGAGATGGAAATATATATTTAATTAAAAAAATTGTGCAGTATGTGTGTACATATGTGACATATTGCAGTTAAAAATAGGGAAAAATGATAATTTTTACAAAATTTCTTCAATTTCTCTATTTTTTAATTAATTTCCGCAAATCGTATCAGTCTACTTTTACCACTAAAATAAAGTACAACATGTGACGAAAAAACAATGTCAGAATTACTTGGATATTCAAAACTTTCACAGAGTTATTCTCTGATAAAGTCAGACATACCAGATTTGACAAATCTGGCTTGGTCATTAAGGTACAAACATGCCCGGTCATTAAGGAGTTAATCAAGGAGGTTTAGACTTTCAGGTCTCCAAGACTTGGTTATCACTGACTGGTAGTGGGAGCACTATTGCAGATGTCATGATTGCACCCAACCAATTAGGGGGGGTGCACTCTGACTGCAAGTTGGATCTGGGGTCATAAGTTCAGGGCTGGGCAGCTGCAGCGTGGAGTTAGCCCCCCCTTTTTCTCCCTGCACTAAGATAAGAAATGCCTGGCCACATTTGTGCGGCCAATTGATGCATCACTATGCCCTGTGCCCTGCAAACCAGCGAGGGGATATAGGGCTGAACCCCCCCCCCCCCCCGGCGGCTTCCTCTTCCTGAATACCTGGAGGTCAGTGTTGTTATTTCCCTTGCCCTGTCCAGTTAAGAGCATCACCATGGACTCCGCCGGTGCGAATCTAATTGAGGCAATCAGGTCTCGGATTTTAGATGGAGGGGAGGGCTGGCTGAATCAGTTCCTTGCGGAACTCGCCTCCTGTCTCACCTCCACTCCCCTAAGGCCGGAGGTAATATTGAACGCAGCGGGTGGCAGACGCACAGCGAGACAGACCCGCCCCCCGTAGCAACTGATTCCCAGCGCTCCTACCCCTTCACTTACCCGGAGGAGAGGCCGTGGTCGCAGGCAAGCAGCTGTCCCCTCCCTTTCCACAGGACAACAGCGTGCGTGAGTAGCTCCGCCCACTCCTTCCATGCTTCCTTTCCGCCCGACACCAACTACCGCTGCTGCAAACATGGGAGGACACGCTAGCAGCTCCTCCGCCTCTGAGGTCCCCCCCACCCCACCTGACACACAATTAACATTAGTGGGGATTGTTTCCCCTACCCCACCTCAACTGCAAGTCCCCTCAGTGGGAATTGCTAATGATGGGGTCCCGCGGAGAAACTCTGGGATACCTAGTATACTCAATTCCCAGCAGGTCCCTGGTCCAATGGGTACACCTGCTAATCTTAAAGTAACCCCTCACGAGGTTTTAACACCTTTAACCCTCCAAGTGCAGAAGTCTTATCACAGGATATCTACTAGGAAGCATAGATCTCCTTCTTCATCATCCTCCCGGTGATCCAGAAGGCGTAGTCGCCATGGTTCCACTGGGCCTGGTAGGCGCCACTCCCGACATCAGTCCAGGGTGTCGGAGAGACGTGGTCGCTCCAGATCCTCAAGATGGGGCTCCTCTTCAACCTCTGAGGTGTCTTCTAGCGCATCTGAGGAGTCTGGCAGAGCTTTGCTTCACAAACGTAAGTGGCAGGAGCCTAGCCGTCATTCCAGGGCCCCTAGCCTGGTTTCTAGGACCCCTTCAAGGCGTAATACTATGGCATCTCCGGCGAAGCCGGGACCTTCCCAGGCACAGCTGACACCGACTGTTTCTCCTCCAGCTCAGTTACAAGCCGTTTCTTCAGGATCTAGTGAGTTTTCATACACTGGGGCGTTGGGGCCGGGGGCTAATGGCTCTGCGATTGTATCAACACTTAAGACTATTTTAGATAAACTATCCCCCTCCACAACATCGCTAGTGGTAAAACCTGTGGAGAACACCCCTCTGACGGTTATGGCAGGAATACATAAACATTCATTTTTCTGTGGCATTAGTCCCCTGGGTGCTCATCTGGATGATGAGACTAGATCTAAGATTTTGAAAAATCAATACTTTGACATATGGTCCCTTATGTCAGTTGACCAACATACTGTAGATAAGGAAAGGAGCGTTATCGATGTAAAACCCTATGATTGTAAACCCAGAGTAGCAAAAACTATGAATAATTGGTTGCAGGCTTTCACAGTAATGGGCTGTGTTATGGGTCAACAACACCCAGAACGTTATGCTGAACTGTTTATATACATGGATAGCATATACAGTGCATATAAATCACATGGCGGCTCCACACGGTGGCGCTATGATGAGGATTTTAGGCGACGTTTAGCATTGCAACCGGATATTGGATGGGGGGGTTAAGTCCACCGATGTATAGTTACATCTAATGATGTCTCAAAGACCAACCCCCTTTTCAGCATTTCCCGCTAGCTCTTCAGGACCACATGCGTTATCCGTCTGCAGGCCCGGTGCCTTCTGGTTATTTAATGAAGGCCACTGTAAGTTTGCAGGATTGTGTAAATACAAGCATGAGTGTTCAGCATGCGGAGGGGCACATACAGCTTCACAATGCACTCGTCTAACCTCTAAACCTCCTTATAAAAGAAATGCTCAAGGCGACTAAAAAGACCACAGTGAGCGTAATCGTCATGGGGCTTTGGCTAGGCAACTCCCTTAAGGCACAAAAAAAAAAAGAGCCCTTTATACTGGCTATTCCCACCCGGTTTGCATCAAAGCTCCGCAAAAAAGGGGAGCATGATTTTGTAACCGTGTCCATACCCTCTCTAACATTAGTTTACTATTTTTACTGTTACTGGCAGGAACTCCGATTTTTGCCTCCCAAGGCAGCGATCAACAGACGGTAATGCATGGAGCACCGCAGCTTATGTCACTGAACCCCTGCTACATGGAAAAGGAATGGTAAGGCCTGGTTGGAATTGTTAAAAATGGTTAAGGGTAGGGATGTTTCTTCTTCAAATAATCTTCTCAGGGACGTCACAATTGAATATCTGCTGGCACTACATTCTGCAAGCAAGTCTGGTTTAGTTGCACAAAGACTTTTATCTGGGATTGCGTTTTACTTCAAACTGTTAGGTTGGAATGATTTTACCAAGTGCTTCTTAATCACCCAGGCTTTAAAAGGATGGAAGAAGTTGGAAGACTGAATGTCGATGCCCTGTTTCTTACAAATTGTTATGCCAATTAGTTATTGCTTATAGTACAGTATGCGTATCTCCTTATGAGATAGTGTTATTCTCACTTAGTTTTAATCTACCTTTCTTTGGAGCTTTTCGTATCAGCGAGCTGTTACCTCCCTCTAAGAATGAGACAGTTGGTTTGCAAGACACTGATGTTATGGTGGATACCGAGACAGCCCGTATTCGGGTACGTCGCTCAAAAACTGTAAATTTTGGTCATGGTGTTTGGATACCTTTACGAGCAATCCCGGGCACAGTTTGCCCCATTCGTTCACTCATGGCCTATTGTTGCATTCGCCATCAACTCCCGCAATTTTTAATCCATATAGACGGGACCCCCCTTACCATCTATCAATTTAGAGCCATTTTTACACATTGCCTAGTGTTGTGTGGTGTGCCTCCAAGACAGTTTGACACGCATTAATTTAGAATCGGTGCAGCCACCGAGGCCGCCAGGGCAGGATTACAGATTCCGAGGTTCAGCGAATAAGACGGTGGCGCTAGGCCTGTTTTGCAAGATCTATACATCCTGACCTGTTATTATAATGGTAATTTTGTGTTATTGTTCAAATTTCGGCTGTGCTTCTTTTATTTAGATCACCAAAAGCCCACGGTATGGATGCTCGGGCATTCCTATATATTTTGGGAGGCGCAGAGAGCAAAATGTAGGCCCAGAGGCCGCGCTTTGGGTTTCCGTGATGTTAACGTTTCCTGGAGAGGAATCCGGGGTTTGAGGTGGTGTCAAACGCTACCTGAGGTGGTAAATCTCAGCACAGGGGTCACAGGCCCGGTCATTTTAGTCATACACGCGGGGGGGCAATGATCTCTGTTTCCTCCGGATGACTGGGCTAATGACGTTAATGTGCTCCGACATGGAGCGATTTGCTTCATTCTTTCCCGAAATGATCCTTGTATGGTCAGAGATTGTCCCTCGTGTGGTATGGCAAGGTGCACGAAATGCAGATGCGGTGGAGTGGGCTAGACGTACCGTCAATAGCAGCATTTCTAGATTTGTTCGGTCTCGCTCTGGGGTAGTCATACGTCATCGGCAGCTAGAGGGTGATAACAGCAAACTAATGAGGGATGACGGGTACACCTTAATGAAATAGGCGTTGACATTTTTCTTTCAGGTCTTCAGGACGGTATAGAACAGGCACTGTTTTTGCTGGCTGGGGGTCGGAAGCCTGTGTAGGTATAGAAACGGCTCCTTCGTGGCGGTTTTTGAGATTTCAGTGGTGTGATGAGGAGCTACGAGGGCGGACTTGCCCGTCGGAAGTCCGGCGGCCGGCATAACGCCTCATAGCTATGCGGAGAATACTGGTTTGCCGCTAAGCGGTTTTGTTGAGAGATTTAATAAAAGCTGTGGCCGATCACCATCCAGCAAATAATTAAGAATTGTGTTGTGGTATTTATTTAAATAAATAAGCAAAGGTGCCCTCAGTTAGAAGTGTTATACCATGCTTACTGTCACGAGTAAATGGCAGCTGATACGAATGTGCGTTCACAAGATAAGGCGAAGAAAATAATGGAAAAACGATTGGAGGCAAGCATAATGAAGAATGTGAAGATATAATAAGGGTGTTAGAGGGTGCATGGGGGGCCACAGCCGCACGTGGTTAACTTATCAAGTCTGGTTTGCAACTAAATAGTCCACACCAGGAGTAATTGCAGGCCCCCTTTATACAGGTACAATAATGTAGCAGACACAGTTGATTCAATGTTCACACTTTACTGGAGATAAACTCTCTTGGAGAGGCAGAATTCTTGAACGTTACAAATGCAATGACACAGTCTCTTAATAAATGCAACTATATCCATTGGCTGACAACCTGGTCATTACCAGCCCTTGAGGGCTTGTGCCCCGCGTGGCAATCCAGCATTTATATCAATTCAGCGGCTCCCGCCACGCGTGGCAATCCAGCACTGAGGCCTATTCAGCGGCTCCCGCCCCGCTTGGCAATCCAGCACTGAGACCTATTCAGCGGCTCCCGTCCCGCTTGGCAATCCAGCACTTAGGCCTATTCAGCGGCTGCCGCCCCGCTTGGCAATCCGGCAGTTTACAGCCCTTGACGGCTCCCGCCCCGTCTGGCATACAGTTCAAGCAGTACTCCGTGGCTTATGCCCCGCTTAGCAATCTGGTATTTACAGTCCTTGGTGGCTCCCGCCCCACCTGGCATATCTAAGCACTGCACACACACCCGTATCTGTGATCCGGCTGGCCATCTATGGTGGTTACTTACTTTACTTGTGTCCTCAGAGCAGTCTTTGTCTATCAAAGGGGAGGACAAGCCTTTACTGCTCACCGCTCCATGTGTTCCATAAACTGGCTTGAATCTCCGTGTTATTACTCGGACCTAGTTGTACAGCACCACACTCGGGTTTTCAGGTCACTGACTCAAGCCCTTGCAACGTGTGTATATTGCAGCTCACCCGCTTACTCCAAGGTGTCAGTGTTTGGGCCTCCTCGCTCACACACTCAGCAGCCCCTCTCAGTCTTTCTCCAGTCACACTGCACCACACGTCACTTCCTCCTTTCTATCTCTTCCTGCCAGTATGGAGCCATCTAGTGGCCAAAGTAAATTATTACAGCTGATACACATGTAATACATACACGGCAAAACAAATAGACAATGGAACAGACATAATAAAAAGCATGAACTCAATTCTTTTATGTAAGGGGAAGTACAGTGTTCGACCCCCTTACAAGGGGATGAGCTATAAAAGTATTCCAGGTATAAATCCAAAGCGTGAGACAGGAACATGGCCAGGACAAAGTGCAGAGTCAAAAACTGGGAATCGAGGCAATATACATACAGAACTCGAAACAATGGCAGATTTGTGAACACCAGGGAGGCTAGAAAAGTTTAAAAAGTCCACCTCTGGTGATGTCATCAGGCTGTGTCAGTTGTTGTGACAATGCAGCACGTCCGCGAGGAGGCTTAGATCCCCTAGTGAGAGGCAGCGTAGCAGAGGAGAGGTGCTGGATTCTGAGGAGGTGAACAATACCATTTAAATGAATGCAGATGCAAGGTTATTTTGGTTTCAGTAATATTTCATATTCATTGTATGTTGTATGTTGAAAAACATCTCTTCTCACTGTAATTTAATAGAAACATTTATATTTTAATTCGAGTGGCTAAACACCTGTCCCGTTCATGGGCTGATCACACAGGTGTATGGCTTGTTACACGGCTCTGATAGCTGTACTATACCTCTTTTCAGTCCTCCACCTGTGTGCTCATTTGCTGAAACCGTAATACACCCTTAAAGTTCAGATAATTGGACCATGAAGCCAGGTTCACGCATCGCATATTTGTTGCGGAATTTCAGTTGTGGAATACGAACTGAAATTCCACAACAAAGTACAGTACAATTTAAAGAGGCTCTGTCACCGGATTTTGCAACCCCTATCTGCTATTGCATGTGATAGGCGCTGCAATGTAGATTACAGTAACGTTTTTATTTTTAAAAAACGAGCATTTTTGGCCAAGTTATGACCATTTTTGTAGTTATGCAAATGAGGCTTGCAAAAGTCCAAGTGGGTGTGTTTAAAAGTAAAAGTCCAAGTGGGCGTGTATTATGTGCGTACATCGGGGCATGTTTACTACTTTTACTAGCTGGGCGTTCTGATGAGAAGTATCATCCACTTCTCTTCAGAACGCCCAGCTTCTGCCAGATCACGCTGTGACGTCACTCACAGGTCCTGCATCGTGTCAGACGAGCGAGGACACATCGGCACCAGAGGCTACAGATGATTCTGCAGCAGCATCGGCGTTTGCAGGTAAGTCGATGTAGCTACTTACCTGCAAACGCTGATGCTGCTGCAGAATCAACTGTAGCCTCTGGTGCCGATGTGTCCTCGCTCGTCTGATACGATGCAGGACCTGTGAGTGACGTCACAGCGTGATCTCTCGAGAACACGGCTGTGTCTGCACTGTCAGAAGTGGATGATACTTCTCGTCAGAACGCCCAGCTAGTAAAAGTAGTAAAAACGCCCCGATGTACGCACATAATACACGCCCACTTGGACTTTTACTTTTAAACACACCCACTTGGACTTTTGCAAGCCTCATTTGCATAACTACAAAAACGGTCATAACTTGGCCAAAAATGCTCGTTTTTTAAAAATAAAAACGTTACTGTAATCTACATTGCAGCGCCTATCTGCTGCAATAGCAGATAGGGGCTGCAAAATCTGGTGACAGAGCCTCTTTAAGTTTATGGACTCTTAACATGCTGCATTCTCCTAAAGTACTTCATAAAAAAAACAAAACACAGTGGATTCTAGACATGCCGTGGATTTTCACCACAGAGTTCCTCCATTGCAATACAATAGGTGAAGATTGCGACTAAATCTACACCAAAATCCACGTGCGGATTTTGTCACGGATTTCCATGCCGATTTCTAGGATGGTTCATCAGCGCAATATTTATGTGGTTTGCTTACGAGATTGTTGCCACGATAGGAGCAAGTTGTGGTGTAAGAGCACTCAATGTAGACATTATATCTGAGATCGGCTTGTATTATATTTTAGTTTAGTTCTAGTTTGTTTGTTTTTTGTGTCAACAAAATGTCATAAAATAATAATAATCATAATAATGATAATAATAATAATAGTAATAATAATTGATTTCTGGATAAATGTATAATCCGGAAGGACAGAGCTGTATTCCTTGGTTCATGAATCGCATACAGTACTTTACATCTTTTCTAAAGCCTAAATGAATGAGTATATGATATATTATGCATATAGAAACGTCTCATTAAAAATTTACATTTTCTAGGAATTGACATGTGTTTCAGCAATTTATTCAATTAGTTATCATATGGCTGCGCAGAAGATTGAGAAAATATTGCCAGTTTGCAAATAAATGAAGACAGAGTGATAAGAGGGTTATTAGAAGGCTGCTGCTTTGTGAGTCGACAGCAATTACTGGGTGTTTCCTATTGTGTTTTTGGCAGGGATTAAGTCCACATTGCAGTTTTCAGATTACAGTGTCCTGCAATATGTATTGGAGGGGGGTCTCAAATAGTCAGTGGGATTCAATGGAACGGTTCACAAATCACTTCTTTTCTTTTAGATTAGAAATGAACATTGGCCTAGAGAGACACGTTATATTAAGAGAATAACGAAACGTTTCACAAACTTCTGACATGTCATAGTGACATGTCAGAAGCTTTGATTGGTGGGGGTCCGAGCACTGAAACCCCCACCAATAGCTAAAACTAAGCGGCAGAAGTGCTCGCGTGAGCGCTCAGCAGCTTCATTTCTGTTCGGCTTTCTCTGTAAAGCCGATGTATCGGTGTATGAGCTCAATAGAAAGTCTATGAGCCCATACTCTACATGCTACATTGATTTCCGTAAAAAGCCGAACAGAACACGAACCGGCAGAGTGCTCACACGAGTGTTTCTGCCGCTTCGTTTTAGCGATTGTTGGGGTTCTCAGTGCTCGGACCCCCACCAATACAAACTAGTGACATGTCACTATGACATATCAGAAGTTTGTCAATCTGTTGTTTATGAGACCCTCCTGGCTGTATCCAATGGCAGATATTGGGGTAGGCATAATCAAAAAATATAAGGTGGACACAGGGCACCATAAAAATATACTGCATATATATAGTAGGAACATATGGTGTAAGTGTGACACACCTATAATAGACCATGTTAAAAAAAAAAAGTTTATTGATGAATGAAAAGCACACACAAAAGCTTAAAAGCAATTAAACTTGTAACAAAAACAGTACAAAAAAAACTTTTGCAATAGGGGACCATTCATGATAAGATTAGCCTCCTATGGTGCAACCTTGAAATATATTTAAATGTACGTATGTATGTTACTCTTGGCTCAAAAGGCTACAAAGAGTAAAACTCAGTCCAGAGCAGGTAAAGTAAATCAGGTGAAATCTGAAAAACACCCTAATAACATAAAGTACAATACAGCAAAGTTTTACCGCTCGGACGGCAATGGGTAGATAATCCAACATGTTGTCGGTATGGACAAACTCAGTCAATACGCAACAGACCATCCACGATCCAGTATGGGTGTCACTAGTTGTTCCTGTAGTTCCACGGAGCTCCGTGCGGTCTCCCGTACGGAGATACACCTTCTTATTAAAAAATAAATAAATTGCCTGGCCAAGGTTTACATTGCCTTTAAAACCAGTAAAGTACTGCTCTATATGTGCGGCAATTCAGGATTGGATCATATCAGAGCAATGCAAGAAGACCTATCTCCTTATACTACAGAGGTACCCCCTCATTTAGCTCATTAGAATATATGGAAACCCTAATTCCAATATCATTTTTGTTATTTACCTTTGCAGAATATCTGTTTACTGCATTTTTTGGAACTTCCCTTCAGTGTATTCTGCAAGCTGTGGTGTTGCCCAGCAATCAAATTTCTTTCGCCCTGAGTGACCACCATTTTAGCAAATCTTTTAGGCTACATGCACATCTTGCGTATTTTGCTGCGGAGAATACGCAGCAAAACTGCAGGAAACCACAAGAAATTTTCAGGAAAAAACGCACCTGATGGTGTTTTTTTAATGTGCTTTTTCGGTGCGGTTTTTATGTTTTGCTGCGTAAATAGCTGCTTTTTATGCTGCAGGTTTTGCTGCGTATTTCTTTAGCGCTACAGGGTTAGAATTGGCAGGTGGAATTGCGAGATAAATTGACATGCTGCAGGTTCAAAAATACGCACCGCGGGTCAATTTATATCCCGAAAAATAGCAGCGTGTATATGAGATTACCTGCAATCTCATAGACTTTGCTGGTACTGTATTAAGCTGCGGTTTTGCTGCAGGCGAATACGCACGGCAAAACCGCACGTAACACACAATGTGTGCATTCAGCCAAAGCCACAGTTTTTTTGTGCTGCACAATGTACTGACTCTTTAAGCAGCAGTCTTGTTTTAACGGAGTTATCTCATCAGATTTTGCCAGGGCAGGTCTTGTCTAACCAGACATTTCTCCTGCAGTGGCCGCTTCAGGGGAAATGTAGTATTACGTGGCAGCCAATTCAGATGGATGACAATCCGAGTAATACATGGACGATTCTAGTTACTGGTCAAAAGTCAATTTCTTCTGCTAGACCATTTGGGGTCCTTGTTGACATGGGGGTCCATTTTTGTACCAGACCTGGGCCCACTAGATGATCTGTTAGTACTCTGATGAGCATGGGTAGACGACATGGCAATGGAGAGAGTGAAACATTCTACAACTGCAATAAATAATTAAACTGGATACTCAAAATTATCTTATTTTTTTTTAATAAAAAATGATGCAGAGGGACAATGTGAAAATCCTGGGTCCCAATGAAAATGTATAACGAGGCCCCTAACAATAATGTGTCATGTATGTTAACTGGTCGTCTCATATGTGTTGGACCTTTTAGGCTCTCTCAGGCTGCAGGGCCGGATGCAACCGTAAAGTCACTCCCCTGAAATGATGTCACTTATTTTATCACCCACCCAGTGTCACTCTCCTTATTTGAACTCGACTTCTCTATTTAACCCTGGACTATTATCTATCTAGATTCTTTGGGTTAAAGCCACTAAACAGAAATCTGTCTGGTTCTAATGGCTGATAAAACATCATGTATAATTTTTAGAGACATTAAGTATCTACATAGAAATCTAATGGATAACAAAAGCATAGCAAAGCCTGGACAGAAGATGAATACAGGCAATATAATCCTGACAGGCAAAAAGTACTCAAAATTATCAGTACTTGAAATTATTATTGGGGTTGACTAGGTTTCATTGTTACTGAATATTTGTATGTACTTTAGTTAGTTTTATGTTTTACCTTCAGGAGATGATTTTCCGTTTTTTAAAGTGAATAATACCAAAGCCTGCATTTCCTTCTTCCTGCTCATGTTTTTGGCCCAGTAGGAGGGAACAAACTTTTCTCTACCAATCAGAAGTTAAAGAACTGATACGGTTACTTGATGACATATTCCCCACCTCTGTGTCCCCCACCTATCAGGAGCTTAGTCGGCTCTGTTAATTCCATAAAGTTGAAAGGAGAAAGTCGCATACAGCCACCTCTCCATTCAATCTGCAGCTAATGTGGCCGCTGCTGCCCATCTGGCCTGGGAGTACGGGGGTTAGGGTCCCCATTCTATCAGTTCTGTCATATCTATCAAATATGCCATTAATGTCTAAAATTGGTAAACAGAATAATAAAGGGGTAGTCCAGGGCTAGATAAACATAGCTGTTTTCTTCAAAACCACACCACACCTGTCTACAGGTTGTTTGTGGTACTACAGCTAAACCACATTCACTTCAATGGAGCTGAGCTGAAATAGCTGCACTACCAGACACACCCTGTGGACATGTGTTTTAGGAAGAGAGCAACCATCTTTTTTAATCCTGAATTGGAGAAGCCTTACTAGACTGGCTACATATGAAGAGGAATTATTGTATTCCTCAGATAATATTTCCTATGACTACTTCAGTACATGTAGGTACATGTAATCAAATGATTGTCACCCAGACAGTAAGTTAATTGGTTGTTCGGCAACCTGAGGTCCCACAGTCAACCTAACACATGGGGATGGGGTGTGATGTGTGTGCAAGAAAAGATATAAACTCTTAAAAGATCTTTAAAGGGGTTATCCACTTTGGAAATACCTTTTTGTTACCAGGGTCATCTGAAAATAATCATCTGTAATTTGGAGGTAAGTGTTTACCCTCCCTGCAGCACCTCCGCAGTAGAAATTAAGCATTACATGGTGTTTGTTTAAGTTAATGTTTTGTCCGTGTAATTAATGAATGTGCCAGGTCCTCCAGAGAGGGGGAGACACTCTTTGTAGCCACACTCCAATCCAATAAATTGATGGAAGTCCCTGACGTGTTCGCTTTTTTAGATAAAACTAAAGTAACACAATATTGATAAAACGCCAGATTAGTTAAAAGGTGACAAAAATTCTTTATTATATTTTTACAGTGACCTGTTTTCACATTGCAGAGTGTTCTTCAGTAGATACAAAAACAACACGGGAGCATGTTATTGTGCAAACTGTTAGTGCATGCGAAATGAATCTGTATACATACCATTATAGTGATTTAGATGATATCACTACATATAAAATTTTCAGACAATATGAACATTTTACAAAATGGCAACATCATTTCACAAATAAACACCATTTTACAGCTGAGGACGATGTAATAAACATAAAAAGCAGAGTAGCATTGCAGATCCATTGTATTACCTATCTAGTACAGATCCTGATTTACATCCTGTCACATAATTTATTCTGAATTAGAGCTGCGGTCAAAATTCTACAAGCTCCTGAGTTTATATATTTTATACCCCTGCTTGTTCAGCATGCTGGGAAGTGTTTTTATCACCTGAAATGTATGACTTTTCAATAAGATTCTATTCAGAAGGTAAGCAATGGCGGCTGCAGTCCGCCAGAACATTATACAGTATTTTAAACCTATGGCTGTGCTTGAGATTTAGGGTATGTGCACACACAAAATCAAAAACGTCTGATAATACGGAGCTGTTTTCAAAGGAAAACAGCTCCTGATTTTTTGAAGTTTTTTAAGCCACTAGCGATTTTTGCAGCGTTTTTTTACGGCTGTTTTTGGAGCTGTTTTTCTATAGAGTCTATAAAAAACGGCTCCAAAAACGGCTGAAGAAGTGACATGCACTTCTTTTTCGCGGCCATTTTTTTTACGCGGCCGTTTTGAAAAACAGCCGCGTAAAAAACGCCCCGTCGGAACAGAATGCAGTTTTTCCCATTGAAATTAATGGGCAGATATTTGGAGGCGTTCTGCTTCCGATATTTCACTCCGTGTGACCAGACGTGGCGGAATTCCTTTGGAATTCCGCTGCGGACAGTCCGCTGCGGAAATCCGCAGCGTACACGTTTCTCCATTGCTTTCCACACCTTTTTCGTTAGGTTTGTTTACACGTTGCGGACAATTCCGCTGCGGAGCATAGGCTGCGGTGCGGAATTTGGTGTCCGCAGCATACACTGGTTGTTGCGGACGTGTAGCAGACTTGTTGCGGACTCATTGCGGAATTTCTCCATTGACTTCAATGGAGAATCAAAATTCTGCAATGAAGTCCGCAGATGTTATGTGTGTTGCGTAGCGTATTTGTTTTACGAACATGATATTTCTTCATTCTGGCTGGACCTATGTATTTCTAGGTCTACAGCCAGACTGAAGCCCCATGCACACGAACGTAAAAACGCCCGTAATCACGGGCCGTTATTACGGCACGGGCAGGCCCATAGAAGTCAATGGGGCTCCCGTAATTACGGGTGACTAGGTGTGTGCACCCGTAATTACGGGAGCGTTGCTAGGCGACGTCAGTAAATAGTCACTGTCCAGGGTGCTGAAAGAGTTAAACGATCGGCAGTAACTGTTTCAGCACCCTGGACAGTGACTTCCGATCACAATATACATCAACCTGTAAAAAAAATAGAAGTTCATACTTACCGAGAACTCCCTGCTTCTTCCTCCAGTCCGGCCTCCCGGGATAACGTTTCAGTCCAAGTGACGGCTGCAGCCAATCACAGGCTGCAGCGGTCACATGGACTGCCGCGTCATCCAGGGAGGTCGGGCTGGATGTCAAGAGAGGGACGTGTCACCAAGACAACGGCCGGGTAAGTATGAAATTCTTTTACTTTTACTAGGGAAAGGGCTGTCCCTTCTCTCTATCCTGCACTTATAGAGAGAAGGGAAAGTACTTTCACCTGAATACGCAACGGCTAGTCCGCATCAATTTAATGCCCATTTTAGGCAGAGCCGCAACAGAATCTGCAACGCAGATTATGTGCGGCATTAATGCGGACAGTGGCGGAAAAAATATGCCACGTCTGGTCATGCCATTAGAGTTTGTATCAGAAAAACAGAGCTTTGACTGCTATGAAGATATATTAAGAAATTAATCACCACAGAATTTTGGACCTAAAAATGACATGTTTGGCACTGGAGCAAACCCACCTTTTTTAACTTCAGTCTCTATTCTGCAAGAATCATTTCAGTTAGGCCTCATTTACACGAGCGTGTGCGTTTTGCGCGCGCAAAAAACCCTGCGTTTTGCGCGCGCAAAAGGCACTTGGCAGCTCCGTGTGTCATCCGTGTATGATGCGCGGCTGCGTGATTTTCGCGCAGCCGCCATCATAGAGATGAGGCTAGTCGACGCCCGTCACTGTCCAAGGTGCTGAAAGAGCTAACTGATCGGCAGTAACTCTTTCAGCACCCTCGACAGTGAATGCCGAACACAATATACACCAACCTGTGAATAAAAAAAGACTTTCATACTTACCAAGAACTTCCTGCTTCCCCCAGTCCGGGCTCCCGGCCGTTGCCTTGGTGACGCGTCCCTCTCTTGTCATCCGGCCCCACCTCCCAGGATGACGCCGCAGTCCATGAGACCGCTGCAGCCTGTGATTGGCTGCAGCCTGTGCTTGGCCTGTGATTGGCTGCAGCTGTCACTTGGACTGAACTGTCATCCCGGGAGGTCGGACCGGAGTTATCGGTAAGTCAGAACGTCTTTTTTTTTTTACAGGTTCATGGATTTTCGGAGCGGAAGTCACTGTCCATGGTGCTGAACCAGTTTAACGCTTTCAGCACCGTGGACAGTGACTGTCTCCTGACGTCGCGTACCCGAACATTTTTTACCGGTTTCGGTCAAAACGAGTTTGGCCGAACCCGGTGAAGTTCGGTGCGCTCATCTCGAATTTGACACTCCGTTTGGATGTTTGTAAACAGAAAAGCACGTGGTGCTTTTCTGTTTACATTCAGGAGTTTGACAGCTCTTGCGCGAATCACGCAGTTCGCACGGAAGTGCTTCCGTGCGGCATGCGTGGTTTTCACGCACCCATTGACTTCAATGGGTGCGTGAGTGCGCGAAAAACGCACGATTATAGAACATGTCGTGAGTTTTTTTCTGCGCACACGCGCTGAGCGCAATTCACGCATCGTCTAAACTGCCCCATTGACTAATATAGGTGCGTTTGACATGCGTGCAAAGCACGCGCGTCGCACGCGCGTATATTACGTTCGTGTAAATGAGGCCTTATTCATGGAAATTCTGCATGTGATAGCGTTGATTACCTTCTGAACAGAATCTTATTAAAAAAAAGTCTGAAATTTCAGGTGATGAAAAACACTACCCAGAATGCTGAACAGGGGTTTTGGATAATTAAACTCAGAGGCTTGCAGAATTCTGAACGCAGCTCTAATTCAGAATAAATTATTTTAAAAGGAACCTGATCGCAGTTTTGAGATGCCGAAATGGTTGGCAGGGTGATATAAAGGAGGGAAAGTGGCCTCCCCTGCATTGCATGCTGCAAGCCCTGCCCCTGTGGTATGAATGAGGGCTCTTGCAGTCTCTTGATTGCCCGCTAGTGCCGTCACGCAGAGCACAGATAAACACTTATGACCGCCACGCTTGGGGAATCAATCATCCGTTTGTCGGTCATGCAAGAAAAAAGGTACGTTTAGAATGCCCTTCCCCTTCCCTATATCACCCTGTCAGCAGTTTCAAGGCCTCAAAACTGCTAACAGGTTCCCTTTAAATCTTTATGCAAGGGATTTGGAGCTCTGTATCAGAAAACAGAGCTCTGACCACATAAAGATATATTTAGAAATCCACACAGAATTCTGAATCTATTTGAACCAAAAACAGAATGGTGTTCAAAGGTGAGCATTCCCTTTAAGGCATGTTATATGTTTATACAACAAAGTCCTGAGATTTCTTCATGAAGTGCTGGATCATACCTTTTTTTTTGCTGATATGACGTGACTAAGATAAAACGGTGAACTTCCCCTTTTATGTGTTTTTATAATAAATAGAGATAAAATGATGCATGTTATATCTAGATTGGTCATATATAAGAAAGCATTTTAAATAAATGAAAAAAACATACAGTAGGTTTTAAAAATGATTTAAATGGACAATCAAACATGTTTTATGTTTCCTTCACACACATATTTTGTGTTACTTTTTTTAGAAAAACAAAACGCTCTAATAAAAACGAAAGTTTTTATTAGTAAAATGTGTTTTTTATGGTATTTTTTGTGACATTATTTTCTAATAGTGCGACTTTTTAGGTGGCGTTTTTACAGTGCTAAGCAATTGATTTAAAGATAATGTGATGCAAACATTCCTCTTTGTAACACATGATAAATTTTGAAATACGCCCAGAAAACGCAATAAAAAAATTGCAAACACTTCATGTGAAGCCGCCCTCACACCAGTGATTAGCGATATGTTAAATTATTATGATCGGAAGATGGATGTTTACCTCTTTTCTACTATCATACATACGACTAGGGGTATAAAGGTGCACAGTGGCTTTAAACCAAGAAGGTCCACTGCCACCTTAGGGCATGTTCAGACGTGACAGAATTCTGCAGACACTGTCTGCATCAATGCCGCACATAATATGCGTTGCAGATTCCGCTGCGCCTTTGCCTAAAATGTGAAGTAAAATGCTGCGGATTAGTCGTTGCGGATTCAGGTGAAGAGTACATCCTGCTCTCTTTTAAAACATTCCATCTCAGTCTGGCTATAGACCTCGAAACACATAGGTCCAGCCAGAATGATGAAATATCCTGTTTGCAGTGGCGTAACTACCGCCGTAGCAGCCGTAGTGGCTGCTACGGGGCCCGCGGCATGAGGTGGCCCGTGTCGCCCGCAGGCACGGGCCCCCACCATGGCGGCAGGCTCCGCTAGCTGCCGCTATGGCTACTACAGCGCGACGCCACTGAACACTACGGCAGAGCTGGGAGGTATCTCCCCGCTCTGCCATTAAACAAAATACATGTATCCCCCCCCCGTTCTCCCTATCAATGCCAACGATCACACATGTATCCCCTATCCTGTGGATAGGGGATACATGTTGTTTGTAGGACACACTATAGGTCGCATTTTTTTTGGGGGGGGAGGGGCTGTATGGCGTTCCCTACAGGGGGGGCGCTGTATGGCGTTCCCTGCAGGGGGGGCGCTGTATGGCGTTCCCTACAGGGGGGGCTGTATGGCGTTCCCTACAGGGGGGGCTGTATGGCGTTCCCTACAGGGGGGGACTGTATGGCGTTCCCTACATGGGGGGCTGTATGGCGTTCTCTACAGTGGGGGGCTGTATGGCGTTCTCTACAGTGGGGGCTGTATGGCGTTAGCGCCATACAGCCCCCTCTGTAGATAACGGCATACAGTCCCCTGTAGATAACGCCATACAGTCCCCCCTGTAGATAACGCCATACAGCCCCCCCTGTAGATAACGCCATACAGCCCCCCCTGTAGATAACGCCACACAGCCCCCCCTGTAGATAACGCCACATAGTCCCCCTGTAGATAACGCCACACAGTCCCCCCTGTAGATAACGCCACATTGTCCCCCTGTAGATAACACCATACAGTCCCCCTGTAGATAAAGCCACATAGTCCCCCCTGTAGATAACGCCACACAGTCCCCCTCTGTAGATACCACACAGTCCCCCTCTGTAGATAACGCCACACAGTCCCCCTCTGTAGATAACGCCATACAGTCCCCCTCTGTAGATAACGCCATACAGTCCCCCCTGTAGATAACGCCATAAAGTCCCCCTCTGTAGATAACGCCATACAGTCTACAGGGGGGGCTGTATGGCATTATCTACAGGGGGGGGCTGTATGGCGTTATCTACAGGGGGGGCTGTAAAAAAGGCACTATCTACAAGGGGGGGGGGTTGTGTGACACCCAGGGGAGGGGGGGCCCCAGTCAAAAGTTTGCTATGGGGCCCAGTCTTTCCTAGTTATGCCCTTGCCTGTTCGCGAAAGCAATCCGCAACGCAACACACATAACATCTGCGGATTTCATTGCGTAATTTTGCAACTCCATTGAAGTCATTGGAGAAATTACGCCACAAGTACGCATCAAGTCCGCAACAGCCAGTGTATGCTGCGGATACCAAATTCCGCACCGCAGCCTATGGTCCGCAACGTCTGCACGAAGATAACTAAAAAGGTGTGGAAACCAATGGACAGACTGTCTGCTGTGGATTTCCAGTGCGGACTGTGCACAGTGGAATTCCACAGCAATTCCGCCATGTGTGAACGTGCCTTTAAAAGGAGGATTACAGAGCTTCTTACTGTATACTAAATTACTTCTAAGGGCACGTTCACACGTGGCGGAATTGCTGTGGAATTCCGCAGCAGACAGTCTGTCCATTGGTTTCACACCTTTTTAGTTATCTTCGTGCAGACGTTGCGGACAACTCTGCTGCGGACCATAGGTTGCAGTGCGGAATTTGGTGTCCTCAGCATACACTGGCTGTTGCGGACTTGATGCGTACTTGTGGCGTAATTTCTCCATTGACTTCAATGGAGGTGCAAAATTATGCAAGGAAATCCGTAGATGTTAAGTGTGTTGCGTTGCGGATTGCTTTCGCGAACAGTAAATTTCTGTGTTTCGAGATCTATAGCCAGACTGAGATGGAATGTTTTAAAATTTCTACAAAGCTAATAACAGAATGATATTGTATTGATCATCGTTGATCGTTCTTGGCAATTACACTGGTCAATGATGGACACTTGTTCGAATCTTACCAATAATTGTCATGTTTTATACGCAGGCAATTATATATAACTGGTAAATAACAGTTGTTTGCGGCGGTCTGCTTATCTTAAAAAATGTTCACACGCAGCAGATTTGTTACAGAAATGTCTGCGACCATCTCATACATCAGTATGGGGTTTGCAGAAATCCATTCACCTTCTGCAGAGACAACCTCATTCAGATGCATGGAACAGATTTTCAATCATAGAAATTTTGGCAAAAAAATTGCCACATGTGAACATAACCCACACTCTAAACTTATGCTGACCAGTGAATCACAGGTGATTTTTTTTATGCAACTGTAATTGAGTTACATATACAACAGAGGGTCAAGACAACACAGGGACATGGCCTACTGTAAATTGCCTTTTTTTGGTGAACATTTGAGTAAAAATTTGATCCCATAATATGTTTTTGGGTTAGTAGTTGTCACTTGCAATGTATTTACAGTATGTCGCACAATACATGAAAAGTATTCTTCTTCTTGGGTTAGAACTAGAGTAATATCAAACCTCTTTTATGTATATCTTATCTTATTGAACTAATATAAAAATATGTTGTAAAGTGCTAAAAAGTACGAAATGTACACAATATATAAGAAAAGTGGAAAAAAAAATGTCGCCCAGGAATGTAGCTATAAGCGGTGCACAGGTAGCCGTTGTACCCGGGCCCTGGGGCCTCTACATATAAGAAGACACCGGTATTATTAATGGCACATTGTAGGTGGGGGGCCCTGTTACCGATTTTGTATTGGCGCCCCAAAGATTCTAGTTATGTTTCTTGTCTTGCCCCTATTGACCTTTCAGTGTTCATGTCTTTATTATCGGGCAGGTTAGAGTATGGGAGCAGCAATTTAGTCCGTTACTATGGGATCCACTTTTATTTTTTTATTTCCCCCACTTTATGCACAAGTCATAGAAATGCACATGTGTACAGTGTATTAGACTGTTTTGGTTAAATATGTGTGATATCTACATTCCTACAGTTTTGTAATAGAGACACTATTATGTCATAGTACCAATTAGTATATAAAGATGAAACATAATATACATTATAATGCACGCTGTTTAGGAAATATTCTGGAATTATTTTACAGCGTACATGGATATTGCTTTCTTTATACATTAAGGCCTGGCTTTATTTGATTTATAAGCCTTCCTCTCAGCATACAGATAGTATATCATTTACAATCGTTCTTCTTTCTGCACCTTTTCCCCTTGTCTTGCTTGTTTTTTTTTTTCCAGAAGCAACTAAATTTATTGCGCAATCTTGCTGCCTGAGGGACATAAAACAAGTCTGTGTAGTATGCAGAGTAAGTCCATGGTATAGCTGAAATCTTTTCCTTGCGACTACTTCTACCATGAATTAAAATGGTAGCCACCCAGACAGGATTTAAGCAGTTTCTAGTCAAACTAAACTACCATTGCTGGCAGAAGCTAACAGGAGAATTTCAATGACTCCTCTAGGACAGTGGTACCAAGAGGGATAATTTCACATGACTCCAAAAAGATGGAACTTTTTTCTGGAGTTGGAGAATGTAACATGTGATGTTCGGTGGGGGGACGTGGGATTTGGGTTTGCGTCCGGGGCTGTTTGGCAGTTGCACCTTCTAGCTCTTTTTAAAAAGCCTGATCAAAATGATAGAGACCTGATTTTGTTTTTGGGAACGCTACAAAAGTGAGTAGTAAATAATGGGTTAGGTTATCGGTCAGACATCATTATCATATAGCGTGAAAATTGAGTAGGTGAGGGGAGATTTATCAATGCAATCGAATATGTTCCAAAATAACATTTGTTAATAAAGCCTTACACTTTTATGTTTAGAAAATGACCTGACATTGTTCTGTAGTCTTCACCATATTCAGCCATAGTCTTGTTACAGCTTTGACACATGCGACCCGGAAAATTCCAGGTGGTATACATTGCAACAGTGCAACATTTTTAATAAATTTCCCCCGGTTTATAATAGGCAATTGTTGAGGTCTCCTGTCAGAACGATAAACAATGCATATCTATAATGGCAATGTGCTAACGCAATTAGGTGGTAGCACTTTATATTAAAACAGCAATATGTAAAGAATATATAGAATCAGATTGGAATATTCAGCAAGAACATTCTCCACAACATTCTCTACCATAAATTTCCACTGATAGGACACTTTACTATCCTCAAGCTATAGAGGTGACCAGCCTTGGCTTTAGGAGACCAGTCTAGTCCTGCTGTAGTTCTGGTAAAGTGGTGAGGCTTCTTACCAGCTCGGCACCTTTCAACAGTTATGTGGATAATATTTTAGAAAGCTGTATAGTATATAGCTCTGACTGATATGAAATTGTGGTATGTCTATTGGATTAGTAAGGTTCTCATTGTGTTTTGAGCATGTGTAGGACTCGACACATTAATTATTATGTGTACTGAAGGGGATAACTATGCAGATTCTAGATGTCATAGAAATAGAGGGGGGGGGAGGAGGGATGGCAATGGATGACTAAGATGCCGGAGGGAAGGCATTGCTGTCACCCAGGCAGATAATCAAGAGATTCCTAAACTATATGTAGATGGGGAATGGGATGACATGTTTGTTGCCAAGCTGCTCATTATCAATACAACATTGTAATTTCAGTAGCCGGATTTAGGATAGTGTGGTTGCTACGGGTACTCTGCCTAGTTACAAGCTTTATAATGAGGTTACCAGGTAGCACATCCCAAGCATCAAATCTGTCTGAATTTACTGGCACTGAGCTCAGGTTGGAGAAGGTAGGACCTTCTTCCTGCCATATTAATCAGATTTGTGTAATAATATATTTAGGCAAACATAACGTGCCACTCCTATATTCATATGCTCTACCATCACCCTATACACACTTCAGTGACTATGATCAGTAAGATAGATAGAAGAAAGCACTGCAGCACTCAAATATCCAAAAGGTATTGGTCTTTATTCACCAAGCAATAAAAACGGCAACGTTTCAACCCCTATTGGGTCTTTATCAAGCATAGTGATAATGAATCAGTTCACACTTTTTATAACACATGTCAAATGACATCACTTCCTGAACACATTTAGGTATCAACAATAAATATATACCCCTAAAAAATGCATAATAACAAGAATCAATATCCCCCACATTATCCGAATGTAATACAATCACCAGATATATATAGATCGCCAAGAAAGTACCTGTATATCAGTCGGTACGAGCTCATTATACTACCAGCATCTGCAGTTCTCCATTGCGCATGACAGGAACTTCCTTGTCATCAATTTCCGGCGTTTTGCCGTCTCCATGGTTGCGCATCACAATCTCAGTGCGGACCGCGCATGCGCACTAAGTTAACATATACGTGATAGTGCCTGTTAATGGACATCACGCTAATCAGCAGAGAACCGGCTGCCAAGGAAGTTCCTGTGGGGATATTGATTCATATTATTATGCATTTTTTAGGGGTATATATTTATTGTTGATACTAAAAGTGTTCAGGAAGTGATGTCATTTGACATGTGTTATAAAAAGTGTGCACTGATTCATTATCACTACGCTTGATAAAGACCCAATAGGGGTTGAAACGTTGCCGTTTTTATTGCTTGGTGAATAAAGACCAATACCTTTTAGCTATTTGAGTGCTGCAGTCTTTCTTCTATCTACTCTGTGCAAGCTGTCCCTCTGGACCTGGGACATTTGTGTTGCGTGCACCATCCCTCACTGGGAGATTTTGCCTTCTCCTCTGCACATTCATTTGGTTGTGCTGCTGACTTCTCCTTTACTCTATTATGATCAGTAGGATGTCATGAAGGATTATCCTAAAAGAACACAAGTGCATGTGGTATCATCACTACCAGATTTACATTTCAGGAGCCTGTAGGCACAGATTGTCTGGGGCGTAAGACTCTGCCCATCAGGTAGACCACACCTTAAAGAGGACCTGTCAACTCTCCTGATATGTCTATTTGAATAAATACTTGTATTCCCCATTAAATAAATATTCTGGAATACATTTTCAGACAACTCTGCCTTGTGATATTCCTCTGTTATTCCTCCTAGGAATTTATGAATTAATTGACAACTGGGTGTTACCATTCCCCTATACAGTCGTACTCTGTCAGCACTGATTGGACAGTGTCAAACTGTGCAGGGACAACCCTCAAACTTGTAACAACCATCTGTCAATTTATGCATACATTTCTAGGAGGAATAACAGAGGAATGGCACAACGTAGAGTTCTAAGAAAAAATGCTCCAGAATTGTTATTTCATGGAAAATAAAATAATTTACTTAAATAGACATGTCAGGAGAAGTGACAGAGTCTCTTTAAGTCATGTATAGCTTTACATTTTTTGCCTGCAGTAAAGAAGAGCATTGAGGTGTGTGCTTCTCACAACATATTTTCAGACTTCCCCATGTCCCTCACCCACAGCTATATAATTTCCTAACAAACATATAAATACACATGATTAATATATGAATACAAATTGTCCAGTGTATTCATATATAAATACAGTATTACCACTAGCAGGCGCTGTCCTCCAGGGCTGACTGTGCCTATATGGAAATCTAGCGCTGGTTATATGTGTAGACTATTTTCGCCAAACCATCTTCACAAAATGTAAAAAAAAAAAAAAAATAACTAAGGGACTACAACTTCCCCTTTCAATATTTCACCATTAATAATCCTGAGACAATGTTCAAGTATTATCAGAATTCTTGGTAAGAAATTTGCTGCCTCATTCTTCCATCTTCTTTTTCAGAGGTCTTTTGAAGAAACCGAGCTAAAAAATGAACAAAATGCAAGAATTTATATAAATACTACCTGATTTATAATAACTTACACAAAGATAACGTAGATCTTACATCTTTCAAAATGTAAGGGTTCCCCGACAATAAGCTGATCACAGGGTGTCCCGATGCTGAGCCCCCCCAGTAATCAGCTGTGATCTGTGGAGGAACCTGGCAGCAAGTGTTCGATTCCCCAGCAGGAATGAGAGACACAGACATATTCCTTGTAGCCGCTCTCCTCCATGGTTGGGGACTTTCCTCTATTACCTCCGAATTTCCAAGGAAGCATTTTTTAGAGCAACCCCTTTAAAAGCTAATTTTTAGTATTACCTATTACCGTCAATTTGAAGATATTGCATTGCACTTTGAAGTGGTTTTCCAGGACTGTAATATTGATGGCGTAGAGAGGATAGGCCATCAATATCTGATCAGTTGGGTTCCCTCTTCTGGCACCCTTGCCGATTGGTTGCACGTAGGAGCCACGGCGCTCCAGCGAGAGCTACGTCCCCTTTATTATTTTCGCGGGCACAGGGCGGTGCATTTGGTTATGATCAGATATATCCTAATTATAGGACATCAATATTACAGTATCGGAAAATCCCTTTAAGTAAATTGATTAATGTTTGCTCGGGGGTGTAAACTGCCATGAGCAGCTCCCATAGCCTAATAAAATGAGATCCTCCACCGCTTTTATGAGTCCTCACCTGTAACCCTTCAGCTACCCTATCTTTGGCTACTAAGCAAACCTTCTGCCAAATACCTCTCAGACATGTCAAATAACAGCCGAAAGTCTCCGGCACTCCCACCCCTTACTGACCGTTTAGTTTCTTAATGTAAACAAGAGTGTTTCCACTCATTGACAGCAAGCAAAATTTTTTAAAAATGGTGAAGTAAAATACAAAGGGACAGATTTACTTAGACTGGTGTTTATACATAAGATGTGACCGATTTATTTGCGGCGCAATGACCGCAGCCTTGCACCAACAATATCACTTCCTCCTTCCATCAACAAAAAATTAAAAATGTATACTCTCCTTACTGCTCTTCTATTCTCCCCTCCGGATCCTCTCATTATGCCACGCAGCTCATACAAGGTCCTGACGCCGAGCAGCGTCAGGTCTTTATATGCGACGTAGCACTCAATGTCCTGATGCTGCCTGGCGTTACTACCTTGCATGAGCTGCAAAATGCTGAGGGGACCCAGTGGGGAGAAGAGAAGAGGAGCGGTTAGATGAGTATAGTTTTTTTTTTGTTTTATTGTCCGATGAAGGGGGGTTAGTTTGATCTGGGGGGGGGTCGGGCAAGTTACAGAGCTCGGTTCAAGCCTCTACCGTGAAAGGCCTTATATAATGAAATCTACGCCAGCTAGGAGATTTCCCCTATAATTTACACCTGTTTTGTATAATAATTACAATAATCTGCAATAAATCTGCAGCCCCCTTTTGAGAAGCCATGTCCCCTTTGAGGAAAAGTGGCGAGGGCGACATTAATTGCGACTTTTGGGCCATTTTGCAGCTTGATGAATTCTCCCATAGTATATTAGAAAGCTGGATACACAATGATTCAGTGGGGCTACAGGCACTTCCACCCCAATATTTCTCCTAGGGAGATAGGTACCAATAATTTTTTTGTTTTTGTTTTAAGCCTTGCAGTTAAGGGTGGTGGATGCATGGTGGGGGTTCTGTGCTGAATCAGATGGCATGAGCCTCCTTGTCTACGTTTTTCTTCTTATAGAAGACATTATGTGGTCTTTATAATAATGTATATATGTACTTGCATGTCAATACTTACTTTCCACATTGCGAATATGATGAGGGCTAGAATGAGAAGTCCAATAATTATACTCAGAGGAATGACCCAGATTGGCACCTTGCCATGCTCCAGCTCTTTGGACAACTTAATCATTGTCTGCAATGAGAAAAAAATCAATGATCATTGAGTCCAACTGGGTAAATATAGGAAGCCAAGACGATTCATACTTCAAATTAAGATTCTCTTTTATAAATTCATATTTCCTACTGGACCCCTTCATGTACCTGACACCTAACATCATGCAGAATATGCCATAATCTTTGGTTCAAAACATTGCAAAATACTGATTCAAGTAAGATTGCTGCCAAATTCTCTAAGGCCCCATGCACATGACCCTAGCCAAGGTCGTAACTAGGAAAGACTGGGCCCCATAGCAAACTTTTGACTGGGGCCCCCCCTCCCCTGGGTGTCACAAAACCCCCCCTTGTAGATAGTGCCTTTTTTACAGCCCCCCTGTAGATAACGCCATACAGTCCCCCTGTAGATAACGCCATACAGCCCCCTCTGTAGATAACACCATACAGCCCCCCCTGTAGGTAACGCTATACAGCCACCCCTGTAGATAACTCCATACAGCCCCCCTGTAGGTAACGCTATACAGCCCCCCTGTAGGTAACGCTATACAGCCCCCTCTGTAGGTAACGCTATACAGCCCCCTCTGTAGATAACGCCATACAGACCCCCTGTAGGTAACGCTATACAGCCCCCTGTAGGTAACGCTATACAGCCCCCTCTGTAGATAACGCCATACAGACCCCCTGTAGGTAACGCTATACAGCCCCCCCCTGTAGGTAACGCTATACAGCCCCCCCTGTAGGTAACGTTATACAGCCCCCCCTGTAGGTAACGCCATACAGCCCCCTGTAGGTAACGCCATACAGCCCCCCCTGTAGGTAACGCCATACAGCCCCCCCTGTAGGTAACGCTATACAGCCCCCCTGTAGGTAACACTATACAGCCCCCCTGTAAGTAACGCTATACAGCCCCCCCTGTAGGTAACGCTATACAGCCCCCTCTGTAGGTAACGCTATACAGACCCCCTGTAGGTAACGCTATACAGCCCCCACTGTAGGTAACGCTATACAGCCCCCCTGTAGATAACTCCATATAGCCCCCCCTGTAGGTAACGCCATACAGCCCCCCCTGTAGGTAACGCCATACAGCCCCCCCTGTAGGTAACGCCATACAGCCCCCCTGTAGGTAACGCTATACAGCCCCCCTGTAGGTAACGCTATACAGCCCCCCTGTAGGTAACACTATACAGCCCCCCAGTAGGTAACGCTATACAGCCCCCCCTGTAGGTAACGCCATACAGCCTCCCTGTAGGTAACACTATACAGCCCCCCCTGTAGGTAACGCCATGCAGCCCCACAAAAGAGATGTATCCCCTATCCACAGGATAGGGGATACATGTGTGAACGCTGGCAGCGATAGGGAGAACGGGGGACCGAAAGTCCCCTAATGTTCTCCATGACTAACCTCTGACTTGCGCGACCGGCGTTCCATTCATTTCTACGGAGCTGCCGACACAGACCCCGGAAGTCCGAGGTTTGTGATGGAGAACTTCAGGAGACTTTCGGTCCCCCGTTCTCCCTATCGCTGCCAGCGATCACACATGTATCCCCTATCCTGTGGATAGGGGATACATGTCTTGTTTAATGGCAGAGCGGGGAGATACCTCCCTGCTCTGCCGTAGTGTTCAGTGGCGTCGCGCTGTAGCAGCCATAGCGGCTGCTAGCGGAGCCTCCGGCCATGGGGGGCCCGTGCCGGCGGGTGGCACGGGCCCCCTCATGCCGCGGGCCCTGTAGCAGCCGCTACTGCTGCTCCGGCGGTAGTTACGCCACTGACCCTAGCTTTTAACCATGATTGCAGATAATCTGCGGACCCATTCATTTCTATAGGCCGTGTTCTATTGCTGTTCGCAATTGCGGCGCGGACTCGCCCATAGTAGTCCATGGGTGTGTGCAAAATTGCAGATGGCTACAGATGTGCATCCGTAGACGTTTGTAATTGCAGTAGCATTGCTATGCGACGGCAGGGGATTCCCCAAGAAACTGGCGCCTGAGCCATCATATGACCTTTTCAAGGGGTTGGGACTTATTGGTGACATCATTTGTAGCCTCCCTTTTTTATTTGCGGATCCGTAAATATGGATGCATCACAGACCATATTTGCAGACAGCGTGCGAGTTGGGCGGATGACTATGGATCCGTATTTGCGGACAGTAAAAAACACTACAGTGGTCTACATGAGGCCTAAGGCCCAGTTCACACAGTTTTTTGGGCGCTGTTTTTGATGCGGAAACCGCATCGGAAACAGCGCCAAAAAAGCCATAATCGCCTCCCATTGATTTCAATGGGAAGCAGAGGCATTTTTTTACGCTCGCCAGAAAAAAAAGACTCATGCTCTTTCTTCCTGCGTTTCTTTCTCTGACCTTGGGAGGCAGCGAAAGCGGCTTTCGCTGCGCTTTTTGTCCGCGGCCCTCAATGGCCGCGGCCAAAAAACGCAGCGAAAAAACAAAGAAAGTGCAAGCAGGTCAAAATCTGCTGATTTTTAAGGAATTTTCTGCCTACAAAATACTCCATGTAAACATACCCTAAGAGGGTTCATAGTGGCACACAGAGTGTCTATAAGTCTTTGGGATACGTTTGGCCGGCATACGGCAGGATCCAAATTTGGAAAGCGTAGTTGACTGCGGTATTTATTAGAGCTGTATCAAGAGACATATACAACATGTTATAAATTTTTTTGTATTGAAGTCAAATGGCAGACATTTGCTACTGTTTGGGCATACAGTTGAAGACGTCTGTCTACACATTTGTCGGGACCCACCATTGAATGTAAACATTGTACGAGGTGTAAATATAACCTTACATCATCAATGGAAAAATATGTGTTTTATAAAAAAAGAAATATGTGTTTTATACTTCATAACATTGCCTGAACACAAGAGTGTACCTAGGAAGGGGGATTCAATCTCCCCATCTGCCTCCAAGTTACTATCTTTAACCTCCTCCCTAGGTCTGGCACAACTTACTAACTCTAATAACTCTCCGGCTCTGCTCAGTTTATAGCTTTATTAACTCTCCTCTCGCACTCTCCGACCACAACCTTCTCTCCTTTACTATCAAATATTCTCTGCCTCCTCAGGTCATGCCTACCTGTCAGGCATACAGAAATCTACATGCTATTAACACTCAGCAACCCATAAACAGTCTACAGTCCTCATTGTCCCCTATCTCTTCCCTCTCCTGTCCCAATCTGGCTGCCAAACTTTACAATAACACTCTCAAAACTGCATTGGATGAAGCAGCCCCCCCTACACTCCGAACCACCCGATAAAGACAACGACAACCCTGGCACACGCCTCAATCCTGCTTTCTTCAGCGGTGCTTGAGATGTGCCGAACGACTGTGGAGAAAATAGCATTTGGCTGCAGATTTTCTCCAATAGAAATTTATGCTCAAAACTAACAACTCTGCCCTTCCCCGCGCCAAAAAAGTCTATTTCACCTCTCTCACCTCCACACTATCTAATAATCCAAAACGCATCTTTGATACTTTTCACTCCCTCCTTAGTCCTAAAGTGCAGACACCAATCACAGATCTCAGTGCTGAAGACCTGGCCACTTATTTTAAAGTTAAAATTGACAACATCCGCCATGATATTATCTCCAAGTCCCCTAGTAACATCGATCCCCTTCCGTCCCGCACTCCCTCTTCTTCACTCTCAGCATTTGACCCAATAACAGTAGAAGAAGTCTCTAGGCTCCTCTATTCTTCTTGTCCCACTACCTGCTCTAGTGATCCTATCCCCTCACACCTCCTCCAGTCCCTCTCCCCAGCTGTCACTAGTCATCTGACTAAAATATTTAACCTCTCTCTTTCCTCTGGTATCTTTCCCTCCTCTTTTAAACATGCCATTATATACCCATTACTGAAAAAAACAACTCTTGACCCATCCAGCGCTGGTAACTACCGACCAGTCTCTAATCTGCCCTTCATCTCCAAACTCCTGGAACGCTTGGTCTACTCTCGCCTTATCCGCTATCTCTCTGCTAACTCCATTCTAGACCCCTTACAATCTGGTTTCCGCACTCTACACTCCACAGAAACTGCCCTTACTAAAGTCTCAAATGATCTCTTGGCGGCTAAATCTGATGGTAAATACTCTCTACTCATTCTTCTGGATCTCTCTGCAGCCTTTGACACTGTAGACCACAAACTCCTACTTAACATGCTCCACTCTATTGGCCTCAAGGACGCTGCTCTCTCTTGGTTTTCCTCCTATCTCTCTGCCCACTCGTTCTGTGTGTCATTTGCTGGTTCTACTTCTCCTTATCCACTTGCTATCGGGGTTCCTCAGGGATCAATCTTAGGTCCACTCCTCTTTTCTCTCTACACAGCCCCTATTGAATAAACCATCAGCAGATTTGGCTTCCAGTACCATCTCTACGCTGATGACACCAAACTATATACCTCTTCCCATGACACCACCCCTGCTCTAATACAAAACACCAGTGATTGTCTGTCCGCTGTCTCTAACCTCATGTACTCTCTCTATCTGAAACGGAATCTTTCTAAAACTGAGCTCCTTGTGTTCCCACCATCTACTAACCTCCCTAAACCTGATGTCTCCATCTCTGTGTGTGGCACGATCATAACTCCTAAGCAGCACGCCCGCTGTCTCGGGGTTATTTTTGACTCAGATCTTTCCTTTACTACTCACATTCAATCACTTTCACGCTCCTGTCATTTTCACCTCAAAAACATCTCCAGAATCCACACTTTTCTTACTGTGGAAACAGCCCAAACTCTCATTGTTGCTCTGATTCACTCTTGTCTTGACTACTGTAACTTTGTACTAGTCGGTCTTCCCGTCACTAAACTATTGCCTCTCCAATCTATCCTCAATGCAGCAGCCAGGCTCATCTTTATGACCAACCGCTACACCAAAGCCTCTAATCTGTGCCAGTCACTGCACTGGTTGCCCATACCATTCAGAATAAAATTCTAATTTATTACTCTCACCCACAAAGCTCTCCACAGTGCTGCACCTCCTTACATCTCCTCCATCATCTCTGTCTACCACCCTACTCACGCTCTACGTTCTGCCAACGACCTCAGATTAAAATCCTCCATAATCCGAACCTCAAACTCCCGTCTCCAGGATTTCTCTCGTGCTGCACCAGTCCTCTGGAATGCGCTACCCAGACAATCAGATTAATTCCCAATAGCCATAGTTTTAAATGTGCCCTGAAAACACATCTATTTAGACAGGCCTATAACATTCCCTAATCTGACTCCTTTCCATGGCCCTCCTTTTAGATTAGTCATCAGAATAAGATTCCATAACACTCCTTCTCTTCATGTCCGTCATACACGGATACTGGCTGGTGTCCAGCTCATGCAGCTTTATGTTACCACCCCATGTGTATAAAAAATGGCTGGACCATTGTACAGAACAAACACTGTTACACTTTGTATCTCCTTTATTTCCTCATAGATTGTAAGCTCTTGCGAGCAGGGTCCTCACTCCTCTGGTTTGAATTGTAAATTAACTTTGTCACTATGTAATGTCTGATATTGTCTGTTTCATGTGCCCTCTAAATTGTAAAGTGATGCGTAATATGTTGGCGCTATACAAATAAAGATTATTATTATTATTATTATCCGGGTGTTGGGTTCAGGGGGGCGGGTGCCAACAAGCCACTTAGCCTTGGCCAGGATATTTAGATACTTAGATAGGGACAGAAAAAACTGAACATTTGCCCCCGGTGGATACCCTGCGTAAGAGCACACAGCCTATCCTCCCTCTGTGCCGCATGTCCGCTGCGGAAAACTGCATGTAGAAAAAGGTGCTGCGTTTTTTCCGCCGTCCTGCAGACCGGCATCCTGGGGTGACGTTTTATCCCATGTGACTGAGGCAGCCTGTGATTGGCTGCAGCGGTCATATGGCATGAAACATCATCCCAGGAGGCCAGCCTGGATGAAGAAACAGAAAATTCTGGGTAAGTATAAGATATTTTTTTCTGAGTTACCTTTTTTCTACATTCAGTTTTCCGCAGCGGACAATCCAGTCGAAAAACTGCACCACAATTCGGTGTGGCTTTTAGGCCGGAGTTTCCTGAGGCGCACAGGATGGATATGCTGTGTGCTTTTATGCAGAGTATCCGTCCTGTGTGAACAAAGCCAAACTGTTGATTTATATTGACGTTTCACTCCCCACAGATGTTGTCACCCAGTTCTACTAGAGTCCTGAGTCCAGTCTGAGAGACTACATTTTGGGTTTTCATTAACTGTTAGCCATAATCATCAACATTAAAAGAAAAAAATGATCACTCTGTGTGTAATGAATCTATAGAATATATGAGTTTCACTTTTTGAATTGAATTACTGAAATAAATTAACTTTTTGATGATATTCTAATTAATTGAGAAGGACTAGTATATGGATTGAGGAAGATAGTTGTATTTGCCAACACAATACTGTATACTTTAATGCAGCTGCTCCAGTTGAATTTCTAGATGTTTGTGTATTGTAGTAAGTATTGAACGTACCTCATAATTCTCACTCTCAGGGTTCAAGGCTATGATGGAATTGTTGCTTTTCAGTCCAGCGCTTAACACAAGATTCAGACTGTGGATACTGGCCTGCAGGACAGACATTAATGTCAATTCAGAGCTGCAGGTTATACAGCTTTTCTGTGCTCACTACATTTCTACATGAGAATGTCATATGTATCATTATTATTATTATTGGAGAGCTTTTCAAAAAATTGCCATACATGACTCAATATAAGCAAAGATGGGAATGATTTTCCATGGCCTGACACGCAAATCCATCATATATCTCTACTGGGGTTGGAGCTCCAGGTTTATCTTACAGAACTTCAAATTCTTTTTCTCATAGCCATAGAGTTAAAAGATAAAATTCTGGCTGCGTGCTAAAGGGGGCACTGAGGATTTATTATTGAGTTCAAGGGAACTGTATAAATCCAGTAAGCTCCCTCTAGTGGTGGCTGCAGGCAGCCAGAATCTCATATTGTGACTCTATGAGGGAATAAAAACACTATGCCAGTTTTCTGGTGTCAAAAAAACCCCCAAAAAAAAACGTAAAGTGGGCGGAGCTTAGCAAAAGGGGGCATAACCACCGACGGCCCGATGCATTTATTACAACTTATACCAGAAACTGGCATAAATTAAAGCAGAAATTTACACCAGCTCCTGACTGTGGTGCAAACTGGTGCAAAGTGGTGCAAACTGTATGATAAATTTGGCGCATCTTGCTAGACCTTTTAGACACTTTTCTCTCCTTTATTACAGTGCTTAGTTTACGCATTTTTTGCACCAAAATTGTGGTGCATTTTTGCCGCACCGTGTTTAATTTTAGAACATGCCCCTTTATGTTACACCACACCCCTTTTTGCTAAACCACGCCCCTTGTTGAGTGTGTCTAAAAGTGTCTAATACTGTTAATAAATGTGGCAGACAGAATGTACGCCAAAATTCTGGCTCAATTTGAATAATATATCTGCCCCACTATGTACATAATAAAATGTACAAATACAATTAATATTTTCAGTTCTCTTCCTTACTATTGAATTTTATATACTATACTTCATAACAGCCATGAAAAAAGTTAGAATAGTTTATAATCCGGCAAATGTCAGGTCTAATGATAGTTTAAAGGAATTTTACTATGTTTTTAAAAATGTTCTAATAACGGTATCAGCATCTCGGTGCAAAAAAAACCCAAAACAGATGTTCCCAGTTACTGACAGCAAGCAGAGATTTTGAAAATAGTGCAGAATATATTATATTTATATAATAATAAAAACAAAACCGATTTAGGGCCTGTTCACATGAGTGTTGTCCTTTTGTTGAGGGGTCCTGTCTGAGGTTTCCGTCAGGGGAACCCCTCAACGGAAAGGAAATCTTAGCTTTCGTTTGCCTCACCATTGATCTCAATGATGCAGGAGACTTTTGCTAATGGTTCCGTCAAAAATTAGTTCTGTGAAAAAAACGGAACCCTGTCACAACGGTGACAAACGGAAACGATTAGCAAAGTTTCCGTTACTATTGAGCTCAATGGTCATGCAAACGGAAGATAAGGTTTCCGTTTGCCTTTCCGTTGAGGGGTTCCCACTGACGGAAACCTCAGACGGAACCCCTTAACGGAAAGACAACGCTGATGTAAATACAGCCTTAATGTGTTGTGCAGGAAAATCAAAGGAAAATAATCCACTTACCTTAATAAACGTTGCTTTCCATACTCGCATTGAGATATTGATATGTGTATTGTCCGATGGTTTCACGGTACAGTAGAATGTCGGGCAGCTATTTCTCTTGCAGTCCTATTGTATATCACATTATTTATATTATATGCACATGTAGAAATTGTTTTCTTAAGCTCTGTTTACACTAGCATCATAAATTCAATTTTTACAGGATCCAAGATGGATCTGTTTTGCTGGATCCTGACAGATCCCAATGACTTTTAATGAGTTTTTGTCCTATTTTGCCCATAAGGGGTCATGTATATGGCAGAGCCTTGTGCTCAGAGCCTGTACGAGGCAACAGAAACAGGAAAAGAATGGAACCATGACACCAGTGTGAACAGAGCAATGTATGGGGCAAGGAATAATTGCATGACTTTAATAATTTTTCTCTACTGCAAAACAATATTCCAGTTGTACCAAGTCTTTTAACGTGACCCATGTTAATGGTTAAAAATAATTAGCAAGTGACATTAGGTTATGATAGTGAAACAGGTGTTTTACACATGGATTACAAGATACGCCATGAACCTCTGATAGGTGCGGGCCCTATCTCTGGGACCCTCACCCCCTGGAGAATGCGCGTCCTAGCTGGCTGCTCTCCCACCACACAGCCACGACATACAGACATGAAATACGGCACATACAGTCCCATAGTGAATGCGAACGGGGCCCGTTCCATCCACTATGCTGTACGCCGTCTGTGTGGGAACGGCGCTTGCGCCGCTCCCACACAGTCCAAATTGAACTGTGCAACGTCCGGCACCATTTTCTTGTGGACCAGAAGTCGCGGCCGGACAGTAAGTTTACTACTTCCGGTCGCGGCTTCCGGACTTGTGCACTTGGAGCGGAGGTAGCAGACAGAGCGGACGAACCGGAGGGAGCGGCGGCGGCAGGAGCAGGTAAGTTAGGTCTGTGTATGTCCGTGTTTTAGTGTGTGTTTAATACTGTATGTTAACCTATTACACTGTGTGTTAGCTCAAAAAATGGCGACACACAGTGTAGGAGGTTAGACCGTTCAATCCCCTCGTTTCTCCCGTCACTAGCCAGGATAAAGGAGGGGGGATTCTGAGAGCTCACTAGAGCGAGTGAGTTTTCTCAAATTTTGCAGCATAAAGCAATGTGGTTGCTTTACCACATGCAATGCTGCAATTTTGGGAATTGCTCCATCTAGTGACCAGCGCTGGGAAATATTATAAATTAGAATCTAATTTATAATATTTCCTGACTCGTGAAAAAATGTAAAAAAATTAGAACCATGTTTAATCACCTACACACTAACTGTTTAACTAAAAAAAAAAAAAAAGAAAATTTTCTAGCGACACATTCCCTTTAAGGCTCAGAGCCCATTTTTCAAATCTGACATATTTCACTTTATGTGGTAATAACGTCGGAATGCTTAAACCTATCCAAGAGATTCTGAGATTGTTTTCTCGTGACACATTGGGCTTCATGTTCGTGGTAAAATTTTGTCGATATATTTAGTGTTTATTGGTGAAAAATTGCAAAATTTTGAGAAAATTTTGAAAAAATAGCATTTTTCAGAATTTAAATGCATCTGCTTGTAAAACAGACGGTTATACCACCCAAAATAGTACTAGTTCACATTTCCCATATGTCTACTTTAGATTGGCATCGTTTTTTGAACATTCTTTTATTTTTCTTGGACGTTACAAGGCTTAGAACATAAACAGCAATTTCTCATATTTTTAAGAAAATTTCAAAAGCCTTTTTTTTAAGGTACCTCTTCAGTTCTGAAGTGGCTTTGAGGGGCATATGTATTAGAAACCCTGATAAAACACCCAATTTTAGAAACTAGACCCCTCAAAGTATTCAAAACAGCATTTAGAAAGTTTTTTAACCCTTCAGGCATTTCACAGGAATTAAAGCAATGTGGAGGTGAAATTTGCAAATGTCATTTTTCTTGTTGAATTTCAATTTTATTCAATTTTTTTTGTGTAACACAGAAGGTTTTACCAGAGAAACACTACTAAATATGTATTGTCCAGATTCTGCAGTTTTTACAAATGTCCCACATGTGGCTCTACTGCACTCGTTGACTAAAACACAAGCCCTAGAATCAAAGAAGCACCAAGTGCATTTTGAGGCCTCTTTTTTATTAGAATATATTTTAGGCAGCATGCCAGGTATGAAGATGTGTTGAGGTGTCAAAACAGTAGGAATCCCCCAATAGTGACCCTATTTTGGAAACTACACCCCTCAAGGAATTCATTTATGGGTGTTGTAACAATTTTGACCCCATAGTTTTTTCACAGAACTTATTTGAAATGGGGCTGGGAATTAAAACAAAATTAATTTTTTCCAATAATATGTAGTTTTGGCAGAAAATTTCTTATTTTCACAAGAAACAAAATACCCCATTCTGTTGCACAATTTGTTCTGAGTGCCGCAATACCCCATTTGTGATGATAAACTGCCGTTTGGGCCCATGGGAGGGCTCAGAAGGAAAGGACCACCATTTGGCCTACTGGGGATTTTCTGGTGTGAAGTCATGTATGCAGAAGCCCCTGAGGTATCAGTACAGTTGAAACCCCCGAGAAGTGACCCCATTTTAAAAACGACACCCTTAAGGCATTCATCTAGAGGTGTAGTGAGCATTTTGACCGGAGACATACACCCCATAAACTGTAATGTGGGTTCTCATGGGTACGGCAATACCCTACATGTGGCTGTTATCAGCTGCCTGGGCACACAGCAGGGCCCAGAGGGGAAAGACGAGGGGGGATAAGCTGTGCGGAGTACATCAGGGTAAGTAAAATTGGGGTCAATTATAAACCAAGGGATGTATGATAAATTTTAAAACACTCTTTCATACAGAGCTCTGGTTTTTTGGGACACGTGTCACATTGATATATTGTGTCCTCCCTTATCCCCCTCTTATAGCAGACTTTGCACCTCTTTTGACTTTTTCCCTTCTTGCCAGTTTGGGGAACTTCTCCTGGAAAGTGTTGCCCTGGTACGATGCGTGTGGCCTCGCTTCCAGAAGTACTGGGTGCCCCCCCCTTCTTGGTCCCTAAAGATTAGGATCTTGATAATCACCTCTTGAAATTCCAGGAAAGTTCCCGTCTGGCCTGCACATCGACGTAGCATGTACGCATTGTACAATGCCATCTGTATGAGGTGCACGGCCAACTTCTTATACCACACCGCATGGCGCTGTAGGGCTTCAGGACTTGATCTGACAAGTCCACCCCTCCCATGTACCTATTGTAGTCCAGGATGCAGTCTGGTTTGGGGGTCTGTGTACTGGTACCTCGTACTGATACATGGGTACTGGTGTGGCCATGTATTGTTGTCAATACAAGGACATCTCTCTTGTCCTTGTACTTGACACACAATATGTTGCTGCTAGAATGTGCCCTGCTCTCACCCCTTCTGAGTGTTTGCCCAAGCAGAGCCTTAGGGAGGCCTCTCAGATTTCTTCTAGCAGTGCCGCATGCCGCAGGACTTCTGGAAGTGAGGCAATTGAAGAGTGGGACGCTGGTATAAAAATTATCCAGGTAGAGGTGGTAACCCTGGTCCAGCAGTGGGTGCACCAAATCCCACACAATTTTTGCATTAACTCCCAGTAAGGGGGGCATTCTGGGGACTGAATACTGCTGTCCTTCCCTTCATATATCCTAAATCTGTAGGTATTCCCTGATGCACTCTCGCACAGCTTATACATCTTCACGCCATACCTTGCCCTCTTACTCGGCAGGTACTCGCGGAATTGAAGCCTCCCTTTAAAATGTACCAAAGACTCATCAATAGAAATACACTTCTCGGGGGTGTATGCTTGGGAAAACCGGGCACTGAAACGGTCTAATAGGGGTCTCCGTTTATACAAACGGTCAAAACTGGGGTCATCTCGGGGTGGGCACGGCTCATTATCAGTATAATGTAAGAAGCAAAGTATTGCCTAATTTATTTATTTTTTTAGGTTACAGTTCAGTTCTGAAGTTGCTTTGAGGGGCCCATATATTAGACACCCCTATCAAACACCCCATTTTAGAAACTAGACCCCTCAAAGTATTCACAACAGCATATAGAAAGTTTATGAACCCTTTAGGTGTTTCACAGAAATTTAGAGCAAAGTAGAGGTGAAATTTACATTTTTTTTTTTGTCAGAAAATCCTCTTTATACCATTTTTTTTATGACATAAAAGTTTTTATCAGAGAAACGCAAGTTAATACTTATTGCCCAGATTCTGCAGTTTTGAGAAATATCCCACATGTGGCCCTAGTGCGGTAATGGACTGAAGCGCCGGCCTCCGAAGCAAAGGAGCACCTAGAGGATTTTGAGGCCTCTTTTTTATTAGGCACCATGTCCGGTTTGAAGAGGTCTTGTGGTGCCAAAACAGTGGAAACCCCCCAAAAGTGACCCCATTTTGGAAACTAGACCCCTTGAGGAATCCATTGCAGTTTTCATGGGGTGCATGCGACTTTTTGATCAGTTTTTATTCTATTTTTAGGTGGCGTGGTGACTAAAAAACAGCAATTCTACTATTGTTTTTTTATTCTATTTTTTTACAGCGTTCACTGTGCGCTATAAATGACATATTCACTTTATTCTGCGGGGCGATACGATTACGGCGATATCATATGTTTATAGTTTTTTTATGTCTTATGGCGTTTGCACAATAAAATAAGTTTTGTAAAAAATCATTCACTTTTTGTGTTACCTTATTCTAAGAGCCAGAACTTTTTTATTTTTCCCTCAATAAAGCCGTGTGAGGTCTTATTTTTTGCGTAACAAACTGTAGTTTCGATCAGTTCCCTTTTTTAGGTACATGCAACTTTTTGATCTCTTTTTATTCAGTTTTTTGGGAGGTGAAGTGACCAAACAATTGTGATTGTGGTACGGTTTATTAATATTTTCTTTTACGGCGTTCACCGTGCGGGATAAATAACAAAATAATTTTGTAGTTCAGGCCGTTACGGACATGGCGATACCAATTATGTATAGTTTATTTGTTTGTTTATATATTTTTATTAATAATAAAGGACTGATAGGGTAAAAAGGGGGATTTTTACTTTTAATACTTTTAAAACTTTTATTTTCTTATTTTTACACATCTTTTTTTAACTTTTTTTTAACTTTATTACTTTGCCCCACTAGGGGACTTGAGGACAGGAGGCCCTGATCGCTAATCTAATACACTGCACTACATGCGTAGTGCAGTGTATTAGAACTGTCAGCTACTCACTTACAGCAAGCATAGTGGGTCCTGACTTTGTCAGGACCCACTAGGCTTCCGTCGATGGCATAGCCGGACGCCATTGTTTGGTGTCTGATTGCCATAGTCACCATCGCCGGCCGCTATCGTGTAGAAGGCCGGCGATGTCAGCTTAACACCTAAAAAGCTGCGATCTCTATAGAACGCGGCTTTTAAGGGGTTAATCAGCGGGGACACCGCGATCGGTCCCCGCTGTAGGAGCTGTGACAGCTGCTGTACGAGACAGAAGCTGTCACAGCTCCTGTATGTGTCGGGAGGACGGCCGAAACGGCCGTTACTCCCGAGACGTACTATTAGGTCATGGAGCGCGAACGATACAGCTGCCATGACCTAATAGTACGTCCAGGAGCGGGAAGGGGTTAAGCAACCACATTATTTTAGTTTTTTATTTTTCCTCTATAAATTATTTCAATTTGTTTTTCAATGGAATTGTACAGATTATGGGTCACATTAAAGGTGGAAAAAGTTCTGAAATTATTTATCTTGTACTGATTTTGAAACATGACAAAAACTGGCATTTTAACAGGGTTGTGTAGACTTTTTATATCCACTGTAAGTTCTTCAAAATTATTTTCAGAGGTATCTCTATTTTAGCTATTTCTTAGAAATTTTTGTGACAACAAATAAGGCCTAGATGAAAGTGCCATCGAGGCTTGTAACTTAGCTTCTACCAGACCCCTGAATGGCAACATAAAAATCATCAAACCCATGTGGGAGGTGTAATGGTGGCCATATTGGTTGTCACTGAGCACTTCTTAAAACATATAGAACTATTTGTGTGTCTATGATCACCTTCTGAAGATTATGTATATAATGTACCCTAAAACAAGTGGAAGTAGACACTGGAAAGTGGAAATTTGCTCTGTTATATAATATGTATAATATACAGGACCAACCTTATGTTGGATAATACCATGTGGAGTACCCTCTATTGGCACTCACCCCAATACACTCACTCCAGTACACTCACCCCAATATGGTGTATTGTTATATAGTGCACAAATATTCATACCATATAGTGCTGTGCCATACAATATGATGCCCAGATAATAGTGCCATATATTGGCCAAATAATACATCTTTACAATTACCTAAATACAAAGGGCTTATTCAGATGACAGGGAAAATCGGCTGTGTGACGGATGTTTTTTCAATGGCCGCCACATGGCTGCATTAAAATGAACGCATGTCTATTGGGCTATTCAGACGGCCATTTTATTAACGTTTATCGTGTGAATGGCCCGTAAAAAAGGACATGTCCTATTTTTGCCTGTTTTCTCTGATCTATCAATAGACCCAAGTCTATGAGGGATCTGCGAAAATGGTTCCGCACGGATGCTAATCAGCCGTGAAATACGGCCGTTTTTCACGGCCAATTTGACACTCGGTCGTGTGAATATAGCCTAATGTGATATATTTATTTTATCCAATGTAAAAAGAATATACTGTGTATTTCCTAATAAGTACTGTCACACAAATCCTTAGTAAACACCAACATACACTGTCCAAAGAACAACTCAGTACATAAACTAAGTGAATAATAATAATAATAATAATAATAATAGCAGCAGCAACAATACTGCTATACAATGTATAAATAGTACTGCTTAATAATTATTAAGATTGTGTGTATATATATATATATATATATATATATATATGTACATACGATTTATTCCTTAATCATAGAAAACATGCATATTTACCAATATTGTGTCTTTTATGCTTTCTTTAAATTTTTCCATGTAATACGTTCTGCCTGAATTTATATGGAATGGATCCAGCAGTTGATCAGTATCACAGTTCACGTTCTGCAGAGGAAAAACAGGGGCATTTAAAGAGGCTCTGTCACCAGATTTTGCAACCCCTATCTCCTATTGCAGCAGATCGGCGCTGCAATGGAGATAAGAGTAACGTTTTTTTTTTTAAAAAACGAGCATTTTTGGCCAAGTTATGACCGTTTTTATATTTATGTAAATGAGGCTTTCTAAAGTACAACTGGGCGTGTTTAAAGTAAAAGTACAACTGGGAGTGTATTGTGTTCGTTACATCGGGGCGTTTTTACTTCTTTTACTAGCTGGGCGTTGTGTATAGAAGTATCATCCACTTCTCTTCAGAACGCCCAGCTTCTGGCAGTGCACAGACACAGCGTGTTCTTGAGAGATCACGCTGTGACGTCACTCACTTCCTGCCCCAGGTCCTGCATCGTGTCGGACCAGCGAGGACACATCGGCACCAGAGGCTACATATGATTCTGCAGCAGCATCGGCGTTTGCAGGTAAGTCGATGTAGCTACTTACCTGCGAACGCTGATGCTGCTGCAGAATCAACTGTAGCCTCTGGTGCCGATGTGTCCTCGCTCGTCCGACACGATGCAGGACCTGGGGCAGGAAGTGAGTGACGTCACAGCGTGATCTCTCGAGAACACGCTGTGTCTTTGCACTGCCAGAAGCTGGGCGTTCTGAAGAGAAGTGGATGATACTTCTATACACAACGCCCAGCTAGTAAAAGAAGTAAAAACGCCCCGATGTAACGAACACAATACAT
The DNA here is from genome assembly GCF_050947455.1 of Rhinoderma darwinii. Lineage (NCBI taxonomy): Eukaryota > Metazoa > Chordata > Amphibia > Anura > Rhinodermatidae > Rhinoderma > Rhinoderma darwinii. The sequence goes on along the minus strand of NC_134687.1, from coordinate 585,706,202 downwards.
GCCCAGTTGTACTTTAACTTTAAACACGCCCAGTTGTACTTTAGAAAGCCTCATTTACATAAATATAAAAACGGTCATAACTTGGCCAAAAATGCTCGTTTAAAAATAAAATAAAAACGTTACTCTTATCTACATTGCAGCGCCGATCTGCTGCAATAGGAGATAGGGGTTGCAAAATATGGTGACAGAGCCTCTTTAAATGAAAGCAAATATTATGTTATATTGTCATTACAGAGACTGGCGTAAATTATAGCGCAAATATACACCAGCTTGTAGCTGGCGTAGATTTCCCTTTCAGGAGCACGGACTGCCAGAGATGCACCTAATTTAATCAGGGGTGTGCACCGCTTAATAAAGTAGGCGCTACTTATTCCAGCAATCTTTATATTAGGATTGGAGTGTAAGGCGCCAGTCTGCCCCATTGAGTTAAATGATAGAATTCTGCCAACACTAGAGGGAGCTTAAAGAACAGGTGACATGTTTGTTTTTTGTTTTTTTAACTTTTAAACCACATTCCTCCCCTTATTCCCCGCCTCCTCCCGATACCAGAGCTTTAAAAAGTGTCCTGTGCTCTGCTACAGCCCCCCCGCTCTGTTTGAAAGGTCTACTCCTCCCTGTCCTTTTGCTCAAAGTTAGCATATTAGGACTGGGTGGCCATAGGCAGACATCAGTTTGGGGGGCAAACCAAAAAAATTACATCGCTGCAATTAGAGGACGAGGCAGGGAATAAGGGGAGGAATGTGATGAAAAAAAACCATGATAGGCACATTTTAAATACAAGACACAGCAGACAGTATCACACATGATAGATTTAGATACAGGGCCCAACAAACAGTATCAAACATGGTGGGCTTAGATACAGGGCCCAGCAGAGAGTATTACACAAGGTAGGCTTAGATACAGGGCTCAAGCAGACCGTAATCTTATAGTTACCCTCCTTGCTCCTGAGCGGTGTCCTCTTCGGCTCTGGGTGCAGCACACATTGCATCGTGAGATCATGAAAGGCATCTGGACCAGTGCTGCGCCCAGACCCGACTCAGGAGCGAGGTGAGTAAGTATATGTTACTATTATAACACGGGCCCATGTAGTTTATTACATAGGCCCCAGTTACCATAGTTTCGGTTCCCGGTCACAATTGCGACTGTTGTGACCCCAATAGCGATTCTACTGGCGGGGAGATTCTAGCCTGCATGTAATATATAGTAAGTGGAGGTCTCTAGCCTGCATGTAATATATATTAAGGAGGGGTCTCTAGCCTGAATATAATATATAGTAAGTGGGAGTTTTTCTTTTTAGTCTGCATATAATATATAGCAAGTGGGGTCTCGAGCGTGCATATAATATATAGAAGGGGGAGGGTCTGTAGCCTTATCTTGTTTCTGCTAACTTTCTGCAGCGTAATATCACAAAACAAAAGCCATTGAAAAGTCATTGAAAAAGTCAAGATAAAGTTTCTTGCCACTGTGTATTTAATGCATTAAAAGTCAAGATAAAGACGGCTACATCTGTACATACCTGTAGTAACAATGACAAATGTGCTGATGTCATAAATACAGTACATATGTCTGACATAAAGAAGATTCCATATTAGAAGGTTTTACAGCCATATCTGATGCGACTGAGGACCTTGATCTGGACTTCTCCACCAATATCTACCTTGATGCACTTTGGAGGTTCTAGCAGGGAAGCCCCTTCACCCAAAATCTGACTGGCTCCCAAACTCTTCATTATTTTAACCATCTCTTCCATACAGTCTACAAATAATACTGCCATGTAATAATACCAGCAATATGAGTGCCATATAACGGAACAAGCCATGTCACTGCCTATATACGGCTCTATAAGGGTGAATTCACTCGCGGCAGATATGTTGCAGAGATTTCTATGACCGTCTGTAAGTATAGGCTTATTTTACCTGTGTTTTCCGCAGCGGACATTTGAGCCAGAAAACTGCACCACAATTTGTACACTATGTACTTTTACCCAGTACACTCTGTGTGAATGTAGCATAAAGGATCAAACATTAATTTACAGCGTAGTCACCTATAAATGGCACTAGGGAGACCATTTTCTTCTGTAAGAGTACTATTTTGCATGCCTTTTTCCCAGGGAGCATTGCCCTTAGTGTCAGTTCACACAGTTTTTTGACGCGGAAACCACGTCGGAAAACGTGCCAAAAAACGTCCTAAAATGCCTCCCATTGATTTCAATGGGAGGTGGAGGCGTTTTTTTTCCCGCGAGCGGTAATACCGTCTCGCAGGAAAAAGAAGTGACGTGCCCTATCTTCAGGCGTTTATGCCTCTGACCTCCCATTGACATCAATGGGGGGCAGAGAAAGAGTATTTCAAGGCATTTTTTCCTGTGGCACACAATGGGCGCGAGCGAAAAAGCTGCTAAAAACGCAGCTAGAAACTAGGCAAATGGCGTGCAGGCAGATCAAAATCTGCCCCAAAATTCCAAACTGCAAAAAAACTCTGTGTGAACATAACCTTAAGGCTGGGTAAACACGACCTATTTTCAGACGTAAACGAGGCGTATTATGCCTCGTTTTACGTCTGAAAATAGGGCTACAATACGTCGGCAAACATCTGCCCATTCATTTGAATGGGTTTGCCGACGTACTGTGCAAACGACCTGTAATTTACGCGTTGTCGTTTGACAGCTGTCAAACGACGACGCGTAAATTTACTGCCTCGGCAAAGAAGTGCAGGGCACTTCTTTGCCACGTAATTTGAGCCGTTCTTCATTGAACTCAATGAAGCACAGCTCAAGATTTACGAGCGTCTCAGAGCGTCTCAGACGCCTCGTAAATTACGAGGAGGAGCATTTACGTGTGAAACGAGGCAGCTGTTAACAGTCTGTCTTTTCACACGTAAATGCCTCTCATCGTGTGAACATACCCTAAGACTTTCTACCAGCTGGATCTCCGCAAGGAGAATACATACTTTCCAAAAACTATTATATACTGTAATGGTGGTAAAAGACTGTACCTTTGTTTGGGATCCAGATGAAGCTGTAATAGAGACTTATACCATGATATTGGAGGCACTCAGGCTTATTAGCCGTTGTGCCCATGACTGTGTGGCATTGAAGGGGTTAAAGAAGAGTTAAATCTTGCTAGGGTGTGGGCTGTCCAAGTTATATTGTGGGCCATAGGGCCTATAGGGACAGAGGGCACCCGCCCACTGGGCAACTTTTGGGTAGTTTTGGGGGGGTCTTACCCACCCTCCCTTTCTGGGTTTATAAGGCGAGGGCGGGCAGACATCTTCCTCTTTTGGCCGTTACTTGTCCCACCCTCCCTCCCTATTTCTTTTGTGTTTAATCTAATTTAAAAAAAAAAAAAAGTTGATGAAAAATGAAAAAAAAATTAAATAAAATGTTCCTCAGAAGCACTCTGAATATTCGATACGGAAATTATACTCCGTGCAATTGTTATGTTGTTTAGTGACTGCGAGTTTGTCAAAGGAGTTGTAGTTTTTCAGGTCATGATGCTTTGGATTCTGTTTGGAAACTTATGTCACAGCAGCTTTGACCTACATGCCCTTCCTTAGGCGGGCTGGCATACGGGTATAATAGGAAAACAGTTTATTTTGAAAATATTTAAATAATAAATAATAAATAAAGCTGTGGCCGACCCTTGTGTCAACCCACGTTTAAAAGTTTAATTGAGTGTCATTCAAATTATTTATATGATTTATGTTATACTCCACCCTAGCCTGAACATAATAGTGGTATGCGCACAGTCTGAGATCGTCACCGTTGAGTCACTTAATGTAAATTTTTATTCTGCCTCTAATCAGTATTGTAGTCACTGTATGATCTGCAGCGAGATGATGGGTGGTATGATTTTTTTGTGTCAAACAGCATCTCCCAGCATATCCTTACTATTGTTCGGGCCGTGCTGGGAGCTGTAGTTTTACGCCGTACAAACCTATACTGAGCTTTGTTCTGATGCTGTGTTTAAGTACTGAGCTTTGTTCTGGTGCTGTATATATGTACTGAGCCTGGTTCTTGGGATGTATGTATGTACTGAGCTTTGTTCTGGCTCTGTATATATGTACTGAGCTTTGTTCTGGCTCTGTATTTATGTAATGAGTTTTGTTCTGGGGATGTATATATGTAGTGAGCTTTGTTCTGGTGCTGTATTTATGTACTGAGCTTGATTCTGGGGATGTATATATGTACTGAGCTTTGTTCTAGTGCTGTATTTATGTACTGAGCTTTGTTCTGGGGCTGTATTTATGTACTGATCTTTCTTCTGGTATTGTATATATGTACTGAGCTTGGTTCTAGTGCTGTATTTATGTACTGAGCTTGGTTCTGGGGATGTATATATGTACTGAGCTTTGTTCTGGAGATGTATATATGTACTGAGCTTGGTTCTGGTGCTGTATTTATGTACTGAGCTTGGTTCTGGGGCTGTATTTATGTAATGAGCTTGGTTCTGGGGCTGTATTTATGTACTGATCTTTCTTCTGGTATTGTATATATGTACTGAGGTTGGTTCTAGTGCTGTATATATGTACTGAGCTTAGTTCTGGGGATGCATATATGTATGAGCTTTTGTTCTGGTGCTGTATTTATGAACTGAGCTTGGTTCTGGTGCTGCATATATGTCACAGCTTGGTTCTGGAGATGTAATTATATAGAATATATTTATAATAACAAAATTGCAGAGCAGATGGAATTGTTCTCAATTCATTGTATATTTCATGGGAACCTGTCTGGTAGTTTTAACCCCTTGAATCGCCACCAAGCGGTAATACATGACCTGACAATATTTCTAAATGTATGTTTTTTTCAGATGTAGCAAAATCTTTAAATCCCCTTTTAAAACGGCGCACACTATATGCTAATTACTCATTAAAGGGTCATGGGATGGTGCCGCTATCCTGAAGAATCACATAGGTCTGCCTCCAAATCCAACTTTCCATGTTTGATTGACATCCCCCTGGCTGATACAACTTTCTTGGATGCACCATTGCCTTTTGGCACTATACACAAGGGGGGGCTGTGTGGCACTATACACAAGGGAGGGCTGTGTGGCACTATACACAAGGGGGAGCTGTGTGGCACTATACACAAGGGGGAGTAGTGTGGCACTATACACAAGGGGGAGCAGTGTGGCACTATACCCAAGGGGGAGCTGTGTGGCACTATACCCAAGGGGGAGCTGTGTGGCACTATACACAAGGGGGAGCTGTGTGGCACTATACACAAGGGGGAGCTGTGTGGCACTATACACATGGGGGAGCAGTGTGGCACTATACAGTGAAGGAAATAAGTATTTGATCCCTTGCTGATTTTGTAAGTTTGCCCACTGTCAAATACATGAACAGTCTAGAATTTTTAGGCTAGGTTAATTTTACCAGTCAGAGATAGATTATATTTAAAAAAAAAACAGAAAATCACATTGTCAAAATTATATATATTTATTTGCATTGTGCACAGAGAAATAAGTATTTGATCCCTTTGGTAAACAAGACTTAATACTTGGTGGCAAAACCCTTGTTGGCAAGCACAGCAGTCAGACGTTTCTTGTAGTTGATGATGAGGTTTGCACACATGTTAGATGGAATTTTGGCCCACTCCTCTTTGAAGATCATCTGTAAATCATTAAGATTTTGAGGCTGTCGCTTGGCAACTCGGATCTTCAGCTCCCTCCATAAGTTTTCGATGGGATTAAGGTCTGGAGACTGACTGGCTAGGCCACTCCATGACCTTAATGTGCTTCTTTTTGAGCCACTCCTTTGTTGCCTTGGCTGTATGTTTCGGGTCATTGCCGTGCTGGAAGACCCAGCCACGAGCCATTTTTAATGTCCTGGTGGAGGGAAGGAGGTTGTCACTCAGGATTTGACGGTACATGGCTCCATCCATTCTCCCATTGATGCGGTGAAGTAGTCCTGTGCCCTTAGCAGAGAAACACCCCAAAACATAATGTTTCCACCTCCATGCTTGACAGTGGGGACGGTGTTCTTTGGGTCATAGGCAGCATTTCTCTTCCTCACGGCGAGTTGAGTTAATGCCAAAGAGCTCAATTTTAGTCTCATCTGACCACAGCACCTTCTCCCAATCACTCTCAGAATCATCCAGATGTTCATTTGCAAACTTCAGATGGGCCTGTGCATGTGCCTTCTTGAGCAGGGCGACCTTGCGGGCACTGCAGGATTTTAATCCATTACGGCGTAATGTGTTACCAATGGTTTTCTTGGTGACTGTGGGGCCAGCTGCCTTGAGATCATTGACAAGTTCCCCCCGTGTAGTTTTCGGCTGAGCTCTCACCTTCCTCAGGATCAAGGATACCCCACGAGGTGAGATTTTGCATTGAGCCCCAGATCGATGTCGATTGACAGTCATTTTGTATGTCTTCCATTTTCTTACTATTGCACCAACAGTTGTCTCCTTCTCACCCAGCGTCTTACTTATGGTTTTGTAGCCCATTCCAGCCTTGTGCAGGTCTATGATCTTGTCCCTGACATCCTTAGAAAGCTCTTTGGTCTTGCCCATGTTGTAGAGGTTAGAGTCAGACTGATTTATTGAGTCTGTGGACAGGAGTCTTTTATACAGGTGACCATTTAAGACAGCTGTCTTTAATGCAGGCACCAAGTTGATTTGGAGCGTGTAACTGGTCTGGAGGAGGCTGAACTCTTAATGGTTAGTAGGGGATCAAATACTTATTTCTCTGTGCACAATGCAAATAAATATATATAATTTTGAATGTGATTTTCTGTATTTTTTTTAATATAATCTATCTCTCACTGGTAAAATTAACCTAGCCTAAAAATTCTAGACTGTTCATGACTTTGACAGTGGGCAAACTTACAAAATCAGCAAGGGATCAAATACTTATTTCCTTCACTGTAGGCTGTGTGGCACTACTAAGGGGGGCTGTGTGGCACTATCTACTAGGGGGCTGTATGGCACTATTTACAAGGGGAGGGCTGTGGCTATATATACACGGGCCTGTGTGTGGCGCAATCTACAGGGGTCTGTGTGTGACACTATGCACTAAGGGGGGCCTGTGCGGTACTATCTACTAAGGGGGCTGTGTGGCACTATATACAAAGGAGGGGGGCTGTGTGTCACTATATACAGTGGGAACTGTATAGCGCTATATACAGTGGGGGCTTTATGGCAATATCTACAGGAGGGCTGTATGGCACTATCTACAAGGGGGAGGTGGGGGCGCTATCTACCAGTGGGGTGTGACAGTTTCTATAGGCGGGGCTGTATAGCACTGTCTACGGGGGGGGGGGGCTGTGTGGCACATTCTACAGGGGGCACTATCTATAAGGGTGGCTGCTTGTGGCACCTGGGGGGGCCCAGTCAAGAGTTTGCTATGGGGCCCAGTCTTTCCTAGTTAAGCCCCTATGGGCAGCTATGAGATGTGGAGTTTATTTTAGTCTGCTGTCCTTCTAGCCTACTGCTTATACATTGAACTCAATAATATAACAGTATATATTGCTGTATTACAGGACTTATAACCTTTGCTAATTACAGTTAGTTTTCTCTTATTGCTGCAAATATACACATTACTGAAGTCAGGAATATTATAATAGTCAATAATTTTTTCGGTAAATAATTGATTTTAGTATTATTTTAAAGTCTCTTTGTTGTGTTATAAAATGGGGAAAAATTACAGGGAATGCCTCATGTTTAACATATGAGTTTCATTAATTAAATGCAAGTCTGTAGAAGAGAGATAATGTGGCTTTTCTTTTTTTAGTCAATGTTGTAGCTATTTTTTTTTTGTTTACTGGGGGCAGCCATATTGGACATACACTTCCTTCCTGTATTTCCTGTGTGCAGCTGAAAGTAATTGGAGTCAAATCACTTGAGAGAAATGTCACAGATTATTACAGTCTACAGAATGTGATGGAGTATAGCTTCTCCCCCAGAGACCAGAGAGTGACAGGTCTATCAGTGAACCCCTTAATATGTCTATGGCCAGCTTTATTCATTAGCAGAATAGGATGATAACTCGGCAGTCCAGTCTTTCAAAGACCCAGTATCCCTATGATAACATTGAACTGGCTGAACATAGAGGCAGGGCTAGGCTGATTTTCCAAATAAAAAGTGGCACAAGCCCTAAATACAGTGGCGTAACAATTGCAGTCGCAGTTGGTGGGAGCGGGACTGGGCTTAGAAGGGAACGTGTGTCCGCCCCGGACCCCACATCAGACCCTGGCACACAAGGTCTGTGCAATCGCACATACAAGGGTCGGGGTCTTGATGCTCGATATTGTGCGCTGTGTAGCATTCATTGTCCTGACGCTGCCCATCATCAGGACCTCGAATGTGTCACAGCATAGACCCTGTGTGCCGGGGGCTGATATGTCCTGAAGAGAGGAGAAACCAGGAGTGGTGAGAAAATTATTTTTTTTATATGTCTGATATGGTGTCTTATTAAGGGATCTGGTTTCTGATCTAGGGGTGTCCATGCTGGGGGGCAGCGTGCTGGGAAATACCCCTTTAATGAGGCCTAAGCTGAATGACAATGAAATATAAGTAAATCACTAAATAATAAGCAATTGACTGCAACGTTAAATGTTTGCTATACTGTATGTATGGCATCCTGCACATACTCAGTCCGTAGATGAAGCTGAGACCGGTTCGGCAGAACTTATCTCAGGACTCTTCTCTGGTAATTTAGATGCAGCGCATGTTGTATTATTACTTCTTCTTAGACAAAATGCTAAAATGGACAGTTTTAAGAGGGGAATGTTTAGGACGCTAAACCCCATCAGTTAAACAAAATGCTGGTGGTTCAGTGCCCTAAAATCTGATGACAGTTTTCTTTTAACAGCACTGGCTTTTCAATGGCCCTTTTTAACAAGTCCTCAAGAAGATGTCCCTTTTAGTAACTCAGTCCTTGAAATCTACGGACAGTCTTTATATATCATGTTCAAATTCCGAAATATTTACAGTTATTAATAGTAAGTAGTACTGGCATTTTAAGAGTCTATAGTTTGCGATTTAAGTCCAGAGCATGGTCTAGAAAGCTCAGTCTTAAGGACCCAAATATCGGTTGCTAGAAAATAATCAAAATAATAATAAAATGTCCAAATTTACTTCTAGCTGTCAGAAAAGACCCTGCCACATATGCCCCCATAAAGTGTAAGTCACAAATACCACTATAAAGTGCCTGCAACACATACCCCCATAGTGCTAAAGTGACCTCCACAGTAATATAATTTGACATTACTAAACATTTATATAATTTCTACTCATTTCAACCTACCACAGATGCTCCCAGAGTGCCAGCCACAGATGCCCCTTGATGACTCTGCTGTGTATCAGGAGCACTCACTCCCTTCTGTATACCCCCTTACTTACATATTGAATTCAGCATGCAGGCACGCTGAACTTGGGAATGCCATAGCAAAGATTTTTTTTTTTTTAAATCGTTACTGGGAACATGCCAGACAAATGGAACAAAGAAGCGCTCAATGCAAGGTAAGAAACCATGTTGTAGTGTACTGCTGCTGTCTATAAACAAAGGGGGCAATTTATTAGGACTGATGTTTCATACGCCAGCCTAAATAGCAAGAAAAGTTGGAGTAAACTGTGACACATTTGTTAAGGGGTAAAATAAATATGTTGACATTTTTGGCCGGGCCGTGCGCCACAATTGTGGGGCAACGACCGTTGCTATGCGCCATCTATTCCCCCCACATCATTGGCAATAAAAAAATAAAAAAAACCTACTGTAAAGGATCTGCCAGGCACTGCTTCGGGGTTAACTCCCAGAATTAATCAGTCAACACCTGAGTGTACATCCCTGAGACAGACACCAGCTTCCTCCACTCAGGCTGGCAGGCTTAGGAGTGGGAGAGCCTATCGCAACCTGGCCAGACTCAGCTAGCTCCCGCCCTCGGTCTATTTAAGCCTGCTCTTCCTGTCCATCTGTGCTTGTGAATTCTTTCCTTGAGGTTTCCTGGCCCAGCTACAGCTCCTGCTACTTTTTGATCCTGCTCCATACAGACCCCGGCTTACCGACTACTCTTCTGCTTTTCGCTTTGTACCTCGCACTCTCCTGGCTTGACTCGGCTCGTTCACTACTCTGTTGCTCACGGTGTTTCCGCGAGCAACTGCCCATTTCCTTTGCTTGTATTCCCTTGTTTGTTTGTCGTGTTTGTCATGCACTTACTGAGCGCAGGGACCGCCGCCCAGTTGTACCCCGTCGCCTAGGGCGGGTCGTTGCAAGTAGGCAGGGACAGAGTGGCGGGTAGATTAGGGCTCACTTGTCCGTTTCCCTACCCCCCCCCACCATTACACCTACTCACCTTACCCCTCTTCTCTTCCTCAGGCTCTCTCATCACTTCAGCGCTGCTAGTACAAGGTCCTGACGCCGAGCAGTGTCAGGGCCTTATATGCGATGCAGCCCTTCAATGCCATCAGTGAGCATCGCATACAACATCCTGATGCTTCCCGGTTTTATTACCTTGTATGAGCCGCACTGGAGAGATAAAGGAGCTGGAGGGAAAGAAGAGGAGCGGTAAGGTGAGTATAATACATTTGTACACATAGAAGCTGTATTTTGCGATTGAAGCCGAATCCGTCAGATCAGCGGGACTGACAGCTTCGGTGCAGGATCAAGCTATTATCGAGCACATAATGCTCTTAGATGCTTTGACTGCATGATAAAGCTTCTATGTATACAGGATACATGGAAGCTGTATCTCAAAAAGTAAAGATGTTCAAAATAAAATAAAACATTGACTTATTAAAAAAATGGCTTCAAAAGTTTACATAGCCTTTTATTACCCAATGAGGGATGTGGGATGGTCTAATCAGGTGGGGAAGGGGCAAGGTAGGGGCCCAGCTCGGACCTCTACCTTGCTACACCCCATAGAGTGAAATCTGGAGTAGATTTCCGTTATAATTTATTCCAGTTTTCTGGCATAAATTGTTATAAATTTTTTAGTCTGCTGTTGACCCGTCCCTTTTATGAAGCCACACCCCTTTACTCAAAAGTGCCGATGATGGTGCCAAAAGTCTCAAATTGCGACTTATGGGCCTTTTGCAACTTTTCTAAGGCAGAAAACTGGCATGGAAAAGTTAATAATTTAGCCCCATAGTTGTGAGGATAGTGAAGCATTCTATAGAGCCCTATTGTTCTGAAAATCAATATTAGTCCGAGACTTTACAAATGTTATCTTCTTACTTATATCTATGACGTAACAGAAGAACATTTCAACTGAAGTTCACCTTATAAATAAAAGCAGAAGGAAAAAATGTGTGGGAAATCAGATAAAACCTGATAACATATCTCTGGTACACACATAATGAGTGACATGAAAACCACCCGGGAATACATAAATTATAATCTTACATCAGAAGATGACACATTGGTCAAGTACAGGAGAATGTTGCCATCTGGAGTTCTAAATCGGAATGAAAGATGGAATTTCACCCTTGGCATTGGAATGAAATCATTCCTCTTAATCTAGAAAAAAGCACAATGTTTCCACATAATAATTAATGACAACAACTAAAATGATAAAGTGTCCAGTGTAATTTATCAGAATTAGAGTAACAAATGATCACAAATACATATCATTAGGAATTGTAATGTACGAGGAAGAAGAAACCAATTCAAAGGATGTCTTCTTTCAAGTAATAGAGGAAGGGGGTCCTCAATGAGATTTCTTCTATTAGCCAGAGGAAAGACCATCACACCTATTGTACTATATGTATATCCATTTATTTTAGTGGGTGTTAGGTAATACTCAGTGGACGGTTCCCCAATTGATAAAATTGACATGAGGACCAACACCCATCTATTAACTACAATTGTGGCAAATGGAAATTTTGGGGAAAAACCTTTTTTTACTTTTTATTTAAATTAAATATTTTTTTGTTGTTGGCTGATATTTTTTGTTGTTGGCTTTAAAATGCCTTCATAGAGGAGGTGAAACGTTGTGGTTCCATGTTGGATGAATAAATTCACTTTATTTGAGTGCTGCTTCACGTTCTCTTTTTTGGATATCTAACACATAAGGAGAGGTCACTCCTTTATTTTTGAAGCTTTGCACCAGCCTAGTCAGGCATTTGTTCACAGTGCTGCTCCAATCCTCTGCTTTTTTCTACACCTATTGTACTATATGTATATCCATTTATTTTAGTGGGTGTTCGGTAATACACAGTGGACGGCTCCCCAATTGATCAATTGACATGAGGACCAACACCCATCTATTAACTACAATTGTGGCAAATGGAAATTTTGGGGAAAAACCTTTTTTTACTTTTTATTTAAATTAAATATTTTTTTGTTGTTGGCTGATATATAGGATAATGTCCCCCCTACTGTAAATCATAAGAATATTAGCGATCACCAAGAAATTCCATGACTATACAAAAGCATAAATCCGCAGGCTGAGTGCACTTATACAGTCAATATAAGGTAGAATATTTCTATCATTTATAGTAGTTGGTACTTTACTCCTTAAGGCCTTATTCAGACGAATGTGGGGAAACTCGGACGTGAAAAACAGCGGGTGCGGGTACCGTTTGCACGGATCCCCATAGACTTGTCTATGGAGGGATCCGTTAAAACTGATTACATGTTCTATTCCTTGACGTCCACAGCAGCAGCACCAATGGGGATTTTATCCTCCTGGAAAATAGGACAGTCAGTATCAATTAACTAATTATTTAATTAGGCACCCTAGATATCTGATAGTTAGCCGCATTGTGTTTTTTTCTTCTGTCTTCCTTGGAAGGTCAGACAGTGAAGATCCAGGGGTGGTTCCGAGTGAGGATGGGTCAAACTTCCATGATCCCATGGATCGACGCATTGATAGTGCGTTCTGACGAAGGTACCTTTCGGCTTCTGCCCAAGCCAGGGTAGCCCTCTCCTCATCAGTTGTTGGTAAAAACCTGCGGTCATGTCTACTCCAGATGGAGGAAGACATCGACAAAGGGGTGTCCAGAGATGACATTCTTACATCTTTCAGGCAGGTCTCTTTAGCATCTGATTATTTGCATCTCATGCTATGGCTCTCTCCTCTGCTGGGAGAAGAACTCTTTGGATTAAACGGTGGGGGGCAGGTGCTCGCTCAAAGAATTCCCTCTGCGCCATGGAGTATAAGCTAATAGGCTTTGTTGGCCAGAGTTAGACTCCTTGATGGAGAACCTGTCAGACAAAAAGGGGAAATCCCTTCCACAGACAGGCAAATATAAGTGAAGGTCTAGTCTAGTCGTGGCTCATCTAGGAATTTTAGATCCAGTAAACAAGGAAGAGGAGTTAGTTCATATTCTGGTGCACAGAGATTGGTCTACAGATGTTCCGGAGGTCGTGGAACGGGCAACCCGTCTTCTGGGAAGAAGATGGATTTCTGACACCAAGAAGATTCCTGTGGGAGGGAGACTATTCTTCTTCTACCCCCAATGGTTGTCATCAATAAAGGATCTTTGGGTGTTGAACACCATAAGATGGGGCTATTGGATAGAATTCTCCTCCAGACCTCCAGACAGGTTTCTCCCCACTCCCAAATTCTTCCCAAAAAAACATGTCCTTCTAGAAAGGTCAATTCAAGACTTCATAGATATGAGGGTCTTAGAAGAAGTGTCGTCCCCCGACATAGGAAGGGGTGTTTACTCACGGGTGTTTCTTGTGCCCAAGGCAGGCAACCGTTGGAGAACCATAATCAACTTGCAAGAAAAGATTTTGAAAGGAGACCGTTTGGTCTGCCTTGGTACTTCTGGACGAGGGAGATTTCCTTGCAACCTTAGACTTGAAGGATGGATATCTGCACGTTCCTATCCATCTAGACCATAGAAGAGTTCTGCATATTGCTCTGTGGATAAAAGGGGAGCTGCGTCATCTCCAGTTCACCTTGCTCCTGTTCGGAATTTCATCAGCTCCGCACACCTTCACAAAGATTGTTGTTGCAGTGGTAGCTGGTCTGAGAGAAAAAGGGATCACGATTGTTCCTTACCTAGATGACTGGCTATTGAAGGCCAGATCTGCAGACATTTTTAAGACACATCTGCACACCATATTTACCTACATCCAGTCTCTAGGGTGGCTCGTAAATTGGGAGAAATCCCATATTCTTCCCTCGAAGACAAAATAGTTTCACGATTTCATCTTGGACGCTAACTCGATGGTGATATCTCTTTCTCCGGACAGACTGAGAAAGATCCAAGATGCTGCCAAAGATCTCAGTCAGCCAAAACGGGTATCTGTCCGTATCATGATGAAGGTTTTAGGCCTTATGACAGTGGCCAGCGACGCTATAGAATGGGCAAAGTGGCACATGCGTCCCTTGCACGAGGAAATTTTGTGCGTATGGGATCAAGACTTATCATCTCTAGACAAACTGCTCATCGTTACCAGAGATACAAGAGATTTCCTGAGGTGGTGACACCGCTTTAACAGCGGCAGGTCCTTTCCTCCCCTAGTATGGGTCAAAATCTCCACCGGCACATCCCTCACAAGATGTGGGGCTCACATGCAAGGTCAGATGGCGAAAGGGTCCTGGTCTCCAACAAAGAGACTCTTGTCCTGGAATCTCAGGGACTTGAGAGCAGTTCAGAAGGCCCTGACAAACTTTCACCATGTCATCAAGGGGAGTGCAATCAGGTTAAAGTCCGACAATGTCATGGCAGTCTCCTATATAAACCACCAGGAAGGAACACGATCCATAGCCATTCTTGTAGAAATGGAACCGTTAATGATTTGGGCGGAGACCCACGTGCGGCCACTCTCGGCTGTCCACATCAAAGGGGCCAACAACACCGTAACGGACAGATTGAGTCGTGATCTTCCTTTACCCGGAGAGTGGTCTCTGGATCCAGTGATCTTCAAGAGGATCACAGCACGCTGGGGTCAGCCTCAAGTGGACCTAATGGCCACATGGCAAAATGCAAAGGTGACTTGGTTTTGTTCCCTATTCAGGAACAACAAACCATGGGTTCTGGATGCCCTCACCATACCTTGGCAGTTTCACCGTGCTTATGTATTTCCACCAGTCCCAATGAATAATCCCGGAGGTCTAGCAGAAGATCAGACAGGAACAAGTCTCGGTGATATCCTGAGTTTTCTGCAAAATGGATTTGACAGGGGCCTTAAACCTGCCACGATCACCGTGCAGATTTCTGCCTTGTCAGCAGTTCTGGGGAATAAATTGTCAAGTGAACTCTTAGTACAAAGCTTTGCCAAAGCTGTCCGTAAAATCAGCCCTACCATCTTTGGTCCAGTCCCAAAATGGGATCTTTCTCTTGTCTTGGACAGGCTTTGTTATTCCCCCCTTTGAACCCTTGCAGAACATTAACCTGAAGCATCTAGCTCTCAAGGTCTGTTTTCTGGTGGCTATAATGTCAGCGGAACATGTAAGTGAAATTCAGGCATTGGGTGCTGTTGACCTTTTATCTCATTTTTCTTCAAGACCGAATCTTGCTCAGAACCTTACCTAATTTCATCCCTAAGGTGCCTTCACTGCAGAATATTAACCAACAGATTGAACTGCTCATCTTCTACCCAGATCCCTCCTCAGAGGAAGAGAAAAAACTCAATTTCTTGGATGTCGGTAGGGCTTTGGAAGTCTATCTGAATCGCACTGAAGCTTTTAGGAGATGGATTCATCTTTTTATCTCCTTCCATGGCAGAAAATAGAGGCCAGAAGGTCTCTAGGGCAACCCTGTCCAGATGGATAAGGGAAGCGATTACCCTCTGCTATAACCAAGCATGTCTTCAGGCCCCACGACCCATTAGAGCCCATTCAACTCGAGCAATTGCAACGTCTTGGGCCGAGAGAAATCATGTTCCAATTGATCAGATCTGCAGGACGGCTTCACAGAGTACACCTCATACATTTGTAAATCATTACAGACTAGACATCAGAAGAGCTGGGGAAGCAGCCTTTGGTCGAGTGATGTTAGTCCGCGGTTAATTGCTAAATCCCTATTGGTGCTGCTGCTGTGGACGTCAAGGAAATTATAATTTCTACTCACCGTAAATTCTCTTTCCTTTAGTCTAAGCAGCAGTACTACTTTCCTGCCCAATAAAGGGTGTTATGTTTTGTTCAGCAAGCTTCAAGGTTTTTTTGTCATTACTTGGTAGTACACAATGCGGCTAACTAGCAGATATCCTATATAGGGTGCCTAATTAAATTAGTTAATCCCCATTGGTGCTGCTGCTTGGACTAAAGAGAATTTACGGTGAGTATAAATTACACTTTTTTCAACTTACCCTTCACATGGTCCGTTGAAACTACGGCCATGTGAGAGGGCCCATTGAAATACATGCGTCCGGGTAACGGCCGTCACACGGACATATTTAACGTTCGTCTGTATAAGCCCTAACATGTATACCTCAGTTGCTGCTGCTGAATCTCTTTTTGAAGAGCTCCCTGTCCACCATTCATTGATTGATATGAAAAACCCTCATTCCTTTTCAAAGAGATCTGTAGCGTCTGAGAAGTATATTAGTATATTGTGCATTATAATGTTCTGAAGCTGGGATGTGTACTATGATGTTCTATGGGAGGCAGAGAAAGCGTATTTCGCTGAGTTTTTTGCCCGTATCATTCAATGGGCGCGAGCGAAAAACGCTGCGAAAATCGCAGGAAGGTCAAAATCTGCCTAAAAATCCCAAACGGAATTTTGAGGCAGAATTTTCCTCCTGCAAAAAACTCTGTGTGAACTCAGCCTAAGAGGGAACAGTAATGTTATGTGTGGGGGAGGGGATTCTGTGTAAAACGTTTTTTGTGGGGGTGTGGGGACTTAACTGTAAACATTGTGTGGGGGGAGGGGATTATGTGTAAAACGTTTTTGTGGGGGACGGGTGACTTGGCTCTGTATGTTGTGTGGGGGAGGGGGAACTTGACTGTATGTGCAGTTACACATGACCGAGTTCGGGCCGTGAAAAACAGTCCAAGTGTCGGCCGCATTTCCCGTCCAGACACCCGACCACGGTGCAGGTGAACGGGACTCCTGACATCATAGACGTTTTATGATGCTGGATATATCTGCCTACTTTTGTTCCGTACTGTATAATTTTATTCAGCATGGAACAGCAGTTCCATGGGGATGCAGAGACTCCTAGCATCATAAAATGTCTATGTTTTTCACGGCCCGAACTCGGTCGTGTGCAAGAGGTGTAAATGTAATGTGTGGGGTGGCGGAAATCTGTTTTAATTGTTTTTTTATTTAAAAAACTCTTATTTCTCATATACAGCTTCTATATATTCTGTATACATAGAAGCTGTATCTTGCCGTCAAAGCTAAATCTGTCAGGTCTGCAGGACTGACAGCTTAAAGGGGTTTTTCATCTAGTAAAAATTGATGGCCTATCCTCCGGATAGGCCATCAATAGCTCATGGGTCGGGGTCCAACTCCCGGGACCCCCCGATCAGCTGTTTTGAAGGGGGTACAGCGCTCCTACGAGCGCTGCTTCCCCTTAATTTCTTCTTGCTCACTGTGAATCGTCGACACACATTTAGCGGCGATTCACAGTATTGCAGCCTTCTCGCATTGAAGTGAATCCTAGAACAGGCTGCCATACCTATGAATCGCCGCTAAATGCGTGTCGACGATTCACAGTGAGGAAGAACAAATGAAGGGGAATGAGCGATGCACCTCCTTCAAAACAGCTGATCGGCGAGGGTCGGCTGGAACACTCATTTAAACAAGTGCTGGTCCTGTGTGTCTCTGACACGCGGGATCCAGCTAATATCGATCACATCTAAGTTCATAAGATGTGATCGATAATAACATCCTTCTTTCCAATCATTTACCTGTGCAATCAGGGCAATGATCAGCCGATGAGTGAGCAAACGCTCGTTCATCGGTTAATCGACTTGTTTACGCGGCCAATAAAATGGTCGCTAGTCGGCAGCACATCTCCCTGTGTAAACAGGAAGACGTGTTGCCAACATGATGGAAATGTATGGGGACGAGCGATTGTAGTAAAAAGCGCTCGTCCACATACATAACCAATCACAGCTCTTTGTGAAAGGAGCAAAAGAGCGCAGATCATGGCCCTTGTCGAGCCGGGTAAAAGGACCCTAGAGAAATGCAATAGTTGAAGGGGTTTCTATATTTCTTTTTTGATGAATCTTGTCATAAGATACGCTTACGTTGCGGTTTCTTGGCTGTTCCACCACTGATGGTTTTCTGGGTCAATAATGCTCCTTTATTTATAGTCTGGGATCATGTTTGTTTTCTATAACAATGTCGCATCACAATGTAGTAATGTGGGATTGTTATGGACGATTCTCAATGGCACTAGGTTATAAAAGAAAAGAAGCATCAGGGGACCCAGCAACCATCAGTGGTGCAACAGCCAAGAATCTGCAACGTAAGTGTATGACTGACAATGTGTCTTATGTTTTCATGTTCTGTTAATATGAGCTTTAAAAAATAAAACTAGTGATTTTAGCATGAAAACATCACCACCAGCCGCTGTCGTCTTTTGATGACGGCTGTATTCAAAGCCCAGTTATCCCTGGCACCTTTATACGGCAGGTGGAGGTAAACAGATTAAGGCTAGGCCGCTACTTATGGGCCAGTGCAGTATGCTGGCCACCCAGGCTAAAATTTGCCAGTTAGCCCCTGCCTGCAGCCCATAAGACGCTGGGACAGGATGCCTGCGCAGGCCAGCACGATGACATCACTGGATCACGCCGGCCTACGCAAGGGTCCTGTCTCGGCATGTGGCACCATCTACAAAGGGGGAATTGTGTGCCACCATCTACAGGGGCAGTGTGTGGCACTATCTACAGGGTGTATGTGTGTGTGCATAGCACTATCTACATGGGGGGGTTACTATAGGGGCCATAGTCTTATCGATATCTCCGAGATATATATCTATTTTTTGGGGTGGGGAGTAAACATATGTCTTGGGGCTTGTGCCCCTGATCTTTTAAGACCCTAGCAACGACTATGGTAGCACTACATGTCAGTCAATGAGTGGATGACACAAGAAAAACTTGCTAGAACAGTGATTTGTGACAAACTTCTACTGTAGTATAAGATAAGGCTCCTTTATATCAAGTTCATTCACTATGATTTTGCGTGTACATCGGGAAAGCTCCTGGCGTACACGTCAAACATGTACATATGGCTCCATTAGCTTGATTTGGGGCCAAATGAGTTTGCTTTCAGCCTCCGTTGGGCAGGTTTACGTCAGTATACCTTTTTTTTTAAGGTATGGAATAGCGTAGTAGATTACACCATTCAATGCTGTGGGAACCTGTATGGCACACGTCAAAGGCATCTGTTTAACGTATATGTCATGGGCTTTCTAATAGCTCTTCATGATGTATCCGTTAAATGGATACTATAATAGTCTATGGGTAACTGATACATAAATGTCTAATAGTGACATCCTTTACCCATAGAACTATAATAATATCAGTCTATGGTATAATAGTATCTGTTTAACAGATACGTCATGAACTCTCATGACTCCATGTCCCAGCCTACATTTAACGTATATGTCAGAGGCGTTTCATAGCGTATCGGTCAAATGTAATGCTATACCGAGATGTGAAGGGGGCCTAAGCAAATTATCTCTGTATAATCTGACATCAAAATGTGTTATTTATACAAATATAATTTACAGACATGTCAATGGAAAAAGTCCATATTATAAAAACCAAATATTAAAGCCTATGTACACCTTTGAAATCGTTTTTCAAAAAATATTTATCAGTGTGTTTTGTGCAACTTTCTAAATACTTTTTATTAAAAATAATTTTTAAGTTTTGTGATACAGCTGCTTTGTATCCTGCTTACTGAGCAGCTGTATCTTGTGCTGAGACCTGAATCCGTCAGGTTAGTGGCACTGGCGGGTTTAGTGTCAGCGGGTCCTGCGTGTCTCTGACACGCAAGATCCACCTGTTATCGATCACATCTAAGTTATGAACTTAGGTGTGATCGATAACAGCTCAACCCTGTGTGTCAGAGACACGCAAGACCCGCTGACACTGAACACGCCAGTGCCACTGACCTGACGGATTCAGATCTCAGCACAAGATACAGCTGCTTTGTATCCTCTATACAGAGTAGCTGTATCTCAAAATGTAAAAATAATTTTTAATAAAAGTATTTAGAAAGTTGCATAAAACACACTGATAAATATTTTTAAAAAATGATTTCAAAAGGTGTATATACGCTGTATTAACTTCCACTAACACCATCCCTCATTATAATAGGTCCAGTTATTCCCTAATAATCTATGACATATACTGTATATGAAAAGTGGACTGGGGTTTACTTCTGACATATGCAAGGTCACTTTAAAAAGTCATAGAAAAATATTTTGATGGCCAGACAGAGTAATATGATTATATGTGAATATTGTACCAAATGCTGGAATCAATCTTACCATATAATTTAGATTAATTTCAGGTCCAATTGCATCCGTAGAATTAATGACAGCAGGGCTTGAATCATTGGCAGGGATGCTAATATGGAATTCTTTTTTAGAGCTATAAACAAGAAAACAAAACAAAGAAATAAATCAAAAGTAAGGCTAAGTTCACACTACTGTCATCTTCCGTTTTGGTCTCTTCTGTCAGAGGAAGAGATGCCCGAAAGTCCAAATAGAAACCATCGCTCCCATATCAATGGTAATTCTTTTGGATTCCGTTTGCCTCTATTCGCAAGGTTTCCATTTTTTTTCACAGATGCGAAAGTGCAGCAGACTGCACTTTTGTGTCCATGAAAAAAATGGAAACTTAGCGAAAGGAGACAAATGGAAAGCAACTGAAACAAAATAATTACCACTGAAATCAATGGTAATTCTAACGAAAGCTATGGTTTCTATTTGGACTTTCGGTCATCTCTTCCTCTGATAGAGGAGACCTAAACGGAAGATGACAGTAGTGTGAATTTAGCGTAATACAATCATTATATCTAATAAAAATTGTATATATCGCACAGGAGTAGAATAAAACAGTGGGGATAAGATAAATAATGAATAATAATAATAATAATAATAATAATAAAAATTACTCAAATAACGGTAAAATGTTACATCTCTTTCTGCCTTTTGCAGCAACTAAACAAATAGGTAATAACCATACAAATAAAAATAGATAAATAGAGAGAGAGAGATAGATAGCTGATAGATAGACAGACAGACAGACAGACAGACAGACAGACAGACAGATAGATAGATAGATAGATAGATAGACAGACAGACAGACAGACAGACAGACAGACAGACAGACAGACAGACAGACAGACAGACAGACAGATAGATAGATAGATAGATAGATAAATAAAATATTGATAGTCTATGATAAAAGATCTGTAAATACCTAGTAAATGTCAGCGAAGACTCGTATTTAACAGGAAATGTTATGTTTTTTCTGTTATCATTGAAGTTCTTCTCTTCACTG
This sequence comes from Rhinoderma darwinii, assembly GCF_050947455.1. Taxonomy (NCBI): domain Eukaryota; kingdom Metazoa; phylum Chordata; class Amphibia; order Anura; family Rhinodermatidae; genus Rhinoderma; species Rhinoderma darwinii. Next base: position 585,684,845 of record NC_134687.1, on the reverse strand, counting down.
TCACTGGAAGGCAACAACACAGCTCCATTAATGTATATTATTCTTTATGTTACTGTGTGTATACGGCATATGTTTACTCTGGTTCAATAAACCCTATTTGATATGTCAGTTAAATGATAAACTAAGGGCTCGTGCAGAGCTGTAATACACCATTCTTAGCAGTCTATGCAGCCCTACTGTACCTGCAAAAAAATGTGACGTACTCCATCAAGTTCTGTATTACGGAGCTATTCCCCCTTAGAAGCACTACTAATATGGGGCTGTATGGAGGTACCATAAAGTGGCAAACTGAATAACTACAACTCCATACTACTGAGCCATGGGGACGCCATGTGCCGATGTACCCATGCACACGTTGTATAGATCTGTAGACCTATAAGATAAAAACGATTAAACAAAATGCTTTTACATTAAAGCTTACCTATCATCACTTCAATTTTTGTGTTTGCATAACTCAGTAGTAAATGTGAATATATAAAACTCTGCAATATATCCTGTTTGAGAAAGTGTTATCTTCCTCTGCTTCCAGCATTTTGTAGTTCCCCTTTGCATACCTGCAGTCTCACCAAAATATCTGTAATGAAAAATCCTAAACACTGAAGGAGGATGCCACTGCAGTATCTCTCTATCAGTGTCTCTGTAAGGCTGGGTTCACACAGAGCGATTTTTTTGTGTGTTTTAACATGCATTTTGATGTTTTGGTTGATAAACTTCGGTTAAGAGACACAGGAGTTTTTCTACCAAAGCAAAAAAAAAAATGCATGTTAAAAATGCAACAAAAATGCACAGTGTGAACCCAGCCTCAGGCTGACCATGCATTTTAGATAATTGTCGGCTGAATGCCCGTTCGGTCAACAGCTTAACCCCCTGACTACCCCATACACATGCACGTTCGTCAAGACCATCCATGAGTTCTCAGTGAGAAAGCAGCTTCTTATCTAATAACAAATCAAAGTATCAAGCGTGCTGAAATTTAACATGCCCTTCTCTCCCCACAATCAGGCCGATTGGAGAGAGTTGGAACACCGCCGTCATAAACATTAGGGTAAGTTCACACGACCTATTTTCACATGTAATTCAGGCGTTTTATGCCACAAATTACGCCTGAAAAGACAGCTCCATTACGCCTGCAAACATCTGCCCAGGCAATGAGTTTTACGATGTTCTGTTCCCACGAGCCTTTATTTTACGCGTCGCTGTCAAAATACGGCGCGGAAAATGGCGGCTCGTCAAAAGAAGTGCAGGACACTTCTTGGGACATTTTTGGAGCCGTTTTTACATAGACTCTATTGAAAACAGCTCCAAAAATGGCCGTAATAAACACCGTGAAAAACGCGAGTTGCTCAAAAAACGTCTGAAAATCAGGAGCTGTTTTCCCTTGAAACATACCCTTAGATGGCCGTCTGATCCCACCAAAATCGGCAGGTTCGGCCGACATACATCTAATGTGTATGGCCAGGCTTTAGACTGTTAAAGTGGAAAGACCCTAAACTCAGTGACGCAAATCAACTCCAACAGAAAATGTTTTGGCATATCTTACTTCAGCATCGACGGGAGCTGAGGATAACCCCGGAGTCAGGAGCGGTAAGTAAAAATAGGAGTCTGCTCTGGGGTTTGAATAGATTATTCTCTTTTTTTGCCCTTGTCTGCGGTCTGAATTTACTTAGGGGTTTAGTTTGGCGTTTGAATTAATTTTGGTGTCTGATCTGAACTCATTTTGGGGTCTGAATTAATTTAGGCGTTTGGTCTGGGGTCTGAATTAATTTTGGGGTCTCGGGTCTGACCAAACATATTTTTTCCGCCTTTGTGGCACGAGGACTGTTACATCCCTCATGTTACAGTCTCGATATCTTTTGAGATCGCTTGTCTTTTCGGCCAACAATTCCATACCTCCTGTCTTGTCTGATAACGACTATTAGATATCTGCTTACATGAGGGGATTTACCGTTGACAAAGGATAATTTTTTGGTCATAAAAAAGATTTGATTAACGACAAAAATAGCCATTTTTCTCTGATCGTACAATTGCTGCAAGTTTACAGAGGCCAATAATTGCAAACTTTGACTCAATATTATGATTTTTTTTTTACACGATAATCGCCAAATCTAAAAGGCCCTTAAAGGCTATGTAAATATTTGAAGGCAGATGTTTTATTTTTTTTAATAAATGAATGTTTTATTTCATTTTGAACGACTTTTTATATAAAAAAAAAATAATAATTACTTTTTGAGATACAAAGAATCTATATCTTTCGGTCAGAGACAAATCTTTCAGGTTAGCGGGTGAGTGCAAGATACAGCTTCTATGAATACAGGATACTGTATTTTAAAAATTATTTTTTATAAAGAACACTTAAAAGTTGTTAAAAATTAAATAAAACGTTCATTTTTTTTTTTTTTTAATTGTCTTCAAAAGTGTACATAGTCTTTAAGACTTAATGCTGAGAGATGGGAGGGGGATCAGCAGAAGGGAGGCATCTGATTAGCTGAGAGCCAGGGCCGCATCCTCCATGAGGCGAGATCAGTTTCTCGCCTCAGGCGGCGTGAGGCCTGCTGCCTTTGAGGGGGCGTCGGCGCCACTAAAACCAGCCGCCGCCACCCCCCATTCCTGCACTAATTGTACCTGCATCTATAGGATGCTGATACAATTACATGCATATGCGCTGAATGGCCGGACAAGTTCCGTCACCGACCATTCAGCGCCTTACAATGACGCTGATTGGCAAGGCAGAATGACTTGCCCCGCCAATCAGCGCCTTTCAAAGATGCTAGCTGCGCGATGACCTCATCACGCCGCTTTCGTTGTTGAAAGGCGCTGATTGGTGGGGCAAGTCATTCTGTCCTGCCAATTAGCGCCTTTCAGCGATGCTAGCGGCGTGATGATGTCATCGCGCCGCTTGCGTCGTTCAGCCCCAGCAGACCTGCTCAGAAGAGAACAGGCCTGCATTGACACAGGAATGGGATCAAGGTGAGTATGTAAAGTTTTTTTTTTTCCACTTAAATTGTGAGTGCCATTATCTACAGGGAGTCAGAAGATGAAGAGAAAAAATGCAGTGTAATTACGGGTATTGGCGCCAGGCTGAAGAGGATCAGGAACGGAGTCAAGTGCATAGGATCTAGGAGATCTTTTATTGAGAAGACGACGCGTTTCTGGACCGGACTGGTCCCTTCTTCAGGTCAGTATACAATAGTTGCACGTGTAGTGTGCACATATATATGCAGTAAAAAGACCGGGAACACACCGGTGCACAACACTTCAATTTACATACAAATTATCAAGAGCCGTTACAGGATAACAGATCCTTCGTGGCTTCAAAGTTTAAAACATCATGGTTTATACAGATAATATATGTTATTCACACATATTCACATGTGTTCTTGTACATTTATTCATGATTGTGTACGTTCTGTTCTAGCATCATGTTTTTCACATAGATTCTCATGCACCTTTTTCTCAAAGCCGTTTTTGAGCTGTTATACTTTAATGCTTTAAAGTGTTGCCATAGTATCATGATGTTTATATTCATTCACATATGTGAACGAAAAGTATTTTAACAAATAAAGACATTTTGTTTATTTGTACGTGATCTGCAGTATGCAACCTGCTGTTTAGTTGCGGTGCATCTGTGTCTCTTTCCATAGTGATCCTCTTTTCACCATGTTATCCCTTGATAGAGGATCGTTTTGGGATAGAGATAAAGATTTTAATTATTTGTGATTAGATGGCATATAAAGATGTTTATAATACTTTTGAAAAAATTCCAATGTCAAAAGCCATTTTTTTGTATTACTTGAAGTACTGGTTTTTTTATCAAATCAGAAAAAAATTATAAAAACCTTTGGATTTCTCCATACAAAAAAACTCATAAAAAATTGTTGCTATAAGATAAATTTTAAAATTTCAATAAAAAAGTATCAGTTTCATTATATTCGTTGTGTATAGAATTATGAGAATATAAGATTGCAGACAGTCAGGCTTTTTTATCTTGCTTTATTTATCAAATACCTTGATAAAGCGTCTGAAGGACGTGAAACAGTTGGCTCTGTTGTCTTTTGAATCCCGTGTTGCCTGCCTCAATCTTGGAATAAAGAGAAAACTTTTGCAAATGGTGAGTGCCGTGCTGTCTTCTTTTCTACATGTCATTTGCTGAAACTAACTTCCACATGCACTGAGCACCGCCAGACACTACAGGACCCAGCGAGCTGAAGCACAGAGTCTGTAACATTGCAAGCTAAGGCAGTGCCAACCATTTTTCATTTCTACATGTTGCACTTTATTTACCAAGTCATTTTGCCCTGCCAATTAGCGCCTTTCAGCGACACTAGTGGCGCGATGAAATCATCCGCTGTTGAAAGGCGCTGATTGGCGGGGCTAATCATTCTGCCCCGCCAATCAGCGCTTTTCAACGACGCAAGCGGTGTGATGATGTCATCGCGCCGCTTGCGTCGTTCAGCCCCAGCAGCCTCAGAAGAGAGCAGGCCTGCATTGACACAGGAATGGGATCAAGGTGAGTATGTCAAGTTTTTTTTTTTCCACTTAAAGTGTGAGTGCCATTATCTACAGGGATGGGGATCTATATGTGGAGCACAATCTACAGGGGGCTATATGTGGGGCACTATATACAGGGAGCGCTATATGTGGGTGGCTATCTACAGGGGGGCTATATGTAGGGCACTATCTACAGGGGTGGCTATATGTGGGCCACTTTATACAGGGGGCACTATATGTGGAGCACCCTCAACAAGGGGGCTATATGTAGGGCACTATCTACAGGGGGGCTATATGTACAGCTCTATCTACAGGGGGGCTATATGTAGAACGCTATCTACAGTGGTGCTATATGTAGAGTGCTATCTACAGGGGGGCTATATGTAGGGAACTATCTATGGGGGGCTATATGTAGGGCACTATCTACAGGGGGGCTATATGTGGGGCACTATCTACAAGGGCTATATGTAGGACACTATCTACAGGGGGATGTATGTAGGGCACTATATACTGGGGGCTCAATGGGGGCACTATCTACAGGGAGCACTGTGTATGTGTGTGTGGGACACAGTGTATGGTGCTATTATAATCAGGGACACTGTGTATGGTGCTATTATAATCAGGGAAACTGTATATGGTGCTATTATAATCAGGGACACAGTGTATGGTGCTATAATAATCAGGGACACAGTGTATGGTGCTATTATAATCAGGGACACAGTGTACGGTGCTATCATAATCAGGGACACCGTGTATGGTGCTATTATAATCAGGGACACAGTGTATGGTGCAATTATAATTAGAGGTGCAGTGTATGGTGCTATTATATTTAGGGGAGTAGTGTGAAGCATCACGAGAATTTTATCTTCGTTTATAGGTGTAGAAATGTTTGAAAAGTGAGAAGCTGAAGACATCAGAGTGGGAAACTGCAGAAATGGGCTGTTGCCGGGAGAAGGTATCATAGAGCTCTGGACCGGATGGAGCAGAAAAGAGAAAAAGAACAACTAGAATCTGAGATAGTCCTTGGTGAGTCACATAATATAAATATTTATTCTGCCTCTAATCAGTACTGTAGTCACTGTATGATCTGCAGCGAGATGATGGGTGGTATGATTTTTTTTTTGTGAAACAGCAACTCCTACTGGGGCCAAGGAAAGGAGTCAGATTAGGGAATGTTATAGGCCTGTCTAAAAAAAAAATGTGTTTTCAGGGCACGTTTAAAACTGTGGATATTTGGGAATTAATCTGATTGTCTGTGGTAGCGCATTCCAGAGGACTGGGGCAGCACGAGACAAATCTTGGAGACGGGAGTGGGAGGTTCGGATTATGGAGGCTTTTAATCTAAGGTCGTTGGCAGAACGTAGAGCACTGGTAGGGTGGTAGACAGAGATGAGGGAGAAGATGTAAGGAGGTGCAGCACTGTGGAGCTTTGTGGGTGAGAAAAAAAAGTTTGAATTTAATTCTGAAGGGGATGGGCAACCAGTGTAGTGATTGGCACAGGGTAGAGGCAGTGGTGTAGCGGTTGGTCAGATAGATGAGCCTGGCTGCTGCTTTGAGGATAGATTGGAGAAGGGATAGTTTAGTGAGGGGAAGACCGACTAATAATGAGTTCCAGTAGTCAAGATGAGAGTGAATCAGAGCAACAATAAGAGTATTGACTGTTTCCTCAGTAAGAAAAGGGCGGATTCTGGAGATATTTTTGAGGTGAAAATGACAGGAGCATGTAAGCGTTTGAATATGAGGAGTAAAGGTAAGATCGGAGTCAAAACTAACCCCAAGACAGCAGGCGTGCTGCCTACGAGTTATGGTAGTGCCACACACTGAGATGGAGATATCAGGTTTAGGTAGGTTAGTAGACGGTAGGAACACAGGGAGCTCAGTTTCAGATAGAGAGAGGACATGATGTGAGAGACCGCGGACAGACAATCACTGGTGTTTTGTATTAGAGCAGGGGTGATGTCATGGGAAGAGGCATATAATTGGGTGTCATCAGCATAGAGCTGGTACTGGAAGCCAAATCTGCCGATAGTTTGTCCAATAGGCACGGTGTAGAGAGATAAGAGGAGCGGACCTAGGACTGATCCCTGAGGAACCCCGATAGCAAGGGGAAGAGGAGAAGAAGTAGAACCAGCAAATGACACACTGAACGAGCAGTCAGAGAGAGAGGAAGAAAACCAAGAGAGAGTTGTGTCTTTAAGGCCAATAGAGTGGAGCATGTTAAGTAGGAGTTTGTGGTCTACAGTGTCAAAGGCTGCATTTACTGTCCAATTTAGCTGCCAAGAGATCATTTGAGACTTTAGTAGGGGCAGTTTCTGTGGAGTGTAGAGTTCGGAAACCAGATTGTGAGGGGTCTAGAATGGAGTTAGCAGAGAGATAGCGGATAAGGCGAGAGTAGACCAAGCGTTCCAGGAGTTTGGAGATGAAGGGCAGATTAGAGACTGGTCGGTAGTTACCAGCGCTGGATGGGTCAAGAGTTGTTTTTTTCAGTAATGTGTTTATAATGGCATGTTTAAAAGAGGAGGGAAAGATACCAGAGGAAAGAGAGAGGTTAAATATTTTAGTCAGGTGACTAGGGTAGGCTGGGGAGAGGGACTGGAGGAGGTGTGAGGAGATAGGATCACTAGGGCAGGTAGTGGGACGAGAAGAAGAGAGGAGCCTGGAGACTTCTTCTTCTGTTATTGGGTCAAATGCTGAGAGTGAAGAAGAGGGAGTGCGGGAGGGAAAGGGATCGATGTTACTAGGGGACTGGGAGATAATATCATGCCGGATGTTGTCAATTTTAATTTAAAAATAAGTGGCCAGGTCTTCAGCACTGAGATCGGTGTCTGCACATTAGGACTAAGGAGGGAGTGAAAAGTATCAAAGAGGCGTTTTGGATTATTAGTGTGGAGATGAGGGAGCTGAAATTGACTTGTTTGGCTCTGTGAAGGGCAGAGTTGTAAGTTTTGACCATAAATTTGTAATGGAGGAAATCTGCAGCCAAATGCGATTTTTCTCCACAGACGTTCGGCACAATTCAAGCACCGCTGAAGAAAGCGGGATTGAGGTGTGTGTCAGGGTTGTCATTGTCTTAATCGGGTGGTTCAGAGTGTAGGGGGGCTGCTTCATCCAATGCATTTTTGAGAGTGTTATTGTAATGTTTGGTGGCCAGATTCAGACAGCAGAGGGAAGAGATAGGGGACAATGAGGACTGTAGACTGTCTATGAGTTGCTGAGTGTTAACGGCATGTAGATTTCTGTATGTCTGATACGTAGGCATAACCTGAGGAGGCATAGTATATTTGATAGTAAAGGAGAGAAGGTTGTGGTCAGAGAGTGGGAGAGGAGAGTTAATATGTGCTGAGCTTTGTTTTGGTGCTGTATATATGTACTGAGCTTTGTTCTGGTGCTGTTTATATGTACTGATCTTGGTTCTGGTGTTGTATTTACGTACTGAGCTTAGTTCTGGTGTTGTATTTATGTACTGAGCTTGGTTCTGGCGTCGTATTTGTCACGGTCACAGGGTATGTGGACCCACTAGGCCGCTCCGCTGTAGCGGAGAGGCAGCTCACCAGGTCACAGTCTATATGAAAATCAATAGTAGATAGTAACGCTTGGGTACCTGAACTAGTCTAGAAGGTGGCTGTGGCTTCAGCACGGATGGAGGCCAGTGCAGCAGGTAGCGCCAGATATGACGGGCAGTATCCGATGTGGCAGAAGACACTGGTCGTGGCAGAAGACATTGGACGTGGCAAACGACAGCAGGTGCAGTAGACACGACTCCAAAACCGGTAGGCACAGGAACAAGAACAATACGGGATACAGGAACAGGTAACGGGGCACGGGTAACAACTGGAACGGGAAACACTAAGGGACCATTTGCAAGACAGACGGGCTGGGCAGTGGCGTAACTACCGCCGTAGCAGCAGTAGCGGCTGCTACGGGGCCCGCGGCATGAGGGGGCCCGTGACGCACGCCGGCACGGGCCCCCACCATGGCCGGAGGCTCCGCTAGCAGCCGCTATGGCTGCTACAGAGGGACGCCACTGAACACTACGGCAGAGCAGGGAGGTATCTCCCCGCTCTGCCATTAACTGGTTCCCGACCGCTGGCTGTATTTTTACGGCCAGCGGTCAGGGTCCTTAAAACTCGAGCCATAGACTTTCTACGGCTCGGGTTTTAACTTGCTGCCCGCGCGATCGGGCAGCTGAATGTCGGGTCTCCGGCTGTCAGTGACTGCCGGGGACCCTGAGGAGAGGATAGAAGCAGCTTTCGCTGCTTCTGTCTTCTCTGATCACTTGTACACAGCGCTGAATGCGCGCTGTGTACAGGAATAGAGACAGCAGCAGCGGCGCTGTCTCTATTCCTCCCGGGGATCATGTGACTGGTCACATGATCGCCGGGTGCCGTTAGTGGCAGACTGTTGCTGGGTCTTACAAGACCCAGCACAGCCCTATTAGTGACAATCGTCACAATGAGAGGGCTGATTTCCCCTGTAACTGTTACAGTGGAAAAACATGGTGTAAAAGAAAGAAAAAAAATATATAAAGTTCCCCAAAAGTCTTCTTTGACCTTTGGGGGACAGACCATAGTAATAAAAAAATAATAAAGTAAAGTGCAAAAGAAATGTAAATAATAAATACACATAAAATACTCACCCCAAAAAAAAAACGTTCCCCCCCCGCCAATCATTGTTGTAACGCTAGCTCTGACCCAATTACCCTAATATAGACATGTAATATATAAACATTTACTGTAGACAATGACGATCACAAATAAAAGGTCTATTTTAGGGTAAAACTATGTTATTACCAAAAAAATAATAGCTGAAATGTAAAAAAGCTTATTTTTTTACTATTATTTTCAAACTTTATGAATAAAAATTCTAAAATAGCAAAAAAGGTTTGTATAAAAACGATAAAAAATGAAACCTGCATTTTCTACGGAAAAAACATTGCAAAAATCACGTCGTTAGCCCAACAAATAAAAAAGTTAGCCATTTAACTAACACGTGCTAAAAATGGCTAAACGGTGTCTGGTCCTGAAGGCGCAAAATAGAGCAAAAGACATGTATCCCCTCTCCACAGGATCTACACAGGACAGGGGATACATGTGTGATCGCTGGCATTGATAGGGAGAATGGAGGACTGAAAGTCCCCTGAAGTTCTCCATCACAAACCTCGGACTTCCGGGGTCTGTGTCGGCAGCTCCGTAGAAATGAATGGAGCGTCGGTCGTGCTTGTGCGCATGTGTGGCCAGCGCTCCTTTCATTTTTATTGAGCTGCGCAGACGCCGGAAGTCGGTTAGTCATGGAGAACTTGGGAGGACTTTCAGTCCCCGGTTCTCCCTATCGCTGCCAGCGATCACTCATGTATCCCCTATCCTGTGGAGATCCTGTGGAGAGGGGATACATGTATTTTGTAGGACACACTGTAGGTCGCATTTTTTTGTGAGGGGGGACGCTGTATGGCGTTCCCTCTAGGGGGAGAACGCTGTATGGCATTCCCTCCAGGGGGAGGGGTGGCTATATGGCGTTCCCTCCAGGGGGGGTGGCTGTATGGCGTTCCCTACAGGGGGGGGCTGTATGGCGTTCTCTACAGGGGGGGCTGTATGGCTGTCTCTACAGGGGGGGCTGTATGGCGTTCTCTACAGGGAGGGCTGTATGGCGTTCTCTACAGGGGGGGCTGTATGGTGTTATCTACAGGGGGCTGTATGGCGTTATCTACAGGGGGGCTGTATGGCGTTCTCTACAGGGGGATGTATGGCGCTATCCACAGAGGGGGGGCTTTATGGCGTTATCTACAGGGGGGGGCTGTAAAAAAGGCACTATCAACAAGGGGGGGGTTGTGTGACACCCAGGGGAGGGGGGGGCCCCAGTCAAAAGTTTGCTATGGGGCCCAGTCTTTCCTAGTTACGCCCCTGGGGCTGGGGCCTTCTTATAGGCCAGGAAATCATGGGCCATTGATGATGATGATTTCCTGATGTGCGTGTGCTTGCCCTTTAAGGACGGGCACGAGCGTGCGCTCGAAGCCTACGGGACACAGCAGAACGGAGTGGAAGTGAGTGCTGGCATCTCCTAGGAAGGAGATGGGGACCAGCTCTCACAGATCCTTGGCTGCGGGCGTCGGGAGGGGTGTAAACCCGACGGCCCGTGGCCATGGACGCTACAGTATCCCCCCTCTTCCGCTGTTGCAGAATCTCGAAAGGACCAAGGAACCTGGGAGCAAACTTGTATGAGGGTACCTTCAAGCGAATGTTCCGAGAGTACAGCCAGACTTTAGTACCCGGAAGATACTGAGGCGGTTCTCTTCTCTTTGTATCTGCCTTTCGCTTCATGCGATCGACTGCCAGAAAAATAGAGCACCGGGTCTGTTGCCAGATTTGCAGAAAATCTCCATATGCAGTGTCAGCAGCGGGTACCTGAGATGAAGTCGACACTGGAAGAGGGACTCTAGGATGTTGACTGTATACAATGTGAAATGGAGTGGAAGTGGTGGACTCACTTGTGTGGTTGTTGTATGAGAACTCGGCCCATGGAAGAAGCTGTACCCAGTTATCGTGCTGTGAAGAGATGAAGTGGCGGAGATAATTCTCCATGATCTGGTTGATCCTCTCAACTTGTCCATTGGACTGGGGGTGATAGGCTGAGGAAAAGTCCAAACTCACATCCAGGAGTTTACAGAGGGCTCTCCAGAACTTTGAGGTAAACCCAGCAGGATAGGATTGATAGCCTTAGTTAGTACCAGGAAGGTGATCTGTTCTGAGTGAAGAGCTCCGACCCGTAGTGTCAACGGCTCTGTGATGAGCATAATCGGATTGGGCAATGGTAGACCATTGACAGAGGCAACAGCCAGGTATCTCTCGAGACAGACTGTGGGTAGACTTAAACGATCCACTAGATCCTGCTGGATGATATTAGCAGCCGCTCCAGAGTCAAGATAGGCGGACGAAGGATGTGACGTCTCTCCGGAGACGATGGCCACAGGAATCGATAATTTGGGAGAGGTTTTAACGTTTGGAGAAGTTCCACCTAGAGTTGCCTCTCCAACCAACCCTAGGTACTAAGGTTTCCCGGTTTCTGTGGGCATTGGTGCACAAAATGACCTTTAAGGCCACAATACATACATAGTCCAGAGGAGCGTCTGCACGGCTTCTTCTGTTCAGATAACCGGACTCTGTCTACCTACATGGGTTCTTCAGGTCACGCACTAAGGGAAGGCAATAGTGGTCTCTGCACCGAGGGTGCTGGTCTGTGGACACTGCTCTCCTGTCGAACCTCTTAAGTGCGCTCCCGGATTCTCATATCAACCCGGGTGGCTAACAGGATGAGGGCATCCAAGGTAGAAGGAAGGTCGCGGGCTGCCAGTTCGTCCTTGATGTGAGAGGACAGACCCTGCCTGAAGGTCGCCACCAGTGCCTCATTGTTCCATGCCAGCTTGGCTGCCAGGGTACGGAAGGAGATAGCATACTCCCCTACTGTGGAACCCTCTTGCTTGAGGGTCAACAGAGTAGCTGCGGCAGAGGATGTTCGACCCGGCTCCTCGAACACGGCACGAAAGGAATGCAGGAACAAGACTAGGTCCGAGGATACAAGTCCTTGTTGCTCCAAGATTGGGTTCGCCCATGCGAGGGCCTTGCCAGTGAGGGGGGAGACAATAAACGCCACTTTGGCCTCCTCGGAGGGGAAGAGATGAGCCCGTAGCCTAAAATAAACCGTGCATTGGTTTATAAATTCTCTACATGCTCTGGGATCACCATCGTAGCGAGGAGGAAGAGGCAGAGGAACTGTGGATCCGGAACAAATAGGAGGAGTAACGGGCAGTGGCACAGTAACAGCTTCAGGAGGAAGAACCGGAGGTGGAACAGTGAGTAGATCCAGATGGACCAGGATGGAATTCACAGCCTCAAGGAGTTGATCCTGACGTGTGCGTAGGTCATGCATCTCCATCTGTATCTTCTAGACTGCGGTCTTGGGCTGGCCAGCGGGTTCCATGGCCTGAGCGTACTGTCACGGTCACAGGGTATGTGGACCCACAAGGCCGCTCTGCCGTAGTGGAGAGGCAGCTGACCAGGTCACAGTCTATATGAAAGTCAATAGTTTGGGTACCTGAACTAGTCCAGAAGGTGGCTGTGGCTTCAGCACGGATGGAGGCCGGTGCAGCAAGTAGCGCCAGACGTGGCGGGCGGTATCCGATGTGGCAGAAAACATTGGACGTGGCAGAAGACACTGGACGTGGCAGAAGACACTGGATGTGGCAAACGACAGCAGGTGCAGTAGACACGACTCCAAAACACTGGTAGGCACAGGAACAAGAACAATACGGGATACAGGAACAGGTAACAGGACACGGGTAACAACTGGAACGCAAAACACTAAGGGACCATTTGCAAGACAGACTGGGATAAACTAACAATGCTCAGGCAAGGATCAGAAGGGCTGGGGCCTTCTTATAGGCCAGGAAATCATGGTGATGATTTCCTGATGCGTGCGCGCCGGCCCCTAAAAGGGAATGTGTCGCTAGAAAAAAACAAAACTTTTCTTAGTTAAACAGTTAGTATATAAATGATTACACATTATTTAAATTTTTTTTTTTTTTTCACAAGTCAGGAAATATTATAAATTAGATTCTAATTTATAACATTTCCATGTGCTGGTCACTAGAGGGAGCAATTCCCAAAATTGCAGGATTGGCATGTGGTACAGCAACCTCATTGCTTTATGCTGCAAAATTGGAAAAGACACACTCACTCTAGTGTCCTCACACAATCCCCCCTCCTTTATCCTGGCTAGTGCCAGGAGAAAGGAGGGGGTTGAATGTTCAAACCTCCTACACTGTGTGCCGCCATTTTTTGAGCGAATGCACAGTGTAGGAGGATTAGATACAGTGATAATCACACAGTATAACACGAACATACACACACATCACATACACAAACATAACTTACCTGCTCCTGCCGCCGCCGCTGCCTCCGCTGCCTCCGCTCCTAGTTCTTGCGTCTGGACATATGGCCGGAAGCCGCAACCGGACGTCGTCATCTTACTGTCCGGCCGCGGCTTCCGGTCCACATGAAAATGGCGCCGGATGTCGCTCTGCCAAAGACCTTCCTTTTGGTCTGTGTGGGAGCGGCGCATGCGCCGTTCCCACACAGATGGCGTACGCTATAGTGAATGGAACGGCTCCCGTTTGCATTCTCTATGGGGATGTATGTGCCGTATTCCATCTCTGTATGTGTCGTTAATCGACCCATACAGAGATGAAAAACAAAATGTCAGCCCCCATAGAGAAGTAAAAGAAAGAAAAAAGAAAAAAGTGCAACACAAAAACACAAATAAATAAAATTTATTTTAATGACATACTAAAAGCAGTAATATATAAAAAAAAAGGACGGGCACGAGCGTGCGCGAGCGCACCCTACGGGACACAGCAGAATGGAGCGGAAGTGAGCGCTGGCGTCTCCTAGGAAGGAGATGGGGACCAGCGCCAACGGATCCATGGCTGCGGGCGTCGGGAGGTGAGTAAACCCGACGGCCCGTGGCCATAGACTCTACAGTATTTATGTACTGAGCTTGGTTCTAGTGCTGTATTTATGTACAGAGCCTGGTTCTGCTGCTTTATTTATATACTGAGCTTGGTTCTGGTGTTGTATATGCATACATACATATATATATATATATATATATATATATATATATATATATACAGTAAAGGAAACAAGTATTTGATCCCTTGCTGATTTTGTGAGTTTGCACACTGTCAAAGACATGAACAGTCTAGAATTTTTAGGCTAGGTTAATTTTACCGGTGAGAGATAGATTATATTTAAAAAAAATAAGAAAATCACATTGTCAAAATTATATATATTTATTTGCATTGTGCACAGAGAAATAAGTATTTGATCCCTTTGGCAAACAAGACTTAATACTTGGTGGCAAAATCCTTGTTGGCAACCACAGCAGTCAGACGTTTTTTGTAGTTGATGATGAGGTTTGCACACATGTTAGATGGAATTTTGGCCCACTCCTCTTTGCAGATCATCTGTAAATCATTAAGATTTCGAGGCTTTCGCTTGGCAACTCGGATCTTCAGCTCCCTCCATAAGTTTTCGATGGGATTAAGGTCTGGAGACTGGCTAGGCCACTCCATGACCTTAATGTGCTTCTTTTTGAGCCACTCTTTTGTTGCCTTGGCTGTATGTTTCGGGTCATTGTCGTGCTGGAAGACCCAGCCACGAGACATTTTTAATGTCCTGGTGGAGGGAAGGAGGTTGTCACTCAGGATTTGACGGTACATGGCTCCATCCATTCTCCCATTGATGCGGTGAAGTAGTCCTGTGCCCTTAGCAGAGAAACACCCCCAAAACATAATGTTTCCACCGCCATGCTTGACAGTGGGGACGGTGTTCTTTGGGTCATAGGCAGCATTTCTCTTCCTCCAAACACGGCGAGTAGAGTTAATGCCAAAGAGCTCAATTTTAGTCTCATCTGACCACAGCACCTTCTCCCAATCACTCTCAGAATCATCCAGATGTTAATTTGCAAACTTCAGACGGGCCTGTACATGTGCCTCCTTGAGCAGGGGACCTTGCGGGCACTGCAGGATTTTAATCCATTACGGCGTAATGTGTTACCAATGGTTTTCTTGGTGACTGTGGTCCCAGCTGCCTTGAGATCATTAACAAGTTCCCCCCGTGTAGTTTTCGGCTGAGCTCTCACCTTCCTCAGGATCAAGGATACCCCACGAGGTGAGATTTTGCATGTCCCAGATCGATGTCGATTGACAGTCATTTTGTATGTCTTCCATTTTCTTACTATTGCACCAACAGTTGTCTCCTTCTCACCCAGCGTCTTACTTATGGTTTTGTAGCCCATTCCAGCCTTGTGCAGGTCTATGATCTTGTCCCTGACATCCTTAGAAAGCTCTTTGGTCTTGCCCATGTTGTAGAGGTTAGAGTCAGATTGATTAATTGAATCTGTGGACAGGAGTCTTTTATACAGGTGACCATTTAAGACAGCTGTCTTTAATGCAGGCACCAAGTTGATTTGGAGCGTGTGACTGGTCTGGAGGAGGCTGAGCTCTTAATGGTTGGTAGGGGATCAAATACTTATTTCTCTGTGCACAATGCAAATAAATATATATAATTTTGACAATGTGATATTTTTTTTTTTTTATATAATCTATCTCTCACTGGTAAAATGAACCTAGCCTAAAAATTCTAGACTGTTCATGTCTTTGACAGTGGGCAAACTTACAAAATCAGCAAGGGATCAAATACTTATTTCCTTCACTGTATATATATATATATATATATATATATATATATATACACACACACACATGTATATATATACTGAGCTCGGTTCCTGTGCTGTATTTATGTGCTCAGCATTGTTCTGGTGCTGTACTTATGTACTGAGCTTGGTTCTGGTACTGTATATATATGTACTGAGCTTGGGTCTGGTGCTGTATATATGTACTGAGTTTAGTTCTGGGGCTGTATATATATGTACTGAGCTTGGTTCTGGAGCCGTATATGTCAGAGCTTGGTTCTGATGCTGTAATTATATAGGATATATTTATAAGAAAAAAATTGCAGGGCAGATGGAATCGTTTTCAATTCATTGTCTATTTAATGGGAAGCTGTCATGTAGTTTTAACCACTTGAACCGCCACCATGCAGTAATACATGACCTGACAATATTTCCAAACATTCCCCTGTATTTTTTATTTCAGATGCAGCAAAATCTATAAAATCAACTTTCAAAACGGCGCGCACTATATGCTAATTACTCATTAAAGGGTCATGGGGCGGTGCCGCTATCCTTAAGAGTCTGAGTCCTGCCTCCAAACCCACCTTTCCGTGCTTGATTGTCATCTCCCTGGCTGTTATACATCACTACCAGTCTCCTCCAACTTTCTTGGATGCACCATTGCCTTGTGCTATTTCGGCACGCAGCTTTCAGCGAGGTGTACTCTTCCCGGCTTCGTCACTGCACGCCAGGGGAGTGCAAGACAACGGTGCAGCCGCAAGAATTGGAGGAGGATGGTAGTGATGTAGAACAGCCAGGGGGATGTCAATCAAAATCTGGGGGTGCCATTTTAATTTTCACCTCAGGCAGCAGAAAAGCTAGAATCGGCCCTGCTGAGAGCACACAGCACAGCTCTGACATCACATCTGATAGTAGGAGAGGAGAAAGAAAAATGAAGACCAATCACTACCCAGGTTGGAACCAAATAATAGAGTCGTTGTTCTTTAATGGGAAAGGTTTTTATTTATCTCCAACTAATAACGCGTTTCTAGGCAGAATACTTCTTCAGATAGATGGTATACCACACCTGGAAGAGCTTAATAATTTGCATCAGCAAGAATGGAGACAGAATTTTTACATTTACAAAAAGCAGAAAAGGGAAGCAAAAAGACCCTAAATATCTGTCATTACTGACTGCACAACCTGTAATATACAACTACCACTGTCAGGCAAATATAATATCATATAGAACATGAGAGAACTGAAACGTTCCTGAACACATGTATTATTGTGGCGGAGGTAATAATGATTAGGGTCATGTTATTGATGCCATACCTTATTGCATTTATGAATATAGACACTGTATCCAGAAGGTGTGAAATGTTGAACTGGAAAGTTACCATGAATGTGATCTTCAACAAGAGAAAAATAGAAACATTTTTATATTATTGTTTCAGCAGTTTTACAGATTCACTATCCAGCGTTAATAGTACCGCTACACTGTCTTACGGTTCTTTCCAGCTAGGATTCACCAAGAAAAATATTGACATGTTTCTATGTTTCTTTTTTCTTATAAGATAACCTTTATAATATTCTACTGAAATATGGTGATGTCAGAGTGAACTGACCCTACTTCATAGATCATTGGAAGTTGCATGACGATGCCAGACAGACCCTTTCATAGCAAAGATTTTTCTATCTTTTTGGAAATGTGTTTTTCGCCAACATAGTATAGGACTGTATCCTTCAAGTATCCTCTTGTTTTCTATGAGTCAGACGTATGCCAAAGTGTCTCCTTTTGACATATGTTTTGTGTAATATGTCAAGGATACCTTAATTTAGTATAGGCAATGTCATAGAGCTTTACTCTATGCTAAAATAAGTATACTGTATCTAACATACACAGGAGAAAAGGAAGAAGTAGGCAAATGTGTGGCATACTTTGGCATAAGTTTTTGTCACACATTTTATTTTGGTATAAGTTGGTTAAGTTCACATCAAACAAGCCAAATTTTCCCAGTAGTGAGCCCTTCAAATGGATCTGACATCAGAATATGCAGTCCAATTTAAGGGCAGCATATTATCATGACAGATCTTATTAGCTATTATACAAAAAGTACAAAAAAACAAATATTGTATTGTGTGCATAATAGTCGAGAAGGAACAATACAGCGGACTCATAGTTATAAGTCCACTGTATTCATGAGTCCGGCGCTCCCCGCCTTTCCCCATACCAATTATTGACAGCTGTCACATATCTGCCTGTACACTGTAGATTGCATGAACTATTTGGCCACCTTTTATTTAGATATAACTGTATTAACTTACCGATTCACCCCTTTTTAGGAAGGGGTATCCAACTTTACATGCAAAATCGGTATCTGACTCACAGCTCACTTTTGGCTTATCCTGTGATAAAAGAAAAGTAAGGGTCAATGATTAGATGAGAAAGCTTTTCTTCCTAAAAATAAAAAATGCCACTAAATATACCGTATATTCATAACTTGTTCTTCTTTTGCCTAGTTGTTAAAATTCAACTCTTTTAGTTTGTCTTATCTGTCACCCAGATTTCCAGGCAGCTTAGTCATACAGTGACATATCCTTTCTGCTCTTCCATTACTGCATCTCTAGACATTTTTGGCCGAGGACATGATAGGGGACTTATAGGACATTTTCTCTGTGGAATAATAGAATTTGTATAGTTTACCTCTAGTCCAGCTAGTATAATATTTGGAGAATATTTCATTGTTACAGTAGGGTTATATGCACTGTCCCAGTTGTTCCTTAATGTCACAGTTAAGTTGAACTTGTCCTTGTTATATTTCACAACTGTCTGGTTAAAACTAGAAAAAAAAAAATAGAAAACATGAATCAGATAAAGACAGTGACACTGTATTTTCCAAATTCTTACATTTGAACACCCAGAGGTGTAACGTGAATTTCCTTGCCCAAAAGCAAAATCTGTAATGAGGCCCCCCACCTACCATGGGCCTTATTTGTGGCAGAAGAGCAGTTGGACACACTTAAGCACCAGGGCGGGATACAACTGCTATCTCAGCACCTCCAATAGCTAAGCGCCAGAAAAAAATGTAACATTTGGCATGCAGTTATAGTAGTACAGTGATCTACAAATTGGTACCCTGCATAGTTTCCAGTAACCCCTATTGTATGATTTGTTATTGTATTTTTTGTTCATTTTTTTCACGTTGAAAAATATTCAATAAAAACAAATTGGATAAAACAATAAAAAAAAATCCTGTTCATTGTAACTTTTTAATCTTTTTCTTTATAGATTTTTTTAGTGATGCATAAAATTATACCAGTTTGTATAAAATGTTATTTATGCTTTAAAATATCTTTTTTATTGGTTATGATACACAAACAAGAAATCACAATAAACATATACATATCTTAACCCCTCCCCGCACCTTGGCGTTAATGCACGTCCAGGTGAGCAGTAACTTCGCGCACCTGGACATGCAGTTACGTCCGCGCTTTAACAGTTAACCGCCGCATGGCACTACACCGCAGCGGCGGTTAACTGTGCAGGGTGTCTGCCCTGCTCTCCGTGTTGTCGATCAGCGGCCCGTCGCCTCTGATTTTGCCAATTAATCCCTTAGATGCGGCGGTCGATTGCAATCACTGAATTTAAGGAGTTCAGAGCAGATCGGCTGCCCCCACATGCATTTGCGGGGGCTGACAATGATTGTCGTGCAACCGGAGCCCAGACAATGCCATGTACGGAAGCCTAGGAAGACAGTTAGAATGCATTACACTACGTAGGTAGTGTAACGTATTCCAGCAGCGATCAGAGCTACAAGCCTTCAAGTCCCCTAGTGGGACAAGTAAAAAAAAAAAGGTAATAAAATTGTTTTAAAAAAGTGTAAAAATACAAGTTATAAGTTACATTAAAAAAAAATGCTTTTTTCCCTATAAAAAGTATTTTATTATTGGAAAAAAAACTGAACACGTTAAAAAAGTACACATATTTGGTATCACCGTTTTCGTAACGAACCAAACTATAAAACTATAATATTATTTTTCCCGCACGCTGAACACCCCAAAAAAAAAGGAAAAAAACAATGCTAATCACTATTTTTTGCTCACCACCCCTCCCAAAATCTAGAATAAAAAGTGATCAAAAAGTCGCATGTACCCCAAAATAGTACCAATAAAAACTACAACCCGTCCCAAACAAAACAAGCCCTTACACAGCTTTTTTGACTGAAAAATAAAAAAGTTATAGCTCTAAGAATATGGTGACAAATAAAAAATGTTTTTATAAATAAGTGATTTTTTTTGCGCAAACGCTGCAAAACATAAGAAAACTATATACATATGGTATCGCCGTAATTGTATCGACCCGCAGAATAAAGTAAAATTGTCATTTATAGCCCACGGTGAACGTCGTAAAAAAAAAAAGAATAAAAAGCATTGGCAGAATTGCTGGTTTTTGGTCACTTTGCTTGCCAAAAAATGGAATAAAAAGTGATCAACAAAAAATCGTATGTACCCTAAAATGGTATCAATGAAAACTACAGATTGTCCCGCAACAAATAAGCCATCACACAGTTCCGGTGAAGAAAAAATAAAGATGTTCTGTCTCTCAGAATATGACGATGCAAAATGTGGCACCATTTATCAGTGCGACACCGGCCACACATTTGCGGATTATTATTTATTTACCCCATTGTTATACCCTCTTATTATGCCCCTAGTGTACTCCACACAGATTACATATGCCCCCACATTATAAACTGAAACACCAGCAAAACGCCAAACAGAACTACTTCCAAGCTAAATCTGCGCTCCAAAAGCCAAATGCCACTCCCTCCCTTCTGAGCCCTACAGCGTGCCCAAACAGCAGTTTACGTCCACAGATCTGGCATCGCCATACCCGGGAGTACTAGGTTAATATTTTATGAGGTATTTGTCCTCAGTGGCACAAACTGGGCATAACATATAGTGCAATAAAATGGCATATCAGTGGAAAATGTTAATTTTCACTCTGCACCATCCGCTGCGCATTAACCCCTTCGCACACCACGACTTAATAGCATGTCGTGGTGTGTGGGGTAATGTATGGAGTGGGCTCACACGCTGAGCCCGCGCCATACACTGCGGGTGTTAGCTGTGTATTACAGCTGACACCCGGGACTAACGGTCAGGAACAGCGATCGCGCTGTTACAGGAGCCTTTAAAAATGACAATATACTGAAATACATTAGTATTGCAGTGTACTGTACCAGCTATCTACTGATTGCTGGTTCAAGTAATTGAAATAAATATTTAAAGTAAAAAAAAAAAATATTTTCCCATTTTTTCTCTAGAGTAAAGTAAAAAATAAAAAAAAATACACAAAATTGGTATCGCTGTGTCTGTAGAAGTCTGAACCATTACAATATACTATTATTTAACTCGCACGGTGAACGCCTTGAAAAATGAAGAATTTAAAACGGCAAAATCACAGTTTTTTGGTCACCTTGGCTCTACCAAAAAATGGTATAAAAAGTGCTCAAAAAGTTGTATGTACAAAAAAATGGTACCAATAAAAACGACAGATTGTCCCGCAAAAAAATAAACCCTCACATCGCTCAATCCCCAAAAAATAAAACAAGTTATGCCTCTCGGAATAGTTTTTACTTTGTAAAAGTAGTAAAATATAAAAAAACAAAACTATAGAAATTTGGTATCACCGTAATCGTATTGAGTCGCAGAAAAAGTTGTCGTTTTTACTGCACGGTGAAAGCACTAAAAACAAAACCCAAAAAACAATGAAGGAATCACAGTTTTTTCCGATTTCAGTCTGCAAAGAATGTTATTTTCAGTTTCCCAGTACATTAAATGGTACTTTAAATGGTGTCAATTAAAACTACAACTCCTCCCGCATGAAATAAGCCCTCACATGACTCTATTGATGGAAAACTAAAAAAGTTATGGCTCTTGAAAAACGGGGAGGGAAAAACTAAAAAGAAAAAGAAAAAAATGGATCAGTCCGGAAAGGGTTAATTAATTTCTAACGATAAAACATGTATGACCACATGTGGGGTATAGCTGTACTCGGGAGAAATTGCTTTACAAATGTTGGGCGACTTTTTCCTCCATTATCCTTTGTGAAAATGAAAAAAATTCAACAATTTAGTGGAAATAATGTTGATATTCATTTTCACGGCCTAATTCTAATAAGTTCTGCGAAAGACCTGTGGGGTCTAAATGCTCACTATACCCCAAGAAAGATTCCTTAAGTAGTTGGTGTAGTTTCCCAAATGGGTTCACTTTTTGGGGGCTTCCACTGTTTTGGACTCTCAGGGGCCTTGCAAGTGCGACATGGCCTCTGCAAACCATTTCAGCTAAATTTGAGCTCCAAAAGCCAAATAGCGTCCTTCCCTTCTAAACACTGCTGTGAGTCCAAACAGTCAGTAGTTTATTACCACATATGGCGTATTTCTGTAATCGGGAGAAATTGTTTTACAAATGTTGGGGTTCTTTTTCTTCTTTATTCCTTGTAAAAATTTAAAATGTAGATTTTCACCTTTACAGACTAATTCCAATGAATTCAGCAAAACAACTGTAAGGTCAAAATGCTAACTATACCCCTAGAAAAAATTCTTAAGGGGTGTAGTTTCCAAAATGGGGCCATTTGGGGGGGGGGGGGGGTTCCACTGCTTTGGTCCTTGCAGTGCATTGCAAACGCGACATGGCACTGAAAACTATTCCAGCAAAATCAGAAATCCAAAATCCAAATGGTGCTCCTTCCCTTCTGAGCCCTGCTGTGCGTCCAAACAACAGTTTATGACCACATATGGGGTATTGCTATAATCAGGAGAAATTGCTTTACATATGTTGGGGTGTTTTTTCTCCTTTATTCCTTGTAAAAATTAAAAATGTCTACGTTTTTTCAGAAAAACTGTGGGTTCAAAATGCTCCCTATACCCCTACATAAATACCTTGAGGGGTGTAGTTTCCAAAATGAGGTAACTTTTGGGGGGTCTTTACTGTTTATGTACCACAATACCTCTTCAAACCTGACATGTTGCTTAAAATATATTCTAAGAAAATGGAGGCCCCAAAAATCCACTAGGTCCTCCTTTGCTTCTAAGGCCTGTGTTTCAGTCCATTAGCACACTAGGGCCACTTGTGGGATATTTCTAAAAACTGCAGAATCTTGGCAATAAATATTGAGTTGCATTTCTTGGATAAAACCTTGTGTGGTACAAAAAAAAAATGTATTACAAATTAATTTTGGAAAAAAAATAAAATTAAATTTATACATTTCACCTCTACTTTGCTTTAATTCCTGTGAAACGCCTAAAGGGTTAAAACACTTTATGAATGCTGTTTTGAATATTTCGAGGGGTGCAGTTTTCAAAATGGGGTGATTTATGGGGACTTTCTAATATATAAGGCCCTCAAAGCCACTTCAGAACTGAACTGGTCCCTGAAAAAATAGCCTTTTGAAATTTTCTTGAAAATGTGAGACATTGCTGCTAAAGTTCTAAGCCTTGTAACATCTTAGAAAAAGAAAAGAATGTTCAAAAAATTATGCAAACATAAAGTAGACATATGGGAAATGTAAACTAGTAACTATTTTGTGTGGTCACGAGTGATCATCATCACCACTCAGTAATGTGTCTGTCTTATGTCAGATTTATGGTAAGGCCTCTTGCACACTTCCTTTGGCTGTTGTACGGCCGTTAATGATGGATCCATGAAACATGGACGGCTTCTGTGTGCAGTCCGTTATTTCACGGACCAAATCAATGAAAAGGCCTAGACTGCTCCGTCAAAAACGGACAGGAGTAGGACCTGTCCTATTTTTGACGGAACGGACAAACGGTTCCCTTAAAACAACAGAAGTGTGCATAGCCCCATTGAAATGCATGTGTCAGGGTGCTTGCTATCTGTTAAAAAAATGGATAGCACCCTGGCAAAAATAACTGAAGTGGGCATGAGGCCTTACAGATTCCAAGGAAACCAAAAGTTCTGTGCTTTGTAATGGAGTGCTGCAAATCCACAGAGAAAAAAGGACCAAACGGCGCTGCTCGTGAAGAATGTCAGATGGAATATAATATATAAATAAATAGTAAATTTATTGAGAAGGAGTAGGCTACGCGTTTCGATGCCGGACCGGCGTCTTCATCAGGCCAATGTATACAGTGCGGTAGTTGCACGTTTATATACATGGAGGAAGTAAAAGTGAATTGGCTAGGAATTTAGAAAAAAAACGCCAACATGGGCGGGTCAGAGGTCAGACAAAACAAGTTATACAAGCGTTTACATGATGTTTACAAAACATGTTAAAATGACTATAACATAAAACCATAATTGTATTAAAATGCCTCTAACGAAAAAAAAAACAAATTTGACCATTTATGACAGCATTAACATTTTTTTAGGGAAGAATATGTATATATGTGTATATATAAAATGACAATCAAGTACTCACATGACTGATATAGAGAAAAAAAGGGGGGAGGGGGGGAAAAATTAATCTAAAGGGGAACGAAAAAATATATTTAACTATGTATACAAGGATACGTGTATATATATCGGCTGGTTTCTAAACAAAACGGCTGGTGAACCGCAGGGTTGAACCGCAAACAGTTCAACACGTGGGACATGAGCCGCACGGTGGAACGCAAAATTGCAGGAATGATAGATATAGGCCGATTTGAGAACGAATCGGCTGATGGAACGCAAAATGGACCGCAAACAATTAGTCACGTGAGACGTGGGCCGCATGATGGCCCGCAAGACAGCAAGGATCCAAGGGCGATTGGACGAGAGCAGACTACGTAAGTAAAAAGATTTTTTCAAAGGTTTTTTTCAAGTTACTTAATAATATATGTATCAGAAGTTACATTTCGGACCGTGACAATATAAGATCGGTAATAGATATATGACAATTGTCATATATCTATTACCGATCTTATATTGTTTAGAAACCAGCCGATATATACACACGTATCCTTGTATACATAGTTAAATATATTTTTTCGTTCCCCTTTAGATTAATTTTTTCCCCCCCTACCCCCTTTTTTTCTCTATATCAGTCATGTGAGTACTTGATTGTCATTTTATATATACACATATATATATATTCTTCCCTATAAAAATGTTAATGCTGTCATAAATGGTCAAATTTGTGTTTTTTTCGTTAGAGGCATTTTAATACAATTATGGTTTTATGTTATAGTAATTTTAACATGTTTTGTAAACATCATGTAAACGCTTGTATAACTTGTTTTGTCTGACCTCTGACCCGCCCATGTTGGTGTTTTTTTTCTAAATTCCTAGCCAATTCACTTTTACTTCCTCCATGTATATAAACATGCAACTACCGCACTGTATACATTGGCCTGATGAAGACGCCGGTCCGGCGTCGAAACGCGTAGCCTACTCCTTCTCAATAAATTTACTATTTATTTATATATTATATTCCATCTGACATTCTTCACGAGCAGCGCCGTTTGGTCCTTTTTTCTCTGTGGATTTGCAGTATTTCTTGACAACAAACTTGGTTTGTTTGTGCACGGATCTGGCAGCAGCTCTTTTACGTTTGTGACATCTAACCGGTGTCCATAACCCTAGGTGAGCAAATTTCTCTATTATTGCCCCTTGGTTTTATCGCTCTTATTTTGCACTATGTGGCGCCGTGTCTGTTTTATCTGCTTTTAGCTTGTAATGGAGTGGACCAGTTACCCTGCAGGCCCAGGCAACGACTCTAAAGTTGGGAGAAGGGTGAGAGAGGTGGGAAGACCATCCTATACCTTAAGGCTACATTCACACGAGCGTGACAGATTTACACGTGAAAAAAATGCACGTAAATCTGTCTGTGTGTGCTGCGTTATGCATCTGTGTGCTTTGCGAGTGGCATGTGTTTTTCACCCACTCACAAAGCACATTTTTTTTGCTTGATGCGCAAATCTCGCACCGCACACAGATGTGCATCCGCATGCGGTGCATGGTTTTCACGCACCCATTCACTTCAATGGTCGCACCAATATAGTACATGCAGTGAGTTTCACGCAGCAGACTTTACAGGGGGGGAAGTTTTGGAAATTAGTTTTTCATATCGGGCTAGAGGTCTGTTCAGGTCACCTTGCAAGATAATATTGCGTAGAATGGCATTTATCTGTGAGCCTATAAGGTGGGATATTTGAGTGTTCCTATTTTTTTTTTTGTGTCAGTTCATTTAAAGTGGGGATACATCTGTGTGCCAGGGCCTCAGAGAGGTCTAGTTGACATTGTATAAGAGAGGATGGGACTGATGGCAAGAATATTATGTCTCCTGGGTTTCACAAATCGCGTAACTGTTAAAGGGGGGAGGAAAAGGGAATGATGAATTCATTCTACTTAAAAGAATCCCAGAAATGGCATGTGGCTAATGTCAGGATATTAAGTTTCCCTCCTGGTGAGGAAGGGTTGGGAATTTATTAACATGAAAAAGAATAAAGTGTAGTTCAGCGGAAATGCATTATTTGGTGTGCGAATATGTAATCCAATCGATCACCCTAGCTAAATTGCATCATAATTTTTACATAGGTCTTGGAGACCTATGCCTCTCTTCCTATAATGCAGGGAGAGTATTTTGTAAGCAATATGTGGTCTATTTTTCAGTCAGATAAATTGGAATATCATTCCAGGCATAGCCGCAATATTACAGGAGTGTTAGGATATTGGGAGGAACTGGAGGAGATACAATATCTTGGGCATTTCTTTAATCATATTTTTTTATGTGAACGACAGGTACCATGAGTCGCTTATCTTTTGTATTTTAAGGAGTAATTGAACCTAGTTCAATTGAAAGAGATCAGAGAGATTAGTCGGTATTTGATTTGGGAGGACCACACGTAGCGGTTACTCCTCTGTATGTGCAATAGTGATCGGGGTGACAAGGAGATATTAATAGCTTGTGATGTGGCGGGGTCAGATATAAAAAGGTCGTTTGTCCGATCTTAACACCTTTAATATTTGTGTCCTGTCGAATAGCTTGTAAAATAGTTTCCATTGTTAACACAAACAGAATAGAGGGTAAGCAACAACCCTGTCTGGTGCTGTTTCTAATATCGAAAGCGGGAAAGTAGGTGGCATTAACCAGAATATTGTGTACATTGAGAAATTAGTAAGAAAGAAAAAGCAACATTTTTGTAGGGTGCGTTTCATATAGGGCCAATTTACTCAGCATCAGTGCTGAGAAGAACCAATGGCAGAGAGCATGTTTTAGTGTAGGAGACATGTTTTAGTGTAGGAGGCACATTTTCCTTACTCTTTATATTGGGGACAAAACAGACTTAATCTGAGTGTATCAGATCAGATAGCACTGGTTTGATCCAAAGATCTAACATTTTCACAAAATACTTGATGTCCATGTTGAGAAGGGAGATGAGCCTATAGTACCCACATAGTGCAAGATCTTTACTTGATTTGCGAATTAGCCAAATTTCGACCTATCAATTGTTTAGGGAATAGCTTCCTCTTGAATATTTTATTATATAAATGTAAAAAGTAAGTAATACCTCTTTCAACAATGAATAGTAGTAAGAATGGAAATCATCTGGTCCCGGGCATTTTCTTTTAGGAGTACCTTGTAGTGCGTCTGTAAGCTCTTTCATAGTAAATGGCTTAAGGAGAAGTGCCGGCTGTTCATGGTATGAAGATAAAAGGACGAAAAAGTTTCCTCGGCACATCGATAAAATATAAGAAAAAGCTTTAATCGTGCATCTCAATTACAATCCAGGGAGGGCACAGGTTAAGCGCGTGAAGCTTACGCGTTTGTAACAAGTCTGTTGTTACTCATATTATACATAGCATATTCAGTGCATGTGTTTTAAAACCATAATTAACCAATCCTGACACCTTTCTTCATATAACTCCACATAAATGTTGAAGTACACACAGGTTTCTTATATTAGAGAATCACAATATATATACATTCGTACATACAAAAAACGTATTAAATATTTATATATTTTTTTTGTTTGGCAATAAGTTGTACAAAGGAAATATGTTGTCAAATATAACATTATGGTAATATATATAGATGAAAACACATATTTAAAAAAGACTTGTGTTTGTTCTAATTAGTTTGGATGTACAAATCAGTTATAATAATATTTAAGTCAGTATGGCAGCAACTATATTTTAGTTTATACAATGACATGTTTTTCGTTTATGGATGACTTGCTCCGACGAAATATGTTCCAAAGAATGTTCCAAAATGTACTGTCTTAAACATATAGACGAGAACAGAACATATGTAAAAAAGAGAGAAAAACACATATTCTAGAACAGTGCCGATGACAAAAAAAAATCAAAGATGAAATACTCAGTGTGCCAGGCAACATGAAAGTTGTATAACACAAACTGTTATAATTGTATGTGACCGAAACCAATTAATCAGTTAATTCAACTTACATTTCATTGTGACCCTTATTCCTGAATTTTTTTGGAGAGATGATCCATCTGTGGTGCATATGAGGGGACTGAACACCAGCTGGGGTGGGGTGCACAAAGGAGAGTGCACAACCTCTGAACACCAGCTAGGGGGAATTGCACACAGGAGAGATTGTGGCTTCTGAATACCAGCTTGAGGTGGGTGCACATAGGAGAAACAGCAACTACTAAACACCAGATTTGGGGGGGGGGGGGGGGTGCACATAGGAGAGACTGTGGATACTGAACACCAGCTTGGAGGGGTGCACATAAGAGAGACCACGGCTACTTACCATCAGCTAGGGGAAATTGCACACAGGAGGGACCGTGGCTTATGAATACCAGCTTGAGGTGGGTGCACATAGGAGAGTCAGCAGCTACTGAACGCCAGATTTAGGGGGTGCACAAAGGAGAGACCACGGCTACTGAACACCAGCTTAGGCGGGTACTCATAGGAAAGAGAGCTGCCACCTTTTGCTTACTTTTCTTTTACAGAGCGGGTACTCAACTTTAGGAAAGGGACCAGTGCTGCATTGTGCACTTGCCAAGTGTTCAGCAGCGACAAACACAATGAAGCAATGCCCTCTCTCATGATCTGCGTCGCCAAGTGGATAATGAAGAGCTGCTCTCACTCCCTGTGTTTAGCGCCAGCAAACTCACAACAGCG
This sequence comes from Rhinoderma darwinii, assembly GCF_050947455.1. Lineage (NCBI taxonomy): Eukaryota > Metazoa > Chordata > Amphibia > Anura > Rhinodermatidae > Rhinoderma > Rhinoderma darwinii. The sequence continues at coordinate 585,656,029 of NC_134687.1, read as the reverse complement.
CTGGTCCCCAGGAGAGGGAAGTGTGCCAGCAAACCATGCCCAGTGTGCCGGCTGTGGCACATGCCGCGGGCCCCGTAGCAGCCGATACGGCTGCTACAGCGGTAGTTACGCCACTGGTTAGAGCTATGAGCTGTAGAGAAAACCATAGAAGACGAAACTTGGGAACAAGATGTTCTGGTATTATCCTGTAGAAGTGAAACTTGTGATTTCTTTTTTATGTAATAACTGCCCCTATTAAACATCTATTTTTTATAACCTCTCTGGGTCAGTCTTCTCTCCATGTCTTCACATTGGAAAGGAAATGTCATCTGAGCAAGCTCTTCTAGCTCTAACAAGTTCTCCCTGCTGTATTGATTTAACCCCTTAATAACCAGCCTATTTTAGACCTTAATGACCAAGCTATTTTTTAAGTTTTTCCATCGTCGCCTTCCAAGAGCTATAACTTTTTTATTTTTGCGTCTACATAGCTGTATAGCAGGGGCCTCAAGCACGTGGCCCGCGGGCCGCATGCGGCCCCTGGGCCTGTCATCTGCGGCCCGCGGGACACAGAGCCGCTAGTATCGGCTCTGCTCCGAGACTCTGGAATTCCCAGACATCGCTGTCCACATATGAACAGCGATGTCTGGGGCTTCCCCAGAGCGGTGTCCCGGGCAGAGTGCTAGTATCGGCTCTGCTCTGGGACGCTGTCGAATTCCCTGACATCGCTGTCCATGTTTGGACACACGATGTCTGGGGCTTCCCCAGAGCCGGAGTCCCGGGCAAAGCGCTAGTATCGGCTCTGCTCCGGGACTCTGTGGAATTCCCTGACATCGCTGCCCATATATGGACAGTGTGTCAGGGTCTTCCCCAGAGTGGAGTCCCGGGCAGAGCGCTAGTACAGGTTCTGCTCTGGGACTTTGTGGAATTCCCTGACATCGCTGCCCATATATGGACAGTGTGTCAGGGTCTTCCCCAGAGCGGAGTCCCGGGCAGAGCGCTAGTACAGGCTCTGCTCCGGGACTCTGTGGAATTCTCTGACATCGCTGTCCATACATCGACAATGATGTCAGGGGCTTCCCCAGAACAGGAATCCCAGTGATGTCAGGAGCACAGCCGGAGTCCCAGGAAGAGCCTACTAGCGCTCTGCCCGGGACTCCAGCTCTGCGGTTGCCTCTGACATCTCCGTCTATATATGGACAGTGATGTCAGGAGCAGAGCTGGAATCCCAGGCAGAGTGCCAGAAGCGGCTCTGCTCCGGGACTCCAGCTCTGTGCAAGCCCCTGACATCACTGTGGTAGCATCTGTGGAGGGCACTGTGGCAGCATCTGCGAAGGACACTGTGGCAGCATCTGCGGAGGGCACTGTGGCAGCATCTGCGGAGGGTACTGTGGCAGCATCTGCGGAGGGCACTGTGGCAGCATCTGCGGAGGGCACTGTGGCAGCATCTACGGAGGGCACTGTGGCAGAATCAACAGAGGGCACTGTGGCAGAATCAACAGAGGGCACTGTGGCAGCATCAACAGAGGGCACCGTGGCAGCATCAACAGAGGGTACTGTGGCAGCATCTACAGAGGGTACTGTGGCAGCATCTACAGAGGGCACTGTGGCAGCATCTACAGAGTGCACTGTGGCAGCATCTACAGAGGACACTGTGGCATTATCTTGGGGTGTGTTGCATTATCTACAGAGGGCACTGTGGCAGCATCTACAGAGGGCACTGTGGCAACATCTACAGAGGGCACTGTGGCAGCATCTACAGAGGGCACTGTGGCAGCATCTACAGAGGGCACTGTGGCAGCATCTACAGAGGGCACTGTGTCAGTATCTACAGAGGGCACTGTGGCAGCATCTACAGAGGACACTGTGGCATTATCTACAAGTGGGTGTGTGGCAGTATCTGCAGAGGACACTGTGGCATTATCTAGGGATGTATTGCATTATCTACAGAGGGCACTCTGGCATTATCTACAGAGGGCACTGTGGCCTTATCTACAGAGGGCACTGTGGCCTTATCTAGGGGTGTGTTGCATTATCTACAGAGGGCACTGTAGCAGCATCCATAGAGGGCACTGTGGCAGCATCCTCAGAGGGCACTGCGGCAGCTTCCACAGAGGGCACTGCGGCAGCATCCACAGAGGGCACTAGGGCAGCATCCACAGAGAGCACTAGGGCAGCATCCACAGAGGGCACTGCGGCAGCATCCACAGAGGGCACTGCGGCAGCATCTACAGAGGGCACTGTGGCAGCATCTACAGAGGGCACTGTGGCAGTATCTACAGAGGGCACTGTGGCAGCATCTACAAAGGACACTGTGGCATTATCTACAAGTGGGTGTGTGGCAGTATCTGCAGAGGACACTGTGGCATTATCTAGGGATGTATTGCATTATCTACAGAGGGCACTGCGGCAGCATCCACAGAGGGCACTGCGGCAGCATCCACAGAGGGCACTAGGGCAGCATCCACAGAGAGCACTAGGGCAGCATCCACAGAGGGCACTGCGGCAGCATCCACAGAGGGCACTGCGGCAGCATCCACAGAGGGCACTGCTGAAGGATCCACAGAGGGCACTGCGGCAGCATCCACCGAGGGCACTGCGGCAGCATCCACCGAGGGCACTGTGGCACTATCTAAAAAGGGGCTGCCCAATCTTGACATGTGTGCTAACTGAGCCGCCTGACTGCATTTAGCGACACTTAAACTGGAAAGCTGGATTGTTGAAATAAGCACGTGGAGAAATATCTCAAATTTTAAACCTAGCGGTATTATTATAGTAATGTAGTGTTATTATAGTAATGTAGTATTATTATTATTATTATTATTATTATTATTATTATTATTATTATTATTATTATTGTAATATAGTGTTATAGTAATTCAAACAACTAATTGATTAACAATAATTTTGTATTGTATCAAATTTGAAAGTAATGCGGCCCGTCAACTTCCCATTTTTTCTATATGCTGCCCAGTTACCCGGCCGAGTTTGAGACCCCGGCTGTATAAGGTCTTGTTTTTTCCGGGAAAAGTGTTGTGTTTTTTAATAGCACCATTCTGGGGTACATAGAATTTATCGATTTACATTTATTAACTGTTATTTGGAGAATAATAGAAAAAAACAGCAATTTTGCCACACTTTTTTGCGTCCTAAATTTACGCTGTTTACCCTGTGGTATAAATAACACAATTACTTTATTTAGCGTGTTGTTACAATTGCAATGATACAAATTGTGGTATAAATAACACAATAACTTTATTCAGCGGGTTGTTGGGATTGCAACGATACCAAATTTATATAGATTTTGTATGTTTTACTACTTTTACACAGTAAAAACTGTTTTTTATCCAAATTATTTGTTTTCGTGTATCCATATTTGAAGAGCCATAACTTTTTTATTTTTCCGCCAATGCAGCTGTATGAGGTTTCTGTAGTTTTTATTGGTACCATTTTGGAGTACATGTGACTTTTTTATCACTTTTTATTACATTTATTTTAAGGCAGGATTCACAGATTTATTTTATTTATTTTTTTAATTCTGTTTTTATTTATTTATCAAAGGTGAATGACAGAGAAATAAAACATTTCACGACTCTGTGATACATAGTTATGACATATGAGCACCAATGAAAATTATATAGACATAGAGAATACAAAAGAAAGAGCGTGAACCGGAAAGCAGAAGGGAAGAGGGGAGGGAAAGAAGGGTATTGAGGGGGAACTTATCCTCAGCATCCACCCCATAAGCAGACGTCTCGTAGGAGGAATACGTAAATACAATTACACACTATTGGGACAGTAGATCAAGATACTCTGAAGAATTCTCAAAGCTTACCCACGTGGACCATACTCGCATAAACTTATCATGAGTGTCCCGCAAGGAAGCCGTAAGCTCCTCCATCCGTTTCACTTCCTGGATCTTCTGAAACCAAAGGCGCACTGAGCGGGCCTCTACCTGTTTCCACATAGCCATAATGCAAGCACGTGCCGTGTTGATCAGATGTCGTACTATTGACTTCTTGTATGTGGAAATCGCGATGTCACACAGATGAAGCAGGAAGAAGCCCGGAGATCTGGGCAACGTGTAGTCAGTGAATCTAGTGAATTCCAGACCGTCTCCCAGAAAGTTGTTAAGCGCTGTCAATCCCAAAAGGTATGTAAGAGATCACCGACCCCCACCCCGGATCTCCAACACAAAGGAGACACCTCTGGATAAAATTTATGAAGCCTGTAAGGGACCCTGTACCATCTCGTCAGAATCTTATAGCCCACCTCCTGAATTCTACTTGATATAGAAGACTGATGAGTCATGGTATACAGTCGAGTACGCTCATCAGCGGTAATACTTATGTCAAGATCCGTCGCCCACTTAGCCAAGTATGATGAATGTGAATCTGCCGTTGGGGAATTTATGAGACTATAGTTTACCGAAAGGGTGTGACTGACCGTGCCCGACATTGTGCACAACGTTTCAAATGCTGTAAGATCACGTGAAAATTCGGATATAGGAGCAAGAGATAACAGAAAGTGACGGATTTGGGAGGACTGCCAAAGCGGAAGGTAGCCCGGATCCGCACTGTCTGCTAATTGAGATGTCGTCCTCCAACTGTCATTACTGATATAATGGCGTGCCTGCGTCTCCCCTGCTAGACGTTTGCGGGAGAATTGTCCAGGTTCACAAAGAGGGATTGCCTAATACTGGATATAGCGGTGACGGGGAGATTCGGAAATGTTTGAACGCAAGCGTCGCGACTCGCAGGTTGGGACCTATAAGAGAGTGCGATCTTGCCGATGCTGGGATCTGATCCAGTAGCCACGGGGCCGCTAAGAGAGGGAGGGATAGGAAGGATTGTTCCAACTTGACCCATGGTTTGGATCTGCCATGTGTACACCAATCTATAATACGCATCAAATGTGCCACCTGGTAATATCGATGAACATCAGGCAAGCCCAAACCTCCGTCAAATCTCGGGCGGGTCAGAGTCGTTCGTTCAATGCGTGCGGGTTTGTTCGACCAAATAAACTTGAGCATTAGAGAAGAGAGGGAGGTAAAGAAAAGACGCGGTATGTAGATTGGAAGTGCCTGAAAGAAGTGCAACAGCCGTGGCAACACATTCATCTTGAATATGGCGCAACGACCAAACCAAGTGAAGGTCCCTTTCGACCATCTTTCAAGATCTCCCTGAAGTGTTCGTAATATATGGGGATAGTTACATGCATAAAGGTGTGAGGGCCGACTTGTGAGCCGAATGCCTAGATACTGTATTTCATGGAACTAGCCGCCCACTTAAAGGGAAAGGAATCCGCCAAGGCTGCCACAACCTGGGGTGAGAGGGAGACATTAAAGGACATGTGTTGCCAGCAAAACATGTTTTTTTTTTTTTAGTTAAACAGTTAGTGTATAGGTGATTAAACATTGTTCTGTTTTTTTTTTTTTTTTTCACGAGTCAGGAAATATTATAAATTGGATTCAATTTATAATATTTCCCAGCACTGGTCACTAGATGGAGCCATTCCCAAAATTGCAGCATTGCATGTGGTAAAGCAACCACATTGCTTTATGCTGCAAAATTGGGTAAAAATCCCTCGCTCTAGTGAGCTCTCAGAATCCCCCCCTCCTTTATCCTGGCTAGTGCCGGGAGAAACGAGGCGTTTGAACGGTCTAACCTCCTACACTGTGTGTCGCCATTTTTTGAGCTAACACACAGTGTAGAAGGTTAACATACAGTAGTAAACACACTGAAACACGAACATACATAGAAATAACCTGCTCCAGTCGCCGCCGCTCCCTCCGGTCCATCCGCTCCGTCTGCTGCCGCTGCTCCATGTGCACAAGTCCGGAAGCCGCGACCGGAAGTAGTAATCTTACTGTCCGGCCGCGACTTCCGGTCCACAGGAAAATGGCGCCGGATGGCGCGCATTTCAAATTGAATTGTGTGGGAGCGGCGCATTCGCCGTTCCCACACAGCGGCGTACACGATAGTGGATGGAACGGGCCCCGTTCGCAGTCCCTATGGGACTGAAGCTGCCGTATTCCATGTCTGTATGTGTCGTTAATCGACACATACAGAAATGGAAAAAAAAATGGCAGCCCCCATAGGGAAGAAAAAGTGTAAAAATAAAAAAAAGTAACACACAAACACACAAATTAATCCAAACGTTTTTAATAAAGCACTAACATCTTTAACATATTAAAAAAAAAATATGGGTGACACTGTTCCTTTAAGAGCTTCAGATTTTTGGAAGTTGATTTTAAAGTTGGACAGCGCTGCAAATTACCGGAACTCAGCCATCAGGTTCGAAACCGAAAATACGGGGCCGTGAAAGGAAAAATAATAAGTCCTCCACGTAAGCTGCGACTATGTGAGTCGTATCCCCCACCTGGACACCCGCAACATCTGGGTTAACTCGGACATGACTTAAGAAGGGTTCCAAACATAGCGTGAAAATCAAAGGAGATAGCGGACAGCCCTGGCGGGTTCCGTTAGAAATGGGGAATGAGGAGGAATGGTGACCGTTGACCTTCACCGATGCCGAGGGGGAGGAGTACAGACTCAAAATCCAACTGAGCATACCCTGGCCCAGACCTATATAAGATAATGTCTCCTGGAGAAACGACCAATTAATCCGGTCAAACGCTTTCTCGGCATCGGTGGAGAGCAAAAACGCTGGAACCGAGGAGGCGGTAATGTGATCAATGAGATTGACAGCTCGAATGGTATTATCCCTGGACTCTCTCGTAGGAAGAAAGCCTGTTTCATCCCCATGAATTATTTTCGATAAAAATTGTGTGATTCGGGTAGCCAAAATCCTTGAGAAAAGTTTAAGTCTAAATTTAGAAGGGAAATGGGGCGGTAACTACTGCATTGGGAGGGATCTTTATCCTCCTTAGGGATTACTGTGATGTGAGCTCTCAATGTGTCTGTAGGCAGCGATCTACCTTCTGGAATGGAATTAAAGGCTGCCAAAAAAGGACAGGTGAGGAGGGGAGTACGTTTTTTGTAGTAGGCCAGTGATAGACAATCAGGGCCTGGGGCCTTACCAGAGGGGGAGGCTTTGAGAGCTTCAAGAAACTCATCTGCCGTAATCAGGGCGTCTAGGATTGCCACCGCCTCTTGTGGAATCTTACTTAATCCCAAGGATTGGAGATAAGATCTGATGACGTCACGTCTAGTATTGGGGAGAGGAATGCCTTCAGAGTCTCTTAGGTTGTATAACTTTAAATAATAGGAACAAAAGGTTTCTGTAATTTGTCCAGGCGAGTGTACCTTTGTGCCCTCTAGTGTGGTAATGCAAGGGAGATACGTGCGCGTCCTCTGCGCCCGCAAAGCCTGTGCTAACGTGCGACTCGGCTTGTTGCCAAATTCATAATAGTGTTTACGCCATTTAGTGAGAGAGGCCTTGGCTGCTGAGAGTGTCAAAGTACGCAATTTATCCCGTAACCTTATTAGTTCTGCTCCCGGGTCCAATAGCATTTTATGAGTGAGTTCCAGGGCGTGTATTTTCCCCACTAGATCTGTGAATACCGCAGCACGTTCCCTTTTGAGTCTGGAGCCAATCCGTATGAGAACTCCTCTCATAACGCATTTATGGGCTTCCCAGACTGAAAGAGGATTATAATCTGCCGTAACATTAGCGTCCAAGTAAAATCAGAGTTCAGACGTCACTTCCTCCAAGACCGCAGGATCCTGAAGCAATGAGTTGTTCAGACGCCACTGCCACGGTGCAAGGAGGGGAGGGCCAGGGTTAGGGTTATCATGTCATGATCCGAAAACGATATGCAATCTATAGAGGCCGAGGAAAGATTTGTAAGCTGGGAATGCCGAAGCAGAAAATAGTCTATACGTGAGTACATATTGTGTAGGTGAGAAAAAAATGTATAGTACCTATCATTTGGGTGTAGTATGCGCCAGGGATCTACTAATTGATAAGAATGGAGTGAACGCTGTAGGCGACGAGTGAAGGGTCTAGAGATGGCAGGCTGGTTCGATGTGGTATCTACTCTGGGGTCTAGGGCCATATTAAAATCTACTCCCATAACCAACGTCCCCTCCGCAAAGTCGTCCAGTACAGTAAGGACCTCCTCCAGTAATGTCAGTTGACCCGAGTTAGGGAGGTATATGTTTTCAAAAGTCATGGTACAGTCTGCAATCTTACCTTTTACGAACAAGTATCGTCCCGCGTCATCTGTGTGACATCCCAAACACTTCCAAGGTACAGAGTTTGCTACAAGAATGGATAAGCCCTTGCTTTTAGAGTCCGGAGAGGAACTGTGGTATACATCTGGGAATCTTGAGTTGTGGAGTGATGGGAACTGGTCTGAGCGGAAATGCGTCTCCTGTAAGAAGACCACCTGAGCCTTTTATTTTCCAAAGAAGACGTAGTAGTGAAGATCTTTTTTCCGGTATATTCAGACGCTGGGCATTTAGAAATGTAATAGTTAAGTTAGACATGATGCAGCCAGTGTTACGTCCCTGAGGATAAGAGGAGAAGAGCGAGGGGGGAAAAGTGGGTCAAACAAGAGGATAAAAGGTAAGAGGTACAAAGAAGTGGAAAGAAGCGAGAGAAAAAGAAGAGCCCAAAGGCTCCAAGGGACTACTGTGAGTTGCACGACCCAAAAAACAGGACAAGCAAAACCACAGGTCAAAAAATGGAGTCGTAGAAAGGCACAGCAACACAAGGCATCCGGAGCACCCGGACAACACACTGCATAAATCTTATTAGACAATAACATATTGACAGCCATAAACCACAAACTAACATAGAACCCAAGCGGAGGGATAACCCAGACCCCCTCCCTTATGTCATAACGTTAAGAACATGGCCATCATCACCCACAAGTCCAACAGTCTCGTCAGTTCTCGAGGACCCTATGACGGGGGTAAAGCCATTGTAGCGGCCAGCACCATGGGTCATGCGGTGAAACCGACCTCCAGGCCAATAACAACGAACACTGGCAACGTTGAACTCTGCCTATGGAAATCAAGCTGTAGATGGGAAAAAAAAGGGGGCCATTCAGTCCCTTCAAACTTTGTTTCCACTTCGAGGACTACAGCCGAGCGCATGGATCACTCATCTTGCAGCTCCGGCTATCTCGGACGGGTCGCCAGGTCTCTTCTGGGTGGTAGTGGAGGGGGAGGTAGGGTCCAATCCGGGACCGGGACCCTCTCAGACTCCAAGAATCAGAAGGCCTCCGGGAGATCAAGCGGTGTTTTAACAGCAAAGGTTTGGCCAGCCTTCCGTAGGATTATGTGAAAAGGGTGGCCCCACCGATATGGGGCACCTGCCCGCTTAGTGGCTTCCAATAGAGGTTTAACAATACACCTCATATAGAGTGTTAGGCGAGATACATCAGGCAGGATCAGGATGTCAGCCCCGTAGTAAGGAACCGAGCCGCGGTTCCATGTGTTGCACAAAATGTCCTCCTTTTATCTGTAGAAATGGACTCTACATATCACATCTCTGGGGCGGTCTAAGTCCCTGACTACGGGGCCCGCCGTGCGGTGCACTCTGTCCAATTCCAACAGCGTTCCAGGTGCACGGTTCAACAACTTAGTAAAGATGATGGACACCACATCTTTTATTAGTATCTTCAATCAAAAATAAATCTAGGAAAGGGGTTAGTATATGAAATGTAAATTTCAAATTTAAGTCGCTGTCATTGATGAGGTCCACAAACTGTGGTATGGTCGCCACAGCGGCACCCCACACAAAGAGCAGGTCGTCGATGTAGCATCTATGTCACACGATGGCCCCACCAAATACATTATGCTCTGAGAAAATGTATCTTTCCTCCCACAATGACATATAAAGATTGGCTAGAGAAGGTGAAAATTTAGAACCCACAGGGGCTCCTTCAATCTGCATAAAGACAAAACATCAAAACGAAAGAAATTATGGTGTAGGAGGTATTCCACTAACATAGTAGTGAATTCCCGCAATTCTGGAGTACAAGGACTATATTTATCTAAATGAAACTTAATGGCCTGAAGTGCTAAATCCTCGGTAATACAAGAGTATAACCCCACGACATCGCATGTGACCCAAGAAAATTCATTGGACCACGTAAAGTTTTGAAATTATTTTAAAACCTCGTTGCTATCTCTCAAGAAGCCAGGGATTCTATGTACCAGGGGTTGTAACAAACTATCCATCCAAGCACTAAGTTTTTCATTCAAAGATCCCATGCCAGATATAATCAGATACAAAGGACAAGGAAAAATATCTTTATGGACTTTCGGTAATCCATGAAATATGGGCATAATCGGAAAGTCTGCACAAAACAAAAAAATTTCTATTTAAACAAAATCAGAACACAAATATTCCAAAATTATATTTGTAAATAATCTTTATTAGTCCCCAATCAAGGACAAATTACCCCCCTACAATTATAACCAGACATAGTACTAAACAGTACAAAAAACATTAAGGCTGGGTTCACACGACCTATTTTCAGGCGTAAACGAGGCGTATTATGCCTCGTTTTACGCCTGAAAATAGTGCTACAATACGTCGCCAAACATCTGCCCATTCATTTGAATGGGTTTGCCGACGTATTGTGCAGACGACCTGTAATTTACGCGTCGTCGTTTGACAGCTGTCAAACGACGACGCGTAAATTAACTGCCTCGGCAAAGAAGTGCAGGGCACTTCTTTGCCACGTAATTTGAGCTGTTCTTCATTGAACTCAATGAAGCACAGCTCAAGATTTACGAGCGTCTCAGACGGCTCGCAAAATGCGAGGAGGAGCATTTACGTGTGAAACGAGGCAGCTGTTAACAGTCTGTCTTTTCACACGTAAATGCCTCTCAGCGTGTGAACATACCCTTATATTAAAAACAGTCTCAGATGAAAAGAGCCACAATAGTCCAATATGAATAATATATATCTCAATGGGTATTCACCAGAGTACCTAGAATCAAGTCCCACTGGGAAAAACACAGGTCCGTCTAACAAAAATGCAGAAGTGCAAGAAAATACAACAATTAAAGCATTGTCAAATACCTGCGATGGGCATGGTGGCAGATGGAGAATCTAAACCTGAGGAGACACCTCGACGTGCATTTCGCACCGTTCGTCAGGAGCTGATGAATGCTAGCCCCAAACAGGGGGTTTAAATACTGAACCAAATGAAGCGGCTTTAATCAGAGCATAACACCTCCCACGCCCTTCCTGTCCCATACCTTCCGCGTCACTTCCATCCATCGATGCAGACCCAATTGCCCACATTCATTGCACTATGACAACTTCCGGTATGGAACGCAGAGAGACATGTAACGCGCATGCGCACAGACCGCAGGTAAAAATACATGTCAGATAGGGAAAATTAACATTTCAGATTGGTACCGTGTCAGTCAAATGAATGAGACAACCCATCGCCATCATGTCAAATACGGCAAATGTAATCAGAAAGTCTGGCATGAGAAATTTCTTGGTCTTATCATTTAAACCTCCTAACCTAGAGCCCTCCTCTAGAAGTTTTCCTAGGGACAGTACACACATAGCAGACGGATCAAGCATTAATTTGCGACATGTGTTCATGTTATCTAACAATTCACACCCTTTTTTTTATAGATTAAAAACAAACCTCTCAAAACTAGAGTCCACTATTATGGACATAAAGAAAAAGAAATATCAACGAGATGTTAATGACTATGCCAATGATAAGGGGTATAACTGGAATTGGGAAAGACGTAATATTCCCAGATGCATTTTACAAAAAAATTCAAACAAATCAAATAGGGACAGTGCACGACCCAAAGATCTCCATGTCAGATTTTCCTCAATGGAGGCTGAAACCTCTGATTCCAACTCCACTACGGATTTTACTGAATCAGAGAAATATTCAAGCGCTCTCCTGTTCATACTCACAATAGAGACCCTAATACCATGGCAGAGGCAAGAGCCGACACTCAAAGGAGTAACAACAAGAGATCACACACACACACACACACACACACACACACACACACACACACACACACACTACAGCTTCGTTTGTAGATGACCTACTTATTCTCATCACCAATCCGAAAACACCATTGCCCAAACTTGCTGGAATATTCGCTCACTTCGGTTCCTTGTCAAATTTTTAAATTAACGCTGACAAATCTGAAGCCTTATGCATCTCATGCTTCCAGACCCTACAGATGTCCCTTCAAAACACATTGCCTTTCCCATTGCATTATCACCACATTAAATACTTAGGTACTAGATTAACCTCCTCCCTAGACCTCTATCACAGTAACTATGAACCACTACTTGCACATATACGTACTATTATTGCTTCCTTGAAGGTTCCATATATTTTGTGGATAGGCAGGACGAATCTCCTTAAAATGATAGTGCTGAACAAAATTTTATACGTTTTACAGACCATGCCTATCCCCCTTCCCCGAGCCTTTTTCACTTCTCTGAAACGTATGTTCTCTAAATATATTTGGAATGTGACGAAACCCAGAATAGCATACAGGGGAATTGGGCTTCCATAATTATATATATATATATATAATTGTATGCACCTTATATAAGTTGTTCCACATAGGTGGTACAACCAGAAAATGAAAAACGCCTATAACAGAACATATATCAGATGTGATCAAAAATACCCCTAATACCTCTGGTGCTGCCAAAGATTTTATTGAAAAACATAGTAACACCCTGGAGTTTTTTCAATTCTATGGATTTGAGTCTGTGAGAAGGCCTACTGGGGGAGGAGACTTGAGAAGACACTGTCTAAATGGAGAGGCTTATTGGATTCTTCAAATGGAAACTCACTTTCCGAAAGGGTCAAATTGGAGAGACCGTCTAGATCCCTATTAATGGTCTTTCTCCTACTTTGCACACGATCTATTTACTCCAATTTTCTAGAATATGTGTTTTTCTCTCTTTTTTTTTTTACATATGTTCTCGTCTATATGTTTAAGACAGTACGTTTTGGAATATTCCTTGGAACATATTTCGTTGGAGCAAGTCATCCATAAACGAAAAACATGTCATTATATAAACTAATATATAGTTGCTGTCATACTGACTTAAATATTATTATAACTTATTTGTACATCTAAACTAATAAGAACAAACACAAGTCTTTTTTAAATATGTGTTTTCATTTATATATGTTACCATAATGTTATATTTTAATATATTCTTTGTACAACTTATTGCCAAACGAAAAAAAGATATCATTTAATATTTAATTATATAAGTTTTTTGTATGTACATATGTACTGTATATTTAAATCTGTGTGTACTTCAACATTTATGTGGAGCTATATGAAGAAAGGTGTCAGGATTGGTCAATTACGGTTTTAAAACACATGCACTGAATATGCTACTAGTAACAGACTTGTTCGAAACGCGCAAGCTTCACACGCCTAGTATGTGCCCTCCCTGGATTTTAATTGAGATGCGCAAATAAAGCTGTTTCTTATATTTTATGGATATGCCAAATAACCTTTTTCATCCTCTTTTCTTCATTTGAATCTCTTGCCAGCCTGCAAGCTCCCTCTTCGTTGCACTCCAATGAGGAACTGCAGGTATCAGAACGAACATACTGGATGAGCACACTGTAGCTTTTGCTACCTTTTTCTTTTTCAACTGTTCCTGGTATATACGGGGTAGATCTAAGGATGTTAGGAAGTGTTGGACATCAATGTATTTAGCTGATGAAATTATAGAATGGTCTTTTGCATTACGATTATATATATAAGGTATAGAGCTTCTTAAATGCTTGCGTTATAGTGGGGGTGTTAATTATTTCTTCATTGTGTTCAGACCTCAAGGAGTAAATATAGGAGGAGGAACATCATCATAAAATTAGAGACTTTGTCTCTATGTGCAAAGTATTTATGTTGGCATGATAGATAAGCTTTAGCTGATGAGGCATTGAAAATATTTTTTTCATTCTGACTTAGTGTATTTAACTTAGATATGTCCATTTCTTTTAACAATTGTTTATGTAAAACTTCCATTTTACATGTTTGTGCTTGTTGGTTAGCTATATCAGCGTTCTGCAGTTTTTTCAGAAAGGAGTATAAGGTGATCAGTTCCCCTCAGACAAACTCCTTATGTGCTTCTCAGATCATTTGCAGGGGGAAGGAACCCGATAGGTTAATATAAAAAAAGCCTTCATTTTTTTTTTTCCAGTGAAGCTTTATGTTTCGAGTTACCCAATACACTATTGTGTATCTGGTAACATTTTCAGGACCCAAAACAAATGCTTTGAATCCTGTAAAAAATCTGATCCTGACTGAATGATAGAAACCATTTTATTTTTGCATCAGCTTGTTTTTCATATAAGGGGTCCTTGTTCACGTTGAATAATCTCTATAGACAAGAAAGGTCCCACAAGAATGTACTAGAGGGGAAGGGCAGTACTGGGACCCCCTGAAATAAGGTTTTATCATTGGGACACTGGCTGCCAAATTTTTATTTCTCCTGCAATGATGCTGCACCCATTTAAATCAATCTCCCCCTTATTACACTCATATGACATACCAGGTCATATGCAAAGAGATGGTCAAAACCAATCAATCCCCAATGACAAAATATATGTAAAACAAAGTTTGAAAGACACATTCTTGGATGGATAGTCCCTTTCTGCAAATGATCTAAGGCTCTTCGTTTCGTCATGGCTTCTGCTTATAATGGAACCCCCCCTAACTTACTGGACAGCTGAATATTAAGAGTATATAAAATTTGATGTCATCCCCGATGCCACTAGTGCATAGGGTGCCTGAATGCTACATGTGGCTTCTAAACCATTTGTAAAGAGGGACCACAAACTTAGGCCCCATGCACACGACCGTAGATTTCATCTGTAATCACGGACCCCATAATTTCTATGACCAACGGACACATTCTTGTATACTTACGGGAAGATGTCCGTGCTGTAGAAAGGATCCGCAAAAGATAGGACATGTTCTATTCTTCTGGACCGTGCCCCCATACTTTATATGGGAGCACGGCCCGCAAATGTGGGTATTTGTCTACGGCCGGCCGTGCCCGCAAGCACGGACTTTGATTACGGGCACGATCGTGTGCATGGGGCCTAAGAAATGGCCTTCACTGTGCAGCTGGGGACCACCGTCCAGTTGTGCTCAGGATCGCGTCAGCAACAGGCAATTGCAACCATCTCTCTGTGGGTCTTATTGGACACAGCCCACTACCACACAGTATTTACAACATAAAGAGATTTCCCTAACTGGGTCGCACAGTGAATGGATGATGGACCTCATAACAGTTATAATAGTTTGAAGTTATTGACTCAGGAGGAGGAAGGATCGGAACTATCCACCAGCATGAGACTTACACGGTATGGAGTGAGGGGCTACCTTACTCAGAAAAAGGCTCTAAAAGCCCAAACTTCTAATGTGATACAGTGATTGCTTGTCAAATTATACATAATATATTACTGGGGATGAATACAGATCCCCAATGTCCTACTGGTAAATAGTGATACAGAATAACTGTAGCACACACTCGCATCAGACACTCAATACTCGTTTGCCTCTCTCTCTAGCCTCCATCTCCTCCCCATCCTATATAAGCCCTCCTCTACAGGGACACAGAAGAAGATAGCCAGTGGGAATAAGGCTATGTTCCTATCTGCATCGTGGCTTCTGTTCATAGCGGAAGACACAACACAGTGCTCGATCCATCGCACGATGAATACCAGCGGTGCACGATGGACCCCATTGACTTACAATGGAGTATGTGGGATTCTGACGAGGTGCCCATTGTTTTGACGGAGCCTCTGATGCAGAAGTGAACATAGTCTAAAGACAACCTGAGATATGAGGAAGGAACAGACTGGACACTTGGACACACACATCAATGGGGGGTACACAGTGACAAAGCAGACAGAATATGTGACAATCGCAAAACAAGAGGCAGAACACACTGGGGGGAATATATTAAGAATAGTATTTCAAATGCAATTCTTAACCCCTTCATGATGTCCATACGGCTATATACGTTCTAACTGCAGATGCCCCTTGCAGTTAGCACATGTATAGATGTCAGCAGTCTAGAACGAGTTTAATGAGTGCAGTGCTGCTTCAGTGTCCCTGCAGACAGCAAACCCCCCCCCTTCCCCGCTGTAGTGCACAGTGACGTTAGTGGCTCTCTCTAGGAGCGGAATTGCCGGCCAACACTGTGGCCGGGGATTCCGCTACTGGAGAAGCCCCTGTTGTCACTATCCATATATGGACAATGACATCAGCGGCTCTCTCTAGGAGTGGAATCCCCGGTGTCAGATCGCTCTGTGTCGGGGATTCTGCTACTGGAGAAGCCCCTGGTGTCACTATCCATATATGGACAGTGAGGTCAGGGGCTACTCCTGGAGCGGAATCCCCGCTCTGGCAGAGTTAACCCTTGACGTCACTGTCCATATATGGACAGAGATATCAGAGGCTTCCTATAGGGGTGCAATCTTCGGCCAGAGGGATTCCGCTCCTACAGGGAGCTACAGTGGTGCTAATTACAGGAAGGGGGTGATATTTACTGGGGGTGGCGCTATCTGCAAAGGGGATATTGCTAAATACAGGGGGATGTTGCTATCTACAGGCGGTGGCGCTATTTACAAGGGGTGTGGTGCTATCTACAGGTGGGTGCTATATACAGGGGGTGTGGCACTATCTACATGGGTACTGTGGCATTATATTGGCACTATCTGCAGGGGACACTGTGGCGCTGTCTACATGGGCACTGTGTGTGGCACTAAGTGGACATTATCTACAGGGAGAACTGTGGCACTATGTGGCACTATTTACAGTGGGCACTGGCACTATTTATGTGGGCAATGTGGCACTATCTACAGTGTTATTGTGTCACTATCTACATGGGCACTGTGGTGTTTTCAGGGGGTTGGGACAAAAAGCCTTAATGAATAAAATTGCATCCATTTTTTTAACGTCCATGAAAAACGGATGGCAAATGCTGGTTAAAAATGGTCAGACGGCCGGGATATGGATTCAGATTTTGAGACATATTGATGCAAAACAGCCATGAAAAACTCATAGTTGACTCGTTGCTGACTGACATTTTTTTCACGGACATGTGTATATAGCCCTCTTCAGTCCCCCCCCCACAGCGATCCAGGGTGACGGAGAGAGAAGAGGACTAATTGTTACAGAGCTGTACAGTTTATGTATATGTGTATATATATATATATATATTTATATATATATATATATTTATATATATATAATATATATATATATATATATATATATATATATATATATATATATATATATATATATATATATATAAAATTACAAAAAAGTGTTTTTTCTTTCATTTTTAGTGATTTGTCTGCTCATAATAAAAATTAAAAACACTGAATTAATTAAACTAATCTAGAATATGAAAGCCTCATAAGTCTTGTAAAAATAGTTGTGATATTCAAAGCAGTTCCAAAGATATTATTGTTTAAAGAAGTGCATATCAAAAATGGAAAATTTGACCTGGACACAGGGGCATCAATGACCCTTGGTCACGAAAGGGTTAAACTAATTTACGTGGGTGGAAAATGTGGCAATTATATTTAGAGGTGCACACCTCTTAACAGATGTGGTGCATCTTTTGTTGTCCGTTTGACAGAAATGGACATTTACGCCTGCTATGACCAGGTGTAGATTTGCGCCATCACTTCTGCCAGCTTCTGATGTAAATTATGATAAGTTTGTCGTTCCTTCACAGGCCCCTCGTCCACTTTAGATAAAACCCACCCCTTCGTTCAACACTTTTTAGAAGTGTCGAGAAAAGTAAAAACTACAAACTTTAGCGCAACTATGGAGTGTGCCGAAATTTGTGGGATTGATATATTTCCCCTTTTATGCTCTCCCCTGTAACATCGTTTCCAGTTTTAATAGTACACAAAGAAATATACAGCACAAGAAATCACCTTTTGTCACCTATAGTTAATTGAGCATCCAATGCAAGATCGGCTATACATCTCTTCTCAGCTCCACAATCCATGGTGAAAGGAATCTATAAGATACAGGCATGCTAAAGAGTGAGCTGTATGACAATACTGATTAAAAGAGTGAAAACTGTTGGAGCCACAAACTATTATACTAGGGAATTGTAATATAAGCAATTAACTTATACAATATTATCCGATTTTGCCCAACTACAGATGTAGGCATCTTTAACTTGACTCTGATAACTTGCTGCAGCGTGATATCACGCAACAAAAGCCATTGAAAAGTCATTGAAAAAGTCAAGATAAGGGATCTAGCCATTGTTTATTTAAGGCGTTAAAAGTCAAGGTAAAGACGGTTACATCTGTACAACTAGAATTAAATCTTGATGCCCCCTGAATGATGCAGCAAATGTAATAGTGATGCATTGGACATTTGTAACTCAATGTATATCCTCCAACATTCAGAAATAAACAAGGTAACAATTTTAGAGTTTTTAGTATCTTAGTCTTCAAATAATACTCCCTTACAGTACATACATAGTGCCAAGTCTCTTTATATTATCGCCACCTCAAATGGCCCTGCGAAAACTCAATAAAAAAATACAAAAATGGTGCATGTCAGTGTGACTATTATTCCTTTACATTTCATTTGACTCAATTTAGTAGTGTAATCCAATAGTAAACCAATGACATACAACGAATCACATTCCTTGTGGATTATTTCCATAGTACATTAATTCTGCCGTAAATCAACAGTTACTTTACTTCTAATGCACACTTTCCATCAATTCCATACTACTATAACAATTCTATATTAAGCAGATGATATAATACAGCAACTCTATATCTTCAGTGATTTATCAGGTTTCATGTTCATAAATAACACAAATTATCTGAATAAAGCGATCAATTTATTACCAGGAGATCAACTCATTGATATGGTTCCTACAGATTATAGAAGATAATATACAGGACAGAATCTCGGTGGTGGTCAAGGGAGAACAAATTGCATCCAGTCATTCAGCCTTTGAAGACTCTTATTTGTAGTGTAACTATAGTAGGATGTATTGGATAACAGGTGGATCCTGCGTGTTACCCGCTGTCACTGAAGCTGTCAGTCCAGCCGGCCTGACGGATTCAGGTTTCAGCGCAAACTACAGCTTCTATGTATCCAGGATACATAGAAGCTGTATCTGAAAAAGTAAAAAATAATGTTATCGAAAACAAATTACAAAGTTGCAGTAAACACTAAAATACACTGTTTTAGTGGAAAGAAGAAGTCTTCATTACGTAGCCTTTAACATCAATGCTCACCCAACCAACATTTTTATAGATGAAATATATACCCTGATACTATATAGTCCTCAAATAAAGCTTATATGTTGTCACTAAAAGTGCCATATAGTCCCCAAATAATAGTGTCCTACAGTGCTCAAACAGCAATGCCTAACAGTACTGACAGAACATGTGCAAATAAAAGTGCCATGCAGCAGCCTAATAGCAGCACTATATCTTTCCATATAATATTGCAATACAGTGCCCAAATGACAGTGGCATCAAACACCTAAATAATAGTGCCATATAGTACCCAAATATTTAAGTTTAAAATATTTAATACAGAAGTGCCATATAACTTTGCTTATAATACCACCAGCCATGTAATAGATCCTGACACACATTATCAGACATTTGGCGTCTCCCAGACCAGTTATGATCAGTACTTTACCGTCTGAATTCAATACAATTAGGGTCAATAACATGGCAATGTAAAACGCTTGTAATAATGAAGCTTGCATTTGTATTTTTATCCTTATGAAATAAAAGAGGAAATAGAGAATCAATAAGGTTTAGGTCACACGTTGCAGAGAAAGTCCGCAGCATGATATGACTAAGGACCTTCATGTCTGAAATGAGTTAGTGGCTGCCAGGACGGACTCTTAGGGCGATTATCAAGCAGACAAGCGTTCACAGAACCCTCATTGCAGATAATTGCCCTGTGTAAACAGGGAGACACGCTGCCTCCATGATAATAATGGCTGGGGACGAGCGATCGGAGTAACGACCGCTCGTCCCCATCCATAGCTCCCCGGGACAGGAGCAAGCAAGCGCCGATCAACGATGTCTTGTTGATTGGTGCTCGCTGCACCGGCCGAATATCGCTAGGTGTAAAAGGTCCTTTATACTACAGCTGCAAAATAAATTCTACATCTTCAGGCACAAACCATATGTTGAAATATACTGTGCTGTCATGACAAAAAAAAAAATCTGAAAAATGGATTTGTTTATAGTAACATGGCCACTTATGATCAATGCTAAGAAAAAACATAATCCTGGATAACCTTTCTAAAATAAAGAGTTGTGCCAAATTGACTCGCTAAATTAAGATAGAAGGTATTTCTAAAAGACAAACTGCGCTGCTGCATGGACAGACTTAGCTTTACTACATCAGCATATAACTATTAGTATTAGTTGTACTTACATAGGCATTTATAATGTTTGGACGTTCTTGGCTCAGAACAGGGCCGTCCTCTGGATCCTTAAAATGAAACTCAACAGAAATATTGACAGAGTTTAAAAAGTCTGGCTTCTCCTATAATACAATACCAGAAAATGTTATTGGGATCATGTGTTGACATGTTAATAAAGAAATGGCTGATTGAACTTTTTTTGACAGAACAGAACAATGGACAGGTGAGGTTATGGAGATGAAAGGAACGCAAAAGCATTCAAATTTGCATGGCTCCTCCCACTATGCAAAAATTTGAAAAAACCCTCTGTGTTTGTAAACAAAATCATTGGCAATGTAGATCTTTGGTTTGTCTAGTTTATAAAATCCATTTTCAAGTACCCTATAAGGGAATTCTGAATTAATGGGGAAAGAAGACGGGGTAATCGAACACTTGCTGGCAGGTTCCCCCACAGATTACACGGATTACAGCATATTTCTGGGGCAATTTATCAGGGACCCTTTAAATAAAAAGGGAGAACTATAAAGTTTAGAAAACCCCTTTGAAGCCTCCGCAATTTGTACTTATAGCTATATTATTATTAATATATTACTTGCCGCCATATAGAAGTCATGGGTCACACATTCACCACTAAGTGTGATAAAGCCTTGTACAGTCCTTCCATTTGTTTCAGTGAAAAGACTCCGGGATAAAAATCGATGTGAATCCAGTGTAATTCTGTATTCCAAATCTGTGGATATAATTACAAATACTTTAAAACTCCACCACTAGTGCACTGTTCACACAAGCGTCTGCGTTTATAATTGAAGCCATAATCCTGTGTCGGATCCATCATCTGGTGGATCCAAGTGATCAACCTGGGACCTCATTGACAATGGGTTCCATTTGGTTTCTGTATTTTTTACTGCAAGTATCGCACTGCACACTGCACTATTCTTGACATAAAAAATACTGGAAAGCTTTCTAAAAAGCCTGATGGTGGTTTACAGCGCAAGCGTCTATAGAGCCTTACAAAACATTACAATTTTGTTCTTACCCTCTCAGACTTACCAAATTTTTGCTGTTTGTTAGTCCCGGATTTTATGATGATATTAAAACAGTATTTAGCAGAAATGCAGACAGTTTCCTTGTTGTTGATTTTGCATGTTTTATGTTCCATGTTGATGACATTCGGGTTAAATAAGGGTCTCACTTCCACCTCTGCAACATCCCGAGACCTGAAGAAACATTTTTTATTATGGCTGATTTCACACAAGAGTTGGGGAGATCCAGGCTCACTTTTTATTGCAACCGGGAATGAACCCTGAATGGGGGTATAGGTTAATTCGTGTCAGAGGGATCCAATACCCCTTCATTTTTCCCTTAAAAAAACGAATGGAAACATGTCCAAGGGAACACTGCAAAACTGATAGGAGAAAGGGAGGATAAATTCTTCTCTTTATAATTTTCAGAAATGGTTCCAGAAGAAAGAGAATCTTATTATGTGGTTTTGCAAAAAAAAGTCCAATGGAACCCAGGTTTCCTTTGTAGGACTCCTATTTCCCATAGACTTTGGTTTTAGTACTATGCTGGTTATAAGACTAGAGTAGGGGAGTTTCTCCAGTGATATATACATAAAATAAGTTTGAGAATAGCTAACTGTCCCCTGGTGTGATATTTCTGGGAAAAACTATACTCCTCAACATTGAAACTGTAACACAAAGAAGGCAAACTGTAAGGTTATGCAAATTGAGGAAGTAGCTGGTGTCTTTAAGATCTAGCTCCAATCTGTGGCATGTGGGAGAGGCATAAATGCCAGATTGAAAGCAATGTTTTTTTGCCATGTGAAACCTCAAAAATCAAGTGGTGTAGGATGATTGTGCGATGCCGCCTGTTTGTCACAAACTGAGAGACCTTAGTTTATCATTCCAGCAGATCGCTACGCGCCTAGACTGAGATGTCAGCATTGTTCAATGTTGCGTGTATGAACGGGAATGACAGCAAGAAGTGCGTGGAGGCAAACCTCTGGATTGTATGATTGGAAGAATGGTGCTTAGTGATACATTCTGTACTCTAAGTGGAATTGGATGAAATCCCTAGTGCGGCAACCAGTGTTGACACAAACCATCAGAAAGCGTTTGCAGGACATTGGGCTGCGAGCCAGACGTCCATCTACATGTGTTTCATTGACCACACGCCACTGCTCTCAAAGGCTATCATCGTGTACAGCAAGATGGCAATGGAGGCTAGAATGGTGGTCTATCCTTTTCAGCGATGAGTCCCACTTTTGGCTTGGACACAATTGTAGCCGGCGATTGGTCTGAACATCACGTGGCAATGTCATGAAGAGGCATTAACAAGGGAACATCACACTGGTCCTACACCTGGGATTATGGTGTGAGGCGGCATAATGTACGGCAGCCGGACCCCTCTAGTCTTCATTTTATGTACACTAACAGCTCAACGTTACATTGATTTGGTCGTGGAACCAGTGGTATGGACATTTCTCCAAAGTGTCCCAGAAGGCGTTTTTCAACAGGACAATGCCAGGCCGCATGTTGCTCGTGCTACTGTGAGCAGCCTGCATGGCCTAAACGTGCTACCATGGCCTGCAGCGTCCCTGGACTGGTCTCCCATCGAGCACATCTGGGACATCATTGGTTGACAATTGCAAAGGGATATGCCAGAAACCAATGTTGATGATTTGAATGCCCAAGTGCATTCAGCGTGGCATAACATTGCCCAGACAACCATTAATAACCTCATTGATAGCATGCCAAGGCGTGTAAGTGCGTGTATTTCTGTGTGTGGCGCTTATACTTGATACTGACTAAATCAAGATCTTTGGAATATTTTGTTTCCATTTTTTTTATCATTTATATATCATTAACATGTCTATCGGTCCTTGATTTACACAATTCTAAGACGTTTCCTTCTTGGTGTTGCAATTTCAATGTTGAGGAGTATATATTCAACCCTAGCTGCTCATCCTCCTCTCCCTATGGCAACATACTTGCTTAGCAGTGCCAACAGGAGAATGGAGCGCTTATCCGTAAAAATATTAATCAAAGCTGTATAATCATATCTTCTGCCACATATTAAAACATATATATATTGCTAGAGATACATTTTAAATCTTGAAGTCCCATGCCTTGCTGCTGGGAGTGTTTAGGAAGGAGGGGAGGGAACTGGGTGCTTGATTCCTTGTAGTCAATTGGCCCTTTTGCTCTCCTATTATTCTCGCCCCATTCCCCAGGGGTCTCACAATCTCCCTACGGAGCTTGACAGATTATCAGAATTGGACTCTATCTATTGAAAAATGTTTTAATACATACCAAAAAAGAGCTGCACCTCCTACTCCTCCAATTGTTACATCTGTTAGACCATCACCATTTAAGTCCATTTCACCATGTATGGACTGACCAAAGAACTTAACTTTCTTCCCATCCCCACCTGATGGTATGCGCTGTTCAGATTATAATAGAAATGTAAAATTAGTGAAACATAATAAAGAATATTTTTCCATGATCAGGTAAAAAAACTAAATAAAATCATATGGATTCATGTGCTTTCTATTTTACAACAAAAGCAAGCATCAGCACCAAGCAAATGTGGGCAGGCATCAGGGCCCACTGGGCTTAGATGGGACCCATGATGTTCTGGGCAAAGAAGTTGTATGCCAAAAATTGGCTAAGTAGGGGGCCCATGGTGACTCCATCTCCCAAGGGCCAACATGTTCTTGGAGCTGACCCCATTTGCATCTACAAAGACAGTGGGGCATATTTACTGATTTTATTTAAGATATAGACAGCATAAACTTAGAGCAGGCAGTCATAAGATGCGCCACATGTATCCCAGTGGTGCACGCTGTATGATAACTTTTTGTCTAAATTTATTTGCAGCAAAAAGAGGCGCAACTTAGTCCAGAATTCTGGTAAAACAACAGTAATAAATCTGCCCCATATTCTATGAAGGAACATGTTCTATGACTATAGAACCACTGGTGACATCTGATATCTGTAGGATACCTGGTGAAAGCGTGACTCCAAACAAACCCAAGGTTAAGCACTAGAAATAGCAGAGATGTGGGCCCCTGGGCAATAATGGTCATAAGGCCCTTACCAACCTTCATAGTTACAATACACTTGGTCATTACATTGGACATATACCTGAGCATAGTCTTTCTTTATAGATTTTCTAGTTCCATGATAAATATAAACAGCCCCTCTGTGATCTCCTTCTAATGGAGCTCCTATAGCCACATCATTGAATCCATCAAGGTTGAGATCCTTCACTGAAGCTATTGCTGTCCCAAAGCGAGCTCCACATGGCTCATTCTTAGCGTCATCATTACAAGTTTGGTTCAGAGGTTCCAAAGTCATTTCAAGTTTAAATGTTTTCTATGAACACAAAATATCTGTGTAATGTACGTGTATACATCTTCTCCATATTAACAACATACACAGCGATAAGTATGTTACAGTAAAACACAGTCCTTTATACAAATAGCATGAGTTATTGAGTTACTGTACATTGAAGCCCCTCAATTTCAACCACCTTAAAGGGATTCTCCACCTCGTCCTTTTTAGGTTCAATAATCTGGGCTAAATAATTTCTTAATTTATCTTTGCAGCATCCTTTTTGAAGAAAATGGTATTGTGATATTAACCTATTGCCAAGATAATATAACCAAAAAAACAACCCTTTGAATGGTGCTGTTCCCCACCAGTGTAGTACTTTTGTTGGTTTTTAGTGTTAGATGCCCAAGAATGACACTGAGGTTATTCAAGATGGAGAGAAATTTAATTTGTGATCATACAAGCGACCCGTTTTGGAGCCGTACCGGCTCCTTCCTCAGGCAACATCACAGGGATAAGTGAATGTGGGGAAGGTGCAGACATTTATTGCTGCGACAAGGATCGCCAGCCCCTGCAAATGCATGTGGGCTGCAGATCTGCTCTAAATCTTTGAGCACTTTTTATTACATTTTTTGGTAGAGCCAAGGTGACCAAAAAACAGCTATTTTGCCGTTTTAAATTCTTTCTTTTTCACGGCGTTCAGCGTGCGAGTTAAATAATGGTATATTGTAATAGTTCTGACTTCTACCGACGCAGCGATACCAATGTTATGTTTTTGTTTTTTTTTTAAATTACATTACTTTAGAGAAAAAATGTGAAAAGGGTTTTTTCGGACTTAAAATATTGATTTCATTTTTTTCACTAACAATAATTTACTTTTGTTTTTACACATTTTATTAGTCCCCCAGTAGATCACTGGTACAATATACTGCAGTACTAATGTATTGCAGTATATTTTCATTTTTACAGGCTTCTGTAAAAAGCGCGATCGCTGTTCCTGTCCGTCAGTCCTGGGTGTCAGCTCTAATACACAGCTGACACCCGCAGCGTATTGCGCGGGCTCAGCGTGTGAGCCCGTTCCATACATCATGCCCCACACCACGACATGCTATGTCGTGGTGAAAGAAGCGGTTAATGTGCAGCGGATGGTGCAGAGTGAAAATTTTAATTTTGCACTGATATGCCATTTTAGTGCACAATATGTTGTGCACAGTTTGTGCCACTGAAAAAAAATACCTCATAAAATATTAACCGGGTTCTCCCGGGTATGGCGATGCCATATTGGTGGACGTAAACTGCTGTATGGGCACGCTGTAGGGCTCAGAAGGGAGGGAGCGGCATTTGGCTTTTGGAGCGCAGCTTTAGCTTGGTAGTAGTTCTGTTTGGCATTTTGCTGGTATTTCAGTTTATAATGTGGGGGCATATGTAATCTGTGCGGAGTACATCAGGGCATAATAAGAGGGTATAATAATGGGGTAAATAAATAATAATCCGCATATGTGTGGCGGTGTCGCACTGATAAATGGTGCCCCATCTTATCCCGCTTTTGGAAAAACAATGCGTATTTCGCATGGCCATATTCTGAGAACCAGAACGTCTTTATTTTTTATTCACCGGAGCTGTGTGGGGGCTTATTTGTTGCGGGACAATCTGTGGTTTTCATTGGTACCATTTTGGGGTACATGCG
This sequence comes from Rhinoderma darwinii, assembly GCF_050947455.1. Lineage (NCBI taxonomy): Eukaryota > Metazoa > Chordata > Amphibia > Anura > Rhinodermatidae > Rhinoderma > Rhinoderma darwinii. Next base: position 585,629,629 of record NC_134687.1, on the reverse strand, counting down.
ATTTTTTGATCACTTTTTATTCAATTTTTTGTCAATCAAGGTGACCAAAAACCAGCAATTCCGACAATGTATTTTATTCTTTTTTTTACGGTGTTCACCCTGGGCTATAAATGACAATTTTACTTTATTCTGCAGGTTGATACGATTACGGCGATACCATATTTATATCTTTTTTTATGTTTTGCAGCGTTTGCGAAATAAAATCACTTATTTATAAAATAATTTCTTTTTTATGTCACCATATTCTGAGTGCCATAACTTTTTCATTTTTCATGTCAAAAAAGCTGTGTAAGGGCTTGTTTTTTGCGAGACGGGTTGTTGTTTTTATTGGTACCACTTTGGGGTACATGCAACTTTTTGATCACTTTTTATTGTATATTTTGGGAGGAGTGGTGACAAAAAAAATAGTGATTCTAGCATTGTTTTTTTAGTTATTTTTTTTGCAATGTTTACCGTGCGGGGAAAATAAAATTATAGTTTTATAGTTGGGGTCATTACGGACACGGTGATTCCAAATATGTGTACTTTTTTTAACGTGTTTATTTTTTTCATATAATAAAAGACTTATTATAGCAAAAAAAGCATTTCTTGTTTAGGTCACTTCTAACTTTTATTTTTACACTTTTTTAAAACATTTTTCTTATCTTTTTTTTACTTTTTTTACTTGTCCCACTAGGGGACATTTAGACTTGCAGCTCTAATCACTGCTAGAACACATTACACTACCTACTGTTAGGGATCTGCCAGGTACTTCATCTAGCTACACTCCTGGGATTAATCAATCCACACCTGAGGCCAGACCTGTTCGACTGACACCTTCTCCCACCAACCAGGGTGGCAGGCTCAGGAGTGGGAGAGCCTATCGCGGCCTGGTCTCTCGGAGTTAGCTCCGCCCCCTGCCCTTTATTACCTGCCCTGTGCTCTCCCTCAGTGCTTGTAATTCTTTTGGATTCCTGGCCCCACTGCTGCTTGCTCCAGCCTGCTTCTGCCGTGCTTCTGCCTTGCTGCAGTTCTGCTTGACCTGCTTTGCTTGCCCTGGCTTGCTTCTGTCTCCGTGTCCGCTCGGGTGTACTCACTTCGTCCTGGTCCTGACTGTTCGTTAGCCGCCCCGTTTCCTCGTGGCGTTCCGTGGCTACTGCCCCTTCCCTTGCGTGTTCCCTGTTTGTCTTCCTGTGCACTTAGCCAGCGTAGGGACCGCCGCCCAGTTGTACCTCGTCGCCTAGGGCGGGTCGTTGCAAGTAGGCAGGGACAGGGCGGTGGGTAGATTAGGGCTCACTTTCCCTTCACCTCCTTCCTGCTACTACATAATTACAAGCCCTTACCTAGTCTACCATTTCTCCTACGCTGACGCTATCATGGACCCCCTTGAGACCCTGACCCAGCAGATGCAGGGCCTCTCCCTACAGGTCCAGGCCCTGGCCCAAAGGGTCAATCAGGGTGACGCTGCTTTAGTAGTACCCCTCACCTCACCTCTAGAACCCGACCTCAAGTTACCTGACCGGTTTTCAGGGGACCGTAAGACGTTTCTCTCCTTCCGGGAGAGTTGCAGACTGTATTTCCGCCTAAAGCCCCACTCCTCAGGTTCCGAGAACCAGCGGGTGGGTATCATCATATCCCGACTCCAGGAAGGGCCCCAAGAGTGGGCCTTCTCCTTGGCTCCTGACGCCCCTGAACTTTCCTCTGTTGATCGTTTTTTCTCTGCCCTCGGACTCATTTACGACGAGACTGACAGGACTGCTTTAGCCGAGAGTCAGCTGGTGACCTTACGTCAGGGTAGAAGACCGGTTGAGGAATACTGTTCTGATTTTAGGAAGTGGTGCGTAGCTTCTCAGTGGAACGATCCGGCCCTAAGGTGCCAGTTTAGGTTAGGATTATCTGACGCCCTGAAGGATCTGCTGGTTAGCTACCCCTCGCCTGACTCCCTTGACCAGGTTATGGCCCTAGCAGTACGACTTGACCGACGTCTCAGGGAACGTCAGCTAGAACGCTTCAGTGTGCTCCCCTCTGACTTTTCTGCGATTCCCCCCGAGGTCCCGTCTCCTCGCCCCTCCACGGAGGACTCGGAGGTACCTATGCAACTCGGGGCCTCCATGTCCCCTCGACAACGTAGGGAGTTTCGCAGAATGAATGGTCTCTGCTTCTACTGTGTGGACGACAAGCATCTACTGAACACCTGTCCCAGGCGCAAGAATAAGAAGCCGGAAAACTTCCGCGCCTAAGTGATCATCGGGGAGGTCACTTGGGCGCACAGGTATTTCCCGTTAATGTGAAACGCAATAAAATTTTGCTTCCCTTTCAGGTCTCGTTTGCTGGCCGGTCTGCCACGGGCAGTGCTTTCGTGGATTCTGGCTCATCTGCTAATATCATGTCTGTGGAATTTGCTATGTCTCTAAAGATGCCTTGTATTGATTTACCTTATCCTATCCCTGTAGTAGGAATCGACTCAACACCCCTTGCTAATGGTTATTTTACTCAGCATACTCCTGTTTTTGAACTCCTGGTTGGCTCCATGCATTTGGAGCAGTGCTCTGTACTGGTGATGCAGGGATTATCGTCTGATCTGGTTTTAGGCCTTCCCTGGTTGCAGTTGCATAATCCCACATTTGATTGGAATACTGGGGATCTCACCAAATGGGGTAATGAATGTCTGATGTCATGTCTTTCTGTTAACTCTATTTCTCCCCGGGAGGAGGTAAACACACTTCCTGAGTTTGTTCAGGACTTCGCCGATGTGTTTTCTAAGGAGGCCTCCGAGGTGTTGCCCCCCCATAGAGATTACGATTGCGCTATCGATTTGGTGCCTGGTGCCAAGCTTCCTAAGGGTAGGATATTTAATCTTTCATGTCCTGAACGTGAAGCGATGAGGGTGTATATCCAAGAATGCCTGGCCAAGGGTTTCATTCGCCCCTCGACTTCTCCTGTAGGTGCTGGCTTCTTCTTCGTGGGGAAGAAGGATGGTGGTCTTAGGCCGTGCATTGATTATCGTAACCTGAATAAGGTCACCGTAAGGAACCAGTACCCACTTCCTTTGATTCCGGATCTTTTTAATCAGGTTCAGGGAGCCCAATGGTTTTCTAAGTTCGATCTACGGGGGGCATATAACCTTATCCGCATCAAAGAGGGGGATGAGTGGAAAACTGCGTTCAACACACCCGAGGGTCATTTCGAATACCTGGTCATGCCCTTTGGGTTGTGTAATGCCCCTGCTGTCTTCCAGAATTTTATTAATGAAATCCTGAGAGAGTACCTGGGTAATTTTCTTGTTGTGTACCTTGATGACATACTGGTGTTTTCCAAGGACTGGTCCTCCCACGTGGAGCATGTCAGGAAGGTGCTCCAGGTCCTTCGGGAGAATAATCTGTTTGCTAAGACTGAAAAATGTGTCTTTGGGGTACAGGAGATACCATTTTTAGGGCAAATCCTCACTCCTCATGAATTCCGCATGGACCCTGCCAAGGTTCAAGCTGTGGCGGAATGGGTCCAACCTGCCTCCCTTAAGGCGTTACAGTGTTTTTTAGGGTTCGCCAACTATTACAGGAGATTTATTGCCAACTTCTCGGTCGTCGCTAAGCCTCTTACGGACCTTACCCGCAAGGGTGCCGATGTCCTCCATTGGCCCCCTGAGGCCGTCCAGGCCTTTGAGACTCTCAAGAAGTGCTTTATCTCGGCCCCCGTGCTGATTCAGCCCAACCAAGAGGAGCCATTTATTGTGGAGGTTGACGCTTCCGAGGTGGGAGTGGGGGCCGTCCTGTCCCAGGGTACCAGCTCCCTCACCCATCTCCGCCCCTGTGCTTACTTCTCTAGGAAGTTTTCGCCAACGGAGAGTAACTATGATATTGGCAACCGCGAACTTCTAGCCATTAAATGGGCTTTTGAGGAGTGGCGGCACTTCCTGGAGGGGGCCAGACACCAGGTAACGGTCCTTACGGATCACAAGAATCTGGTTTTCCTAGAATCGGCCCGGAGGCTTAATCCTAGACAAGCTCGGTGGGCACTATTCTTTACCAGATTTAATTTCTTGGTTACCTATAGGGCTGGGTCCAAGAATATTAAGGCTGACGCTCTGTCACGTAGTTTCATGGCCAATCCTCCTTCCGAGAAGGATCCCGCTTGTATTTTACCCCCTGGTATAATCGTCTCTGCCACGGATTCTGATTTAGCTTCTGATATCGCGGCTGATCAGGGTGCAGCTCCCGGGAACGTCCCTGGGGACAAACTGTTTGTTCCCCTGCAATACCGGCTGAGGGTACTCAGGGAAAACCATGACTCCGCTCTATCCGGTCATCCTGGCATCTTGGGCACCAAACACCTCATTACCAGAAACTATTGGTGGCCTGGGTTGCCTAAAGATGTTAGGGCTTACGTCGCCGCTTGTGAGGTTTGCGCTAGGTCCAAAACCCCTAGGTCCCGACCTGCGGGCCTACTACGTTCCTTGCCCATTCCCCAGAGACCTTGGACCCATATCTCCATGGATTTTATCACCGATTTGCCTCCATCTCAGGGCAAGTCGGTGGTGTGGGTGGTAGTCGACCGCTTCAGCAAGATGTGCCACTTTGTGCCCCTTAAGAAGCTACCTAACGCCAAGACGTTAGCTTCTTTGTTTGTGAAACACATCCTGCGTCTCCATGGGGCCCCAGTCAATATCGTTTCTGACAGAGGGGTACAATTTGTTTCCTTATTTTGGAGAGCTTTTTGTAAAAAGTTGGAGATTGATCTGTCCTTCTCCTCCGCCTTCCATCCCGAAACCAATGGCCAAACGGAAAGGACCAACCAATCCCTGGAACAATATTTAAGGTGTTTCATCTCTGACTGTCAATTCGATTGGGTCTCATTCCTTCCCCTTGCTGAATTTTCCCTGAATAACCGGGTCAGTAACTCGTCAGGGGTCTCCCCGTTTTTCTGTAATTTCGGGTTTAACCCTAGGTTCTCCTCCGTCTCCCCTGGTTGTTCCAATAATCCTGAGGTAGAGGAGGTTCATCGGGAACTGTGCACTGTCTGGGCCCAGGTTCAGAAGAACCTAGAGGCGTCCCAGAGCGCACAAAAGATTCAGGCGGATAGTAGACGTTCTGCTAACCCCCGGTTTGTCGTCGGGGATTTGGTCTGGTTGTCGTCCAGGAACTTGCGCCTTAAGGTCCCGTCCAGGAAGTTTGCTCCCCGATTTATTGGACCTTATAAGATCATTGAAGTCCTCAACCCTGTATCCTTCCGTCTGGAGCTCCCCCCATCCTTTCGCATACATGACGTCTTCCATGCCTCCCTCCTTAAACGCTGCTCCCCGTCCTGGTCCCCCTCGAGGATACCTCCTGTTCCCGTTCTCACCCCTGAGGGGGTGGAATTCGAGGTGGCCAAGATTATGGACAGTAGGATGGTCCAGGGCTCCCTCCAGTACCTGGTCCATTGGAGAGGATACGGGCCGGAGGAGAGGACTTGGGTACCTGCCCGTGATGTTCACGCTGGGGTATTGATCAGGAGGTTCCACCTCCTCTTCCCCACTAAACCGGGTCCCCTTAGTAAGGGTCCGGTGGCCCCTCATAAAAGGGGGAGTACTGTTAGGGATCTGCCAGGTACTTCATCTAGCTACACTCCTGGGATTAATCAATCCACACCTGAGGCCAGACCTGTTCGACTGACACCTTCTCCCACCAACCAGGGTGGCAGGCTCAGGAGTGGGAGAGCCTATCGCGGCCTGGTCTCTCGGAGTTAGCTCCGCCCCCTGCCCTTTATTACCTGCCCTGTGCTCTCCCTCAGTGCTTGTAATTCTTTTGGATTCCTGGCCCCACTGCTGCTTGCTCCAGCCTGCTTCTGCCGTGCTTCTGCCTTGCTGCAGTTCTGCTTGACCTGCTTTGCTTGCCCTGGCTTGCTTCTGTCTCCGTGTCCGCTCGGGTGTACTCACTTCGTCCTGGTCCTGACTGTTCGTTAGCCGCCCCGTTTCCTCGTGGCGTTCCGTGGCTACTGCCCCTTCCCTTGCGTGTTCCCTGTTTGTCTTCCTGTGCACTTAGCCAGCGTAGGGACCGCCGCCCAGTTGTACCTCGTCGCCTAGGGCGGGTCGTTGCAAGTAGGCAGGGACAGGGCGGTGGGTAGATTAGGGCTCACTTTCCCTTCACCTCCTTCCTGCCATTACACCTACGTAGTGTAATGTGTTCTAACTGTCATTGTGACGTGACAGTCACTCTGATAGGAAGCCTATGAGGAGCAGCCGGAGGCTGGTCCTCATAGACTTCCGTACATGGCAGCCCGGAGGCCATTGTCTGGCCTCCGGTTGCTGTGACAAGGATCGCCAGCCCCTGCAAATGCATGTGGGCTGCAGATCTGCTCTAAACCTCTTCAATACGGCGATCACAAATCGGCCACCGCATCGAAGGGATTTATTGGCGTTTGTTTAGCAGCGACGGACCGCTGATCGGCAACAGGGAGAGCAGGGCAGACACCCTGCACAGTTAACCGCCGCTGCGGTGTTGCGCCGTGCGGCGGTTAACTGTTAAAACGCGGACGTAACTGCACGCCCAGGTGCGCGAAGTTACTGCTCACCTGGACATGCATTTACGCCAAGGTGAGGGAAGGGGTTAAAAAGAGGCAGCTACATATTAAAGAGCTGTAATTCCTAAACCCTTCCTCAAATTAGGATGTGAATACCCTCAAATTAGAGCGGAGAGTCTGCACTTTGAGCCCATATTGAGTATATAACTGTATGTTCAATATATTTTAGTAAACAGCTAAAATGACAAAACTTGTGTCACTGTCCAATTAATTCTGGACCTAACTGTACATCAGACTTCAATAAAATAACATAAAACAAGTGTTGGGTATTCTGCTATGTAATTATTTATTTTAATTTTTTAAAATGTGACGTGTTGTTAGTTTTGTTGAATGGTGTCCCGTATAAACACCAAAACAAGACGTGTACTTTAAGAGAATGCAAGGTAACAATATTGGAGGCGAGTTAGCAGGGATTTCATTTAATGTTTCAGGGGATCACTTTGTATGTAGCTCCCAGGCGTGTGCCGATGTCCCGCATGGAGATCCGGCGTCCTTAGTAACCAGTGTTGTCTTGTAAAGACAACACTGTGAGCGCCGTCAGTAGACGAGGTCTCCTGTGAAAGCGCTGAGGCGCTGATTGGTCAATAGTTGGGCGTCCTTAGCAACCAGTGTTTTCATTTAGCGACGACACCACAAAGAATGTAAGTATGTGGTAGATTACATTATATTGTAAGGTTTTAGACAAGCTGTGATAATTTTGTCCATATCAATAACGGCTGCTTCTGTTAATACAGCAGAATGTGGAATGGTATATTTTTCAGCAGGTGTGATGCAGTCCCAGGTGTATGAACATAGGGTGTGCCATCAAAAATATCTGTTAAGTTAGAAACAGTGGTTAAAAAAAATGATAATAAAAAATATACATATATATACATATATATATATATATATATACACACACACACACACACACACACACACACATACATGTATATATATATTTACACATACAAACTGACAAATCTAAATAGATAGGCATATACACATGTAAAAATATATAAACATAAATACATACATACCCAAGTGATTGTAAAATGATGGACATACAAATAAGCATAGTCAAAATTTTGTACATTGGAGGAGTACTGTTAAGATTAGATATGTCCCATATTGGTAAAAAGATGTAATCTACATTACTAAAACTGCATAAGTATATAAATGTATAAGATGTATAAAATTTATATAATAATGAAATATATCAATTGAGGGGGTGGGGTGTTTGAAATGTGCCATGGTTATGTGACTAATTCTCTTAAGGTTCACAGTTTTTCATATTATGGTTTCAGAAATCTCATTCAAGCCAGAGGGCACTAGTGTATTCAATCTATAGATACAATATACCTCTCGTCGACAGAGGGATTCAAATCTGTTCGCTTGTTGTGCATCAATATAGTCAATGGGCATGCTTGTATAGCATTTGAAGTCCCCTCCGTGTGTCAGCGTGAGGTGTTTAGAGATAATCTGCACCCATAGTTTTTCGTTGCAATTGGAGCAGTGTTTGTTCAGGCGACAATGGACCCCACAGATTCAATTGATAAGATAGATGACAAATTGGGATTGGCATGTTAGCCTATGTTTGAGATTAAAAATTTACTAAGAGTACTATTGCTAGAAAAAGAGCTGCATTTATGTTGGATACTCATGCAGCAAAGACAACTATTTTTACCACATTTGAAACTCCCCATGGGTAATGAAAACGGGTTTGTTTTGTTTTTGTTGGTGTTTGCCCAATGTTTAACCCGGCTAGGGGCTAATGTATTCTTCAAGGTTGGCGCTCTATGGTATTGGGGCCTTGTACAGTGAAGGAAATAAGTATTTGATCCCTTGCTGATTTTGTAAGTTTGCCCACTGTCAAAGACATGAACAGTCTAGAATTATTAGGCTAGGTTAATTTTACCAGTGAGAGATAGATTATATAAAAAAAAAAAAAAAAAATCACATTGTCAAAATTATATATATATTTATTTGCATTGTGCACAGAGAAATAAGTATTTGATCCCTTTGGCAAACAAGACTTAATACTTGGTGGCAAAACCCTTGTTGGCAAGCACAGCAGTCAGACATTTTTAGTAGATGATGATGAGGTTTGCACACATGTTAAATGGAATTTTGGCCCACTCCTCTTTGCAGATCATCTGTAAATCATTAAAATTTCGAGGCTGTCGCTTGGCAACTCGGATCTTCAGCTCCCTCAATAAGTTTTCGATGGGATTAAGGTCTGGAGACTGGCTAGGCCACTCCATGACCTTAATGTGCTTCTTTTTGAGCCTCTCCTTTGTTGCCTTGGCTGTACGTTTCGGGTCATTGTCGTGCTGGAAGACCCAGCCACGAGCCATTTTTAATGTCCTGGTGGAGGGAAGGAGGTTGTTCCTCAGGATTTGACGGTACATGGCTCCATCCATTCTCCCATTGATGCGGTGAAGTAGTCCTGTGCCCTTAGCAGAGAAACACCCCCAAAACATAATGTTTCCACCTCCATGCTTGACAGTGGGGACGGTGTTCTTTGGGTCATAGGCAGCATTTCTCTTCCTCCAAAAACGGCGAGTTGAGTTAATGCCAAAGAGCTCAATTTTAGTCTCATCTGACCACAGCACCTTCTCCCAATCACTCTCAGAATCATCCAGATGTTCATTTGCAAACTTCAGACGGGCCTGTACATGTGCCTTCTTGAGCAGGGGGACCTTGCGGGCACTGCAGGATTTTAATCCATTACGGCGTAATGTGTTACCAATGGTTTTCTTGGTGACTGTGGTCCCAGCTGCCTTGAGATCATTAACAAGTTCCCCCCGTGTAGTTTTCGGCTGAGCTCTCACCTTCCTCAGGATCAAGGATACCCCACGAGGTGAGATTTTGCATGGAGCCCCAGATCGATGTCGATTGACAGTCATTTTGTATGTCTTCCATTTTCTTACTATTGCACCAACAGTTGTCTCCTTCTCACCCAGCGTCTTACTTATGGTTTTGTAGCCAATTCCAGCCTTGTGCAGGTCTATGATCTTGTCCCTGACATCCTTAGAAAGCTCTTTGTCTTGCCCATGTTGTAGAGGTTAGAGTCAGACTGATTAATTGAGTCTGTGGACAGGAGTCTTTTATACAGGTGACCATGTAAGACAGCTGTCTTTAATGCAGGCACCAAGTTGATTTGGAGCGTGTAACTGGTCTGGAGGAGGCTGAACTCTTAATGGTTGGTAGGGGATCAAATACTTATTTCTCTGTGCACAATGCAAATAAATATATATAATTTTGACAATGTGATTTTCTTTTTTTTTTTTTATATAATCTATCTCTCACTGGTAAAATTAACCTAGCCTAAAAATTCTAGACTGTTCATGTCTTTGACAGTGGGCAAACTTACAAAATCAGCAAGGGATCAAATACTTATTTCCTCCACTGTAGGTAAAAGGGACTTTAAAAAGAGTAATGGGTTAGTACATGCAGTGGGTACTTTAAACTTCTCTAATTTTCTGGAATTTTTTATTATATGTGGTGATAAAGTTGAACTTGCTTAGATTATTGAGTTCGCCCTTTGATTCTGATTTGTCTGTAGATATTAAACAATTTATTTGTTTCAGCCTTTTAGTTTTTTCATAGGCGTCAGATAGGAGATGAATAGGGTAGCCCTTTTCCTTAAATTTTTTTTAAGGGTGCCGGCTTGTTTAAGGAAGTCACCTTCAAGGCTGCAATTTTTTCATACCCTCTTATACCAGCATTCTTGCCTCTCTTTATTTTTTACAGAGCTTCAAATCCCCTACATAGATTTAAAACATAACCTTCTGGCTGTTCCACCACTGGGGGGAGCTTAGTGCATACTGCTTTATTATTGAGTTCAATGTGTAAACAGTCAGCAGCAAGCTCCCTCTAGTGGTGACTGAAGGTAGCCAGAACGTTCTCTTAAATATGCAGCATATCTTTGCAGGGTATTTGAGGCTCCTATTGCTGTGGGAAATTCCCTAATTTTATACATATTACCCTATTTTCCCCCTTTAAATGAATCAGGTAATATAGGAGAGCAGCCATTCCATTCAAAGAATACAAGTACTGTAATCCCACATGGCAGATGTCATCTGCTATCTAAACCACTCTGTTTGCAAAGGAAGTCATTCTTTTGAGTGAAGCAGATTCATAGCTAGATGTTTCTGTGCCTAGGTGCAAAACCCCTAACTAGGCCCCACACACAATATATTGCTCACAAGTTGATATATGCAGCCATGTACTATAGACACGGCTTACATACGCACATATGTACTGTACATAAACACGTGTATACATAGATACAATAACATTCACAAATTTACATTTATCCAAATAACAATTGAACGTACGAGCAGTAGATATCCTCTCCTCCTAAATAACATATTTACAGGTGATTTAATTTAAATTTTTCCTAAAGGGGTTGTCTGATTTAAAAAAAATACATTTTCAAATATCATATTAGGGAATAGGAGTGAGTTAATAGAGGGGGTCCCCAATAATAAATAAATAATCTAACATAATAATAATGCACTACAGGAAAAATACAATGTATTACCTTATCAATCCTATAGACATAGACTTTTCCTTGTTCTTGCTTTTCACTTCCCATATACATTGGTGCACCAACGAGCAGAATATCAGTAAATGAATCACCATCAACATCTACTGTAGTGAGTACACTACCAAAATAGGACCCAATCTGAAATAAATAAGAAATATGCAAATTACCATAAATCAGGTTAAGTCAGAGGTGTAACTTGAAGCTACTGGGCCACAATGCAAAATCTATACTGGTGTCTTCCTATGTAGAAGAGGGCCCCCCTCAGGCACCAGAGCCCTCATGCAACTGCTATCCCTGCATTATGCAGATGTGTCCTTCCTTATCTTTTCTCTTATCTCAACAAATTCTGAGATGAATTGCATTGAAAAAAAAAACATGATTTCACGATACTCTGTCACGAGATGTCTATTCTATATGTGTCCTTATGTGGCCACCCAGTGGTTGTGATGTGGTTTGCAACCTGTCAAGGGTTTTGCTAGCATGTCGTGACATTGTTGTAGCGTCCATAGCCGCGGATCTGTGAGCGCTGGCCCGCATCTCCTCCCCAGGAGATGCCAGCGCTCACTTCCGCTCTGGTCCGCTGTGTCCCGTAGGGTGCACGTGAACGCTCTTGCCAGGCTTTAAAGGGCCAGCGCGCGCACATGGGAATCATCATCAATTAGCCCATGAACATCCTGGACTATAAGAAGGTCCCTGACGACTTCCGGTTCCGGCGCTGGCGATGCAGGACGCTCCCGCTCCCACCTAGCCTGCTTGTCTGCAACAGTCGCTTCGGCGGCGAAAATCAGCTGTCAAACACCGGCCCTGCACACAGGGGCATACCCGGTGGTGCCTGTATGGAACGGTACCTCCTCAGAAGCGCACATAAGCCAGCAATGGAGGATTCAGCCGCGGCCGTGGAGAAGGGAGGTAAGATGGCGGCGCTTCCCGCCACTGCTCCCCCGCTATACACACAGGATGATGAGCTGCAGCAGCCTCAGTCCCCTTTTTCAAGCCCTGCAGAGCCCATAGCTTCTTCATATCCTGCACCTGTTGATTATATAGCCCTGGCCCATGAAGTGGCTAAGCGGATAGCTCCTGACCTGCAAAAAGCACTAGAAAAAACGGTGCAAGCTTCTCTCAACCGCATGCATGCGGATCTGGCACAAGTTACTTCCAGGACTGATGAATTAGAACAGCGTATAACGCTGTTGGAGGATGAAAATGAGCGCCTGCAATCCAAACTTAAAGAGGTGCTGTCTACTACAACGCAGTTGGGGGACAAGGTGGAGGACCTAGAAAACCGCTCCAGGAGGAGCAACCTGCGACTTGTGGGTCTGAAAGAGGCGGTGGTCCCTTCTGATTTGCAGCGACTATGTGAGAGGACATTGCCAGCCGCACTGGGTCTTCAGCGTCCCTGCCGGGTGGAAAGGGCGCACAGGGTGGGACCGGACCCCAGAAATCTTCCATCAGCGGACGGCAGCAGCTCGCTTCGCCCCAGACAAGTCATCTTTAAGCTGTTGGAATACAATGATAAGGTGGCACTTATGAAGGCATTTCGCAGCAGATCTCGACCTTTGGAGATAATGGGAATGAGAGTGCTACTGTTCGAGGACCATTCTACGGAGGTTGCGAAATGCAGGCGTTCTTTCAGCAAGATCTGTACCGCGCTGTTCCAAGCGAAAGTGCGTTTTAACCTGCAATATCCAGCCATCTTACGGGTGTTTCAAGAGAGTGGTCGGACCAAGATATTTACCACACCGAAGGAAGCGGAGGACGCACTTGCAGAATTATGTAGAAGTCGCCCCTCGCACGAGGAGCAACGCAGTCCAGCACACAGCCCACGTCGCAAGTCAAGAGAAGTCGGACGGAATCAACTGGATATGGAGCGAACATGGGCAGAAGCTTTAATGCCCACACCCGGAAGAGCCCGTGGAGGCCGATCCAGGAACGGAGGGGACTCTCCGAAGCCGCAGAGACGACCGCGAGACCGCACCCGGTCTACGTCTCCTGATTGACGAGTGGAGTTTTTTCAGGACCCTTATAACTGATGAGGTGGTTCTGTGGACGCTGTAGATCAATCGCAGGTTTCGATCTTTTACAGATAAGTTTGCAGATAATTTTTGATGATTGCACTTGAATGTCTTATAAGGCAGTATTTTTTCTGTCGCCAACTGATCCACTGTTAAAATGTATGCATTTTGATATTCTGCTGTATTTACAATGCAGGGGGTTTGAGATTAAGTTAGGGCCTGTTCTAGGCTCTCTCCTTATGTGCATCTCCGATCGAGAATTCTACAAGGCCTCTCTCTCGTACGAGATTAGTTATGTCCGTTGCAGGACACATACTCGGGGAACACTCGGTAGGGGCCTCTGGGTCGTTGGGTGTGGCAGCCTTGAAGTGAAGCAGGGTTTATACTGTAATCTGAACGGATTCTAGGCTGTTGGTCCTTTGGTATAAGACTGTATACCGGCTGCAAGGGGTTTTATGCTGTGTTATGGGCTGGTGCAGCTCTGTCACTATATGTGGTATATACGCAGGTCTGGGGGGGAGGGGGAGGGAGGGACGTGTTAGTGCACAACAGAAAAAAGTGAAGTCTCTTACGCCAATGGGTACTAGGGGGTTGAAGGCCCTTGCCGCAGGCGATTTTTCTTTTTCTTTTGGTCAAGGTCTAATGGCCTTGATTTGGAGTTTAGTTTTGTTCTCTAGGCCGGGTTTTGGCTGTGTTCTTAATGTTTATGAATGGCTTTTAGGTAAAGATGGATCTGACTCCCCGAACCAATCACTGCTTTTTGACGCCTTAGCTCATCTTATGCATTGCCCATAAACATGAAAATAATTTCATGGAACGTTAAGGGGCTTAGATCCCCACAGAAAAGGACCAAACTTTTGCGGCACATGAAACGATTACACCCAGATGTAGCCCTGTTACAGGAAACTCACCTTACCGAGCCAGAATTTAAGTATCTACAAAAGTTCTGGGTGGGTCAAGTTTTTGGCTCGGCTGCTAGAGACGGTATGGCGGGAGTTATGATTTTGCTGCACAAAAATTTTGCTTTTACGTTGGTGTCCCAGGAACGTGATGATGAGGGCCGTTGGATCCATCTAGTGGTGGAACATGCAGGGGAAACTATTAGTATCCATAATGTTTATGGCCCGAATGCGGCCAACACAGAGTTTTTTGGTCACTTGGAAGCCCAACTCCAGCAGGATCGCACCAAATTATTAGTACTAGGAGGAGACCTTAATACTGTAAGGTCCACCAGGGAGGATAGGAGTGCAGGAGCCAGTTCGCATAGAAATAGGGATAGGATCTTGCCAGACTTTTTAAGACACACTGCCCTTACAGATGCTTGGAGGAGTTTACACCCTGATGCTCGGGAATACACACACTGTTCTTATGTCCATCAATCGTGGTCGCGTATTGATTATTTGCTGGTGAATGACGCCTTATCCCGCCGGTTACGTGACGCGGCAATAGAGGATCTCATCATTTCGGATCATGCCCCGGTTACCATTACTCTGGCCAACACAGTAGCTAGGGGACTGGATTTTATATGGAGGTTCCCCTCCTTCCTGGCAACGGATGAGGGTTTTTTACAGAAGTTAAGGGGATGGTGGACGGAATTTGATGGGGATAATGCGTTGCATCGTTCGGACCCGTCATTGTATTGGCGTTCGGCTAAAGCGGTAATTCGCGGGAAAATTATACAATTCATGTCTAATATTAAACGCAAGACCACCGAAGGGTACAAGACGGCGAGCGAGCGGTTACGGTGTGCATACACTGCATTTTTACACTCTCCGTCAACGTCGCTGGGGGAGACCTGGAGGGAAGCCAAGTGGCAATTTGATCAGTCGTTAGATAAAAGAGAAAGTATTTATCGGTCCCTATTTTATGCAGATCTCATGCGTTTCGGCAATAAAGCGCGCAAATTATTAGCACGACTAGCGAAGGGGAGGTATGCACCGTCGCACATTTTAACACTTAACGATACCAATGGAATTCCTACATCAGATCCAAAAAAAATTAACACTGTTTTGCGTAAGTATTACCAAGCCCTTTACTCAGACACGCCCATTGACCCCCAAAAAGGTAGGGAATTTTTGGAGAAGGTAAATTTGCCTGGAGTCTATGGCAGTTAATTTAGCCCTGTTTGCTGACGACGTTATACTTTTTATGTCAAATCCTCAAGAACATTTATTGCCGTTCTTTCATTTTTTACAGGACTTTGGGCAATGCTCGGGATACAAAGTCAACATAGCTAAAAGCGAACTGCTGGAGTTGGGCAAACCGTTACCTAAGACCTTTTGGCAATCTTTGGGATGTGGGATATCTCCGGTTAAGCACTGCATTACTTATCTAGGCATTAAGATAGGGAAGGTACCGGAAACCCTGTATGGCCTAAATTACCCACCGCTATTGAAAAAAATACAGGCGGAACTCACCAGATGGTGTCAGTTGCCGCTATCCCTTCTGGAGAGGTGCCACTTAATTAAGATGGTTCGTTTCCCGAGACTGCTATATCCCTTTCAAACACTCCCACTCTTACTGAAACATATGGATGTCTCCAAACTGACTTCCTCATTCACAAAATTTATATGGGCAGGAAAGAGGCCTCGCATTGCACTCACTAAGCTCATGATGGGCAAGCATGAAGGGGGGCTGAATTTTCCAAATATCAGGGGTTATAACGTGGTATGTCTCTTTCATCATGTAGTGGATTGGCTCCACGCAACGAGCCATTATTTCAACTTAGCTCTGGAAGGGGCGTATGCCTCACCCTGGAACCTGAAAGCCTTGTTACACTGTAGAGTTGCTTCTCTTCCGTGCCGTCTCAAAACCTCCATTGTGCTGAGAGATACAGTCCTAGCCTGGAAAGCGGTCCGTAAATTCTTTGACCTGCCTCACCTGCTCTCTAAACATGCCGTTATGTGGACACCCGGAATTCCAACCGGGAGTAGACAATGGGGATAGATTTGCCTCTTGGGAGGATGAAGGCATTAATAACGCAGGGGATTTAATGCATATAGAGGAAAGGAGATGGTTAACCGGGGCGGAAATCACAGCTAAACTCAGACCCTTAGAGGGCAATGTTAATTTTTTACAAGTTCTTCAGGTGCGCTCATTCTGCTCATCTAGGCTCAGGGATTTGAATAAGGAAGCCACCATTCATACTTTAGATGAGGTCATAGGCGAGTCGGGCGACTATATCAAGGTTGTATAGAACGCTTGGGGATTGTTTTGTCCGCCCGCGATCACGGGATATGTTCAAAGTCTGGGAACGATGGACTCAAGATCCAGGTATAGGAGAGATCATATTAGGGGGTTGGGAGATGCTACGGAGGAGTATCGTGAATGAGAGTTGAAGGGAAACCTATTTTAAATTAATGCATTCGGCTATATATGGTTCAATATTTTGCCTTCACAGTCCTTCCCCGATCACATTACTTGTTGTCCCAAATGTCACACCCCCCTGACGAATTTGTGGCATAGAGTATGGGGTTGTGCTCATACTACACGTTATTGGGTGATGGTACACAACTATATTCTGGATCATTGGAAGACGAAACTTCCAATGACGCCTCAAGCGCTACTGTTCCATCAGGCGCGACCGCCGGAGGAAGAGGGTGCTCGAGGGATGAGATTTCCTCCCGCTTTTGTACACACGATTTTACTGGTGGCCTTGAGATGCCTTCTAGGTAAATGGCTGGAAACTGACACGCCGGGGCTAGACCTGATAGTGTCCAGTTTGAAACAGTTATTAACTCTTGAGCGGGTGGAGGTGGAAAGACGGAAAGAAACGGGAGCCAAGAAGTTATTCGCTAAATGGCAAATATTTATAGAATCGCAATGCACAGCGGCCGAGGTGGTGGAAATTGTTACGCCTTTCAGACACACAGCGTGGTATCATACGCAGCTTCTGGCAGGCACTTTAGGAGACTTGCAACTTCAGTCTAGTAAGGGGATAGATGGGAAGTAGCTACTCTTTGATGACCTAAGTCGTGTTCAGGGATATGTTATGCTATGTTAGTTTAACCCCTTAATGACCGGGCCTGAAAAGACCTTAATGACCAGCTCAATTTTTCTGTTTTTGCCTCTCTGCGTTTCAGCAGCCATAACTTTTTTTATTTTTTCATTGACGTGGCTGTATGAGGCCTTGTTTTATGCGAGAGAAATAGTATTTTTTTTTCCCCACAGTTTGGGGGTAAATAAAAAAAATTTCACGGCGTGAATATAGGAAAAAGCGATTCTTGGAATAGTTTTTTTGGTTTATTTTTTATCCCGTCCATGTTTCACGCTAAATAACCCATTAGATTAATTCTTCAAGTTATTATGGTCGTGTAGATACCTAATATGTGTAGGTTTTTTGTTTTTATTTAGTGTAGGGGCAATAAAATGTATTTAATGCAAAATAAAGACTCTTTTTGTGACTTTTTTTTATTTATTTATTTGTTTTGTTACTTTTTTTTTTTTAATCCCATCAAGCAAGGGATAACTTTATTTGTAACTTTATTTTTTACTTGTAATGTATTAGCATACTTCTGTACGCTAATAAATTACACTGTGTCACTATGACACAGGCTGCTGATCAGCAGGCAAACGGAACAGACAGCCCTAGGGTCCTTTGTAGGTCCCCAGTGCTGACTGCAGAGGGATTCCCCATTGTTTGATCACATCACTGGAATCCCGGTGATGCGATCAAAGAGGGGAATTCCCTTTGATCTTGCCGCGGTCACGGACCGCGGTAATCAAAGGGTTAAACAGCTGGGGTCCGAATGTTTGCTGACCCCAGCTGTGTTCAGGAGGCTGCTCTAAGATCAGGAGCTGTTAGTTACAGCTCCTGCTTAGAGGATGAGCGCTCTCACGAGCGCTCATCAGCCTGATCTACAGCGACGCCAAAAGACGTCTCTGTAGACTAAGCACAGTAGCCTTTGCGTAGTAGACTAAGTAGACTAAGCGTAGTAGCCTTTGTTATTCCGAAGTACCCAGGCAGAACATCACAAGTGCTCTACCCGTGGACTTTATCCCTGGAAAAGCTCCAGACATCACTGTCCATATATGTAAAGTGACGTCAGGGGATTCTCCAGGGCCAGAGCGTTGCCGACGCTCCAGCAGCGTACCCAGGCTTTGCAAAGCTTCGGAACAGCGCCATAGTCCATGGGCAGAGTGCTAGTAAAAGGCTCCAGCTCTGTTCATGGACAGTAACTTCAGGAGTTTCCCCTGGGCCATTCCCCGGGCGATGTTTGCCACTCTATGCCATACAGTCGGATACGTTTTGGCTAAATATATCAAAATCCTGATCATTAAACGGTCGCTGCCTGCTCCATGGTTTCCTTCACTGTAATGACATCAGCACCAAAATCAGTTAATGCGTATAACGTACAAACGTGAGTGCCACAATTTCCATTGCCCATCCCTCGGTAATGGAGGGGGGGGCCAGACATCTTGGCTGTATGGGGCCCATAAATTCCTGACGGCTGCCATGGGTTCACATACCCACAGATCATGACAATTGTATTGAATTTGTCTCAGGAGAAATTGGAGTCCTTAAATTCAGGCAAAGTTAAGAGTGGAAACATCTGTATATGGTCTTGTTTCCTAACAACTGTATAAACATGCTATCCAGTGTGCGATAATTTGCTATTTACCTCTTTCAGCTTTATAACTGGTTGCATCAAATTGGCATTCCAAACAAACATTTGCTGTAATGTGATATTTTACAATGCATTGCAAAACTGCTTCATTTCAAAAACATTGGTAGAGGTTCAAGCACAATCTGCCCAGGTCAAGTCCTGCAAAGCATCTACAGTGTATAGATCAACATTAAGCCTTACTTCTGCTTCTCCTCATGCAGATGAATTGCATGAAGACTTATTTACATGTTTTGTATCATTGTCTTCTTCACAAACTATTTACTCTTAATCTTTATCCTACAGATATGACCCTTCAGAATTTTCTGGTACAATGTAGAATACATGACCACTTCAATGGAAATAGATTGTCCATGTGCTAAAACAGCAAACCTTTCCCACAATATCTTACTACCCCACAATGTTTCACGGTTGGCAAGATGTTTCTATTGTGGAATGCTATATTTGCTTTCCTCCTGATATTGTCTTTTTCACTTTTGACTCATCTGTCCAAAGAACATTATCCACAATGGCTTGGTGATGATCCAGGTGTTTGTTTCTTTTGCAAATGTAACAAGAGTATTTATATATAGAAGACTTAGAGAAAAATAAGTCATTACGCCACAGGTATGATAAAAAATGTAACAAGTTTTATTAGGACATACAATACAAAATACTGATATATAAAATACAAAAAAGGATCCGAATAAAGGAAGGAACGCAGTGTGGTGGCTTCACAAAAGATAGAAGTTGGGGTATTATGCCCACCAAAAACAAAATTCCCTGGCAGTAACTCACTATCTGATATAGATCGCAGGTAACATAGTCTAGGTAGTATGATGCAAGCGTAACTATGAATTAATGAGGACAGCAAAGTTATAAAAATTTACAGAGAGAGAACAAGTCACTCAATAACCACATGTTTCAAAGATTGCTGAGATGCAAAAAATTAATTTCATGGTTAGTTTACGCTTTAAATAAATAGAAATAGACCAGGATCAAAGTGTCGTAATGAGAATAGAGTTGCCAGAGAAGGAGGAAGCTAGATCGGCGAAACGCGTGTCGGGGCGCAACCTTTTCAGGCTGCAGTTACATAGTTACATAGTTACATAGTTAGTACGGCTGAAAAAAGACACATGTCCATCAAATTCAACCAAGGGACAGGAAAAGGGAAGGAAAAATTTCTACACATAGGAGCTAATATTTTTTTGTTCTAGGAAATTATCTAACCCTTTTTTAAAGCCATCTACTGTCCCTGCTGTGACCAGCTCCTGCGGTAGGCTATTCCATAGATTCACAGTTCTCACGGTAAAGAAGGCTTGTCGCCTCTGCAGCTTGAACCTTTTTTTCTCCAGACGGAGGGAGTGCCCCCTTGTTTTTTGAGGGGGTTTTACAAGGAACAGGATTTCACCATATTTTTTGTATGCGCCATTAATATATTTATATAAGTTAATCATGTCCCCCCTTAGTCGTCTTTTTTCAAGGCTAAATAGGTTTAATTCTTTCAGTCTTTCCTCATAACTTAAATTCTCCATGCCCCTAATTAGCTTCGTTGCTCTTCTTTGTATTTTTTCCAACTCCAGGGCATCCTTTCTATGAACTGGAGCCCAGAACTGAACTGCATATTCTAGATGAGGCCTCACTAATGCTTTGTAAAGTGGCAATATTACATCCCTGTCCCGTGAGTCCATGCCTCTTTTAATACACGACAATATCCTGCTGGCCTTTGAAGCAGCTGATTGACATTGCATGCTGTTATTGAGTTTATGATTTACAAGTACACCCAGATCCTTCTCAACAAGTGAATCCGCCAGTGTAGCTCCCCCTAGGACATATGATGCATGCAGGTTGTTGGTACCCAGATGCATAACTTTACATTTATCTACATTAAACTTCATCAGCCAAGTGGACGCCCAAACACTTAGTTTGTTTAAATCTGCCTGCAATTCATGAACATCTTCCATAGACTGAACTATATTACATAGCTTGGTGTCATCTGCAAAAATAGAAATAGTGCTATTAATCCCATCTTCTATATCAGTAATAAATAAGTTGAATAATAGTGGTCCCGGCACTGAACCCTGGGGTACACCACTTATTACCGGGGACCATTCAGAGTAGGAATCATTGACCACAACTCTCTGTATACGGTCCTTGAGCCAATTCTCAAATCCAATTACAAACTATATTTTCTAAACCTATAGTCCTTAATTTACCCATTAAGCGCCTATGGGGGACAGTGTCAAATGCCTTTGCAAAGTCCAAAAACACTAAATCCACAGCGGCCCCTCTGTCTAGACTTCTGCTCACCTCTTCATAAAAACAGATTAGGTTAGTTTGACAACTTCTGTCCTTAGTAAAACCGTGCTGGCTGTCACTTATAATGCTATTTATTGTCACATAATCCTGTATATAGCCCCTCAAACATTTTCCCCACAATGGATGTTAAGCTCACTGGTCTATAATTACCCGGGGAAGACCTAGAGCCCTTTTTGAAAATCGGCACCACATTTGCGCTGCGCCAGTCCCTTGGCACTATGCCAGTCACTAGAGATTCTCTGAATATTATGAAAAGGGGGACAGAAATAACTGAACTAAGCCCTTTAAGAATTCTAGGGTGTAACCCATCTGGTCCCGGGGCCTTGTGCACATTTATTTTATTTTATTTAGGTTGGACCATCTCTACATTCATCCAATTCAGTAGATCAACTGATATATTAACAGCACTGGCACCAGCTACATCAGCTCTTTCTTCTGTTGTATATACAGAGCTAAAGAACCCATTTAGTAACTCTGCCTTCTCTTGATCCCCTGTGATCAACTCCCCATTACCATTATCTAGGGGTCCCACATGTTCAGACCTTGGCTTTTTAGCATTTATATACTTGAAGAATTTTTTGGGATTTGTTTTACTATCCTTGGCCACCTACCTTTCATTTTGTATTTTTGCTAATTTTATTACCTTTTTACAGATTTTATTAAGATCTTTATAGTTTACAAAGGCTGCAGATGTACCCTCAGATTTGTATTTTTTAAATGCCCTTTTTTTGTTGTGTATTGCCCCTTTCACAGAAGGTGTAAGCCATGTGGGGTTTAATTTGTGTCGTTTATACTTGTTACCTATAGGAATAAATTTTGCACTATAATAACTCAAAGTAGATTTGAAAATCTCCCATTTATCATTTGTTCCATTATTTGACATTAGTTCTTCCCAATCCATATCCTGAATTGCAGCCCTCATCCTGGGGAAATTGGCTTTCTTAAAATTAAATGTTTTTGCCCTCCCAGCCTGCGTTTGTTTTTTACAGTATAGGTAAAATGTAACTATATTATGATCACTGTTACCGAGGTTTTCACGAACATTGACATTCCCAACAAGATCTGCATTATTAGAAATGACCAGATCCAACAGAGCTTCACCTCTAGTCGGGTCTTCCACAAACTGGCCCATAAAATTTTCCTGCAACAGGTTGAGGAAATGTCTCCCCTTTGCAGTTGAAGCTGAACCATGACACCAATTAATATGACGGAAATTAAAATCTCCCATTATCACTACAGTACCCGCCTGTGCAGCCCGCTCCATCTGTTTATATAGCTGAACTTTCATCTCCTCAGTTATATTGGGGGGTCTATAGATTACACCAAAAGTAATTTTTTTCAGGGTTTACCTCCCTTTCTAGTTCCACCCACAAGGTTTCAACCTCCTCACAGTATTCACCCACTATTGTCTCTTTCACACTCGCCTTCATATCACATCTCACATACAGACATACACCACCACCTTTCCTATTTGTCCTGTCTTTCCGAAAAAGTGTAAAACCCTGTAGATTTACAGCCCAGTCATGTGAAGAGTCCAGCCATGTTTCAGCAACACCAACTATATCTATATTTTCTTCCAGTATCAAGGCCTCCAGCTCCCCCATTTTGCTTGCTAGACTTCTGGCATTTGTGAACATACACTTTAACTTGCCTGTCAGTTTTTCACTTTTATTATCAGAAATGTGATTTGACATTAATTGGGCCTTTTTATTTACACTGATGTTTTGTAACGAAAGGATCTCCTTATCTTGTTGTCTAGTCCTCTCCCCACATTCTGTTTCTCCCCCCACCAATATAGTCTGACCCCTCTCTAACCTGGCTACCCCTTTTTTTTCTACATTGACCTCCCTCCTCAGTGTGGGGCCATTACTACGTTCACCTTCATGGGTAAGCCTACCTCTATACTCCTTATGTCATATATAGATCTATTGCGATCTATACAGGCTATGCACACTTGACTCTTTCTCTGGCAACTCTATTCTCATTACGACACTTTGATCCTGGTCTATTTCTATTTATTTAAAGCGTAAACTAACCATGAAATTAATTTTTTGCATCTCAGCAATCTTTGAAACATGTGGTTATTGAGTGACTTGTTCTCTCTCTGTAAATTTTTATAACTTTGCTGTCCTCATTAATTCATAGTTACGCTTGCATCATACTACCTAGACTATGTTACCTGCGATCTATATCAGATAGTGAGTTACTGCCAGGGAATTTTGTTTTTGGTGGGCATAATACCCCAACTTCTATCTTTTGTGAAGCCACCACACTGCGTTCCTTCCTTTATTCGGATCCTTTTTTGTATTTTATATATCAATATTTTGTATTGTATGTCCTAATAAAACTTGTTAAATTTTTGATCATACCTGTGGCGTAATGACTTCTTTTTCTCTAAGTCTTCTATGATGTAATGAAGTTTGCTATATTACTTATATACAATGAGGCACTTGGACACTTGTTAATGGCGCCTAACTTGCTACCTGGTAAGTCCCTATATTTAAAGAGTATTTATATATGTGTAACCCCTATAATAAGTTTATGGAGAACAACAGGCACCACCGTGGCCAGTCATTAGTAAACGGTACTGGCAGAACTACATTTCCCAACTCTTCCAGGGGCAGTGAGGTGGAGCTAAGCAACTGCCACTGGGATAAATGACTGACATTTAGATGTGTAACAGGTTTTTTAAGAGGAGAAACAACCATTTACAGCAAGACTGGAGAGATAGACATCTGAGAAAGAAACGATGAAATGAT
This sequence comes from Rhinoderma darwinii, assembly GCF_050947455.1. Lineage (NCBI taxonomy): Eukaryota > Metazoa > Chordata > Amphibia > Anura > Rhinodermatidae > Rhinoderma > Rhinoderma darwinii. The sequence goes on along the minus strand of NC_134687.1, from coordinate 585,605,865 downwards.
TCACCAACAGTAGTGGACCTCTTGAGAGGAATCTCATCTCCGGGTTAGACATCACTCTAGGGATCTCAGTAGCATGTCCCATATCATCATAAGTTAGCTTCATGGGGAGCCTTATGTCCATCTTGGGATAAGTATGTACAGCAGTGGTCCCTTCCTCCACTTCTAACTCTTGATTTTCATGTTGTAAGTTTGGTAGGTATAACTTCAGTTATTTCTTCTTCCAAAGACTCCCCCAATGGAAGATGGGAACAGTCAGATTTAGATTCGGGTCCTCCCTGAACATCCACATCTGATGACCCATCTTCATCACTTTCCACAATAGATAGAGGAGTTTTGACCCAAGTGTAATCTTGTCTCCAGTCTTTACTAGACTCACTTTCACTCTGTAAAGACTTATTTTCACTCCCTTCTGGAGTAATCTCCGGGCTGACTGGTTGACTACGCCGATTGTTTCTTCTTGGGGGCAGTGAGGTAGGCTGTACTTCATCAGTCACAGGCAATTTCAAAACAGATTTTGGTGGTGGTAAGTTTTGACTATCCCTCTTTATCTCTCAGGTTTCACTCGGTAGACAGGGATGTCTGGTAATTTTTCGACTACAACATTAGGTTCTGAGCGCCAGCGATCAGCTTTCTTTGTGCTTCCCTTTTAGGTCCAATTGTTGTATGAGGACTCGGTCCCCTGGCTACAGGACATGTTCTCGAACTCTTTTATCATAGTGAGATTTGTTCCTTTGGCCTGATCTATCCGAGGTCCAGTCGGCCAACATGTAAGCTCTCTTTAACTCTTCTCTCAACTGAGACACGTATTTCAGATAATTCCCAAGTTAACCGACTCTCAAAATCTCTTCCTTGGTCAGAGTGTATGCATGCCAGCAGCCTGTAGCGCACAAAGAAGTTCTCCCACAACGTCTTTGCCACAGTGATAGCTCTCTGATCCTTGGTGGTGTATGCTTCAGCATAATGGGTGAAATGATCTGTAACAACTAATACATTGCTTACATTTCCTTCAACCAGTTCAATGAATAGGAAGTCGATACACACCAATTCTAGTGGGCCATTACTGGTAAAATTAATGAGGGGAGCTGATCAAGTAGGTAAATTCTTCCTCAGTATACACCTCTCACAAGACTTGCAGTATCTTTCAATATCAGCCTTCATCTTGGGCCAGTAAAACCGATCAGTAAAAAGACTAGTGGTCTTTTCTATGCCTAAATGTCCATGTTCATCATGCAAGGCTCTTAAGCTCATCTCCCTAAACCTAGTGTGCAACACCAACTGTCAGCGAATCTCCCTGTGCTTGTTTGGGGTCTCCCTGTATTGCAGCCCTCTCCTCACAACTAGGAACTCTATTTGACGAGAAAGCAGGATTGACTCTTCCATCTTTAGTTCGCATCTTTCGAGCTTCAGGTCCCGCTTTACTGACCACTGTACTACTCCTACAGAGGGGTCCTCTTGTTGGGTCCTTTCAATATGACTCTGTCAACAAAGGCAGAGAATCATCATTTACATTGGTCAGCTGGCAAAATATGGAAGGAAGTCCTTCTTCTGGGGCACCCAGAAATCGAACACAGCACTGCACTGGAATAATATTAACATGCTGGAAGTGACTCTTAGCTTTTACATCTGGAGCAGGAACTTCAATCCAATCTTCTTCTTCTGGTCCTGGAGGTTGACTGGATAAGTGGAATAAAGCATCTGCAGTTGAGCTGCCAAGCCAATACTTCAGACTGAAGTCATATACTGCTAATGCGACGAGCCACCAGTGCCCCGTTGCATCACGTTTGGCTGTGGTCCTCACGTAGGTTAGTCGGTTATTGTCAGTGTGAACTTGAAAGTGAACTCCATAAAGGTAATCGTGTAATTTTTCCACCACCGCCCACTTGTGTATCAAGAATTCTAGTTTAGTGTACAGGGTAGTTGCGTTCACTGTGAGCTAGTCCTCGACTGATTTAATAAATAGGCTGTAGAGTGCCCTCATGATCTTGATATAATACTGCTCCTAATCCCTCAAAGGAAGCATCCTCATGTAACAATTATGAACGCTTTTTCACACGCTGGGGTCCACCTTTCTCCAAAGGGCTCATTGACCTGAAAATATTCTTTCTTTGTCAGTTTCTTGGAGCGAGCTGAACCCTGAGTGAGGGCCGTTAATGGCTTAGCAATCTTTGAATACTAGGGCACGAACCTCCGATAATATCCACAGAATCCCAAGAAGGACCGGAAGTCTCCTAACTTGGTGGGACTTGGCCAGTTTACCACCTCTTCCACTTTAGCTGGGTCAGTAGAGATCCCATTACAACTAACAATATGTCCCACATACTTTACAGTCATTTGACAAAACTGACACTTTTCAAGGGACAACTTCAGCCCATTCTTGATTATTCGATCCAGTACCTTGAACAATCTTTGGTTATGTTCTTCAAGGGAGCATCCGAAAATGATCAAATCATCTAAATAGTCTAAGACTTCACGAAAATTCCTACTACCATGTCCATACACCTCTGAAATGTGTCTGGAGTGCCAGTGACTCCTTGGGGCATTCTCTTAAATTGGCAGAAGCTGATAGAACAGATGAAGGCTGTTTTCTCCTGATCTTCCTCACTCATGGGAATCTGGTAATAATCACTCCGAAGGTCCAACACAGAAGACCAGACTTCCCCGTAGACAATCTAAGGCTTCGTTAATTTTTGGAACAGTGTATTGGTTAGGGACAGTACATTGGTTCAAGGTGCGGTAGTCCACACACATGCGGCTATTCCCATTTTTCTTTCGAGCTATCACGATAGGAGAAGCATATAGCCTACTAGTCTCTATAATGACTCCTGAATCCAATAAGTCACGCAGGTGCTGTCCAACATCTTCAATGTCTGCTGGGGCTAATCTTCAGGACCTCTCTTGAAAAGGCTTGTCATCCGTCAGTCTAATATAATGCTCCACTCCTATTGCTAACCCCAAGTCCCAATCGCTTAATGAAAATGCAGCTGCCCTTTCCATTATTTCTTTGATAACCATCTTTCTCCCTTCTTCCTTTAAATCACTATTTTCAAAACAGGAGTCAAAAGATTCAAAGCACAGCTTTTTTCTTTCTGCTGCCTCTTTTATACTATACGCCGCCAGGCAGGTTGGGTGGATGGTAAGAGTCTGTTGATAGTTCTCACCCCCCAACTTCTCAGCACCACTGTGCTAAAGTTCAAAATATGTTGGCATTGGTCCTCACTATAATTGGTACTTCTTTGGAATCAGCTTCTGCTTTTTCACTGAGCCCCCAGACTACCAATCCAGAAAGTGGTTGTAATGGCACGCCATGCAGATATCTTCTGTACCATTTCTCAAATATAATGGACTTGAGACCCACTATTCAATAAGACTATGCAGGGGTGCCCGTTTACATGGGCAGGGACATGAGGAGCTGGTTCCACTAGACCTCTAGGGAATATTTCCTGATTACTGATTATTGAACGATTGGTTGAGTACAATGTGGGTACTGAACGGTGGCCAGTATTGGATTCTACTGGCTCACTCTTCCATTTCCCGACTGTCTACTGTGACATCGGGAAGGGGTTGGTGATTTTTTTGTTGCCCACCTCTTTGAGCACTGACAAGCAATGTGATTGGAACTTCCACAAACAAAACATCCCTCTTAATTCCCATTCTCATTTCTGTTAGGGCCGCTATCAAAGGGGTTTTCCCACGAGGGACACTTATGACATATCCACAGGATATGTCATAAATTTCAGATCGATGCGGGTCCCACCCCTGGGACCCGCACCTATCTCTAGAACGATGCCCCTAAACCCCGTTCTACCACTGTGTGTGTCGGCTCATTTCTGACCATGAAGGTGAAAATAGCCTAGCTCGCTGAGCTATGCTATTTTCGTAAGCCCCATAGAACTGAATGATAGTTACGGAAACAGCGTAGCTCACATGCTACGCTGCTTCCGTAACTGCTATTCACTACTATGGGAGTTAGCGAGCTACGCTGTTTTCATAACTCCCGACCACAAAGTGGATATGTCATAAACCTCCCTCATGGGAAAACCGCTTTAATCTTTAGTGGAGGACATTGTTTTCTTTCAGAAAAAGTCTCCGCAGCCTGTTTCAATAATTCTACTTCCTAAGTATGAGCACTTAAGAGTTAGGCAATCTGTTCCTCTTGTCGCTCAATGATCTTCAGCAGCTCTTCAACATGTTGATTCGGTTCAGACTTTGATGCAATGACTGCCACTCAACTTACTGCCTGCCCTCTAGCCACTAAAGTATCTTCTACTTGCCGAATTTCCTTAAGTAATTGATGGGAAAATATGGGGAATCTTTTCTCTGTCAGCACTTCTCAGCCTCAGAGAAATTGGGTCATTAGTCAAAGCACAACAAAGCACTTGGTCCAAATGGCAGTTGTCTACCTCTTCAGGATTCAGCCTTCCTTTTGACAATATTCTGTGTATCAACTTGTCTAACCTATAAAGATAATCAGACATATTTTCCCCTGTATCCTGATATTTGGTCCTGAGCTTGTAAAGAAGTTCAGTTGCATCTTCAGGTGACCCAAAGGCACCTGCAAGAACAGTCATGTAGTCCTGAGAAGTTGCATGGGGCTTGCTTCGCCAAGAGGCTTGTACTATGTCTATCGTCAAACCCTTCAGGCTCCCTATTATCCTTTATCTTTTCACAGCATCTGAACACTACCACTCTTCCAAGTATAGCAAAGCAACATCTCTCCAGGTGCTATATTCCTCTTCTTCAGCTGGGGTTGGACTGGTGCATGAGAAGGTTCTCAATCGCCGGTAGTTCCCTTCTGGCTGTAATTTTGGAAACTTCTCCAACAATCTTTCCATAGTGACCACCAGTACATCAGCAGAGGTTCCACGGATTTGAATCTTGATGGAATGGGAGGCAAGCACTTACCGGATCTTCCCCCTCTGTGGGCTCAGTTCTGTAGGCATGTCTCTAGCAGCACATTTCATTGGAAACACTATCTTCCATCGTCGACCATATTCCTTTGGCACGGCAACAGCTAATGGGAAATACTCCCTCTCCAGAGAACTCTCAGTAGTGATAAGAGCTGCAGAGATTAATTCTCCTTCAATACTCTTGCGATGAACTACATGGGGATGAATAACTTCCTGCAATAGATTAACTATCCGTAATATGTCATAATCTGAAACATTAATATGCTCACCACACACAGCAAAGAAATGATCTGCTATAGTTTTTGTCATGTCACACCATGCAAACACTTTCTACTCCGTTAAAGATTTCATGGCAACTGTCCTTGTATTGACCCTTACAGCCGTGTCCAAATCTCAGCAGTGCTTCCAATGAGTCTTTATAGTAGCTTGTGAGGTATACAGAAGGGCTCGTCTCTCCTGTCAGGGGTTGACTAGGGAAACCCCCGCCTAGGTTGATACACACTTGATACACTATGAAGTTATATACTAACAGAGAAAGGTAAAATGGAACCAGGAAACAATTTAATATTTCGATTTTGGATTAGGTAAAATCTCTTCTAGAATACCTTTTGTTTGTGCCATAGTGTTTTTGTAGACATTTTGTGGTAGTTGCTTCAGTATACGAGGTACAAATATACTAGGTTCAATATACAATGAAGTGGAATAAAAAAAATTGTTCCTATCATTGTATATGTGCAACGGGAATACTGACCACTTACCCGGCTGCCGCTCCCTATGTGCTCACTGCTGCAGTTCCCGATGCTTTGCGTTCCCTCTCACAACACTTACAGCCAAATAATAAATAGTTTTCTGCTCAGCCAATAAATGAGTGTGTCTAAATATTTAAAGGGGTTGTCCACTAACAAATGATGCTCTGTACACTGGATAGGTCATCAGTATATAATCGGTGCGGGTCTGACACCGAACCCCGCACCGATCAGTTGCTCCGGTGGCCCGCGGGCACCAAATGTTATGGCAAAGCAGTTGGCTCTGTACAATGCATAGCGGTCGTGCTGCGGAACTGCAGCTCTGCTCCTATTGACTTGAATAGGAGTAGAGCTGCATTACTATTCCATGACTGGAGCTATTTGCTTCCGGCATGGATGTCCGGTGCCCGGAGGCAGCCGGAGCGGCTTAACGGTGCGGGGTCCGGGTGTTGGATCCCCACAGATCATGTACTGATGACCTATCCATTGGATAAATCATCAGTTGTCCAGTAGTGGACAACCCCTTTAAGCCCAACTATTTCACATGTTTATTGACTTTGATTTCTGATCGCTGCTTGCACTGACCCATATCTGTGTAGTTGCACTGACCGAACTCTGCCTGTCCTGACCTCAGATTTGAATGACCACTCTTCTGCCCTAGGATTCCACACATTGCATCTGTATACCATCTGCAAGTCATTAGCTGTTGCTATCGATGTCCACTCTGGGGATGCAACTTGGGAATTCCTTCTGCAGAGTCCATACCCCCTTGAAGAGTGTTTTATATTTTTTTTAAAAAGCAAAGTCCATTAGATTTTTTTCCCGTTTGGCCCTCATCCCAACTCGATAGCAACATAATGGATTCTCTCCCTGTCCTGAGATTAGTTTACTTTCCATCTAAGTTACTGTAAGTATTCTGCTTTTGGCAGATACTATGAAGTCCATGAAAAACCATATACAAGGATAAATAAGTTGGTAGACTCAGCTTACCTGTTCTCCTTTTAATGTCTGGAGTATATTTATTTTGTGCCCATTCATTTGGTAGATGATAACTTGGCCAGTATGGTTGTGTCTTGGCTGTCCTGCAATATAGAGTTGTTCTCCATGGATAGCAGCAGAACTTACAGAATATCCTAAGAATCCAAAAATTATAATCAGACGAAGGCAAAATACGTGTGATTTATCTAATTATAATGTATTACATTTCAAGGGAGGTCATAGGTGTCATGGGGTATATACAGCATCAGACTGGCCCACCAGACTAACATAGGATTCTGCAGTGGGCCCAGTCTCAGACACAATAATAAACCCCAAATGTCCAGCAGAAAACAACCCCATTTGGAGCTGACTTATGAGCCAATCATTTGCCACTAGGGTCTATTTTGTACTGATTAATTTACAGGTATCCTTTAAGAACTAGAGTTGTTGATGGGCACACTTTTTAAGGAACTGGAATTTGTAAAGGTCTGTCATCTAATGTGTATGTTATTTACTTGGGAAAAACCCAGTAATGGTGTCCTAAAGTTTTGTCTTATAGAAATGGGACTTTAAAGTCATAAGGATATTTTCTGAACAGCTTTCATTTTCACAAAGGCTTTTAGAAAAGGCCCCGCAATGACCTGCAATGTAGACTGCATCCTGTCACTGTCTGATATTGTATTTGTTGTTTCTGTCAGGAAATGTAGAGCAATTCTCCATTGATTCCAATGAGCAGACAAAACAACAATGATCATCTGAGAGAAAACATCCCTCACATTTCCTGTACTGCGAAAAAAATCTGTTGTACGACATGCTGGGTACAAAAGAATTTGGAGGAAGCAGTAATCTTTCTAGTAAAAAGTTTTGGTTTTCTTGGCGACTCTCCAGTTTAGGAAGTCTTTTCATAAAATTTCAGGGTCTGAAAAGTTAAATGCATCCATTATTTTTCATTACAAATTGAGCTAGCGGATCCCTGCATGAGACATGGAGGAAGGAGAAGTCTAAACTGCCCATATATACAGTGTTAACACATAACATCACAGTCTGGGGAATAGAGAGTATGAGCAGAGCAATGTGTTGTCAGTCACACCAGGCGAAGATGAGACCTGGGTCAAGTACCGTATGCGTTTTTTGTTTTTTTTAAACATATCGTTTTTTTTAGTTTTGTAATTTTTGATGGTACAAAAAAAATAAAACATCCATATATTCAATTGCAAGATATCACAAGTAACATAAGGCACATTTGGTCTTGTTATATAGTAACCAATGAAGTTATGACACAGTACATATGGCATGTGTAACAAGAAAGACATATTGAACAGGACAAAATAAGCAAAAACTATAGTCTACATATATAGTCAAATCATAATGAGATAGAGAATGGATATAAAGGGAGCAACATCATCTACATTCAAGTAGCAGAAAACAGGAAGATTATAAACTACATAGCTGTAGGTGTAATAAAGATTCTACACTCATGGAGTCTTCCAGTATTTAGACATAAATTTAATCCAGACATCCCAATTAGAAAAAAATTGCCCCGGAAGAAGCTGACTCAGTTCAGTGAAACGTACGTCGGGACCATACCGACTCTGATAGTAGGGAAAGATTATAGAGGGAGAGATTAGTACAATGAATATATAACATAAAGCTAATCCTACCGCATCTAGAGATTCGCTCTTGACAGAGCGGGAACGAATGAGTGTAGTGGCTATTACACTGCACACCACTTAGCCGTTCAGTGCCGATGACGTCGCGGCACTCACGGCTGAGACTCTGAATACTGCAGGCATAATACAGCCAGCAATTTCTCAGTCTCACTACCTAAGAGTGCTGACTGCTAACAGGCAGTCTGTCGGTCTATCCGAACGCAGCGATAGCTGTCATCCCAGCACCTCTGCTTAAAACAGATTGGAGCAGTAACGCTGGGAGAAATCATACTCGGTGAGCAGTTAGCTGCTCACTGAGACTTTACGTCTGTTAAAACACAGTGATAGCCATCATCCCTGCGCTGCTGCTCAATATTAGATCAGAGTGGCAAAGCTGGGAGAAAATTATACAATAAAAACGCATTGGTGATCAGTCAGCTGCTCACTCAGACTGTCTGCCTGTCTAAACGCAGCGATAGCTGTCATCCCAGCACCTCTGCTTAACACAGAATGGAGCAGTAACAGCTGCTCACTGAGAATTTACGTCTGTATAAACACAGTGATAGCCGTCATCCCTGCGCTGCTGCTCAACATTAGATCGGAGTGGCAGCACTGGGAGATAACTATACAATAAAAACGCATTGGTGATCAGTCAGCTGCTCACTCAGACTGTCTGCCTGTTTAAACGCAGCGCTAGCTGTTAACCCTGCGCTGCTACTCAATTACAGACGCAGCTGGTAATCCTGGGCTGCTAATCAATTAAAGACTAGAGTGGCAACGCTAGGAGAATATATATAACAATATACTCAGTGACCAGTCAGCTGTTCACTGAGACAGAGTACGATTCTTTGCGGTGTGCACATGCAGGGTTTATTATAAATCCAATATAGACCCTTGCAGCACCACCCCTTCTATTTCCACTGAAGGAGAAAAGCCATCAATAGCTTCCTTATCAGTGGAATTTGAAAATATTATAACCAAGAAATATATAATGTAATAAAATAGGGTTGACAGACCTTATTTATAACAAAAACATTATAAACTGTGGCAATTAAAGGGGACATTGCACAGGACAAATCCTTTTCCTACTACATTAGTCGGTATCAATAAAACCATTGAAGGCGACATTTAACCCACCGTGCTCTACTTTTCCCTCTTTACCCATACCTACACTTTTTATTATTCAATAGGTGGTGTACACCAGAGCATGGAGGGACATTAAAATTTAAATAAAAATATTAACAGAATTGGAGGCTCTACTTCAACAAGTCCTTCAGAAAAAAATTAGGGCATTACCCACCCTGGTTGCTATATGTTTTTCCATATTGAAGTCACTCTGCACTTTCGTTATTATTTCTGGAATAGTTGGAACCACACTACTCTTCCAATTACGTGCTACAGCGGATCTAGTGACAGTGAGTAAGTTCGACATAATCGTTACGTCACACCTGGGTAGGTCATCCATAGTCAAAGATAGAAGAGCCACCTCTGAACCCCAAGGGAAGGGAGATTGTAAGATACAACTAAGTAAAATCCGAATGTTTCCAAAACTCCTGAATCCCAGTACAGTGCCACCATATATGTAGTAATGTGCCAATTTCTGTATAGCATCTCCAACAAATATTGGAAGCTCTGGTTTAAATCTTATATAGTCTATACGGTGTGTAATACCAACTGTATAACAGTTTTCTACTAACCTCCAAATGATTGACAAATTTAGAAGTGATTTTAGAAATAGAGAAGACAAACTTCCACTCCTCAGTTGGTGAATGTACTCTTTAAATTATTTTCCCACTTAGGAATAAAAGGTAATGGACCGTTTATTCGGAGGGCAGTAATGGCTTAGTATGCCTTAGAAACGCCTTTGCTTATGCTTTTCGAGTCAGAGAAAAACCTTTGATAAGAGGTATCAGGTGACTCTGGGTCAAAACTCAGAGATTGCACTAGATGAAGTAGCTGAAGGTATTTATAGAAATCTTTATTTGGCACTTTAAACAAGTTATGGATCTGTTAGAAGGAGAAAAGAACATTTCCGCAACGTATATTTCCTAAAGTGTGCATTCCCAATGTCACCCAGGTTTTAAGATCAATGTTATAAAGCCAAAATAGAAATTCTGGAAAATCTTAATGGGATTAACAGGCATGTGGGAGACTGTCTTCTCCATAGAGTAAGACTAGCAGAATTTGTACTACCTATACCAGAAGGTATTTTTCCTGAGAGAGCCTGATACCACAAAATGTTGCACTGAGACAGTTGTGATAATAAAGATGCCTCCATCACTACCCATTGTTTGGACGCATCTTCTATCCACCAGCCCTTCAACTGATCCAGGAGAGCAGCTCTAGAGTAAGGGAGAATACAAGGGCAACCCAAACCTCCAAGGTGAGGAAGTAAGTACAAAATGTTTGCTTCTATCCTAGCTCTCTGGTGATTCCAGATGGAGGACATAATTAAACTCTGAAGGCGTTTGATATAAGCAAGTGGAACTGGTATAGGGAGGTTGCGGAAATAGTAAATAATTTTAGGTAATATTGACATCTTCACAGTAGATATCCTCCCTATCCAGAAAACCGGAAACTTAGAGTACAAAGTAACATCTTTTTGTATTTGCATAAACAATTTGTTAAGTTGGAGGAAAGTAACCGAGTAGATGGGTAGGTAAGATGGACACCCATATATGGGAACTCGGCCTGGAGAAGTGCTTTGACTGAAGGTGAAACCCCCAGGTTTAATATAGGACACTTGGTAGAGATAATTTTATAGTAACTAATCATACTAAAGGCTTCCATAAGACTCACGACTGTAGCAAGAGAACATTCCGTAGATGATAAGCAAATTATAACATCATCGGCAAATAGACCAAAGCAGTGTGCAATGTCCCCAATCTGGATTCCCACAATATTAGGGCAAATACGAATATTTTGAGCAAAGGGTTCCATAACCATTGCAAATATAATGGTGGATAGTGGACACCCTTGGTGCGTGCCATTAGTAATCTGAAAGGGTTTGGATAGGGATCCAGAAGTAAAGACCCTAGCAGATTGTCGGGTATATAAAGCCATAATAGTAGTAATCAATCTATCCGGAAGACCAGAAATCTTAAGCACCTCTTCAAGGTATTCCCAATGTACCCTATCGAATGCCTTCTCCGCATCCATGCAAAAGAAGCAAAGTAGGCGTTTGACGAGATCTGAACGTTGATAAAATATTTAAGAAACAACGCAATCCATCTACTGTCTGGCGACCTTTAACAAACCCTTTCTGGTCATTACTAATAAAAGTACGAACAATATCAGATAGGCGCATATTTTAGAGTACACCTTGAGATCCGTGTTCAAAAGCAAGATCAGTCTAAAGTTAGCCAGCCTATTTAGTGTTTCACCCAGTCTGGGAAGTTTGACCACCCTTGCATCCAGCATTTCAGCCCCTGAAAAGTCCCTGCCATTGAGACAGTATTAAAGATTAGAACTAAATAACGTGACAATTCTGATCTATGAACTTTATAAAACTCGTTAGTAAGCCCATCTGGGCCAGGTGATTTGTTCCGTTTCAATGAGCTTTATCAACTTCCTGTATTGTAAACGCTTGTGATAGCAATAAAGACTGGTCCGGAGACACTGTGGGTAATTTCAGTCCAGATAGGTACGAACGAATATTTGGTTAGTTAGGTTAAGGGGTAGAAGAGTAATTTTTCAAGTTATTACAGAACATTATAATATCCTGCAAAGTAGTCAGCTGTACCTTAGCAATCCATCATTTTAGACCCATCAGCCCTGGACATGAAAGGAATTCTAGTTTTGGCCATTTGTGCGTGCTAATAAAGAACCGGGCAGGTTACCCTGCCAGTAATGAGTAACTTTAAGACGTTGTAAAGCTAAATTAAATTTGTAGAAATTAATAGCATGAATTTGAGATTGTACCAAGCAGATATCCTTAGCCCTAGAAGCAGGGTAGGATGATTTTTTCAAAGTATGTAAATTGGTTAGCTTTAGTTGCAATTGGAGCAATTCAGAACTTCTTTGCTTTTTAGCAAAGGAGGTCTGCTGAATAAAATGCCCTCTCATATTGGCCTTAAGGGCACAACATAATGTACGATCAGACACCTCCTTATTATCATTATGTTCAAAGTAATCTTTCAAACAATTCTGGGATTCTGGGGCATAATCTGGATCGGATAAAGTGTAGTTATTTAGTTGCCACATTGAATTAGGGAATTGATTAGATCTCTCAGTTATCATAAGGGAAATGGGAGCATGGACCGACCAACCTATTGTGTGTATGGTAGAGTTTTGCACTTTTCTGATTAATGACTTGTCAACAAGAAAATAGTCTATTCTCGTGTAGACATGATGCGGGTGGGATTAGAACATAAAATCACTCTCTGTAGGGTGTTGAATACGCCAAATATCAAACAAGCCGTGTTTACTAACCAGGCTAAACAAAGGGGTTGTTTCGGAGGATGCTACTTTAGAGGTAGAGTCCACAGATGGCAATTTAACTTTATTGAAATCACCTGTAAACATTAAAGAACCAGTTTTTTCCTGTTGCAGAATTGATAGAAGTCGTGTTAGAAATTGCCAGAGTTTGGTGCGTACAGTGAAGCAATAATATACAAAAATTATTTATCTGACATATTAAAATAACATATCAGCCCTCGTTATCCACAATTTGTTTAGTAAAGATGAACGCTACAGAGTTCCTAATATCGATGGATACCCCTCCCTTTTATCAGGAGCTGTAGCCGAGTAAATGTGGGAGTATTGCCTATGTTTTAGTCTACACAAATCCTTAGATAGGAGATGAGTTTCCTGTATGCATAAAAACATCTGCTTTTAATTGAGTGGCTTCTTTAGAAAGTATAGAATGTTTATAAGGGGAATTCAGCCCCTTCACATTGAGAGAGACTACTTTAAATACCATAACTAAATGATCGTAGAAAGCGATGGGCCGAGAGCAACTTGAGAGTAGTATAGATAATAAGAAATATAATCAATAAGGCATGATACATTTCGTATAATGAATGCTGGAATGCATCTCTAATAGATAATATGTAGGCATAAGAAAAAACACAGCAAACACACAAAACAAAATAACATAATAACTGATGATATTTTTACAGGGTATTCACCCAAGTTATAACAGTGAGTAAACGTCAAAAAATGTCATTGTATAGAGGGCTCAGAATAAAAAAAACATCTGCGGATGGTACCCAGCCAGTGTCAGACAATTTTTTCAAGAACTTGCTCATATTACGGAGAAGTGAGTTACGAGACACAAAAAAAAAAGTCCCAGGATTCTGAGGACATAGATGATGAGGCAGAAAAAGAAATGGCTACAGCACACTGTGAACACTAATGCCACCTAAGCCACTAAATATAAATAAATATGCATTACTGCTAAATCTACTTACAAATAGTGAGGTTCTTTAGTGCACATTTTTATTAAAAAGTGTTTGCCTCCATTTTTGTTCTTGCACTCCTCCCATTCTGCCCTGATTGATTTTAATTAGTTTAGTGCTGGTTCCTACCATCCCCAGATATATATATATATAGGCTTAGTCCCAGTTCTGGGTGTATGTGCAGAGTGGGTCCCTACCTAACAGAGGTCGCCTTGTCGTGGCAGGTGGGCAAACACTTTTTGATTAAAATGTGCACTTACAACCTCCCTATTTGTAAGTAGATTTAGCAGTAATGCATATTTATTTATATTTAGTGGCTTAGGTGGCATTAGTGTTCGCAGTGTGCTGTCACCATTTCTTTTTCTGCTGTATATTTGCAGTCACAGGTGTTCTTGCACCTGCATACACGTTTTGTATCATTTTGTTGGAATGTGCTGTTCAAACTTTTGTTGTCTTTATGGCTCCATAGTTGTGCAATTTCAATGGCTTAACTCCGCACTCGTACCCAGAGAGTTATGCGTAACTGAGGAGAGTCATCCCAGCAGATCAAACTGAACGACGTTTGCCATAAGCCACAGTGGTCCATTTTTCCATGAGAAGTTGCAGTGAACTGCATTTACTAGAGCCAGTGACAAATTATCATTAGGGCTCCCAGGGGGCCCACGGCCAACCGAACCACAGATAACCCCACAAGCCCCTCATGACCGGTGGCATCGCTAGCACCGGAGGGGGGCTCCGGTGCTAGCAACAGCCACATTCACTTGTATCTGAGTCCTCAGGACTCAGATACAAATTAATATTATAGGCTGCAGGCCAAGTTAGGCCTGCAGCCTATAAGGCGCTAGGAAAACTCCCTGCGCAGGCCAGCATGATGTCATACTGCATCCCGCTGGTCTGTGTATGCGTCCAACAGGAGCGGGAACGGGGCAAGGTAAGTACAATGTAATTGTTTTTTTTTTAGGGGGGATAGCGCTGTGTGGCCCTATATACAAGTGGGGAGCGCTGTGTGGCCCAATATGCAAGAAGGGAAAGAGCTGTGTGGGCCTATATACAAGGGGAATCACTGTGTGGACCTATATACAAGGGTGGAGTACTGTATGGCCCTATATACTAGGGGGGAGCACTGTGTGGCCCTATATACAAGGGGGAGCGCTGTTTGGCCCTATATACAAGGGGAGCGCTTATGGCCCTATATACAAGGGGGAGCGCTGTGTGACACTATATACAAGGGTGTGTGGCACTATATACAAGGGGAGGAAGCGCTGTGTAGCACTATATACAAGGGGAGGAAGCGCTGTGTAGCACTATATACAAGGGGGAGTGCCGTGTAGCACTGTATACAAGGGGGGCACTGTGTGGCACTATATACAAGGGGGAGTGCTGTGTGGCACTATATACAAGAGGGGTACTGTGTGGCACTATATACAATGGGTAGTGCTGTGTGGCACTATATACAAGGGGGACCCTGTGTGGCACTATACACAAGGGGGGAGCACTGTGTAGCACCATTTGCAAGGGGGCGGGGCGCTGTGTGCTACTATATACAAGGGAGGGAAAGCGCTGTGTAGTGTGGATGGGTGTGGTGCTAGCTATTGGAGGATGTGTGATATCTACAGGGGCTGTGTGTGGCGTTATCTACAGGGGGCTGCGTGTGGCACTATGTACAGTGGGCTGTGTATGTGGTGAATTACTTTACAGCGGTTGACAATTATATTCTGGGGCGCAGTGTTTGGTACTATTTTATTCATGGGCGAGGTGTATTGTGCTATTATATTTAGGGGCAGAGTGTGTGGCACCATGATAAATTTATCTTCGTTTATAGGTGTGGAAAGGTTGGAAAAGTGAGACATCTGAGTGCCAAATTCTGCAGAAATGGGTCATGGCCGGGAGAAGTTGTCATGAAGTCAGATGGAGAAGTAAAGAGGAAAAAAACTACTAGAATCTGAGAAGTCGTCACCTGTGAGTCACTGAATTTATAGAGAATCTGTCACCTCTCCTGACATTCAAAATATGCACTCCAACACGCATTAGTACTAAGGGCTAGGTCAGGATCAAGGACCTCTCCTGACATGTTTATTATAGGAAATACTTGCATTTCACAAAAAGTCTTTGTGCAGTCCAGGACTAATAGACAATTCCCCTTGTCAGGAGGATGTGTCCCTGCACAATGTGATACTGTCAGTAATGGTTGGAGATTGTTAGTATGTAGGGACACAGCCCTTTGACAAGAGGAATCGTAACACCCATTTGTTAATGCTTGCACAAAAAGGTAGTGTTAACAATAGTGAGGCGCGGAAGAGCAGTGGTGGAGAAGGGGGGCCCAAGTTTGGGTAACAGCCCAGGGCCTATGGTCTACTTAATCCACCACTGACTGGAACAATGTGTACCGTATCTTCCACAGCATTGAGATTCCACTCTTGACATAAACGTATCCCCGCTTTAGGTGATGACACTACATGTTTTCCACCATCGCCAGTAATGATGAGTTTAACCGGGAATTGCCATTTATAGGGAACAGCATTATCACATAGAATTTTCATAATGGCACTGAATTCTCGTTGCCTAGCAAGGGTGGCAGCAGACAGATCAGCAAACAGAGAGATGTTTTGAAATCTTTCAGGCAAAAATGGTTTGTTCCGCATGGTGTCCATTATCTGCTCCTTAATATGGAAAAAATTGATCCGAGCAATAACCATCCCATGGAGTAGCAGAGGGTAAGGTTTTAGGCTTAGGAAACCTATGTACACGGTCCATAATTAAATCTGCGGCAGATGCCTGCAGCAGCAGGCAAGCAAACATATCTCAAGAAATTCATGTAGTTCCTCGGTTTTAATCACTTCTGGATTGCCTCGGAAGCGAACATTTTTACAACGAAAGCGGTCTTCAATATCCGCCATCTTGGCTTTCAATTCAAACACTCATCTTCCACAGAATTTGTCACATCCAAAATTTCATTACGAGCAGTAGTGATCTCCGCCATTTTGGTTTCAACATGTGAAGTACGGTTGCCCAAAGTAATAAGCTCAGATTCAAGCATAGCAAAGGCGGATTGTGTCTCATTTTGAATTGAGAGATATAGGTCTGCAAGCAATTTCCTCATCAAAGCTTCAGTGATAGGGTTGTTGTTTGCGCCCGCCATGTTAGAAGAGCCATGTAATGTCTGGCCTTGCACACTAGGTGATGGGTCACCAGAACATTGGGCCTTCGTCCCTGATCCATTCCCTTGTCTCAACAAGGGAGCAAAAGTTGGGGCCAAGCAGTTCATAACCATTAACCGCTTAAAAGGGGTTGACTCATCAGAGATAACTCCTTTTAAAATGAGGTCACCAGTGTCGATCAGCTTTTTGCCCCAGGTCTCACTCCCGTCACTTAGGGGCCACTGCAGGGAAAATTTTATATTACATGGCAGTCATTCAGATTAGTACCCATCTATGTAATATGGAGTGACTTTCCGTTCTGGCTTATAAAGGGGTCCCCGAGCCGAGGACCACCCGCCATGATGTCCTTATGCCCTAATAGGGAATATTGATAGGGTTGTCCTTATGAGACAATCCCTTTAAGGTCCTAGTCCTTTAACTAATGGGCTTAAAAAGGTTCTGTCACCAGATTTCACAATACTAACTACATACATTATTAACTAGATCACTTCTCTTAGACCCGTACTTGCTTTAAAAATCTGTGTAAGATTGGCTTTACAATATTGTTTGTCCTGCCTGATATTAAAATGAGCATTTTATGAGCACAGCTCCTTTCATTGTCCCTCCTCCACCGCCCCAAGCTGAAATCTCGCACATGCTCAGTACAAGCTGAGGATTTTCTTGCTTTGCAGTAAAAGAAAGCAGCAGATGGACTTCGTAGCTGTCATTCCACACTATAACTTCTGCTCGTAGACAGGTTCTCTAGAGCCAGGGAGACTGCAGCTTGTGCTGAGCATGTGCGGGATTTCAGCATGGTGCGGGGGAGGAGGGACACTGATAGGAGCTTGTCAGCTGTAGGTGGGAGGAGATTGAGATTACATCATGCATATACTTGTCTCATAAAATGCTAATTTTAATATCATGCAGGGGATTATGAAAAAGGATTAAACAGCCATTCTTACACACACACATTTTCAAAGTAAATTACATGAGTAATACAATGCCATGTGGCCCCTGGGTCCGGAAGACTCCATTTAAGTTTTGAAATCTCTCTGTCTCTGTCTCAATCTAAAAATTTACTCTGCTGTGCATGCCTGTAGATATCTATAGAATATGTTACGGGGTATGTCATTTCCTGAAGTTGAGAAAACTACGTAGCTTAATGTATTAAATTTGTAAAGTGATTTCAAACATGTGACTAAACACACTTTGGCAAAATTCACCATCCAGCAGGTATATAATCATAGGATTGGAACAAAGGGGGTTGTAAGGAATTCCAACACTTGGCCTCTTTCAAAACCTTATTCGCCAATTTCTGCAAGGGTAGGTGTATTCGAAGAAACAGGGCAGAGTGTTCTAAAACTAGCCATAGTGTTTAGATGTTTACATTTTGAACCAGATGATGCTCAGGATTGGACAAGTCCTCCATCTCAACACCCACCCCCTAGAAACTTCAGTTGGCCTGCCAGATTGTAAACAAATAGGTCAGGAACTGCGGTTCACCTAGTAGCTTAGTAGTATTTTGGAAACTATCTATAGACAGTTCAGGTCTCGTATTTCCCCAGATAAACAATATCAGTAAGGGTATGTTCACACGTACACGTCCGATACGTCTGAAATTCTGGAGCTGTTTTCAGGAGAAAACAGCTCCGGAATTTCAGCCGTAAAGGCAAGTGCAGGCGTTTTTCGCAGCGTCCATTATGGATGTAATTGGAGCTGTTTTTCTATGGAGTCAATGGAAAACGGCTCCAATTACGTCCCAAGAAGTGACAGGCACTTCTTTGACGCGGGCGTCTTTTTTACGCGCCGTCGGTACAGTACATCGTAAAACCCATTCAAATGAATGGGCAGATGTTTGCCGGCGCATTGGAGCCGTATTTTTGGATGTAATTCGAGGTTAAAATGCCCGAATTACGTCCGTAAATAGGGTGTGTGAACACAGCCTAAGGAGTACAGTGTTTTGAAAAAAGATATAGGGATGGGCATGGATGCATGTTCCAGTAGAGATAGACACTTAGGTCAAGCGATCATTTTGAACAGGTTGACCCAACCAGCCACCGACAGAGGTAGAGATCTCCATGATCATAACTATTCTGTAAACAAGGCCACCAGAGGATGGATATTGGGTGTAAAAGACAGTTAGGGCTCTCTGGTTATATGGATTCCTAAATGTTTAAAGTGTGTTACAAATTGTAGTCCCTGAGCCATCTCTGGCCACCTAAAGGAGCATAATATCTTATTTGTGCCAGTTGACTATCTATTTGAGGCTCTCTCAAATAGACTATTTGCAGTCACATGGGTTGTTTCTATGAAATGTATGCCCTTGCCTGGTGGGCAATGAGAGATCCCTCGGCATCACCCTCTGACCTCTTGTTCCAGCTAACCTTGTAGGCAGGCCAGACCTTTTGTTTCATAAATCCTATCTTTCAGTGACTCTGAGTCATTCAGAACAAGTTCTTGGAGATGGTAATTCACAAATAGCCACTGAGATAAAGAAAGAAGAGGTACCCTGAATCCCAACAATCCAGTTCAGTTGTAAAGTCTGGGGGCTGTACAAGTAGCTGCTCTGATAGTATTCATTTTTTTCCATGCAAACAATAATGAAATAAGAAATTTACGAACCAAGATAAGCTGCCAAAGGTTCGTTTTTTTCTTGCGCCATTGTCTTAAATGAATTATTTCCAGGTGTGACTGTAGCATCGGATTTAATCATGACAACTGTTCCATTCCAGTCATAGGCTCCAACTGCACCAAGCATCACCCAGTCCTACAAACCGATAAGAAAGAATAGAGTTATTCAAGTAGGGAAGTGGTGCATGTCATATTGTCAATGAGTAGTTCATGCATTATGAAGTACTAAAAGGGGCCCTTTAATTTTTGTAAGCTGCAATCACCTAAAAAAAAATGACATATGCCAGGGTTAATAACTTAGGAGCCATGCATACAGCAGTGCACAGAATATATAGTGGCACATGGATTCCCAATACTAGCGCATTACATAGATATTCCCCCCTACAAGCATTGCTCCGTAATACATAATTCGATGGAAGATTTTTCTGTGGAATTTATATGAATCTGACAGAAAAAAACCCTCTGTATGCCTCGGTGTGAGATAGAGGATATTCAGATGGTCAATATAACCCCATAGACTTATTATTGGTGCTGTATTACATCTCCGAAAGCATACGGACCTGAGACAGAGCCATGTGCATGAACCCTTAGGCATACCTAAAAGAGAACCTATCGGCTCTTTTGACATGCATATTTTGCTAAATGACAATGACGATAGAGCATGTCCCCACACAGTCTGACAATGTCAGCTCTGATTGGACGGTGTTAGAGTGTCTAGGGACACACCCCATTGACAAGGGGCAAAGCAATTCATGCATTTTCAATTTATTTATACATTTCCAGGAGGAATAATAGAGGAATGATACAACACAGAGTTCTAAGTAATTATCTAAAATGTTTATTTTATGAGAATATTTACTAAAACAGATATGTTACGATATCTCTTTAAGACATGTAAAAACATACCTCCCAACTTTCTAGTATCGCAGAGGCAAATTTTTCCCTTTTAAGCCACACCTCTAATCCCGCCCAATTTCCACCAATACACCTCGCTTGAGCCCACACAGTATAATGCCCCCATAGCTGCCCCCATATAGTATAATGCCCCCATGGATACACCCATACTGTATAATGCCCCTACAGCTGCCCCATTCAGTATAATGCCCCTATAGATTCCCCCATACACTATAATACAGCCATAGCTTTCACCATACAGTATAATATACCCTTAGCTGCCACCAGGGCCGGACTGGGTCTTAAAATCAGCCCTGGCATTTTTAAGCACACAGGCCTAACGCAGGGCATACACAGCCACCAGTGTTGGGCCGGAGTACATGGGACCACCTTTCAGCTATACAAGACATGGGAAGATTTATTAAAGCAGGTGTAAATAAAAAGAGGAATAGTTCTGATAGCTCCAACTTCAACTAATCCACTGCTCTTCCATGTGAATAATGAACATGCTCATAATTCTAGAGGTATATTTTTTGCAGAGCGGAAAAAAATTCAAGCAGACTTCTTTCCGCTGCATGTGAATAGAGTATAAAATAGCCCTTTTACTTGTAATGGATGCATAATATTAGTGGATTTGAAAGGGATTTAGGTGTGGAATCAGGGACTTAGTCCTAATCAAATCCTGATTGCGTGATCATTGCCTAAGGCCTCATGCACACGACTATAAAAACTCCCGTTATTACGGGTCGTAATTATGACCCGTAATAACGAGCTCATAGACTTCTATTGGCGACGGGTGCCTTGCCGTTTTCTCACGGGAAGGTGTCCGTGCCGTTGAAAAAGATAGAACATGTCCTATTTCAGGCCGTAATAACGGCACGGACAGTCCATAGAAGTCTATGGAGCTCTCGTAATGACGGGTGGCTACATGTGTGCACCCGTCATTACGGCAGCTTTGCTAAGCGACGTCAGTAAATAGTCACTGTCCAGGGAGCTGAAAGAGTTAACTGATCGGCAGTAACTCTTTCAGCACCCTGGACAGTGACTACCGATCAGTATAAACCTGTAAAAAATAAAAATAAAAGACGTTCATACTTACCGAGAATTTCCTGCTTCCTCCAGTCCGGTCTCCCGCCCGTTGCCTTGGTGACGCGTCCCTCTCGACATCCGGCCCGACGTCCTGGATGACGTTTCAGGCCATGTGACCGCTGCAGCCAATCACAGGTCAATCACAGGCTGCAGCGGTCACATGGACTGCCGCGTCATCCAGGGATGTCGGGCTGGATGTGAAGAGAGGGACGCGTCACCAAGACAACGGCCGGGTAAGTATGAATTTCTTTAACTTTTATTACAGAAAAGGCTGTCCCTTCTCTCTATCCTGCACTGATAGAGAGAAGGGGCTGCCGATTAGTGCAGTGCTATTTTGCCGCCAAAAACGTGCCCGTAAATACGGGTGGAATACGGGTGACACCGGACCCATATTTACGGGCACGGGTTCGTAAATACTGGTGCAAAACGGGTGGAATACGTGTGACACCGGACCCGTATTTACGCCAGTATTTACGGGTGGGAAAAAATGCGGTCGTGTGCATGAGGCCTAATACTGATGTATTAAGATTGCAAATTAGACCATTATACAATGCTATAATAGCACCATACTGTAACTAAATAATATAATTACAATTTTATATTCAGCCATATACACACACACACTTACATGCTGGACCCATGACGCACAGATGCAACCCACAAGCTGGACACATGCTGCATTAGCGCCACACCTAGGACACAAGTGCACGCACACCACTCACACCTTGGACACGTGCGCATGCAAAACACTCACACCTAGGACACACATGCGCACGTACACCATTCACGCCTAGGAGATATGTGCACGTACACCACTCACACCTAGGACACATGTGCACGCACACCACTCACACCTAGGAAACATGCGCATGCAAAACACTCACACCTAGGACACACATGCGCACATACACCATTCACGCCTAGGAGATATGTGCACGCACACCACTCACACCTAGGACACATGCGCACGCACACCACTCACACCTAGGATATATCCTCCACTCACACCTAAGACATATGCCACACATTGTCACACTACAAAAATCAATCCAACACCTCACTCACATTGCTATATTTACCTGCTTTCTTTTGTAGACTGCTGATTCTTGGGCACTGGCATGCAGGTAGTACATAGGCATAACAGATAAAAACAAGGACATTTATACAAAAACACCGAAAAAGGCCATACTTACAAATGGACACAGCCAGGTCAGAAACGCTGATGAAGGCGAGTGAGCAGGTGCTTTAAATAATAATAGCCACTCCCACTAGTCTTGAGGGGAGTGGTATGTGGTGCATGGGATGTGTAGTAAGAAATAATAAATGAATAGTGTATGTGCAAGTGTAATAATGTAAGTGAAATATAGGGGGCAGTAATGAGTAAAGTGCCTAAAAAAATAAATGAATAATGGGATGCAAGTGTGTGAAACATGGAGGGATAGTGTGTAAGTCATGAGGCGCAACGTGTGTAGCCAGGTAGAAGCCTATTTGTGACACCTTGATAATTCATAGAGCGGGCTACCCTGCTTGCTAGGCCAAACAACAACACACCATGCTCTCCCAGCATCAAAGACCCGGCTGTGTCCAAAAGAAGCGAATATAAGTAATAATGTAAAATACCTGGGGTATTAGTGATCATTTTGGCCAAAAGGACGCAAGCTCACAATCCACGACAAGGATCCCCAGACTTGCGAGTCCCTAACTGGAGCGAAAAGCTCCTGATGTACAGACAAAACAGATAAAAACAAGGACATTTATACAAAAACACCGAAAAAGGCCATACTTACAAATGGACACAGCCAGGTCAGAAACGCTGACATGCGCACGTACACCATTCACGCCTAGGAGATATGTGCACGCACACCACTCACACCTAGGACACATGTGCATGCACACCACTCACACCTAGGAAACATGCGCATGCAAAACACTCACACCTAGGACACACATGCACACGTACACCATTCACGCCTAGGAGATATGTGCACGGACACCACTCACACCTAGGACACATGCGCACGCACACCACTCACACCTAGGATATATCCTCCACTCACACCTAAGACATATGCCACACATTGTCACACTACAAAAATCAATCCAACACCTCACTCACATTTCTATATTTACCTGCTTTCTTTTGTAGACTGCTGATTCTTGGGCACTGGCATGCAGGTAGTACATAGGCATCTATACCTGAGATGCCCCATCTGTGTGCCAATGAAGCCACGCACCTTTTACAAAGCTCCTCCCATCTGTGGCTCAAATTAACCCTAACCTGATGCTCACCCTTTTAACCCTATAGCTCCTCCTAGCTACAGTATCTGGACCCCCTCCCCTCCCACAAGCAGGTTGCTTGCAAATACTGTGTGCATCACCCATGTTTTTTACGTTCACTTATGACCCCCCCTACCCCCTTTATTGTAGAAGTCTTCTTGCAGCTTACATGAAGCTGAAGCAGATAAAGAAATAAACCTGCTGGCGCTACAGCCATCAGCAACATACCAGGCAGGGGCTGGAGTCTCCTTCTGCTCGGCAACCAGACTGAAGCTGTGCTCAAGGGGACGTAGAAAGAGCAAGCCCATCACTGATTGGCTGATGCTCAGCCAACCAGCATTAGGTTTCATTTGTACATGCAGACTGGGCAAGTACTGATTGTCCTTTTCCTCTGCGGTGCCAGAGATGTGCGCTAATGAGCTTGACATCAGTGTAGAAAAGAAATTTAGAGCCGATTAGCTGTGGGTCGGCCAACAAGCACTATACTTCATTTCTGCACTGCTCCTTCCCATCATTGCAGAGTACACAGCAATAAATATCGGAAAGATGTTGTTTTAAACACCAGGAGTTATTGTAAGGTTGGTACTTGTGTTCACACTGTCCGCAGGGCCGATTCTAGCTTTTCTGCAGCCTGAAGCAAAAATTAAATTTGCACCCCTAGCTTTTTTTTTTATTGACATCCCCCTGGCTGTTCCACATTACTAGCAGCCTCCTCCAAATCTTGCGGATGCGCCGTTGCTTTGGCGCATCCGAGAAAGTTGGAGGAAACTGATAGCGATGTAGAACAGCTTGGGGGATTGTTGGGTTTGGAGGCAGGACTAGGACTTTTAAGGATAGCGGCACCGCCCCATGACCCTTTAATAAGTAGTTAGCATATAGTGTGCGTCGGTTTAAAAGTTGATTTTATAGATCTATTTTTGGCAGGATCCATTTTGGGCTTGAGTATTCTGTCACGATACTGGTGTATTAAGCTGGGTCCTTTGACAGATGAAGCCGGGTCGGTACACAAGCAGGTCGTCAGATGAAGCGGGGTCAGTACACAAGCAGGTAGTCAGATGAAGCCGGGTCGGTACACAAGCAGGTAGTCAGATGAAGCCGGGTCGGTACACTACCAGGTAGTCACATGAAGCCGGGTCGGTACACTAGCAGGTAGTCAGATGAAGCCGGGTCGGTACACTAGTAGGTAAATATTGCAACAGGAGCAAGTGCAAGGCAGCAGGAGCAGAGCAAACAGATACTCAAGCAAAGGCTATATTCAGGAAGTACCTATTTATAGGCCCAAACAGGAAACAGGAACCAAGATGGATTCTTCCGAGGTAAAACTGGCCATCTTGGAAAAGGGCAAGTTCAATGGGTTATAGTGGCCTCTAGTGGCTGGAGGTGGTAATGGCTGATGATATTCCTAACAGTATTCCCCCTCTTAATGACGTCCTCTGGACGGTACCTGGCTAGGTTTCTCAGGGTATCTTTAGTGGAATTCTCTCAACTACCGAGGAGCATGGATGTTTTCCTCTGGTTCCCATGAATTGTCTTCTGTGCCATAACCCTGCCATTGTATCAAATATTGAAGTCGATTTAGAAAGATACGTGAATCCAGAATCTTCTCCACAAGCAATTCTTCATGAACCGAATCAGGGGGAGATGAAATACGACCAGGAAACTAATTTGGAATCATTGGTTTAAGTATAGAGACATGGAATACTGGGTGAACTTTTATGGAGTCTGGAAGCTCAAGTCTGAAAGCAACTGGACTGACCTGAGTCAAAATTTTAAAGGGACCTACACATCTTTTACTTAGTTTAGCGGTAGGCACACTCATTTTCAGATTTCGTGTAGAGAGCCAGACCTTGTCGCCAACCTTAAAGACTGGTGCAGCTTTACGATGCCTGTCTGCGGTCTTTTTATAGGTGTCCTGGGCATGATGTAATGTTTCTTTTAGTATATTGAAGTTATCTTGTAGCAACTCCAATCTAGCAGTTACAGCGGGAATTGAAGAATCTCTTGGGAAATTAGGAAGGAGACTTGGATGATAGCCCAAATTGGCATAGAAAGGACGTTGTCTTGTGGATGAGTGTTGGGAGTTATTGTAGGAGAACTCTGCTGTTGGTAGAACGTCAACCCAATCATCTTGCAGATGGCCAATATAACAATGAAGATATTGTTCCAGTGACTGATTAGTACGTTCTGTTTGACCATTGGATTGCGGATGGAAAGCAGTCGATAAATTAATATGGATATTGGGAGCAGAACAAAATTGCTTCCAAAAGCGTGAAATAAATTGCACTCCCCGATCAGACACACATCATCAGGAATGCCATGCAGTCGAAACACCTCCCTAATCATTAACTCTGTGGTCTCCTTTGCAGAAGGAAGTCCATGACAGGGCACAAAATGAGCCATCTTTGTGAGTCTATCTACAACTACTAAGATTGTAGTCATGCCCTTAGACAGAGGTAAATCTACAATAAAATCCATTGAGATTGAACCCCATGGACGAGAGGGCACAGGCAAGGGTTGCAAAAGTCCAAGCGGAGAGGTACGGGGAGTCTTACACCGTGCACAGATACTGCAGGACGATACAAATCTTTTAACATCCTCCCTGTATTTTGGCCACCAGAAATATCTAAACTGTAACTCTTGGGTCTTCTGAACACCCTTGTGACCTGCCGGTTTGGAATCATGAACAAATTGCAAAACCTTCAATCGTGATGTTGCCGGTACATACAAACGATGGTCATACTTCCATAAATTATTCCGATAGGACAAATGCAAGTCCACTGGGGGATTTATAAGGGTTGGATCTGTTCCATAACCTTCCTTGATGTCAGACAACAGCTCACCAGTACCAACAGCTCCCAAAACAATTGACTTGGGGAGGATTGTTTCTTCTGTCTCAACCTGGGGTAACTCCTTGATATATGCTCTAGATAGAGCATCAGCCTTCCCATTCCGAGATCCCGGTCTGTAGGAAATAAGAAAATTGAATCGATTTAAAAATATACTCTATCTGGCCTTTTGGGGAGAGAGCCTCTTTTCAGACCTGACAAATTCTAAATTCCGATGGTCTGTGAGTACAATTATTTGATGTTCAGCTCCCTCCAACAGATGTCTCCACTTAGCAAAGGCACTTATGATGGCCAACAGTTATATATTTCCCACGTCATAGTTCCTTTCTGGGGCAGTCATTTGACGAGAGAAGAAAGCACATGGGTGTAATAAAAAAATTTCTCCCACTCTCTGTGACAATATTGCTCCCACAGCAGAATCTGAGGCATCTGCTTTGATGATAAAAGGGAGCCTTGGATCAGGATAAATCAAGATGGGGGCTGTTGTAAACCTCATCTTTAATGCAGAAAACGCCTTCTTAGCTTCTGGGGACCAAATAAAGGATGATCCCTTCTTAGTTAATTGAGTGATTGGAGAAGCAATCTTGGAAAAAAGTCTTTAATGAAGCGTCTATAGAAGTTGGCAAATCCTATGAACTTCTGAACCTCCTTAACGTTTCTAGGAATTGTCCATTCTATTACAGCCTGAACCTTGCTGGGATTCCAAGTGAATGCATAGTTGATGTTTCTAAAGATGCTCTAGCACAGTTCAAACCTGATCTTGATGCTCTTCTAGAGAATTTGAGAAAATTAATATGTCATCAAGATAAACGACAACAAATTGGTCCAGTAAATCCCTAAAAATGTCATTAATGAAATGTTGGAACGTTGCAGGGGCATTGCACAGTCCGAAAGGCATTACCAAATATTCATAGTGTCCATATCTGGTTCGAAAAGCAGTCTTCCATTCATCACCTGGTCGTATTCGAATTAAATTGTACGCAGCTCGTAAGTCTAATTTGGTGAAGATCTTAGCCGAGGAAAGCCTCTCCAACAATTCAGAGATAAGTGGGCGAGGATAGCGGTTCTTGATTGTGATTTTATTCAATTCTCTGTAATCAATGCAAGGTCTTAAGGAATCGTCTTTTTTCTTCACAAAGAAGATAGGTGCCCCTGCCAGAGATGTAGAAGCACGGATAAAACCCTTTGCTGAGTTTTCTTCTAAGTACTCCTTAAGAACCTTTAATTCAGGTTCGGCTAATGGGTATGTACGTCCAAAGGGTATGACTGCTCCAGGTAATAAATCCACCGGGCAATCATATGGCCGGTGAGGTGGTAATTGTTCAGCATTTTTCTTATCACAGACGTCAGAGAATTCTTTATATTGAGGAGGTAATTGTTCTGCCACTTTAGAACAGAGGCTATTGGTAGTATTAATATTTACAGAATTGGCCTGAGCAGCAGCAATCTCCTGGGGAAAAGAAATGGTCTGAGGGGATGAGATAAGCAAGAAGTTAAGAGCCTCGCAGTGATTTGGTTCAATTACTATGTTCAACTGTTCAGTTTTATGAGTAACCGGACCACAGCTCAAAGGTGAACCATCTACGGTTTCCATCAATACTGGTGTTGGCTTTTCTCTGAATTTAATTTGATTGTTCTGAGAAAACGTAATGTCCATAAAATTGCCATTCGCCCCAGAATCCACCATCGCGGAAGTGGAAATCCAACGAGACCCAACTTGTAATCGAATTGGAATGGAGATGTGCGAACTATTGTTTTCTTTGTTCTCAGTTGCTGCTAATGGGGACAGACGAGGGATCACTGCGTACACATGCTGAGGCGTACTGGAAATGATAGACTCCTGGTCAGAAAGGTCAGCGTCTGCCAATGTAGCTACAGTCTTTAGAGGTCTTTTGAGATAGTTTGACACATAATGTCCAGCTTTGCCACAATACAGACACAAGTTCTCCTGGCGCTGTTGCTCTCTTCTTTCATCAAGACTCTGTTTGTGAACTGCGTCTACTTGCATAGCTTCAGTCTCCCGTTCATTAGTTGATTTTACCTCAGAGTTCCCTGAATAATTAGAGATCATGGGTTCACGATAACTGGAATAACTCAAAGTGGAAGCCTTCTTTTCTCGTCTTCTCTCAATCAGTCGAGCATCAATACGAAGACAATGGTTAATAAAAGGTTCAAGTTCTGTGGGAGTCTCGGCTCGGTCCAATTCATCCTTGATTGGGTCAGAAAGTCCCTTACGATAGACAGATAGCTGTGCTTCAGAATTCCATGTGGTGTCTAGAACCCATCTTCGAAAATCTGCAGTATATTCTGCTACTGAGCGTCTCCCCTGACGTAGCCTCAATAATGTCTTTTCGGCAGTATCTCTCCGATTTGGATCATCAAACGTTTGTCTCATTGCTGTGAGGAAATTATCAAGTTTCTCCATTATTGGACTACTAGATTCAATGTAAGGAGAGGCCCATGCCAAAGCTGGGTCTTTGACAAGTAAAAAGATACACCGTACCTTTAATCTTTCAGATCTGAAATGAGACTCATATAATTCAAAATGCATCTGACACTGACTAATGAATCCACAAAACTTTTTGGGATCTCCTCCAAAACGGGCTGGAGGAAGAGGCAGAGTACCCGGTGAAGCTGCAGATAGTGAAACTGATCGATTCTCAAAAAATAAAATGCGTCTTTCTTGCTGGGATAATTTAGTTATAAATTCCTGAAAACCATTATGTGCATCACGGATCTTTTGCGAACAGACTTGAACCTCCTGAGTCACATGTACCTCAAGGGAAGCAAAACTATTCTTCAGGGATATTAATTCACCCTGGCATTCAATTAAAATAGTGCTTAAACCTGCTACACGTCGCTTAACAGGTATGTCTTCGGCAGGATCCATTTTGGGCTTCAGTATTCTGTCACGATACTGGTGTATTATGCTGGGTCCTTTTAGCTGAAGAGCACACGTACAGATAGAGCAGGTCGTCAGATGAAGCCGGGTCGGTATACAAGCAGGTCGTCAGATGAAGCCGGGTCAGTACACAAGCAGGTAGTCAGATGAAGCCGGGTCGGTACACAAGCAGGTAGTCAGATGAAGCCGGGTCGGTACACTACCAGGTAGTCAGATGAAGCCGGTCGGTACACTAGCAGGTAGTCAGATGAAGCCGGGTCGGTACTCTAGTAGGTAAATATTCCAACAGGAGCAAGTGCAAGGCAGCAGGAGCAGAGCAAACAGATACTCAAGCAAAGGCTATATTCAGGAAGTACCTATTTATAGGCCCAAACAGGAAACAGGAACCAAGATGGATTCTTCCGAGGTAAAACTGGCCATCTTGGAAAAGGGCAAGTTCAATGGGTTATAGTGGCCTCTAGTGGCTGGAGGTGGTAATGGCTGATGATATTCCTAACAGCTGAAGCAGAGAGGTGACTGTTTCTGCTTCAGCATTGGGTTCAACAGTATCTGCGTCCCGAGTGCGGATCATCCGGGATATGCCACCGGCCGCCCGGGACAGCGGCACACTTCCTGAAATCTGGGACTGTCCCGTTGAATCATGTACATTGTTGCTCGTACAATTATGCTCTGTACATATTTGAGCTACTGCTGTTTGTTTGTTGTCTTTTTCTAATTAGCAAACTATATGCGGTTGTGCATTTTAAAATAAATATATAAATGCAAAATTCAACGACATGTTTAGTACCACTTACTATTTTCAAAAGATACTGGTAACCACAAAAACATAATGTCGATTTGGAGAGGACTAAAACCTATTTTAGTTTTAATGCGTTTGTGGATGTAATATATGGTGTTATTCTTCAAGAGCTCCTAACCCTTCATGTGGGAGCCTGGTCTTACACTATATCTATCAAAGCGAACCTAATCTTTTAGGTGACTTTTCAGAATAAGCTGTGGTATTGCGAGTACTTAAAGGGGTTGTCCGAGATTTTTTTTTTGTACATTTAAAATCACATTGCACATATTTACAATTGTATAATATACTTACCCGTGCAATCTTGCTTCTGTTTTCTGCTCTGGCTGCCTTTTCCTTCTGATCACATGAGCTCGACGTCACGTTTTCAGCCTCCTCCACTGTCGAGTCGTATACCGATCACATGGTCTCGAACCAGAGAGACCTCCGATGGTATACGACACGTCACTTGTCACGTGGTGTATATCGACTTGTTCTGCTTCACAGCCCGTCACGCGCATGCGCTGTCAGTGCTGTTCCCGCGGTCCCTGCTGTTCTCGAGATAATAGCAGGGGCCGCGCATGCGTGTTACAACAGAACAAGCCGATATACACCACGTCACAAGTGACGTGTTGTATACCCGGCAAAGAATTCAAGATCAACAAAGCAGCAGAGCCAGAGCAGAGAGTGACATCGCTAGTCAAGTTCCCGATGGCAGGATCTGGAAATGGGGCCACTTTGGAAAACGTAAGTATGTTACAAATGTATTTACACCGCGTTCCAAACTATTATGCAAATGTTATTTTTCGCTGATTTACCTAAATAGTCGATGCAAATTATTATGCACAACAGAGATCAAAACATTTTAAAGGTTGTAAAGGGAACTAAAATGGTAATTTGTTGAATTTGCAGCATCAGGAGGTCATATTTACAGGAATCAAAAGCTCTTTCAATCAAAAAAAAACTTAACATGCCAAGTTACATGTTAACATAGGACCCCTTCTTTTATATCACCTTCACAATTCTTGCATCCATTGAATTTGTGAGTATTTGGACAGTTTCTGCTTGAATATCTTTGCAGGATGTCAGAATAGCCTCCCAGAGCTTCTGTTTTGATGTGAACTGCCTCCCACCCTCATAGATATTTTGCTTGAGGATGCTCCAAAGGTTCTCAATAGGGTTGAGGTCAGGGGAACATGGGGGTCACACCATGAGTTTCTCTCCTTTTATGCCCATAGCAGCCAATGACACAGAGGTATTCTTTGCAGCATGAGATGGTGCATTGTCATGCATGAAGATAATTTTGATACGGAAGGCACGGTTCTTATTTTTGTACCATGGAAGAAAGTGGTCAGTCATAAACTCTATGTACTTTGCAGAGGTCATTTTCACCCCGTCAGGGACCCTAAAGTCATCTACCAGCTCTCTCCCCATGATTCCAGCCCAAAACATGACTCCGCCACCTCCTTGCTGACGTCGCAGCCTTTTTGGGACATGATGGCCATTCATCAACCATCCACTACTCCATCCATCTGGACCATCCAGGGTTGCACGGCACTCATCAGTAAACAACACGGTTTGAAAATTAGTCTTCATGTATTTCTGAGCCCACTGCAACCGTTTCTGCTTGTGAGTATTGTTTAGGGGTGGCCGAATAATAGCTTTATGCACACTTGCAAACCTCTGGAGGATCCTACACCTTGAGGTTCGCGGGACTCCAGAGGCACCAGCGGCTTCAAATACCTGTTTGCTGCTTTGCAATGACATTTTAGCAGCTGCTCTCCTAATCCTATTAATTTGTCTCACGCTACAGAGAAAAAAATAAAAACAAAGCGCACATCGTGCCTGAATTTGTATATATAACGAAAAAAGAAAATAGGGTCAAAGGTACTGACCTGGTGATGTTATGCTAGGAGCATAACAACCCACACTTGCATTCAGAGGTAACTCTGTCAAAGTCGGTTGCCGCCACAGTTCCCAATCCGGAGGTTTGAAAGTACAATATCCGCTGAAGAAATCCAATGAATGGAAAAAACCGGGGAAATCCAAGGGCGCAGCCGTGTCCAGATAAAATAGATTTTATTTGTACATATAACATATGTACAAATAAAATCTATTTTATCTGGACACGGCTGCGCCCTTGGATTTCCCCGGTTTTTTCCATTCATTGGATATTAATTTGTCTGGCAGAAACCTTCCTCATTATGCCTTTATCTGAACTAACCCGTCTGTGCTCTGAATCAGCCAAAAATCTTTTCACAGTACGATGATCACGCTTATGTTTTATTGAAATATCCAATGTTTTCATACCTTGTCCAAGGTATTGCACTATTTCACGCTTTTCGGCAGCAGAGAGATCCTTTTTTTTTTTCCCATATTGCTTGAAATCTGTGGCCTGCTTAATAATGTGGAACATCCTTCTTAAGTAGTTTTCCTTTGATTGGGCACACCTGGCAAACTAATTATCACAGGTGTCTGAGATTGATTACAATGATCCAAAGAGCCCCCTAAGACACAATACCATCCATGAGTTTCATTGAAAAACTAATAATTAAATGTTTATGACACTTAAATCCAATGTGCATAATAATTTTGAACACGGTGTACATTTATAACTTACATGCATTAAAGGGGTTTTTGAAAATATGATGGTATCTCGGACAACCTCTTTAAGCAATAACACTATTTCTGTTTATTATATGACTTGTATTATGCCTTTTTTTAACCCCTTCCCGACCAGCCCACGTAAATTAACGGACTGCAGCGCTGGTGCTTGTGCTTGTGCCTGTAGTCTGTTAACCTACGTGTCATCCTAACGGAACGCACAGGCATTCCTTGAAGCCCGACCCGATTAACCCCTTAAATGCGTCGACCAATAGCGCAGGCCACATTTAAGTAGTTACAACAACATCGGTAGCCCGCTACATGATTGCGGGGTGGCGATTGTTGCTATGGCAACCGGAGGACTAACAAAGTAGGTCTGCTATCTAAGGAAGGCGTAGATGCCATAGGCAGGACCTAATATGCTGCCATAAGTATTGCTGGGTATTATAACAACGATCCAACAGTTGGATCTTCAAGTCCCTAGTGGGACTAAAAAAAGAAAAAGTAAAAAAAAAATGTTGTACAAAAATAAATAAGTTAAAGTCCAAGTAATAAAATTAAAAAACGCCCTTTTTCCCTTATAAAGTCATTTATTATTATTAGAAAAAAATGAAAAAAAATAAATAAACTATGCATAGTTAGTATCGCCGTGTCCGTAACAGGCTAAACTATAAAAATATAATGTTATCCATCCCGCGTGGTCAAAAATAAAATAAAAATACAATACCAGAATTTATATTTTTAGTCACTTCAGCCCTCCAAAAATGTAATAAATAAAGTTTAAAAAGTCGCATGTGCCTAAAAATGGTACCACTAAAAACTAAAGTTTGTTCCGCAAAAGACAATCCCTCACACAGCTTTCGTGATGGAAAAATAAAAAAGTTATGGCTCTTTGACCATAGCAACACAAGTAGTAAATTATTTTTTTCAAACTGTGATTTTATCGGGCAAACACCGTAAAACATAAAAAAATATACATATGGTATTGTCGTAATCGCATCGACTCACAGAATATATGAAATATGTAATTTATAGCGCACGGTGAACGACGTAAAAAAAATAACTAAATAACAATAGAAGTTTTCAGAGCCTAATTATACTAAATTCAGCAAAAAACCTGTGGGATTAAAATGCTCACTATACCCCTAGATAAAAAATGTAGGGCTGTCGTTTTCCAAATGGGGTCACTTTTGGGGCTTTCCACCGTTTTGGTCCCTCAGGGGCTTTGCAAATGCGACATAGCACCCAAAAACCACTCCAGGAAACTTGTGCTCCAAAAGCTAAATTACTCTCCTTCCCTTCTGAGCTCTGCCTGTCATGATCTGTGGGTATGTGGACCCACTAGGCCGGACAGCCATAGCGGGGTAGCAGCTGGCCAAACAACAGTGTACCAAGTCAACATAAAGGCCGAGCACAAGGGTACCTGTAATAGTCCAGACAGTAGCAACAGCTTAGGCACAGATGGGACCTTGGTGGCAGGTGATGCAAAACGTGGCAGATGACACCATACGTGATGTAAGTCAGCAGGCGTAGTAGACGGCACAACACAACGCCAACACTAGAGATGGCACAGGAACAAATATAGCACGGGATACAGGATACAGGTATCAGGGCACGACTAAGGGACCATTTGCAAGACTAACAGAGGAATACAAACAACGCTCAGGCAAGGAGTGAAGGGGCAGGACTCCTTTTATAGTCCAGGATGATCTGGGAGTATTAGTTAATTCTTAACATGTGCGCGCACTGGCCGTTTAAGGTGAGGAATGAGCTCGCGTGCGCACCCTAGTGGTCACTGCAGATCAGAACTGCTGCATGTGCTGGCATCTACGGGGAGGAAAACGTTGGCAGGATGAGAGGGGTCTGCGACCATGGCCGTTACAGTACCCCCCCCCATTACGCCCCGTCTTCTTGGTCCAGAGCAAGAGAGGAATTTCTTAATGAGGGTAGGGGCATCAAGATTCTCTCCTCAGGACCCAACCCTTTCCAATCCATTAAAAAGAAAGTCCTCCCTCCTACCCTCTTGCAGTCCAGAATCTCCTTTACATCGAACACATCGGAGGAACCGTTCGGAGCAACCGCAGCACTAGGAGTCTTACTGTAGCCTTTCGGCACCATAGGTTTCAGGAGGGAGACATGAAAGAAGTTAGGGATTTTGAGGGTAGGAGGCAGAGGAAGCTTATAGGAGACTGGGTTAATTTGTTGCACGTTCTCAAAAGGTCCAAGGAACCTGTCGGCAAATTTGTATGAAAGCACCTTCAGACAGATATTCCTAGAGGACAGCCAAACTTTTGTACACGGAAGATACTGAGGCGGCTCTCTTCTTCTTGTATCCACCTTTCGCTTCATGAGATCGACTGGCAACAGAATAGAGGACCTGTTGCTAGATTTGCAGAAAGTCCCCAAATGCCGCGTCAGCTACGGGTACCTGAGATGTAGCCGAAACAGGAAGAGGGGTTCTTGGATGTTGACCGTACACAATGTAGAATGGTGTGGAAGTGGTGGACTCAATTGTGTGATTGTTGTATGAGAACTCGGGCCACGGAAGAAGCTAAACCCAGTTATCATGCTGCATGGAGATGAAGTGGCAGAGATAGTTCTCCATGATCTGGTAAAACCTCTCGACTTCACCATTGGACTGGGGGTGGTAGGCTGAAGAAAAGTCCAATCTCACTGTCACGATCACAGGGTATGTGGACCCACTAGACCGCTCCGCCGTAGCGGAGAGGCAGCTGGCCTTGTCACAGTCTATACAAAAGTCTATAACAGTTCGTAACACATGGTTACCTAAACTAGTGCAAACTGAGGCTGTGGCTTTGGCACGGATGGAGGTAGGTGCAGAAGGTTGTGCCAGACGTGGCGGACAGTAATAGACGTGGCAGATGACACTGGACATGGCAGAAGACACTCGACGTGGCAGAAGACACTGTATGCGGAAGAATACACTGGACGTGGCAGAAGACACTGGACGTGGCAGAAGACACTGGAAGTGGCAAACGACAGCAGGTGCAGTAGGACACGGCTCCAACACTGAGGCTCAGAAATGAGAACACAGCACGGGATACAGGATACGAGTAACAGGGCACGAGTAACAACTGGAATGGAAAACACTAAGGGACCATTTGCAAGACAGACTTGGGATACACTAACAACGCTCAGGCAAGGATCAGAAGGGAAGGGCCCTTCTTATAGTCCAGGAGTCATGTGTAGTTGATGATGATGATTGTTTCACATGTGCGCGTGCTGGCCCTTTAAGACCGGGGATGAGCGTGCCCGCGCACCCTACGGGACACAGCGGACTGGAGCGCAAGTGAGCGCTGGTGTCTCCAGGTAAGGGGATGCGAGCCAGCGCTCACTGATCCATGGCTGCGGGCGTCGGGAGGTGAGTAAACCCGACGGTCCACGGCCGTGGAAACTACAGTATCCCCCTCTTACGCCCCTCTTCTTGGGACCAGAGCGAGAGAGAAATGTCTTAATGGGAGCAGGGGCACTGAGGTTCTCTTCCAGCCCAGGACCTCTACTCAGGACAAAACCATCTCCAGTCCACCAAATAGAAAGTCCTTCTTCCTACCCTTTTGCAGTTCAGGATATCCCTCACCTCAAACACATCACAAGAACCGCTGGGAGCAACTGTGGAACTGGAAGTCTTATTGTAGTGGTTCAGGACCACTGGTTTCAGGAAGGACACATGAAAAGAGTTGGATTCTGAGGGTAGGAGGCAACCGCAGCTTATAGGAGACAGGGTTTATCTGTTGCAGAATCTCAAAAGGACCGAGGAACCTGGGAGAAAACTTGTATGAAAGCACCTTCAAACGAATGTTCCGTGAGGACAGCCAGACTTTGGTACCTGGAAGATACTAAGGGTGCTCTCTTCTCTTTGTATCTGCTTTTCGCTTCATGCGATTGACTGCCAGCAAAATAGAGGACCGGGTCTATTGCCAGATTTGCAGAAAGTCCCAAAATGCAGAGTCAGCAGCGGGTACCTGAGATGTAGTTGACACAGGAAGAGGGACTCTAGGATGTTGACTGTACACAATGTAAAACGGAGTGGAAGTGGTGGACTCGCTTGTGTGGTTGTTTTACGAGAACTCAGCCCATGGATGTGTGGTTGTTTTACGAGAACTCAACCCAGTTATCATGCTGAAAGGAAATAAAGTGGTGGAGATAACTCTCCATGATCTGGTTGATCCTCTCGACTCGCCCATTAGACTGGGGGTGATAGGCCGAGAAAAACTTTAATCTCACATCCAGGAATTTACAGAGGGCTCTCCAGTACTTTGAGGTAAATTAAACCCCCCGATCGGACACAATGTAAAAGGGCAAGCCATGCGAGCGAAAGATGTGCTGAATGAAGAGACTCGCCAGTCGTGGAGAAGAAGGTAGGCCGGTCAGTGGGATAAAATGTGCCATCTATGAGAACTGGTCCACCACCACCCAGACAATGTTGCATCCTGCTGAGGGAGGAAGGTCTGCGACAAAGTCCATCGCAATGTGCTGCCAGGGTGCATTGGGCTCAGGCAGAGGTTGGAGCAGGCCGGCAGGCCTGGGGTGAGTAACCTTGTTAGAAGCACACACCGTGCAGGAAGAGACAAAGTCCACAACATCTTTGGGTAGAATGGGCCATCAGAAGAGACAAGCAATCAGGTCCCGGGTCTTACGAACACCAGTGTGCCCAGCCAGTTTAGAGCTGTGTCCCCAGCGGAGAATACTTCTCCTGTCTGCCACCCGAACGCAAGTCCTCCCCGGAGGGATGTCTCTAACCTGCAAAGGGTTGGCAGTGACAATGCAGGACAGTCTATGATACTTTGACGGGACTCCACCGTGTCATCTGTCTCAAATAACCTGGACAGGGCATCGGCCCTCACATTCTTGTCAGCGGGACGGTAGTGGAGCACGAATTGGAAAAGGGTAAAGGACAGCGACCACCTGGCTTGACGAAGATTTAGTCGTTGAGTGGACTGGAGATAGGTGAGGTTCCTGTGGTCGGTGTAGATCAAGATGGGGTGAGCTGCGCCCTCTAGAAGATGTCTCCACTCCTCCAGAGCCAATTTGATGGCCAGTAGCTTCCGATCCCCAATAGAGTAATTGCGCTCTGCAAAAGAAAAAAGTCTCGAGTAGTAGCCACATACTACTGCCTTTCCTTTGGAGCTCCTCTGCAACAGAAGGGCACCTGCACCAACAGAAGAAGCATCCACCTCCAATGAAAACTGCCGAGATACGTCTGGATGATGGAGGATAGAGGCTGAAGTGAAGGCTTTCTTGAGGCTAATAAATACGGACTCTGCCTCTGGAGTCCACACCTTGGTGTTCGTACCGTTCTTGGTAAGGGTAGAGATGGGAGCCGTCAGTGATGAGAAGTTTGGAATAAACTACCAGTAGAAATTGGCAAATCCCAGGAAATGCTGTATGGCCCTCAAGCCTTGAGGACGTGGCCATTCCAGGAAAGACTTTAGTTTCTCAGGATCCATCTTGAGACCTTGATCTGAGATAATGTAGCCCAGGAAGGGCAAAGATTTCTTTTCAAAGACGCACTTTTCCAACTTGGCAAATAAGCGATTCTCCCTTAGTCGCAGTAGAACCTGATGGACATGTCTCCGATGGGTCATCAGATCTGGGGAGAAAATCATAATATCATCAAGATAGACTACAACACAGATATAGAGGAGATCTGGGAAGATATCATTGACAAATTCCTGAGAGACTGAGGGAGCGTTACACAGTCTGAAGGGCATCACCAGGTATTTGTAGTGCCCATCTCGGGTATTAAACGCCGTCTTCCATTTGTCCCCTTGACACATTCGAATCAAATTATAAGCCCCACGCAAGTCTAATTTCGACAAAATACGGACTCCTAGTATACGGTAAACAGCTCGGATATAAGTGGCAAAGGGTTCTTGACCGTGATCTGGTTGAGACCACGGTAGTCAATGTAGGGTCAAAGTGATCTGTCTCTCTTCTTAACGAAGAAGAACCCAGCCCCGGCCGGGGAGGAAGATTTTCGTATAAAACCCCTCTCCAAATTCTCCCTGATATAGGCTGACATGGATAAAGTCTCTGGCAAGGAGAGAGGATATACCCGTCCACGGGGAAGAGGAGCATTTGGAACCAGTTTAATGAGAGAGTCAAAACTGGCATACTGAGATGGTAGATCGGAGAGTGACAGAGGCAGAGCGGGCATAACAGGTCGAACTTGTGACTGGCAATGGCTATGGCATCTGGGACCCCATTGAAGAATTTCTCCGGAACTCCAGTCAAGAACTGGGGCATGTAGGCGAAGCCATGGCAGATCCAGAAGGATAGGATTGCTAGCTTTAGGTAGTACAAGGAAGGCGATCTGCTCCGAGTGAAGAGCTCCGACCCATAATGTCAACGGCTCCGTGATTAATATAATCGGATTGGGCAGTGGTAGACCATTCACAGAGGCAACAGCCAGAAGAACTGTGGGTAGATATAAACGATCCACTAGATCCTGCTGGATAAAATTCGCTTCTGCTCCGGAGTCAAGATAGGCAGAGGAGGGATGTGACGTCTCTCCGGAGACGATGGCCACAGGAATCAATAATTTGGAAGAGGTTTTAATGTTTAGAGACGTCCCACCCAGAGTTGCCTCCCCAACCAACCCTAGGTGCTGTAGTTTCCCGGTTTCTGCAGGCATTGGCGCACAAAATTACCCTTAGGGCCACAATACATACATAGTCCAGAGGAGTATCTGCGCTGCTTCTCTTTTTTGGACAACAGGACTCTGTCTACATGCATGGGTTCTTCAGGTAGCGCACAAGGGGAAGGCAATAGTGGTCTCTGGACCGAGGGTGCAGGTCTATGACCCCGGCTCTCCTGTGCGCTCCTGGATTCTCATGTCAACCCGAGTGGCTAACAGGATGAGGGCAGCCAAGGTAGAAGGAAGGTCGCGGGCTGCCAGTTCGTCCTTGATGTGAGAGGACAGTCCCTGCCAGAAGGTCGCCACCAGTGCCTCATTGTTCCATGCCAGCTCTGCTGCCAGGGTATGGAAGGAGATAGCATACTCCCCTACTGTGGAACCCTCTTGCTTGAGGGTCAACAGACTGGCTGCGGCAGAGGATGTTCGGCCTGGCTCCTCGAACACGGAATAAGGCTAGGTTCGAGGATACAGGTCCTTGTTGTTCCAAATTTGGGTTCGCCTATGCGAGGGCCTTGCCAGTGAGGAGGGAGATGATAAATGCTACTTTGGCCTCCTCGGAGCGGAAGAGATGACCCCGTAGCCTAAAATTTGTTAATAAATCCTCTACCGTCTCTGGGATCATCGTCATAGCGAGGAGGAAGAGGCAGAGGATCTGTGGATGTGGAAGAAACAGGGGGAGCAATGGGCAGTGGCACAGCAGCAGCCTCTGTAGGAGGAAGTGGAGGAGGAACAGTGAGTTGATCCAGACGGACCATGATAGTATTTACCACCTCAAGGAGTTGATCCTGACGTATGTGTAGGTCATGCATCTCCGTGTGTTTTTTTTGGACTGGGGTCTTGGGCTGGCAAGCGGGATCCATGGCCTGAGCGTACTGTTACGATCACAGGGTATGTGGACCCACTAGTCAATGACTGAGACATAGGAGGCAGGACAGGCTGAATCTGTGACAGGCAGCGGTAGAGACATTTGGAGCCACATTGGAGCACTTCTCCGGAATTCCAGTCCAGAATCGGGGCATGAAGCCGGAGCCAAGGCAGACCCAGCAACACCGGATTGACGGCTTTGGGCAGAATGAGGAAAGCAGTCTGCTCAGTATGAAGGGCTCCCACTTGGAGCTTCAGTGGCTTGGTCTCAGACACTATGGGGTCCGGCAGAGAAAGTCCATTCACCGAGGCAACAGCCTGGGGTGTCTCCAAGGGAACCGTCGGCAACTAGAGCTGATCCACTAGGTCCTGTTGGATGAAGTTTTCCGCAGACCCGGAGTCCAGGTAGGCGGAGACCCGGTGGGTCTTCTCACCGGACACTATGGTCACGGGAATTGCCAATTTATTATTTAGTTCTTTTCCACCTAGAGTTGTCTCTCCAACCAATCCTAAGCGCTGGAGTCTTTTTGGCTTTTGGGGACACAGACGCACAAAATGTCCTCTGAAGCCGTAATACAGACAGAGTCCTGAACCACAAACTATTTCCATCCAGTCTACGCCCTTCTCTCCAGAGATGTCTGCACATATGGCCGTCCTGTTCCACAGTGACCACCAGGGTGTGCTCGCGAGCTCAGTCCAGACTTAAGAAGCCAGAGCGCACGCATGTGGGAGATTGAACTGATTGCTCCTGAGCACCCTGGGCTATAAAAAGGTCTCAGCCCCTTCCTCCCACGCCTGAGCGTTGTTGTCGTATCCTAAGTTTGTCTTGCAAATGGTCCACTGGTATTTCCTGCTCCCAGTGTTCCCTGTTCCTGTATCCTGTAACCTGTATCCTGATCTAGTGTCGTGCTGAGCTGTTGCCGAGCTGTGCTGTATACCATGCCTGTCCTGCTACTCCATGCCTGACGTCTACCTGCTGCCTAGTTCCAGCCAAGCCTGCCATGCTACTGTCCGAGCTGCCGCAGGTACCCTATATGAACTATAGACTCTGAGCTGCGCCCTGTTGGCCAGCTGCCATACCACCAATGCGGTACGGCCTAGTGGGTCCACAAACCCTACGTGACAGTATGCTCAGGCCATGGACCCAGCTGGTCGATACAAGACCATGACGACATCACAAGAGATGCG
The DNA here is from genome assembly GCF_050947455.1 of Rhinoderma darwinii. NCBI lineage: Eukaryota > Metazoa > Chordata > Amphibia > Anura > Rhinodermatidae > Rhinoderma > Rhinoderma darwinii. The sequence goes on along the minus strand of NC_134687.1, from coordinate 585,564,321 downwards.
GGCGGATATGCTAGACCTCTGGTCTCAACAGGACCAATACCTCCAGGCCTTGAACATTCTCGCAGGTGGGCAGGAGGCATGAGCTGTTGTTCCTCCTACTACACCTCCTGGCAGTACTGTTCCTCAGACTACACCTCCTGGCAGTGTTGATCCTCGTGTATCTTTGCCACTTCCTGACCGCTATGATGGAGACACAAGTACCCGTCGTGGAATCTTGAACCAGTGCCAGATCCACTTCAGCCTGTATTCTAGGGCATTTTCGTCTGATGGCGCAAGGGTCGCTTTCATCATCTCTCTTCTTACTGGCAAGGCCCTTGCATGGGCAAACCCTATCTGGGAGAGACAAGGACCAGAGACCCGTGACTTCCAGGGGTTCCTCCGGACATTTCACATGGTGTTTGAGGAGCCTGGACAAGTCTCCTCTGCTGCGGCTTCCTTGCTGAACCTGCGCCAAAGAGACATCTCTCGGGGCGAGTACGCCATCCACTTCCACACCCTGGCGGGAGAACTGTTGTGGAACAATGAGGCCCTGGTGGCTACATTCTGGCATGGACTGTCCCCTAAGATTAAAGATGAACTTGTCGCTCGCGACCTGCCGTCTACCCTGGATGACCTCATCCTCCTAGCTGCCTGGATTGATATAAGGCTCCGAGAACGGCTCCAAGAGGTTTGTTGGGAGGGAGTTACTAGTCTGGCTCCTACCTTGCAGCAACCCCTGCCATCCTCAGATGCCGATCCTCCTCAGGAGTCTGTGAAAATGGAAAAAATGTAAACTATCTACCCAGGAGAGACAATGCGGATGCACTTCGGGACTCTGTCTTTATTGAGGCCTCAGAGGCCATATTGTGCGTCTGTGTCCCTAAAAGCCCCAAAGCCTAGGGTTGGTAGGAGAGACAACCTTGGGTAAAGAAGGACTCCCGTCTAAGTCGTCCATACCCGTGACCATAGTGTCTAGTGAGAAAACGCATCAAGTCTCTGCGTATCTGGACTCTGGATCCGCTGCTAATTTCATTTGTAGATACCTGGTGGACCTTCTCCAATTACCCACTACCCCTCTGGAGAGACCGTTGATGGTTGCATCAGTAAATGGACTATCTCTGCCAGACCCAGTTATAGCTGTGACCAAGCCGCTGAGGCTCCAATTAGGGGCTCTCCACTCCGAACTTCTACTTTTCTTTGTCCTGTTCAATGCCGTTAACCCTGTGCTGCTGGGTCTGCCTTGGCTCCGACTTCATGCCCCAGTCCTGGAATAGAAATCTGGAGAGGTTCTCCAGTGGGGCCCTGAGTGTCACAGCCAATGCCTGGTGCAGATTTGTTCGGTCCAGCCTCCTCTGCCTCGATCGTTGGCAGGATTGCCTGGTCATTATGCTGCATTTTCGGACGTCTTCAGCAAAAGGGAGGCGGAGACACTGCCCCCACACCGGGCGTATGACTTTCCTATCGAGCTGATCCCTGGTGCCTCCCTTCCCGTAGTAGGATATATCCTCTCTCCTTGCCAGAGACTCTGTCCATGTCCGCCTATGTTAAGAAGAACTTGGAGAGGGGCTTCATACGGAAGTCTTCCTCCCCGGCAGGAGCCGGGTTCTTTTTCGTCAAGAAAAAGAATGGCTCCCTGCGTCCTTGTATTGACTACTGGGGTCTCAACCAAATCACGGTGAAGAATAAATATCCGTTGCCGCTGATCTCTGAATTATTTGATCGTATACGTGATGCCAAAAGTTTTCCAAACTTGTGACGAGTGGAAGACTGCATTTAACACCCGTGATGGACACTATGAGTATCTAGTAATGCCCTTCAGCCTGTGTAATGCTCCCGCGGTCCTCCAGGAGTTTGTTAATGACATTTTCCGTGATCTCCTCTATGTTTGTGTTGTGGTCTATCTTGATGACATCTTGATTTTTTTCTCCAGATCCTGTGACTCATTAGAGACATGAACATCAAGTTTTGCTGCAGTTAAGAGAGAATTGTCTGTACGCCAAGTTGGAGAAGTGCGTGTTTGAAAAGTATGCTCTGCCCTTCCCCGGCTACATTGTCTCGACTAGCGGTCTCAAGATGGATCCTGAAAAGGTAAAGTCCGTTCTGGAATGGCCACGCACTCAAGGCTTGAGGGCCATACAGCGCTTTCTAGGATTCGCCAATTTTTACAGACATTTTATTCCAAACTTCTCCTCACTGACAGCTCCTATCTCTGACCTCACTAAGAAGGGCATGAACGTCAAGGTGTGGACTCCTGAGGCAGAGTCTGCATTCAATAGCCTGAAGAGTGCCTTCACGTCAGCTTCTATCCTCCATCATCCCGACATTTCTATACAGTTCTCGCTGGAGGTGGACGCATCCTCTGTCGGTGTTGGTGCACTCCTGTTCCAGAGAGGTTCCAAGGGCAAGTCAATGGTATGTGGATATTTCTCTAAGCTCTTCTCTTCCGCAGAACGCAACTACTCGATTGGGGATCGGGAGTTACTGGCCATCAAGTTTGCCCTGGAGGAGTGGAGACATCTACTAGAGGGCGCAGCTCATCCCATCCTGATTTTTACGGACCACAAGAACCTCACCTATCACCAGACGGCCCAACGGCTGAATCCTCGTAAGGCCAGGTGGTCGCTGTTCTTTACCAGGCTCCAGTTTTATCTCCATGATCGCCCGGACGACAAGAATGTGAGGTCTGATGCCTTGTCCAGGTCTTTCGAGACAGAAGACACCATGGGGATCCCACAGAACATTATTGATCCGTCTTGCATTGTCCCTGTCAATCCCCTGCAAGTTGGGGACATTCCTCCAGAGGACTTTTGTGCGCCTGGCTGACCGAGGGAGAATCCTCCGCTGGGGACACTACTCTAGACTGGCAGATCACGCGGGGACCCATAAGACCCGAGATCTGATTGCCCGTCATTTCTGGTGGCCCATGCTGCCCATGGACATTTTGGACTTTGTTTCGTCCTGCTCAGTGTGGGCAGCTAACAGGGTCGCCAGACCTGCTGGCCTGCTGCAGTCATTGCCTGTGCCCGATGCTCCCTGGCAGCATATAGCTATGGACTTTATTACTGACCTGCCTCTCTCTGCTTGATGCAGTGCTGTCTGGGTGGTGGTGGTGGATCGATTTCGAAGATGGCCCACTTCGTTCCTCTGACCGATCTTTCTTCTACTCCTCAACTGGCCAAGCTGTTCATCCAACACATCTTCCGCCTGCACGGCTTACCGCAGCAGATTGTGTCTGATCGGGGGGTTCAGTTCACCTCGAAGTTCTGAAGAGCCCTCTGTGGACTCCTAGGTGTAAAGTTGGACTTTTCCTCGGCCTACCATCTTTAGTCCAATGGTCAGGCCGAGAGGATCAATCAGATCTTGGAGAACTACTTACGCCACTTCGTCTCCAAGCAGCATGATGACTGGGTGCAGTTGCTTCTGTGGGCTGAATTCTCATACAACAATCACACAGAAGACACTGTTCTTCATTGTCTACGGCCAACACCCACAAATTCCTCTCCCGGTGCCTGATACGTCCGAGGTACCAGCTGCTGACGCTGCTTTTGGGGACTTTCTTCTCTTGATCCCCTGTGACCAACTGCCTTTCATTTTGTATTTTTGCTGATTTTATTACCTATTTACCGATTTCATTAAGCTCTTTATCATTTACAAAGGCTACAGATGTACTCTCAGATTTGTATTTTTCAAATGCCCTTTTATATAAAGTATATTATAAAGTTGTAGAACTTTTCATTCAGTGAAAAATTATTGTTTATATAAAACCAGAAAATCCCTTTAAGGAAGCACTGTCTGGTAGCACATGAGGTGCCTACATGTCTGTAATACGAAACTGTGTAAGGACTCTGTGTGCTACTGTATATTACCATGTACCATTAAAGGTAATGTGTCGCTAGAAAAAAATGTTGTTTTTTTTTTAGTTAAACAGTTAGTGTATAAATGATTAAACATTGTTCTCATTTTCTTAATTTTTTCACGAGTCAGGAAATATTATAAATTAGATTCTAATTTATAACATTTCCCAGTGCTGGTCACTAGATGGAGCAATTCCCAAAATTGCAGCATTGGCATGTGGTAAAGCAACCACATTGCTTTATGCTACAAAATTTGAGAAAACACACTCGCTTTTGTGAGCTCACAGAATCCCCCCTCCCTTATCCTGGCTAGTGCCAGGAGAAAGGAGGGGATTGAACGGTCAAACCTCCTACACTGTGTGTCGCCATTTTTTGAGCGAACACACAGTGTAGTAGGTTTACATACAGTAGTAATCACACACTAAAACACGTACATACACAGAAATAACTTACCTGCTCCTGCCGCCTCCGCTCCCTCCGGTCCATCCGCTTCGTCTGCTCCCTCCGCTCCAAGTGCTTGCATTAGAACACAAGTCCGGAAGCCACGACCGAAATTAGTAATCTTACTGTCCGGCCGCGGCTTCCGGTCCACAAGAAAATGGCGCCGGACGTCGCTCGGCCGAAGACCTTCCATTTGGACTGTGTGGGAGCGGCGCATGCGCCGTTCCCACACAGACTGCATATAGCATAGTGAATGGAACGGGTCCAGTTCGCATTCACTATGGGGCTGTATGTGCCGTATTCCATGTCTGTACGTGTCGTTAATCGACACATACAGAGATGGAAAAAAAATGGCAGCCCCCATAGACAAGAAAAAGTTCAAAAATAAAAAAAAGTAAAACACAAACACACAAATAAAGAAAACATTTTTTAATAAAACACTAAAAGCAAATTGATATAAAAATTTTTTTTTTCGCGACACCCGTCCTTTAAATGTCATGTAGATGAGCCATTACATATCATATATCACGGTCAAATAAATAATTTTGCCAAATTACAAACTCTGCTCTGCCTTAATTTATAAATGCAGCACTACCATATCTGTGTATATGAAGAAGCATTCCTGACTTCTTATGAACTTGTCAACTTAGTATGTTTTAAGTAGGTAGGACTTTGTGTAGTAAGATATACTGTAGCCATATATACTGTGGGACAAGAACATCTGGACTGGAAACCAACTAAACAGTTTTCATATAGATTTACCTTAGAATAATGAGCACTGAATCCAGTTTGGGACATCTCCATTTCAAAGGACACTGCTTGCTGCTCACTTGTAGCTAAAAAGAAAACATTAAGATAACATTAATTTAAAGGAAATAAAAACAAATTGCAATTTAAAATGCTGGTTCTGTGTCTCAATAGTTTATCAATAGGATACAGTAATAACTTTCATTAGGTTATTGATACTGTATGATCCGTATTCTGTATGACTGAAAGGGGAATTCTGCATCAAATCATCTTGTGGCATGCCATGTAGATATGTAAGATTTGTCAGCCGGTCCAGGTGTCCAGTCTAAGAATTTCCTGTCACAGAAATCAATGGGCAGCGCCTTTTCTATCTGACCTCTGATCCCCTACTATGTATAACTGGAGTCCTGGTATGTGAATGATATAGATGATGGCATCCAAACAATTAGGGAGGGTGCACTCTGACTGTAAGTGGGCCTGAGATATGGAAGTTCATGTGCTGGGCAGCTGCAGTGTGGGGTGTGACCCCCCCTTTTTGCTATCTCGAATCACCAAAAGGACAGTAGTTGTTATACTCCCCCGTGTCCCAGACGAAGTATTTATGTTGGCCACACATTTGGCCAATAGAATGTTGCTGCGACTTTGTGCACTGCCCACTAGAAAGGGCATATATGGAAGACGCCCATGGTGGTCTTCCTCTTTCTGAAGAACCTGTAGACTAGTTTGGTTTACCCCCTGCCCTGTCCAGTAAGATCTTCCCCATGGCATCTGCCGATGAAAATTTAATTGGGGCCATCAGGGCTTGCATGTTATCTGGAGGGGAGGGCTGGCTAAGTCAGTTTCTAGCGTAGCTCGCCTCCTCTCCCACCTCTGTTCCCCTACTGCTGGAGGAAACGGTGAATGCTATGGTTGGCAGGCAGACTGCTAGGCAGTCCCGCCCCCCGGAGTGTCTTAGTCCCAGCACTCCATCTCCTTCACTAACCCGGTGGCGAGGCCATGGAAGCTGCCAGCCACACATCTCCTCCCTTCCAGTTGTAGCGCAGCGTGCACATGTAGCTCCGCCCACTCCATCATCGTTACCGCTTCCTTCCTGTCTAACATTGACTTCCACTGTCGCCATTATGGGAGGTCAAGCCAGTAGCTCCTGCGCCTCTGAGGTCACCCCCCACTCCACTTGATATGCTATTACCTTTAGCTGGAATTGCTACTTCTGGGGATGCTCTATGCACCATTGTGGAACCCATGCCCCCATGATACAGCCTGTCATTGCTCCAGCATGTCCTCCTCCTGCCAGCCTTATTTTAACCCCTCAGGAGGCGTTACCCCTTTTAACCCATCCAGGGCCAGAATCATATACAGGAATACACTCTTGGAGACATGGATCTCCTTCTTCATCATCCACCCAGGGATCCAGGAGGCGTAGTCGCCATGGTTCGGCCGGGCATCATAGGCGCCACTCCGACACCATTCCAGGGTATCGGGGAGACGTGGCTGCTCCAGATTCTCAATATGGCACTCCCCTTCAACATCAGAAGTGTCTTCCAGCGCATCTGAAGAGTCTGGCAGAGCTTTCTCAAAAAATGTAAGAGACAGAAGCCTAGTCGTGGTTCCAGGGTTCCTAGCCTAGTTTCCAGGACTCCTTTGAGGCCTAATCCTGCGACCTCTCCGGTGAAGTCGGAAACTTCCCAGGTGCATCTGATGCCGACTGCTTCTCCTACGGTTCCATTACAAACCGCTTCCTCAGGATCTGGTGAGTTTTCATACACTGGGGCGTGGGGGCCCGGGGATTAATGGGTCAGAGATTTTATCAACACTTAAAGCTATCTTGGATAAGCTATTCCCCCCCCCCCCCATACATCATCTCCAGTGGTTACACCAGCGGAGAAAAACCCTCCGCCGGTAAAGGTGGTGGTGCACAAAGATAAATTTTTCTGTGGTATTAGTCCTCTTGGTGCTCATCTTGATGATTATACTAGAACTAAGATTTGGAATAATCAATACATCGACATATGGTCACTTGTATCAGTTGATCAACACACAATAGATAAAGAAGTAGAGTTATTGACACTAAGCAAAAACCCTGAATAATTGGTTACAGGCTTTTTCAGTAATGGGCTGTGTGAGCAGGGCCGCCATCAGGGGGGTATTAGGGGTACTAGTGTGAGGGGCCCGGCCAAACCTAATTGAAAGGGGGGCCCGGCAACTGCCGCGACTTGCCTTTGGTAGAAAAAAACGGGCCCCTGCAATGGGGCCCGTTTTTTTCACCACAGAATGTCATGAGCTGCGGGCCCCCCCTCTCGTCATGGGGGCCGTCGAACCGCCCGCCCGCGCGCGCGACCGATCGCGCACACAAGTAAACTCCCGCGCGCACCCACGAACGCCCGCACTTGAGACCGCCCGCGCGCGCACACGCGAAAGCCCGGAAGCGCGCACCCGTGACAGCCCGGGAGCTCCCAGATGCGACAGCCCGGGCGCTCCCAGATGCGACAGCACGCGCGCACCCGCGAACGAAGCGCGCGCAGCCGTGGACACACATGGACAGAACTTACCTGGAGCCTGGCTGGAGATGAAGAACTGGACGTCTGGACCGAAGGCATCGCCTGGAAGACATCGCCTGACGAGGACTGTAGTGGTAGCAGCTCTTTTGACACAGTGAGTAAAATATCTCAAAGTGCTGTTTAAGTATGGCCCTGTTCACACAGAGTATTTTGCAGGCAGAAAAAAAATCTTGCCGCGTTTTTTTGCTGCGTTTTTTGCCAGCGGCGATTGAGGACAGCAGACAAAAAACGCAGCGAAAGATGCATTTTCTGCCTCCCATTGATTTCGATGGGAGGTCAGAGGCGGAACAGCGGAAAGAAAGGACGTGCTGCTTTTTCTTTTTTCCGCGACTGGCTCCCATTGATTTCATTTCAGATTAAATCAATGGGAGGCAGTTTTGGAAGTTGTTTGGTGCTGATTCTGACGCAGTGTCCGAGTCAATATCAAGGCCCAAAAACTCTGTGAACTGGGCCTTATTGTTAGGGCTTATTCAGACGAACGTGTAATACGTCCGTGCAACGCGCGTGATTTTCACGCGCCTCACGAGGACCTATGTTACTCTATGGGGCCGTGCAGACTGTCAGTGATTTTCACGCAGCGTGTGTCAGCTGCTTAAAACTCACGACATGTCCTATATTTGTGCATTGTTCGAGCATCACGCACCCATTGAAGTCAATGGGTGCGTGAAAGTCACGCCCAGCACTTCCGCAGCAGTATAATCTATGAATGAAAACAGAAAAGCACCACGTGCTACAAACATACAAACAGAGTGTCATAATGATGGCGGCTGCGCGAAAATCACGCGGCCGCGCATCATACGGGGCTGACACACGGAGCTGTTATGGACCATTTGCATGCACAAAACGCCACGTTTTTTGCGCGCGCAAAAAGCACACGCTTGTGTAAATCCGGCCTTAGGGTAGGAACACACTAGGCATGAACACTGCGGATTTTATGCAATACATTTTATTGTGGAAAATCCGCAGCATATTACAGTCGCAGCAGAGTGGATGAGATTTGAACAAATCTCATTCACACACTGCAAAAAAAATTGACCTGCAGTGTGGCTTTTTAAGCCGCAGCATGTCAATTTATTTTGCGGAATCGCTGCTCCTCTGTTGTGGAAATGCTGCGCTTCTGCCGCAAAAATCACAAATGAGAAAAAAAAAAGGTTTTTTATCAATTTAAAAAAGTTTAGACTTACCCCGGCCGTAGTCCTGGTGACGCTGTCAGGGATCATTACCATGTATATTGTTTGAAAAATATTATCCTTACATATATATATATATATATATATATTCAGTATATTTCACAATGAGATTGGATTCATGGAGCACAAAGAGCCTGCATAACACGCCTATGGAAGACACCGCCCCCTGGAATGCAAAGAGGAGTGTGCAGAAGAATGTACAGGAAAACTTACAGCAGAGGAGCCAATGGGACTTAAGCAAGTCCCACATCTCGAGGGAGGGGCATGTGTCTCCTCTGTCTGTTTCTTTGTTCTGAATAAAGTTCAGTTCTCCTCTTTTCTCTTTGAGGGAAGTTGTGTACCAAATATTTCTGACTGGTTCACTTCTTTCCAGGCATGCCTTCAGCTTTCAATTTACAGAGGTGGTTATTCGGTGTGAAATAACAGGGAGAAAGGAGCTTCCCTGATATACGGACCTGACATTTGGCGCCCGAACGTGGGGCCTCACTCGAGGAAATATCAAAATCCGGACAATCGACAATCACAGGGTGAAACAGAGGACTCAAAGTTGCCCACTGAAGGAATTTGATCACCTCCGCAATAACACGGTAAGCAAATTGATTTTATAAATCTTCGTCTTATCTGTGTTAGTGGACAGTCTTGTGGCGATCTGTAGAACCCTTTTGTTGATTTCCTGGATTATCTCAGGAGACAGAGGTGATATTTTCCGCTGTGAGGTTGAAAACCTGTGAGACCTTAGTCGCGCCCGACTAACCATCCTCCCTCTGGGTAATTAGAGTCTAAATAAAAGTTTATATAACTGACCGGAGAGCTGCAGACTGCAAATTTTAATATTTTCAGCGAGGCCAGAGAGTCTAAATAAAGATTTTTATATTCTAGCGAGATGTAATAAATACATTCCAGACTAGTGATTATACTATTTCGGCGAGACTTAGCGTTGCAGACTGTGAAATTATAATATTTCCTGCCAGACCAAGAGTTGCAGATCGAAAATTGTTATATAAATTACGTGTATAATATAGACTGTTAGAATGGATGGTCTACGGTCCATATTCAAATCTCCAGGATCGTCCGTAAAATGGAAGGTAGTACGTTGATGGAAAGTGCTTTAGTGGGATTTGTAGAAGAGGAAGTTAGGAATAAGAAAGGTATTATATGTATTAGAAAACACAGGACCAGCCGACGCCCGGTAATGGTGTCCGTACCTCATGTTGAGTGTGTCCTCATTGTGGGTGGGAAACCCGCCCCCCTCACAGCTGCGCACTGTGTTTCCAATGGGAGAGGCTGCCCCCCCCTGCCCCTGATGTGGCCACGCCCAGCCCAACCAAATCAGTATGAAATAATCGCCTTGTTAATTTTGTCATTTGTTGTGTATTTTCTATTTTTAGATTCAGGACGCTGTTCACTGATGAAGCAACACGTCATCATAATATAGAGATGGTGGCCGACAGATAGGACTGTTACAGATTATGTGTTTGATGTTTTGAACGTAAATAATTCCTATACAATGGTGTGATGAATGATTGCAGATACGTATGTTGTTTTGTCGGCATTGAAAGTGTTAAGATTGTGTGATCTAGACGCTGTTAGAAGCTGTGAGTGTGTGACCCCCCTCCCTCCCCCCTGTAGTATGCTGTGTTTGGGAGGAGTAGGGGGGGCTGACTGGGTGCAGTCTGCAGGGCTGATGAGACAAAGGATTTCAATATGCACTGCTTTTAGAGATATATATATATATCAGTAATGTCTACAAACCTAAATAAATTTCTTCTCTTTGCGCATGCGCTGATGTTTATAAAAGTTACGATATTTATGTGTTATGATGTGATCAGATTTAATGTGGTTTGATGTTAATTCAGATGTATTAAACTATATTGTGAGACACAGGGTTTTGAAAATGTATGTGCCCCCACCGTTCCCTATTTTTATATACAGTTTATTGGTTTGCAGTAATTAATGTTATCAGAGATAATATTTTCTGTTTTATTGAATAACTAACTACAATTGTTTTGTTTTTGATTTCACACATGAGTTATGTCATTGTAAAGATAAAATGTATTTTCGTCAGGAAAAAGTCATTTTTGTTTCAGGCTGTTGTACATTACAGGGGGTTAAACTAGTGCCCGACTTTGTTATGTTGAGATGTAGTTTTGAACTCTGCTACATTACTTTCGCAGAGTCCACAAAGGGGGGAATGGTGAAGGGACTGATCATCAATTTTGGTTTGTTTTGAGGTAATTAATTTGGTTTCAGGAGATCTAAAAAGGTGTAAGAGACCCCAATGAGTAATCCAGATTAAATGTGTATGAGAGTAACCTACATTTTGAGGTTTTTCTGTGTAGATGGTTCCAGATCTTTCCAGAACAGTAAATATAGCACTGGGTAAGCTGTGCTGTAGTCTCCACCCAATATGAGGTATTGTGTAAGTGACCATCCCCCTCCAGCAAAGTTACACAGGAGGTGACGTCACCCACACGAGTCTTTATGGATTTAGATGGGGGAGAAGGCAAAACAAAAATTGTCTGGACATTGTTAATTTGATGTAAAGTTTTTAGGAATGATTTATTTATTTTTTGTTTTTGTATTAATCAAGTATTTGCAGAACCTGATAAAAGTGAGATTCTCAAAGTGTTCTGGATTATCAGATGAGTCTGGAGAAGTGTATAACATTTGGTTTTATTTTAGAGGATGAAGACGCCACCCCTTTGAAATGTTCTATCTATATGTGACATGGGTTTTTAATGTAAATTTGTAATGTAGAAATACTTCATACAGTATGTACAAGACAGGATACGAGGCACCAGGTAAATTACCCAGAAACCACTCTCACCTTCTTGTTCGTCTCAAGGAGCGGAGCTGGAGGTGCTCACTGAGACTTGTAACCTGGCAAAAGGTAAGACGGCCAACATTTACACTGACTCTAGGTACGCTTTTCGCATCGCCCACAATTATGGGCCCATTGGTAGTAGGAACTTTATTGGATCATCGTGTAAGCCAATTGAGAGAGCGAGAGACGACAGACCTGACAACAAGGATATGTGCAGCCAGGTGTCAGTAAATTGGCTTGTCCCTGGATACAATAATGCCACCACTAGGTTTGTAGCAGCCGGCATGATGTGCGCACGGCATGACATAGGTAAAACAGCAAAGGTACCTGTGAAAAGTGCAGCCCGGCCAGATTAACAGTCCCAGCGACTGCAGAACATACAACTACCCGAGGTAGAAGTGTATGACAATGTACTCGTGTGTGTAGTCCTGTTCTCAGGGGGGCCTGAAGCCCGGCCTGTATCTTCCCCACTGCAGATGTTGTGTGTAAGTGACGGGGGAACAGTGCTTATCCCAAGTATTGACCTGATGTTTGTACAATGATAAGATGTTAGCAGTTCTCTAGATGTTGTCCCAAAGTTAGTTTGTTTAATAACTGTATTTAAGAAGTGTTGTGGGAATATTAAATACTGAGGTTAAGTTTTATGTAAAGTTCTGGACCAGCCTTAGCATTGGACTATTAGAGTCATGCGTCAGATAAAAGGTACAGAAGTGGAATATTCCCATTCGAAAACATTTTTATTTGTTTATTTTTTATTTTTGTTGTGAAAGGCAAATTTTAGAGCAGAGAATTCTGTGCAGTGTATATGTGTGTATGTATAGATATGTATATAAAGAAGAAGAATCAGTTTGTAAGTTTTAGTTACTGACCAGTGTGAACGTTTGATGTAAAGATGCTATTTGTTAATGTTTTTCTTCAAATTAATTATTTGATTAAGATCAATTAATGTCTATACAATGAAAAAGCTTGTTCTCCACAGGAAGAGTCCAACTGGGAGCGGAAGGCGTAAGAACCAGATTCTAACAGAATGTGGACGGATAAGGGAAGGTGAACCGGTAACACCCAAGGCACTCTTGATGGCACTTGCATTGATGGTGTATGACCTCACATATGCCCCAAGACTGCAAGGATCGATTTGGTAAGATCTAATTGGTATGCCCCAGGTTTTACAGCTGATGCTGCTAAATTCTGTTAGAGCTGTTTGATTTGCCTACAGAACAGTCCTTGCAGGCCGGTGCCAACCTTATCATACCCGCCTCCCACGAAGAGAACCGACCTTGAGAGGCCTTCCCAGGTAGAACGAACCAGATTAGAGTAAGAAAAATAGGTTTAAGACACTTGTCAGATAAACATGTGGAATCTGTGTATGTTTCTGTGAGGTGGAGATGTTCTAGGCGATCAGCTGAGATCAAGGTACAAATCCTGCTGAAAGGGTATCACCAAGTGCAAATGAAATGTACCCAATAATTACACATCTTATAGGTGCCCTGTCCATTGTAACAGAGAAGTTTTTCCTTATATAAAGGTGTTTGATGTCATTTAAGGGCCTGACATTATTGTATGTACTTAGAACAACGTTTATAGTGTATGCGGATGATGTTATCACCAGATTAGTATTTATTTTAACAATTGACAAGAGTTGGGGGTCCCCAGCAAGTGCCAGTAAATATGAACTAAAAGACTTTTAACACGATGAACTCCATCACTGAGATGCGGCAAGCGCAGCCTGAGCCACTACAACGCGTTTATCATGAACTGACGGCAGTGTCACAATTCTAAGCGGCCGCCCAGACAAATAACTTGCCAGAGGAAGAGTACAGATGCGGAGGGTTTGATAGTCACAATACAACTCCACTAATCCGCCTACGTGCGATCTCACCCCAGGCTCATAGCATGAGGTGCTATGTACAGCCCTGTGACGTAAACTAAAGGAGACGGTGTCGGACAGATGAGAAGGACCAAACCAAGTCCTGATGACATCAGCAAAGATCAGAGTAAAGACCAAAGACCTGAGTGAATCCGTCAGCAGGATCAAGTGTTTTGATAAGTAAGTGGCTAGGAGGGGGTAATAATAACTCCCCCACTGGACACCAACGTAGTCTGACTCCACAATTGTGTGGGTTACCCTGAGGGTGACAGTCAGTGAAGAGCAGAAGACAGGAGAAGAAGGGGACGATGGTGAACAGGACTGGCAATGAACTGATGGGACCCGAGACCTGAGGGTGATAGCATGAGATTGGTGATAGCATTATGTTATTAGTTGAGGCTCTATTGTTTATAATGTCTGAGGTTCATAATTATAATGTGTGTAAATATGCCACGGTGCTGCAAATTACAATCTGAGGAGTTTTATGTGAAGGTGTGAGGTGAAGGTCACTGTGCTGCCCATGACCTGTCATATCTGCAGGGGTAAAGTCCCATTAGGACAGTAAGTGACAGTGCGACAATTATTACTGTTAATAAAAATGTAGACCGGATTAATTATATATATATTACAACCAGCAGCGGTTTGTAGATTATATCAAGACAACCATCCTGTATCCAGAGGAGAATAGGGAAAGTTAGGACCACTCCGACACCTTAGAAGTCCAGGTACAAAGGGGGGTTACTTATAAGGAGTAGCTCGTCTCAAGCTGGTGAAGAAATCCAAAATCCCTACCCGCCTGGTTCGAGTGGTCAGTGGTAGGTTGATAGGCAAGACTCAGCGATAGAATAATAATATTTTTAGGGGGGACTGTCAGGGATCATTACCATGTATATTGTTTGAAAAATATTATCCTTACATATATATATATATATATATATATATATATATATATATATATATATATATATATATATTCAGTATATTTCATAAAGAGATTAGATTCATGGAGCACAAAGAGCCTGCATAACATGCCTATGGAAGACACCGCCCCCTGGAATGCAAAGAGGAGTGTGCAGAAGAATGTACAGGAAAACTTACAGCAGAGGAGCCAATGGGACTTAAGCAAGTCCCACATCTCGAGGGAGGGGCATGTGTCTCCTGTGTCTGTTTCTTTGTTCTGAATAAAGCTCAGTTTTCCTCTTTTCTCTTTGAGGGAAGTTGTGTACCAAACATTTCTGACTGGTTCACTTCTTTCCAGGCATGCCTTCAGCTTTCAATTTACAGAGGTGGTTATTCGGTGTGAAATAACAGGGAGAAAGGAGCTTCCCTGATATACGGACCTGACAACGCGATCCTCTATTCTTAGCGCAGCCCGGCCTCCTGTCATGAAGTTTCATCCCATGTGACTGCTGCAGCGGTCACATGGTTTACAGCGTCATCCCAGGAGGCGGGGCTACGTTCAGAAGAGAGAGAGATGCGTCACCTAAACTACGGCCGGGCAAGTCTAAACTTTTTTCTAAATTTAAAAAAGTGCCTTTTTTTTTTCTCATTTGTGATTTTTTGGCAGAACCTCAACATTTCCGCAACAGAGGAGCAGCGATTCCACAGAATACATTGAAATGCTGCCACTTAAAAAGCCACACTGCAGGTCAATTTCTTTTACAGCGTGTGAATGAGATTTGTTCAAATCTCATCCACTTTGCTGCGACTGTAATATGCTGCGGATTTTCCACAATAAAATGTGTTGCATAAAATCCGCAGTGTTCATGACTAGTGTGTTCCTACCCTAAGGCCGGATTTACACAAGCGTGTGATTTTTGCGCTCGCAAAAACGTGGCGTTTTGTGCATGCAAAAGCTCCATAACAGCTCCGTGCGGCAGCAGCGTATGATGCGTGGCTGCGTGATTTTCGCGCTGCTGCCATCATTATGACACTGTTTGTATGTTTGTAGCACGTGGTGCTTTTCTGTTTTCATTCATAGTTTATACTGCTGCGGAAGTGCTGGGCGTGACTTTCACGCACCCATTGACTTCAATGGGTGCGTGATGCTCGAACAATGCACAAATATCGGACATGTCGTGAATTTTACGCAGCGGACACACGGACACACGCTGCGTGAAAATCACTGACAGTCTGCACGGCCCCATAGAGTAACATAGGTCCGTGCGAGGTGCGTAAAAATCACGCGCGTTGCACGGACGTATTACACGTTCGTCTGAATAAGCCCTAACAATAAGGCCCAGTTCCCAGACTTTTTGGGCCTTGATATTGACTCGGACACTGCGTCAGAATCAGCACCAAAAAACTTCCAAAACCGCCTCCCATTGATTTAATCTGAAATGAATGGCAGCCAGTCGCGGAAAAAAGAAAAAGCAGCACGTCCTTTCTTGCCGTGGTTCTGCCTCTGACCTCCCATCGAAATCAATGGGAGGCAGAAAATTCATTTTTGTCTGCTGTCCTCAATCGCCGCGGACAAAAAACGCGGCAAGATAGTGTGGGCAGGTCAAAATCTGCCTCAAAATTCGGTGCGGGGTTCCAGGCGGTCGCGGCTGCGCATGCGCGGGAGTTTGCAGGTGCGCGCGATCGGTCGCACGGGCGGCGGTGTTTGACGGCCCCCATGACGACCCCCATGCTACCCAGGGCCGCCATCAGGGGGGGTATTAGGGGTACTGATGTGAGAGGCCCGGCCAAACCTAATTGAAAGGGGGGCCCGCAGCTCAAGACATTCTTTTGGTGAAAAAAACGGACCCCATTGCAGGGGCCTGTTTTTTTTTCTACCAAAGGCAAGTCGCGGCAGTTTGTCGGGCCCCCCTTTCAATTAGGTTTGGCCGGGCCTCTCACATCAGTACCCCTAATACCCCCCCTGATGGCGGCCCTGGGTACCATGATATAGTGCTGGACGGAGTACCGTTAACAGGTAGGGGGGCCCAGAAAATTTAGCTGTAGGGGGCACTGAAATTCCTGATGGCGGCCCTGTGTGTGAGTCAACAACAACCAGACCAATATGCTGAGCTTTTTATTTATAAGGATAGAATATATAGCGCATATAAATCCCATTGCGATTCCGCACAGTGGCGCTATGATGAGGATTTTAGACGTTAGCTAGCATTGCGACCTGATATCAGCTGGGGGTCAAGTCCACAGATCTATGGTTATTTCTTATGATGGCTCAAAAAACACACCACTTTTCAACAACGGACCGCTGGCTCCTTAGCTGTATTTGCACAAGGGTCAGTGGCCGTCCGCAGACCCGGTGCCTGCTGGTTGTTTAATGAAGGACATTGTAAATTTGCAGGCTTGTGTAAGTACAAGCATGAATGTTCAGCTTGTGGAGGCTCACATACAGCCGCTCAATGCTCCTGTGCAGCCTCTAAACCACCTTCCAAACAAAATGCTCAAGGTGACACCAAGGACCCCAGTGAGCGTAACCGCAATAGGGCCTTGACTAGACCCTAAGCACCCTAATAAGGAAGCCGCCGCACAAATAAGTTTTGGTTTTACTTTTGGTTTCTTTATTGCGTTTAATCTGAGCAGACATCCTTTATTTGCGGATAACTTAATCTGTGAAGGAGCACCCAGAGGTATTCAAGGGAAAGTTGGCAAAGGAAGTATCCTTGGCCAGAATTGAAGGCCCATTGAGCCACCCTCCATTCCCTAACCTCCGGTTTTCTCCTTTAGGAGTGGTTCCAAAAAAGGAGGTTGGTAAATTCTGCCTTATACACCATCTGTCATTCCCTAAGGGCTTATTTGTCTACTATGCAATTGCATTAACAATTTGTTGTGTTCTTCCCTCCCTGTTGTATCCCTCTTGCGACATTTCGTTTTACGCTGTTTAGAATATAATATCTACTTCAAATGTAAACATGTCTCAGGTGTATGTAATGTGGCCGCTGACTCTCTTTCACGTTTTCGATTGCAGGATTTCCGATCTTTGCACCCCGATGCAGCTACCAGCAGCAGGCCATACCCGGATCACTTGTGTGAATTGGTGGACCTCAGCTGATGTCTCTGGTTAGCTCATCTGTAGCCTCTGATACATGGAAAAGGAACGGTAACGGGATGTTTCTTCCTCAGATGCCTTGCACAGTGAGGTTACAATTGAATATTTACTTGCACTACATTCTTCAGGTATTTCAGGTTTAGCTGCCCAAAGGTGTTTATCTGTGATTGTGTTCTATTTAAAATTGTTGGGTTGGAAAGATGTGACCTAATGTTTCCTAATCACCCAGGCCTTAAAAGGATGGAAGAAAACACACGTTCAAACTGAATGTCGGAGCCCTGTTTCTCATAAATTGCTGTGCCAGTTAGTTCTTGCCTGTCAAACAGTATGCGTATCTCCTTATGAGATTACATTATTTTCACTTAGTTTTAGTCTCGCTTTCTTTGGAGCCTTCCGCATCAGTAAACTGTTACCGCCCTCTAAGCATAAGTTAGGTGGTTTGCATCACACAGATGTTATGGTAAACACCGAGACGGCCCGTATCCGGGTACGTTGGTCAAAAACAGATATTTTTGGGCATGGTGTTTGGATACCCTTACGAGCCGTCCCAGGCCCAGTTTGCCCCTTACGTTCACTCATGGAATATTTAAGCATTCACCCTCACATCCTGCAATTTTTAGTACATATGGACGGGAGTTCTCACCATTTATCTATTTAGAGCCATCTTTACCCGGTGGCTAGTACTGTCTGGTGCGTCTCCAAAACAGTTTGGAACCCATTCATTTACAGATTCAGAATTTCAGTGTATTTAAATAAGCCTGTTTTGCGAGAGATATACGCCCCGACCTGTTATTGTACTTGTTATCGTAATTGTTTTTTACGACTGTGCTTTTATAATAGATCATCTAAAACCCACGGTATGGATGCTTGGACATTCCTATATATTCTGGGCGGCACAGAGGGCTGAATGAAGGACCGAAGGCTGTGCTTTGGGTTTTCGCGACGTCAATGTTTCCTGGAGATGAATCCGGGGTTTGAGGTGGTGTCAAGTCCTCCCTGAGGTGGTAAATCTCAGCAAAGGGGTCACGAGCCCGGTCATTCTAATTATGCACATGGGGGGCAATGATCTCGGTTTTCCTACGAATGGCTGAGCTGATGACTTTGATGCGTTCTGATATGGAGCGATTTGCTTCATTCTTTACCTAAATGATTCTAGTATGGTCAGGGATCATCCCTCGCGTGGTATGGCAGGGTGCACAAGATGCAGACGCGGTGGGGTGGGTGGGCCAGATGTAGTCAATAGCCGCACTTTCAGGTTCGTCCGATCTCGCTCTTGGGTAGTCATACGTCATCGCCAGCTAGAAGGCAACAACAGCAAACTGATGAGAAATTACGGTGTACACCTTAATGAAATTGGCATTGACCTTTTTACATCCAGCTTACAGAATAGTGTTGAACAGGCACTCTTTTCGCTGGGTGGGGGTCGGAACCTTGTGTAGGAGTACAAGGGTTCCTTCATGGCGGTTTTGAGAGTTTGGTGGTGTGAGGAGGAGCTACGAGGGCGGACTTGCTTGTTGGGAGTCCGGTGGCCGGCATAACTATTCATAGCTATGCTGGGAATATTGGTTTGCCGCTAAGCGGTTTTTGTTGGGAAATTTAAATAAAAGCTGTGGTCGATCACGATCCAGCAAAATGAATAGTTGTGTCTTGGTATTTATTTAAATAAGCAAAGATGCCCCTCAGATACGTGTTGGTCACCATGCTTGCAGTCTTGTTTGATCTGAAGAAACCTAAGATCTTCCATTATAGTTCCTCACCATAGCTGCTTTTTTTTTTTACATTTGATGCCCTTCACCTGTCTGCTTATCATGCCACTTACCTGTAGATCACATGTAAGAAACTCCTACAGACTGAGGCCGGATTTACACGAGCGTGTACGTTTTGCGCGTGCAAAAAACACAGCGTTTTGCGGGCACAAAAGGTACTTAACAGCTCCGTGTGTCAGCCCCGTATGATGCGTGGCTGCGTGATTTTCGCGCAGCCACCATCATTATGACACTCTGTATGTTTGTAAACAGAAAAGCACGTGGTGCTTTTCTGTTTTCATTCATATTTTTAACTGCTGTTGCGCGAATCACGCGCGTCACACGGAAGTGCTTCTGTGTGCTGCGCGTGATTTTCACGCACCCATTGACTTCAATGGGTGCGTGATGCGCGAACAATGCACAAATATAGGACATGTCGTGAGTTTTACGCAGCGGACACATGCTGTGTAAAAATCACGGACAGTCTGCACGGCCCCATAGACTAACATAGGTCCGTGCGAGGCGCGTGAAAATCACGCGCGTTGCACGGACGTATTACACGTTCGTCTAAATAAGCCCTTAAAGGGGTATTCCCACCGGAAAGATTTAGGGTAAGTTGACACATGGCGTATATAACGCAAATTTTCTGTAACAGATTTTGCACAATAAAACCACTTTTGGGTATGTTCCCACACACCAGATACGTTGCGGTTTTTCTGCAACTGATAATCTGCAGCAGAATTGCAAGAAAAGTGCTGGTAAATCTGTCACAGAAATGCGCACCAAATAGTGCGTTTTTCCTGCTCATATTGCTGCGAAACGCTGCATTTTCTCTGCAGTGTTTTACCTGTCAATTTAGTGTTAAACATTGGTTATAGCAAAGTATATATGCACCTGTGGACTTACAGCGGTTTTTAATGCGTTTCTGCTGCGTTGCGGAATTTCTTCTCCCATTGAAGTCTATTGGTGAAACACGCCGCATCCCTGCACAGAACACGCAGCATAAATTGACGTGCTGCAGAATTGAAAAATGCACCGCAGAACACTTTCCGCACGACTTTTGTGCGTTTTTTTCTGCAACGTGGGCATGAGATTTTCTAAATCTCATTCACTTTGCTGCTACTGTAAATGATGTGGAATTTTTGCACAGAATCCCGTTGCGGAAATTCGGCAGCATTTATGCTACATGGCTACGAAAAAGAAGTGCAGGACACTTCTTGGAACGTTTTTGGAGCTGTTTTCCATAGACTCTATTGAAAAAAGCTCCAAAAACGGCCGTAAAAAACGCTGCGAGAATTGCGAGTGGCACAAAAAACGTCTGAAAATCAGGAGTTGTTTTCTCTTGAAAACAGCTCCGTATTTTGAGACGTTTTTGACTCTGCGTGTGAGCATACCCTAAGAGTGTTGGCTGTATACCAAAGTCAGCAGCTGCTGCTGCTGATGGTGCAGGCACAGGCCATACTGTACATTGGACCTACTATTACATCCAGTAATACCACTATTAGGGCTTATTCAGAAAAACGTATAATACATCCGTGCTACGCGTCGCACGGACCTATGTTAGTTAATGGGGCCGTTTAGACAGTCCGTGATTTTCACGCAGCATGTGTCCGCTGCGTAAAACTCACGACATGTCCCACGCTCGTGTGAATCCGGCCTTAGGATATAATAGTATATCCAAATGCTTTAGAGGATTAAAGCAAATTCTTTGTGCTGAATTTAACCTTTTGCATTGGTGCAAATAACATAGGGATGTAGCAGAGCTGTACTGGTTATTTGGTTGTTTCTTTAACCGCAGAGTTCTGCCAAATGACAAACTCAACCCTATATTTTGAGAACCCCTTTGTATCTACTTATATTGTCCGCTTTACCAGTATGGGCTGATTTCCATATCTACACAAATGATAAAATTAATTAGAGTTGTGGGTGTGTGAGCATCTGGTATTGTAGCTGTAAAGCTCTGGAGATTAAGTAAAGTCTGCACATCACTGGTAAAGACACGACACTTCCTTTGACATACAGGATCTATGAGGTTCAGAATTTTTAGTAAAAATAAACAAAATTTACAGCGCCCATGAGAAGAAAGAAACCCAGCGATTCTCAGAGTTTATCCCAAGTGCATGTGGGAAAAATCTCTCCCATCAAGTAAATGGCAAGCGCTTCAAACACACGACCCCAACGTCTACATAAGAGCTTCCCATGTAAGGCCAGGATCACACACACACAATTTTGATGGCGTTTTTGAGCCGAACACAGAAGTGGACCCAAAAGAAAGGAGATGCATCAATCTTTGCTTACTTTTGGATACAATTCTGGCTTTGGCTCAAAAAACTGAGCGAGAAACTGCACCAACTCTATATATACTTTGTTTAAAAAAAACAAACTGAAAAGTTGTGATGGCATAAGTATTCACTCTCTTTGCTATAAAATCCACTTAAACAAATTAACTTCAGAAGTCACATTATTAGTTGTATAAAGTCCCCCTGTGTGTAATCAAAGTGTCACATGATGTCAGTATAAATATACCCGTTCTGAAAGGCCCCAGAGTCTATAACACCACTAAGCAACATGGAGACCAAGGAGCTCTCCAAACAGGTCAGAGACAAAGTTGTGGAGGTGTATAGATCAGGGTTGGGTTATAAAACAAATCCTAAACTTTGAACATCCCACGGAGCACCATTAAATTCATTATACCAAAATGGAAAAAATATGGCACAACTACAAACCTAACAGGAGAGGGTCACCCACCAAAACTCACAGACCCGGCATGGAGGGCATTAAACCCTTCAGGACCCAGCCTGTTTTGGCCTTCAGAACACAGCCGATTTTTTTTCAAATCTGACGTGTTACTTTATGTGGTAATAACTTCGGAATACTTTTTACCTATGCAAGCGATTCTGAGATTGTTTTCTTGTGACAAGTTGTACTTTATGTTAGCGAAAAAATTTGGTCAATAATTTTGGTATTTATTTCTGAAAAACACCAAAATGTAAAAAAAATTTGCAAAACTTAGCATTTTTCTAAATTTAAACGTATCTGCTTGTAAAACCGATAGTAATGCCACACAAAATAGTTACAAGTTAACATTTCCCATATGTCTACTTTTATTTGTCTAGGACGTTACAAGGCTTAGAACTTTAGTAGCAATTTCTCACATTTTAAAGAAAATTTCAAAAGTCTATTTTTTCAGGGACCAGTTCGGTTCTGAAGTGGCTTTGAGGGCCTTATATATTAGAAAGTCCACATATATCACCCCATTTTGAAAACGGCACGCCTCAAGGTATTTGAATCAGCATTCACAAAGTGTTTTAACCCTTTAAGCTTTTTAAGGGTATTAAAGCAAAGTAGAGGTGACATTTTCAAATTTTATTTTTTTTGCCGAAATTCATTTGTAATAAAAAAAATTCTGTACCACAGAAGGTTTTACCCAAGAATTGCAACTCAATATTTATTGCCCAGATTCTGCCGTTTTTAGAAATATCCCACATGTGGCCCAAGTGCGCTAATAGACTGAAACACGGGCCTCAGAAGCAAAGGAGCACCTTTTTTTTTAGAATATATTTTAGGCACCTTGTCAGGTTTGAAGAGGTCTTGTGGTGCCAAAACAGTGGAAACCCCCCAAAAGTTACCCCATTTTGGAAACTACACCCCTCAAGGAATTTATCCAGGGGTATAGTGAGTATTTAGACCCCATGGGTCTTTTGCAGAATTTATTAGAATTAGGCCGCGAAAATGAATATCACAATTTTGACCGCACAGGTTTTTTGATAAATATATTGGAATTAGTCTGTAAAAATGAACATAGAAATTTTTTATATTTACAAGGAATAATGAAGAAAATGCACCCCAACATTTGTAAAGCGATGTCTCCCGATTACGGCAATATCCCATATGTGCTAATTAACTACTGATTGGACCCATAGCAGGGCTCAGAAGGGAAGGAGCACAATTTGGATTTTGGAGCACGGATTTTGCTGGATTGGTTTTCGATATCATGTCGCGTTTGCAACGCCCTTGAGGGACCAAAACAGGGGAAACCCCCCCAAAAGTTACCCCATTTTGGAAACTACACCCTTCAAGGAATTTTTCAAGGGGTATAGTGAGCATTTAGACCCCACAGGTCTTTTGCAGAATTTATTAGAATTAGGCCGCGAAAATGAATATCACAATTTTTTCCTAAAATGTTGAATTTTCTCATTTTCACAAGGGATAAAGGAGAAAAAAACAAACAATTTTTGTAAAGCTATTTCTCCCGAGTACGAAAATACCCCACATGTGGTCATAATTTTTTTTTCATTAGAAATGAATTAACCCTTTCAGGACTGATCCAATTTTTGCTTTCTTATTTTCGTTTTTCACTCCCTGCCTTCCAAGAGCCATAACATTTTTCTTTTTCTGTCAATAGAGCGGTGTGAGGGCTTATTTCTTGCGGGAGGAATTGTAGTTTGTATTGACACCATTTAAAGTACCATAAAATGTACTGGGAAACTGAAAAAAAAATTATTTGCAGGCTGATATAGGAAAAAAATCTGATTCCATTTTTTTGGGGTTTTCGTTTTTACAGCTTTCGCCGCGCAGTGAAAATGAAAACTATACTTTATTCTGTGACTCAATACAATTACGGTGATACCAAATTTATATTGTTTTTTTTTTATATTTACTACATTTACAAGGAAAAATGTATTTGTTAAAATAAAAATTGTTTTGTTTCACCACATTCTGAGAGCTGTAACTTTTTTATTTTTCGCTTGATTGAGCAGTGGGAGGTCTTGTTTTTGCGGGACGAGCTGTAGTTTTTATTGGTACAATTTTTTTGGACATAAAAAGTGATCAAAAAGTTATTACATTTTTTTTGAGAGCTAAGGTGACAAAAAAAACCGATTTTGGAGGTTTAAATTATTTTTTGCGTTTTTTACGGTGCTCACCGTGCGAGTTAAATAATGGTATATTGTAATAGTTCGGCCTTTTCCGGACGTAGCAATTCTGTTTATTTTTTTACATTACTTTAGAAGAAAAATGGGAAAAGTTTTTTTTTTTATAACTTTAAACTTTTTTCTTTCTCGCTACTAAAAACTTTAAATCTTCTACACATTTTATTAGTCCCCTTAGGTACAATATACTGCAATACTAATGTATTGCAGTATATTGTTATTTTTACAGGCTTCTGTAACTGCACGATTGCTGTTCCTGTCCGTTAGTCCCGGGTGTCAGCTGTAATACACAGCTCACACTCGCAGTGTAAGGAGCCGGCTCAGCATGTGAGCCCGCACCATACATCAACCCCCGCACCATGACGTGCTATTAAGTCATAGTGCGCAAAGGGGTTAATGCACAGCGGATGGTGTGAATATTGCAATTTTCCGCTGATATGCCATTTTAGTGCATAATATGTTGTGCCCAGTTTGTGCCACTGAAGACAAATACCTCATCAAACATTAAGCGGGTTCTCCCGGGTATGGCGATGCCATATATGTGGACGCAAACTGCTGTTTGGGCACGCTGCAGGGCTCAGAAGGCAGGGAGAGACATTTGGCTTTTGGAGCACAGATTTTGCTTGGTAGTTGTTTGGGCTTTTACTGGTATTTCTGTTTATAATGTGGGGGCCCTTGTAGGCTGGGCAGTTTACATCAGGACATAATAAGAGGGTATAAAAATGCGGTAAATAAATAATATTTCATAGATGTGTGGCTGGTGTCCCACTGATAAATGGCGCCCGATCTTATCCGCTTTTGGAACACTCTGCACATTTTGCATCGTCTTATTCTGAGAGCCAGAACTTTTTTATTTTTTCACCACCGGAGCTGGGTGAGGGTTTATTTGTTGCGGGACAATCTGTACTTTTCATTGGTACCATTTTGGGGTACATGCGATATTTGAATCACTTTTTATTAAAAAAATTTGCAAGCCGGGTAACTAAAAACAAGCAATTCTGACAATGTTTTTTAGTTTATTTTTTGCGGCGTTCACCGTGTGCTATAAATGACAGATTTACTTTATTTTGCGGGTCGATACGATTACGGCGATACCATATGTATATAGGTTTTTTTATGTTTTGCAGCGTTTGTGCAATAAAATCACTTTTTTATTAAATAATTTATTTTCTGTGTCACCATATACTGAGAGCCATAACTTTTTTATTTTTTGTTCAAAAAAAGCTGTGTAAGGGCTTGTTTTTTGTGAGACGGGTTCTAGTTTTTATCGGTATTATTTTCAGGTACATGCGATTTTTTTTATCACTTTTTATTCTCTATTTTGAGACGGATGTTGACCAAAAAATTGCGATTCTGGTGTCGTTTTTTTTGTTGGGATGTTCATTGCGCGGGAAAAATAACATTATAGTTTTATAGTTTGGGTTGTTACGAACGCGGCGATACCAAATATGTGTACTTTTGTTAATGCGTTCACTTTTTTCCTATAATGCAAGTCTTATTATAGGAAAAAAAGCATTTTTTGTTTATATAACTTATAACTTTTATTTTTACACTTGTTTTTTTAAATATTTGTATTTTACTTGTCTCACTAGGGGACATTTAGACTTGCAGCTTTGATCGCTGCTAGAGTACATTACACTACCTACGTAGTGTAATGTATTCTAAGGGTATGTGCACACGCTAGCTGTCATTTACGTGTGAAAAGACAGACTGTTTTCAAGAGAAAACAGCTGCCTCGTTTCACACGTAAATGCTCCTCCTCGCATTTTGTGAGGCGTCTGAGACGCTCGTAAATCTTGAGCTGTGCTTCATTGAGTTCAATGAAGAACAGCTCAAATTACGTGGCAAAGAAGTGTCCTGCACTTCTTTGCCGAGGCAGTCCATTTACGCGTCGTCGTTTGACAGCTGTCAAATGACGACGCGTAGATTACAGGTCGTCTGCACAATACGTCGGCAAACCCATTCAAATGTATGGGTAGATGTTTGCCGACGTATTGTAGCCCTATTTTCAGACGTAAAACGAGGCATAATACGCCTCGTTTATGTCTGAAAATAGGTCGTGTGAACCCAGCCTAACTGTCATTGTGACGTGACAGTCACACTGACAGGAAGCCTCGGAGGATCGGCCGGAGGCTGCTCCTCCAAGGCGTCCGTACATGACTACCCGGTGGCCAATGTCTGGGCCCGGATGACGACAATCATCGGCAGCCCCACAATCCCTTAGTGGGGGCTGCCGATGTGCTTCAAACCCCTTAAATGCGGTGATCGCAATCTGTCGCCGCATTTATGGGGTTAATTGCTAAAATCAGCGGCGATGGTCCGCTAACCGGCAAGACTGGAGTGTCAGCTGTGGGGGACAGCTGACCTCCCAGTTCCCGGACACTGTCCGTTAGGACAGTGTGCGCCAGGAACTGCTCCGCAGCTGTGCGTCCTGATCCGGGAAGCAAGCCCTCTGCAGGACGTACAGTTGCGGTGCAGCGCGTGAAGAGGTTAATCAGAGATTCAACAAAGACACCAATAATAACACTGATCTAGCTCCAAAATTCCACAGCGGAGATGGAAATATCTGCCCATACGACCACTATAAGCCGTATACTCCACGGAGAGGGGCTTTATGGAAGCGTGGACAGAAAAAAAAGCCATTGTTAAAAGAAAAACATAAAACACATTTTGAGTTTGCCAAACAGCACGTGGCAGACATCCCAAACACATGGAAGAAGGTTCTCCGGTCAGATGAGACTAAAACTGAACATTTTGGCCATCATGGGAAATGTGTTGCGCAAACCCAACACTTCCCACCCCCCCAAGAACACCATTCCCCCAGTGAAGCATGGTGGTGGCAGTATTATGATGTGGAGATGCTTTTCATCGGCAGGGACTGGAGAACTGGTCAGGATTGGAGAAAAGATGGATGGCAGTAAATACAGGGCAATTCTTGAGGGAAACCTGTTTCAGTCTGCCAGGGATTTGAGTATGGGACGGAGGTTCACCTTCCAGTAGGACAATGATCCTAAACACAATGCTAAAGCTACACTGGAGGGGTTTAAGGGGAAACCTGTAAATGTCTTGGAATGTCCTAGTCAAAGTACGAACCTCAATACAATTGATAATCTGTGGCATGACTTGAAGATGGCTGTACACCAACACAACCATCTAACTGGAAGGAGTTGGAGCCGTTTTACCCCGAAGAATGGGAAATAATCCCAGTGCCCAGATGTGGTAAGTAATAGAGACATACTGTACCCCAAGAGACTTACATCTGTAATTGCAGCAAGAGGTGCTCCACAAAGGATTGACTGTTAGGGGGGTGAATAGTTACGCACATTCTTGTTCTCTGTTTTTTCTCTCAATTATTGTTTGTGTCACAGTATAAAATATTTTGAACCTTCAAAGTGGTAGGAATGTTGTGTAAATCAAATAGTACAAACCTCCCAAAAATCAATTTTAATTCAGGATTGTAAGGGCTTTTCCACATGTAACAAATTTGAGGCAGACAATTTTCGGCGCATTTACGCATCACCTAGCAGACAATCCGTTGCAGAAAATCCACACTATTTCATGCTTTTGTTACTGAGGTAAATAGTGCAGATTTTTGCTGCATTGTCTTTTTCAAGGGATGTATGATGGTGATATTTCTTCTTCCTGTGATGTCATTTCCATCCCCTGTAAGAAATTCTGCAGAGTTTCCGCAGCAAATTACGCAGTAAATCAGAAAATGCAGGAAATCAGTCCACTTTTTGCAGAAATAATTGACATGCTGCAGAACTGAAATAACGCTGGTGAATTTCTGGACGGAAGTTTTCCACGGTGTGTGGATGACATTTGTTGAATCACACCCATTTTGCTACTACTGTATTCCGCTGAGTAGTTTCCATCCACAAAACTGGAAGGAAAATATGCAGCAAATCTGTTACGTGTGGACAAGCCCCAATACAACAAAACAGCAAAAACAGAGAGGTGTGGGGGGCGGGGGGATATACACATATACAGTATACAAATTGATTTAATTATTCCTGTTCCTTAGTGATGCTCAAGAGTTTAAAATATAAGTGCTCCCAGCAGACTGCACCCACACTAGGCCACGTAGCACCTACACAGTGATGTCACTTTGCAGATAGTGCCGGCTGTTCTGCCGAGGAAAAATGTCAGTAGTTTAGAAGCACAGAATGGCCCAATTATTGTCTAAACAAATGTGCCCCTAGATTACAACACACATCTCCTTCATGGTTCTGTGCCGCACTCTTCTGAGAAAATGTACAATACTCACTTCCTCTGCAGTCAGAGATCAACACTGAAGAATACAGTTTATATATATATATATATATATATATATATATATATATATATATATATATATATATATATATATATAAAATCTC
Source organism: Rhinoderma darwinii (assembly GCF_050947455.1). Classification (NCBI taxonomy): domain Eukaryota; kingdom Metazoa; phylum Chordata; class Amphibia; order Anura; family Rhinodermatidae; genus Rhinoderma; species Rhinoderma darwinii. Next base: position 585,535,806 of record NC_134687.1, on the reverse strand, counting down.
ACAGATATGATCATTTTTGGGACATGACAAGAATCCAGGACTCTCTTACAGAAGTCTGGACACTTGTTTGGCCATTGAGTTGGGTCATCAGAAAAAATATGATACATGCTTGTTCTCTGCATGTGACTCCTAAGCCCCATTGTGGTCACCCTACATATATCATGTCAATGGGCATTCAATGCATAATAAATCTTTAGAATTTGCCTTTTCTGATATCAGATTGTGGTGATTTTACAGGACCATGCAGTCCTGAGGTATCAACCTAGAAGCAGGGGGACATTTCACTGCGTGGCTGGAGTCTGGAAAAATTAGAAGATGACGCCTATAAGATTAGTAATGGCAGATATATTGGTTGTCGTTTGTCAGTGTCATCTGGCTTTCAGTGAGTTTTTTTTTTACATTTTATTTCTCAATTCTGTAGAAATGTGTTATAGTGTGTGTGTGTGTGTGTGTATGTGTGTGTGTGTGTGTGTCCTAAGGCAGTGTCTCCCAATCATGCTTACCTTGAGCCCTGGTGTTGCTTACTACCTGGTCACGGTTAACAGCATCAAGGCATCAAGTACCGTGGCGCTGGCTTTTACAGTAGGGGTAGCAAGCTGATTTTAGCATCAAAGATGCTCGGCATGGAAGCAGAAGCAGGCATAAAAGGCAGCAAATCTATAATATTTATAGAAGGCTATATTCACCCCTGCACTAAATGGAGCCAGTGGTTCCCCAGGAGTGGACCCATATTTCAGGAAGTCATTGTCCTAAGGCCTCTTGCCCACTGCCATATTACAGATCGGTGTGGTACGGACCTGTAATATGACACCCATGGACTGCTATGAGTCCATTCTGTACTTTCACCTGACTCTGATTTTATACAGAGGTATATCCTGAGGAATTCATACAAAATCTGTTAGAAAACAAATCATGGCATGTTACATTCTCTCCCGTATTAGGAAAGTGTTCTCCCCAGAAGCATTGTTCATTGTTCTTCTGTACACGCCTTTGAGCATACATACCACGCATTCACAGTACATGCATTTATTTGCCATCTGAAACTAAACTTCCCAGGCTCTTCACCTCTCTCCTTCCTGCACATAAAATGTCCTGATTACTACACAAACCCCCTGAGAACTGCAAATAGTAAAGACATAACCACATTCCTTCCTTCCAAACATCACTCTGGACCTTACATAAGACAGGAAATACAGTTATACATATATTTTTTCATTAAATTGCATGTATTCAGTGGTGTATAGGCCAGGATTTTTATTACAACTCCATACCTCCCTTTTGAATTCGGAAAAGAGGGACATTTTAAGCCACACCCCTAACCACGCCCAATATCCCGCATAACCCCATCAAATCATGGCCAGATCCTTCTTCAAATAACAAGAGCATATTCTCACTGCGGATCTCTAGACTTACAAAAAAAAAAAAAACGATGGATATCACAGGTTATGTCTACTTTATGTTACTTTTCCTAACTTGGGTATAACATTTGCTCATCACGGTAGCAGCAGCTGCAGGACAAACCAAAAGGCTGAGAACAATGAAAGTCAAGAGGGAGACCCCATGGTGCATGACTTTTCAATTGACAGGTAGCAGAGTTACATGATGGGGATTTTTTTTTCCAGTTGTGTAACTCTGCTACCGGTCAATGGAAAAATCATCCGCCAGAGGGAAAAATGTTTCCCCATGGCGGAGTACAACAAAGAAACACCTGGGAATCAGACATGATGGGGAAACATTTTTTCCTGTGGTGGATGACTTTTCAGCTGACAGGTAGCAGAGTTACATGAAGGGAAATTATTTTTCATTGACGTATAGTTTCTATTGCAGCGCAGGAAAGACAGAAGTCACTGGAGGTGAGAAGTTTTTTTATTCATATTACTAACTTTATTTTTTTATTTTTTTGCAGGTTCCACTGGATCGTTTGGACTACGCTGTAGATTAGTTGGACTACTGCGAAGATCAAATTTTTTTTATTTATTTATTTTGAAATAAAATGGATAAAGGGGATTGTGTGGGTGAGTTCTTATTTCAATAAAAAATATTTTCTTATGTCTTTGTGTTTTTTCTAATACTTTATTAGTTCCTTGGTAATGGCAGTTGTTTGATTGACAACGTCTATTACTAAGGCGGGGCTTAGTGTTAGCCAGTAAGAAGGCTGCAACTAACCCGCATTATTACCCCAGTACCCACAGCCACCAGGGGTGCTGTGAAGAGCGGGGTAGGATCCAGTACCTGACCATCTGTAGTGATGGCCAGGCACTAGGGCGGCCGCAGGCTGGTATTATAAGGCTGGGAAGGGCCCAAAACAGTGCCCCCCCCCTTGGTAATGCTAGCCTGCTGCTGCTGTGTTGTATCTGGCTGGTTATGAAAATGGGGGGCGCGCAATGTCGCTTTCTTCATTTTTTATTTTTTTTTAAAAAAAACGGCGGCCAGATACAACATAGCAGCAGACTAGCATTACCAGGGTGGTAGGGCCCATGGTTTTTGGCCCTTTCCAGCCTCATTTGTCATATATTTACTACAATGTCAGCCATGGATCTGTGAGAACTAGCCTGCATCTCCTCCTCAGGAGATGCCAGCGCTCACTTCCGTTTCATTCTGCGGTGTCCCGTAGGGTGCGCGCGCATGCTCTTGCCGGCCTTAAAGGGTCAGCGCGCATATTAACTTAATATGTAATTAGCCCATACCCATGCTGGACTATAAGAAGGGCCCTGCCCATTCCCTCATTGCCTGAGTGTTGTTGTGTTTACCCGTGTTAGTCTTTGCAAATGGTCCCTTAGTGTTTTCCAGTTCCCAGTGTTTCCGTACCTACTACCTGTATCCCGTGCTACCTTGTTCCTGTGCTATAGCGAGTTGGAGTCGTGTTGTGCCATATGCTACGCCTTCTATGTTACACCGCACCTGGTGTCTACCTACTGCCATGTTCCCATCAGAGCCTACCATCGCTATTCTCTGAATTACCACAGGTACCCCTATTCGAACTATAGACATTGACTTGGTATCCTGTTGGCCAGCTGCTATCCTGCTATGGCGGTATGGCCCAGTGGGTCCAAATACCCACAGATCGTGACACCAATCGATTCCCTATTTTCAACAGACATGCGCAGTAAGCATTGGTGAACGCCATGTGAGATGGCATTCAGTTATGCATTAGTGGATGTCCTGGTACATGTGGTGAGTTCCAATAACCAGCTGTTTGAGATAATTTATATTAATATTATTAGGACTAATTAAATATAAAACTAGTTGGTTATACTATCTGTATTCTTGTTATGAATTTTGATGAATTCTTATGCACTTTATTAATATCAGAGATTATATTATGTAAATGTATGCACTATTAGCACTTTATATATTTGTATATTTTGTATCTTACGCCTTAAATATGTTTATCATTGTAATTGAATGGGCACCTTTTATATACCGGTCTCCTATCACTGTTTGTATTACTTGAAAAAGGTTACATTGAGTGAGCTGAAATGTTGCAAGGTGAATAAAGTCCACCTCTTTCACTAAACCTGCTGGAGTGCTGCTATTCTTTTTATCTTCTATGAATGAAGGATTGGCATCCACGGGCTACAATCCGGATTATCTTTTGCATCACTGTGCTGCTTTCCTGCTATTTTTGTAGATAGATAGATAGATAGATAGATAGATAGATAGATAGATAGATAGATAGATAGATAGATAGATAGATAGATAGATAGATAGATAGATAGATAGATAGATAGATAGATAGATAGATAGATAGATAGATAGATATGAGATAGATAGATAGATAGATAGATAGATAGATAGATAGATAGATAGATAGATAGATAGATAGATAGATAGATAGATAGATAGTCTTTCTGTATTCAGAGGTGTATAGGTGAGTTTTTTTTACAACTCTCCAGTACAATTAATAGCTTAGATAGATATGAGATAGATGATAGATACATTTTTATATATATATATATATATATATATATATATATATATATATATATATTTATATAATATACATACATACATACATACAGTTGAGTCCTATTATTATGCCCACCAGCTAATATGCAGAGTAACTGCCGTGTGCAGCTAGATGGGCTGGGAGTGAATAAATAAGGTGCTGGTAGGTTTTCCCTGGAATCTAAAGCCATGCTAACTGAAGTGCTCTTCCAACCACTGTCAGACATTTCTAGTCAAGTGACATGTCGCACTATCTTGCTTGAAGATTCCATCTGCCCCAGGGAAAACAAACCGCATATATTGGTGGACATGATCTGCAATGATAGATTCATACCCAAATTGGTTCAGAGTGCCTTCCACATGGATGAGTGGGGCCCGAGAGTGCAATGAAAAAATTCCCCAGGCCATAACGTTACCGCCACCAGCTTGTGCTCTTCCAGCATTGACTGCATGGTGTTTGTTCTCTGTTTCCTGCCTGACACACCAACGTCCATCTGTTAGATGAAGCAGAAAACATGACTCATCGTAGTAGGCAACCCTTTGCCAATCATCGGTGGTCCAATTCCGTTACTGCCTTGCAAATTTAAGCCATTTTTCCGATGCACCATTGTGAGCATAGGAGCAGTGACCATCTGTCTGCTTCGGAGCCACATACGCAGAGCTGTTTTAGACACACGTCTGGTAGCCCCCTGGTTGATTTTCGTGGTAAACTGCTCCACTGTAGTATGTCGTTCGGCCCTCGCGCACCTTCGTCGCCAATGTTCACCTCTCACATCAATGGCACATGTGCTCCACAGTTTGCATGTCGGTTATTCCCAATGGTGCCATTTGTCCACTCACGATACACTTTCACCACAGCAGCATGCGAACAGTTCACAAACTGCGCTGTTTGAGAAATACTGCCAACCTTGGCCCAAAAGCCAATAATCATCCCTTTTTGCACCTCTGATAAGTTATCCCTTTTACCCATGGCAACAATGAGTAATATGTGTTCAGACAGCCTATCGCACACCTTATATACCCACCAAGCCAGCCCAGGACACATCACTTCCTTCATGGGCTACACTACGCGCTGCCGATGTCGAAAGTAGGAGGTGGTTATAATAATGTGACGCGACTGTGTAGATAGATAGATAGATAGATACTGTAATGCCACAGGATTACCTCCAAGCCAGCAGAGGGGGCTGTCCCCGATATATGCAGCAGTCTGGAGGAAGCCAGGTCTCCGAGGGGAAACGTAGTCATGTGAGGTGGGAGGCAGAGAAGGATGACGTGAAAAGAGCCGTTGCTCAACTGCCAGTAAAGCAGGCCACAGACATGGGGAAAAGTAGAATCAGGAGATCTACCTACATGTTGACTGGCTGTGTCAAGACCCAGCAGGCAAAACGTGCCGATCAGATCTCTGATCGACAGGAAATCTGGAGAGGGTCATGTGAAGGCCGGGGGCTATAGTGACACGTGCGCAGAGACAATGGACGGTGAGCAGAGACATTCCCAGGGGGTTGCTGTGAGGGACATTATGTAGTTTGTTGCCCTGGGAGACTATGTGTGTCAGGAGTGTGAGACTCCCTCCCCACAGGCAGGCCGCTGAAGACAGGATTATTCTCAAATTTTTACTACACGCTACATTCTCCTGTTCAAAGTTATATATCATTGTTTCCTACAGGTTCCATAGTAAAGCTTCTTTTACCATGAAGTCAAAATCATCCAAATTTTTCTGTACGTGTCTAACACGTTACAAGTGGTGATAGTCGACAGGATGGATGTAGATTTAATAATTGTGGGAGCGACCACCTCACAGAGTGAGATGACACTTGCAGTTCCAGAGGAGGATTTGCTGAATTACCTCCCCAAGTTTAATGGCGCAAATGTATTGCTGGTAGATTGGAAGGAGAGACTGGAGGGGGTGGTCAGGCTTTGCAATGTAGCGCAGCTATAAAAGATGGAACTGGCTTTGAACACGCTAGAAGGCTTGGAAAGCTGTGAGGTTACAGCTGGCCAGGCGGAGACAGACATTTGAACAGATTCTCAGTTTGTTATAGGATGTGTATGGTGATGTGTTAAAGAGAACCTTTCACCAGCCCATATATGTGCAGTTGAGTGCACCATGTAATAGGCAATGCTGCACAAACCTTGTGTCAATTTAAAGTATGTTTCTAACCTCCTCTGTTATGTAGATAACGCCTGATATGTAAATAACCCCCTAAACAGTCAATGGGGCATTTCATTTATTGTAAATGGCAGGGGGCGCGTGATACTTAGCGCTCTGACACTGTCCAATCAACTACGGACAGTGTCAGAGCAGCTTGTGCTGTGTGATCTCTCTCACGAGATCACACAGTCTTGTCGTCCTTGTCTGCCGAGAGCTGAAGAGAGAATGACAGCGTGCGCACACGCCCGTACCCGCGTACAGCTCCGACGTCACCGCTGAGAACAATACTCCTGCCGCCACGGAACAGAAGAGGAGAAACATAATTCACCTTCTCCTCTTTTGTTTTGTGGTGGCAGTGGTAGCGACTCTGTGCGTGCGTGCACACACTCTCCTCTCTCCAGCTCTTGTCAGACAGTGAAGGAAAGACTGCGATCTCGTAAAAGAGATCACACAGCACAAGCCGCTCTGACACTGTCTGTAGCTGATTGGACAGTGTCAGAGCACTAAGCATCACGCCCCCCCTGCCCTTTCCAAGAAAAAAAATGCGCCATTCACAGTTCAGGGGGTAATTTACATATCAGGCGCCAAATATAACGGCACCGATCTCTAAAAAACAGAGGAGGCGAGAAACATAGTTTAAAGTGAAACAAGGTCTGTGCAGCAGTGCCTATTACATGGTGCACTCAGCTGCACGTGTATGGGCTAGTGAAAGGTTCCCTTTAAGGAAGAAGTTTTTTGCCAGGCTCCAGAAAGAAGATGAGACTTTGGCACAATATGCAAACTGGCTGCAGGAGCTTATGGCTGCACTACAGAAGAAGGAAGAACAGCAGGTTACATCCTTCACAAATACTGAGCCAGTGGTATGTGATCAATTTATTCTGGGTCTCAAGAGCCAACCACTGAGGAGGACCCTTAGAGAAAGATTGAAACTGGAGCCGCAGCTGACTTTACATTGGGTACTTTGAGAGGCCATTGTCCTAGAAACGGAAGAGAAAATGGAAACCCTTACAGAGGCAACTGCTGGCAAAGAGAGCAACATAGAGACAAGGATGGCTTCGCTAGAGGAAGTTATAAAAGGAAGACAAGCAGCGCTGAACAAACGAGAGGAAAAGGTGGTTACACGGACCTACAAAAATCAATGACCCAGACTGATTAGGCGACAGTTTGGCCAGAGATCTGCAGAGAGAAGATGCTGGACGTGCCACCAGAAAGGTCCTCCAGCTAGACTGTCCACACCGGGGTTCTGCAGCACGTCAGGGGGATTTAAACTATAGATGCCTGCGGGTGAGGGGCGAATTGCTAGAGACACCATAGTGTGCCCCAAAATAGAAGCAATGGACTTGGTAGGGGAGAGCCCAGTCGTTAAGGCTATATTAAATGGAGTTGAACTGTTCTGTTTGATTAATAGCATCTCCCAGGTCACCACGATAGCCTGGCCCGCTTATGAGGCCCAATTCCCACCTGCGGTTTGTCGGGGAGATGCCTACTAGATTAGATTGAAGGGTGCCAATAATCTTTCCATTCGACAGACTGGGGTTATGTGGACCAACATTTAAATTTGGGGCGAACCATGAAAGAGAAGGGGGTGGTGGTAGTAGAGGAAGTTATGGACCCCAATGTGCCAGTAATCTTGGGCATGGACGTGCTGCGGCAATTAGATGAACTGATGGCATCAGAGTTGGGACCTAAGTACTGGAAGGGTGTCCCAAACCAGAAACTTTTGCAGATAGCTCTGCAAAATACATTTAAACAGTGTAGAGCACATGCCACCCTTTCTGGACTGACAGCGAGAATATGCTCGGCGAAAGTTCCCCCCTCTGCACTCCTAGTAGTACGGGCTGGTCACAAGGTTCTCACATTAGGCACCAGCTATCAACTACGGGGCACCGTAGTTATGCTCGTACCAATGCTGCAGAAAGAGGGGGTAGCGGTAGGCCGTACAGTCCAAGGAGGGCGGGTCCTGGTGAGAGTTATGAACCTTAATTATTTTATATGACCCGGGCTCCTAGGGACTTGGTTGCTGGTGTACATCCAATCCAAGAGGTGCAGGATGCCCAAGAACAACACTGGTGTGTCGAGTCTACTGGTGCTGATGTTGATATCCTTACACTGTCTGATGGTGCCAATGACTGGGGAACAGCTGTTGAAAAAGGTATGCCTGGAAGAAAACCAGAGGTTCCCGAAAGAGCAGAATTGGTTGGCCCATATCCTAGGAGCGCACTCAAATGCTTTCTCCCATCAGGAGGCTGATTTTGGGGTGACACAGAATCTGAAGCATGAAATCCCCATAGGAGAGGCAACACCTATTTGATAACCCAATAGACAGATTCCCCCAGGACTATGCCAAGAGGTGAAAGCGTTGCTGAAGCAGATGCAAGAGAGTCAAGTGGTACAACCCAGTAAAAGTCCTTGGGCAACTCTTATTGTATTGGTCAAGAAGAAAGACGGGACCATACGGTTCTCTGTCGCTTATCGACGCCTGAATGCTTGTACACTATGTGATGCTTATCCACTTCCCTGGATTGAAGGCTCTTTGGCAGCACTGGGACATGCCCGCTACTTCTCAACCCTCGATCTGGCCAGTGGGTACTGCCCAGATCGAAAAGTACAGAGAGAAGACAGTGTTTGTCACACCCATGGGACTGTATGAATTTCTGAGAATGCCCTTTGGGATAAACAACGCCCTGGCCACGTTTCAGAGGCTAATGGAGCTGTGCCTGGGAGAGTTAAACCATGAGTGCCTGCTTATCTATGTTGACGACATTGTCATCTTTTCTGCCACTTTAGAAGAACATCTAGAGTGACTAGCCTTAACCGGTTGGAAGTGCATGGGTTGAAGCTAAAGCCCCAAAAGTGTCATCTGTTTAGGGAGAGTCTTGAGTGCTTGGGGCACAAGGTTTCCAAAGCGGGGTTCAACCCATGTACTCAAAGATCCGGGCAGTACAACAGTCGCCGGTGCCCACAAAAAGTAGTGTATTACGGTCCTTCTTGAGGTTAATTAACTACTACCGAAAGTTTATCAAGGACTTCGCCAAGGTAGCTGCAGCTTTGTATGCCCTGCTTGCTGGGGGGCACTCCTCACAAAACTAAGAGACCACTCCTTTGGAGCGTGGAAGCTGCCTATGCATTCCGAGAACTAAAGAAGTTGTTGACAAGCGCTCCCATACTGGCCTATGCCAGACCGATGCGAACCTGCGAGGATTGGGTGCGGTACTCACCAAGGTACACGATGGCTGGGAGCGGGTGATTGCATACGCGAGTTGAACTCAATGAGAGGGTGAGAAGAATTCTGCGAACTATAGCTCGTTTAAACTGGAGCTGCTGGCTGTGGTCTGGGCAGTGACCGAAAAGTTTGTTGACATCTTGACTGGGGCAGAATTCATTTTGATGATGGACAACGATCCACTGGTTCACCTGGACACAGCCAAGTTGGGGGCCCAGGAAAAGGAGTGGATGGCTCGTGTCAGCAAATTTACATTCGGATCTCAGTACCGCCCCAGTCGCCCTGTCCCAGAATCCTGTAGAAAATCCTAGCGAACCCACTGATGACGACCGGGAGGAAGATGACACTTCAGACGTCATGCAGGCATGTATAAAAAAATGCTCTAATGGTACGTGAGATGGCTGCCCCAGTGGAAAGGTCCAGTGAAGAATGGTCCCATCTGCAGTTCTAGCTGTTGGTGCTACTAGCTCTTCCCTACTCTCTAAGGGTTCCATGGTGACCACTGGGGGGATCCACCACTCCTCAATGTTGTCCACCGATACCGGAATGTGAGCCGGCATGGGTTCTGCCTCAGGTATTCTCTCCATAAAGGTGCTCTCCACGTTCCTATGTACTACACGTGAGGATCCACACCCACCTTCTGGCTTTACCTCAAATACTGGGATATCCGGATTTGGCTGCCGCACCACCTCCTAAGGCCGGGACTCCCACTTCCACTGTAACTTCCCGGCTCTTTCGAGGTGTTCGGTTCCGCACCATCACCCAGTCACCACATTGCAAAGGCAATTTCTTTAGCGTATGGTTGGCCGTCGGTGTATGGGGACCCAATCTCTGAACCACAATGTCGTACATCTCTTGGACTCTCCTCCGATGTTCTCCCATCCAAGTCTGGGGTGCCCAGTTTCCATCTTGCCCTTCAATTGGCATTATCATATTAAGGGGCAGTACTTTGTTGTGGAGTGCATGGTTCTATGCAACGTAATCGGGCCACAGTCCTCCCTTTTTTTCTTCCAACGTCCTTAATAGCTGCAACAGGGTTCTGTACAGGCACTCACATGCCCCATTTCCTTGCAGGTGATACGGAGTCGTCCAGGTTTTTCTAATCTGGTAAAGCCGGCATAGCTCCTCAATCACTCTTTCCTCAAAACAGGCATCCTGATCTGAATGTAGTTGGGCCTTTCTACCACAGGGACTGTGCCGCTGACTCTGCAATCTGGTCCTGAGTAGAAACGGCTACTTCAAACTTTGTGAAATGATCCACGATGACCAGCAAGTACTTATATCCCGGTACAGATTCCCCCACCATCAGGTAGTCCATCATCACAAGCTGCAGTGGATAATGGGTTTGAATGCTACCAATTAGGGCCTGTTGGTCTCCGGCCCTGGCCAAGCTACAGCTCCTGCAACTCTCACACACCGCCCGGGCAACTTTCTGGAGATTGGGATGGTAGTAGAACCGTTGAAGCCACATATATGTTTTAGCTGGCCCGAAGTGCTCCTTCTTCTCGTGTAGCCACTCAATGATTCCTCTCACCTCATCGGCAGGTTACACCACCTGCCAAAGTGGGTCCGATTTCAGTAAGAAGTTTAATTCTTCGGCAAAGGACTCCTTTTCATAGAGCCAGCTGATCTTTCTGCTGCCATAGCTTCTTACTATCGGAGGTCAGAGTCTCTCGTTCCTCCCTCACGGGCTGGTAGTTGGCCCGCAACCATTCCTTCACTCTGGCAATCTGTTGATCCCGAAGTTGCCGGGGTGCCGGTGGCTGCAAAGGCAACCAGAGGCCTAACACTAGCCTCTCGGTCTGCCTAGTATGGAAACCTTCCAGCCCCTGCCTGGTGTCATCAGTGGTGGATGTCAGCTGTATGTTACAGCTGACATCCACCTGTAACGGCAGGAACCAGAGCGAGCTCAGATTCCTGCCATTAACCCCTTAGCTTCAGTGATCGAAAGCTATCGCTGCATCTTCGAGGTTGGTAACAGATCGGCAGCCCTGCCATGCAGTCGCAGGGCTGCCTACTGCTGCTATAAAAACAGGAGGCCTAACAACGGCCTCCTGCTTTGCCATTACGGAAGCCGATTAGGCACGTCTGGATGCGAAGCCTAAACGGCTTACTGTCAGTGAATGACTGTCAGACTAAATACATTGCACTACATAGGTAGTGCAATGTATTAGAAAAAAAATCTGACAGTTGGACCTTCAAGTCCCCTAGTGGGACTAAAGAAAAGTGTAAAAAAAAAAGTATTAAAAAAGTGAAAAAAATGTTGTAAAACATATAATAAAAGTTTCAAGTAATAAAATAAAACACAATCGCCCTTTTCCCTTATGAAGTTCTTTTATTATTGAAAAAAATATATAAACCATACATATTTGATATTGCCGCGTCCGTAACGGCCTGATCTATAAAAATATTATGCTATTTATTCCACACGATGAACGGTGTAAAAAACCCGTAAAAAACAATGCCAGAATTCAGTTTTTTGGTCACTTTGCCCTACAAAAATTGGAATAAAGTGATCAAAAAGTCGCATGTATCCAAAAATGGTACCTATAAAAACTATAGCTCATCTCACAAAAAACAAGCCCTCATACAGCTCTGTAGATGAAAAAATTAAACCTTTATGGTTCCCACAACATGGCGACAGAAAAAATACTTTCTTTTTACAATAATAATTTTATTGTGCAAAAAGTTGTAAAACATAAACTAAAAAAAGTACTATAAATTTGGTATCGCCGGAATCTTACTGACCCGCAGAATGAAGTTAACATGTAATTTATAGCGGAATATTGCTGTTCTTTGGTCACTTTGCCTCCCAAAAAATAGGATAAAAAGTGATCAAAAAGTCGCACATACCCAAAAATGGTACTAATAATAACTACAGCTCGTTCCGTAAAAATGCAGCCCTCATACCACTACGTGTATGAAAAAATAAAATGAGTTAAGGCTCCAATAAGTAAGGAAATAAAAAATATGCAATTGTGCAGGCCCGAGGGGAACATGTCTTCTGTTTCAAGAGGCGATTTATCAAGGCCCTAAAATTAGGGAACCAGGATGTGTAGGGTCCAAACATATCTGCTGGAAGCGGGGTTGCCCGTATTATACCAGAACAACATTTCCCAGCAAAATTCCCCAAAATGCAAAGGTGCAGATTGTGGAACAAAAGGGGTTAAGAAACGACACCGCTTACCAGTGCGACACCGGCCTTTGCATAAAGGATTGCTTCACAGCGTAATACATCTATGGATTATTTTTTTTACACCATTATTATGCCACCTGACTATGCCCCCGGTGTACTCTGCCCAGCTTACATGTACCCCCACATTATAAACTGAAATACCAGTAATACTCCAAAAAAACTACTACCAAGCAAAATCCACGCTCCAAAAGCCAAATAGTGCTCCCTCACTTCTGAACCCTACAGTGTGCCCAAACAGCAGTTTACTTCCACATATGTGGCATCGCCATACCCGAGAGAACCCTTTTAACAATTTTTGAGGTGTGTATCTCCAGTGCCACAAGCTGGGCACAACATATTTGCCATTGAATTGTAATATCTAGGGAAAAGTTGAAATTTTTACTTTGCACCATCCTCCGCGCATTCATTTATGGAAAACAGCTGTGAGGTAAAAATGCTCAATACACCCCTTAATAAATGTCTTGAGGGGTGTAGATTCCAAAATGAGATCACTTCCCAGGGTTTTCTTTTATTATTTTACTTCAGATCTACTGCAATTGTGAACCAATACTTTGTAAATCGCCAAATTAGGCTTCAACTGCGTATCGTACTTTTTCACTCCTGAGCCTGGTTGAATGTCAAGGCAAAAGATTAGGGCCACATGTAGGGTGATTCTAAAACTGGGAAACACAGCATAATAATTAAAGAGCTGTCTTGTTATGGTGGCACAAGCTGGGCACCACATATTGGCATATCTATGGAAAAAATCCCATTTTCATTCTGCAACATCGAGTGCACACTAATTTCTGCAAAACACCTGTGTGGTTAACAGGCTCACTACACCCCTAGGTGAATACCTTGAGGGGTGTAGTTTCCAAAATGGGGTCACTTCTGGGGGTTTTCCACCGTTTTGGTCCCACAGGGGCTTTGCAAATGCAACATAGCGACAGTAAACTCCAAAAGCCAAATGGCGCTCCTTCCCTTCTGAGCCCTGCCGTGTGCCCAAACAGCAGTTTATGACCACATATGGGGTATTGCCATACTCAGGGTTCTATATTTTCACTGCCAAATTCTAATAAAATCTATGAAACACCTGTGGTGTCAAAATGCTCATTACACCCCTAGATGAATTCCACAAAGGGCGTAGTTTCCTAAATGGAGTCAGTTTTGGTCCCTCAGGGGATTTGCAAATGCGACATGGCCTACACAAACCGTTCCTGCTGAATTTGAGCTCCAAAAGCCAAATCGCGCTTTTTCCCTTCTGTGGGGGATTGTTTTACACGGGAGAAATTGCTTTACAAATGTTGTGGTGCTTTTTCTCTTTTAGTCCTAGTGGAATTGAGAAAAAATTAGCTAAACCTACATTTTCTTTGAAAAAATGAAGATTTTAATTTTCACGGCCTACTTACAATAATTTCTGCAATAAACCTGTGGGGTCAAAATGCTTACTATAGCCATAAATAATTTCCTTGAGGGGTTTAGTTTCCAAAATGGGGTCATTTTTGGGGTATTTCCACTGTTTTGGCACCGCAAGAGCCCTTCAAACCTGACATGGTGCCTAAAATATATTCTAATAAAAAAGAGACACAAAATCCTCTAGGTGCTCCTTTGCTTCTGAGGCCTGTGCTTCAGTCCATTACCACACTAGGGCCACATGTGGGATATTTCCTAAAACTGCAGAAACTTGCCAATAAATATTGAGTTGCGTTTGTCCGGTAAAACTTTCTGTGTTACAAAAAAAATGGATTCAAAATGAATTTCTGCAACAAAAAAAAAAATGACATTTGTAAATTTCACCTCTACATCGCTTCCTGTGAAACGTCTAAAGGTTTAAGAAACTTTCTAAATGCTGTTTTGAATACTTTGAGGGGTGAAGTTTTTAAAGTGGGGTGACTTATTGGGGGTTTCTAACATATAAGGCCCTCAAAGCCACTTCACAACTGCACTGCCCCCTGTAAAAATAGGCTTTTGAATTTTTTTTGCAAATGTGAGAAATTGCTGCTAAAGCTCTAAGCTTTGTAACGTCCTAGAAAAATAAAAGGATGTTCAAAAAATATTAATTAGCAAAAATGTTCTGTGGTATAACTGCATGTCTTACAAGAATGTACATTTAAATGTAGAAAAATGCTAATTTTTGAAATTGTTTGCAAAATGTTGGTGTTTTTCACAATTAAATACTGAATGTATCAAGCAATTTCTGCCAGTAACATAAAGTCCAATGTGTCACGAGAAAACAATCTCAGAATCGCTTGGAAGGGTAAAAGAATTCCGAAGTTATTACCACATAAAGTGAAACATGTCAGTTTTGAAAAATGAGGCTCTGTCAGGAAGGTCAAAAGTGGCCAAAAATGGAAGGGGTTAATATTTGATAATTTGTATTGTGCCGTTCCTCTATTATTCCTTCTGAAAATGTATGAATAAATTGACAACAGGTTGTTATCATTCTCCTTTTTAATGCATGTTAGTGCTGATTGGACAATTTCAGACTGTGTAGATACCATTGACATGAAGAATAAGGCTGGGTTCACACAACCTATTTTCAGACGTAAACGAGGCGTATTATGCCTCGATTTACGCCTGAAAATACGGCTCCAATACGTCGGCAAACATCTGCCCATTCATTTGAATGGGTTTGCCGACGTACTGTGCCGACGACCTGTAATTTACGCGTCGTCGTTTGACAGCTGTCAAACGACGACGCGTAAAATGACTGCCTCATCAAAGAAGTGCAGGACACTTCTTTGGACGTTTTTGGAGCCGTTTTCTCATAGACTCCAATGAAAACAGCTCCAAAAACGGACGTAAAAAACGCAGCGAAAATGCAGCGAAAAACGCGAGTTGCTCAAAAAACGTCTGAAAATCAGGGGCTGTTTTCCCTTGAAAACAGCTCCGTATTTTCAGACGTAAATGCAGTTATCGTGTGCACTTACCCTTAGAACACACAAGTTGCCAATTTATTGATTAATTTCTAGGAGGAATAAAAGAGGAATAGCACTATACAGAGTACTAAGTAAATATGTTCCAGAATTTTTTATTTTTTTTTGCAGAATACAAGTATTTACTATATCAGGATACGTGACAGGTCTCCTTTAATATGTTATATAACATTTGCTTTATTGGTGGTCAGTGTGTGTGTTGTGAACTGTTGACGATTGGGTGGTCCACGCTATATGTTTCAGTGACCATTGTCCACTATTATGGAACATGTTCCACTGTAGTGTTATAAGTGGGCACTATGTGTCATTGCAATAGATAAGTAACGAGTGACAGAAATGTATTTTTCCCGCTGCCTGCTGATAACAAATACATAGTAAGTGACAGGATTATTACTTCATGATGTACATCTATTGTTCAGCTACAATATAGTAGAATATACTACCGAATATTACCTTCTAGAGCAAATATCCTTTCTCCCAGTGATTCCACAATGGTTGAAAGAGCCAGTTCTTCTGAGACATTAAAGAAGTGTTTTTCTTTCGGCTCGCTTGCAATGGAAAGTATCTCATTGACCAGCTTTTCTGTGCTTATGTTACCTCTATTGTAGCTTCCGAGAATCTAAAATGATGATATAAGATATGTTTTTATATATGTATATACATACGGGACCCAAAACACGAGCTAATGGAACATTTCCCTTTTTTATTATTTATAGACTGTAAATAAAAATATGGATGTAAAACTGATATATGAATAGTTAAAGTCACAAGTATTAGCTCTGAATTTGGGACCTTCAGAACACAGAACTGATATGGACATGGAATATGCTAAGCCTTAGTCCTCATGCACTCAACCGTATTGCGTCACTTTACAAGTTCTAAGTTGTACGGAGCCATAATCCAGCACGCATAGATGTCTATAGGCCCATACTGCTCATACAGAGACATATGGATGCTTTTTCCCTTTGATTTATATAGAACCCGACAGAAAATAAATTGTGCCATGTGTCATCAGAGGCCATATTACAGAGGTGGTCTCTTCTAGAAGCATTGCTTCTAGGGAAGTACACCTCCATAATATGGAGCTGTACAGACGCTCCAAATGGTGGTACAAGTGGGTATGGAGCAGACATAGGGACTGCCATGTACATGAGGCCTAAGGGTACCGTATTCTGTCCCAATAAAACCATTATAAGCTTGAAAAGAGAGAAAAAGTGCTCTAGGGTTTTTGGAATGTCTCAAGAAAGATAAAACTGTAGAAAGCTCCAGGTGAGTTTCCCTTGGCTAAGGCTACACTGAGACTACAGCTGCAGACCAAAGGAATACATTGAATTGCATGCACTCTTGTGGACAGCAGCTGTCTACATACGTAGCAGTATTTTGGTCATTATTTTGAATCAGTTTTTGTAAGCCAAAACCAGGTGTGGAACCTACACAGAAAATAAGTGTAATGGACAGATATGGACCTCACTATTGGTTTTGGCTTCCAAATACTGATGTAAAATACTGACCTTAATACTGACGTGTGAAATTGTTACCAGGAGATGTTTGAATGTAAGGCCACCCCCAGCTCCAAAGAGAAATGGAAACACGTGGAAGCACCTTGCTTTGTGTTGCTCCACAACAGAACTATATTTGAGATGTTCCTCAGATGATGGTACTTATCAAGTGTAAAGATGATGTCCTTTTTGTCACTGAGACATTTGAAGTTATCCAAAGTGAATCCTAAAACTATTATACAGAACATGCGATCATGGCTTGACTGCCATTCAAGATTCAGTTGTTTTAATTATCCGATACAGCGGTAAGTAGATACATTGATAGATCAACCTAGAGATCGGACATTTCTTTGTGGTTCTGTTGTAATGTTCTTTAATGGCTCATAGTTTAGTGGGTTATTTTTCTATTTTAGGTTGGGAAATACTTACAGCAATGGCGTATGTTTCAATCCCGTCACGTTCACATTCATTGGTCACTTTTGGCAGGCGATAACCATCGTGAGATTCTCCATCTGTTACAACCACCATGACTTTCTTCACACCCCTCCTTGCACCTCTTTCTTCACTAAATGCTTCTTTTCTGAAATATTTAATAAAGGAAAATCATTTTGCATTAAACTGTGTCCTGGTTTTGTAGAATTATGTTGTAGAATTATATTTGTTTATCTGTGCTGCTCCTAGATATCAATACATGTGTGTGTGTATGGGTATATGTGTGTGTATATATATATATATATATATATATATATATATATATATATATATATATATATATATATATATAGATATTATATATCCATATCTATCTATCTATCTATCTATCTATCTATCTATCTATCTATCTATCTATCTATCTATCTATCTATCTATCTATCTGTCTGTCTGTCTGTCTGTCTGTCTGTCTGTCCCTCTCTAATACCTATCTATCTATCTATCTATCTATCTATCTATCTATCTATCTATCTATCTATCTATCTATCTATCTATCTATCTATCTATCTATCTATCTATCTATCTATCTAGATATTATGAACAGTGATACCACCATCGTCACTGCCATATATTTCCTTCCTTTTGGACCCACTACTGGCTTTGTTTTAAATAACTGAGCCGAAAACATCATCAAAACATTGTGTGTATGTGCCTGGCTTTACAGCTTTCTACACAAAAATAAAAATGCACAGAGAAAATATTTTGAGCATGGGCTTTATAAAACATCTGCAGTTTTCAGGCTTTTTGGTCCAATACAGGATAATATAATATATTGATATGAGCCACTATATTATGATCAAGATTAATTTGAGAAAGCAAAAAAACTATAAACAGTAAAATCTGGCATGTCATAATCCAGTATGGCACCTCTGTCAAAAACAGAACTACAAAATATTCTGAAATATTACAAGACTAGTAGCAGGAGACAGATCAGAGGATATAGAATGATCCTGATGAATAAAGTGATATCCACATATTTTGTGAAGCAGATTTTTCTGTTTGGTGTTCCTTAAAGTTTATCTATCCTTAAGATGTACATACTTTTCTATGATCATCATCACCACACAATTCAGAATATTTGATAATCTGGCATATGTCATCTGTACTAGTGAAGGGAGTCACTCCAGTGGTTCTAGTAAATTGTCGAATTTCTGTTAAGTTGACAGCAAGCAACTTCCTATATCTTTGAGGCTTCTCATATGTTGTACATCTCTTTTTTTCATGAAGTCAAAACCACATCCTGAAATATGTGCAGCTTTGTTGTTAGAAGAAAAGTCATTGTCTAAAACAGTGGTTGCCATGAAAAAAAAAATATGAATAGAAACATTTGAATTTTCTGGATATTTTCTCAATTGTCATGAAAAACAGTATGTTTTTGGACATAAAACACGAAAAATCAGCAGCACATAGTCCTTGAGATGTATAATATTTCCTACTGGATCACTTTAAGATATGATGTCTGTCCTGCTATAGGAATAGGGCGAATCAGTGTCAGACTACGGTTCATTTGCCCATCTGAGAAATTATTCTGAGGTCCCATACTCAATTCATAGAGAAAACATTAACTTTTAACTGTATCATAAACAGTTTTTTTTTAAATAATATCTAATAGGTTATGTGTGATTTAACCCATAAGTAATAGACCCTAGGGGCATGTAATTGGTTATCCAGTCAGCTCAAAAAAGTGGTTGCTGTCCTTTTGGCTTCATTGTGCCGACACGTCCTTTAGTTGTCCTTTCCAGTTGTTAAAAATTCTATTCAGTGGTTTGTTAATTATTTCTCTTTCTAGGAAAGCTGGGACTAATATGATCACAATTAAGTCTCCTACTGAGGTTGCCACAAGTTTTCCTAAAGTCCTAAATGGCAAATCCACAAAAAAGATGGCATGAAGTCACATGCAAATTTTAGTAAAATCAATATTATTTAAATTGTTCCTTATAAAGATAGATAGTTTCAAGTGACTTTGGGACTGTGATAAAAATGCCAACACGGTCTGAAATAATGTGACAGTTGCAAGACTGCTTGTGGATTTCTTTCACCTAGGGAGACATTTATTTCAACTCAATTCGCACGCATAGTCATCTAGTGGTTTAGTCCTAGCCTTATGCAATGATATGAGAGACTCAAGGACTAGTATTTACTGTGAGTTTAATTTTTTTTAGGGGGAAGTAATCTTAAAACAAAGTTATCTACAATAACTAATCTTTAGTCTTACAATTCAGTGACTTAAGGCCATTTAACACTGGCAAATTATTGGGCAATGAGCGTTCAACGACTGATCGTACTATTTATGCAACATTAATTATTATCGTAGTAATAACTGTTTGTCCCTATGCATAGCTCCTTGTGAAAGGAGCAAATGAGAACCGATCAACGAGCTGTCTCGTTGATAGGCACACGTTTTATGGCAAATATTGGCCGATGTAAAAGGGCCCTTATACTAAAGGGAAAACGTCTAATCTTTGTATGTAGTGTAATGTGGTTTCACATAAGGTATTTCACCTTTTAGTCTGTAGTTCAGAGGCTCTGGATTTTCCAGTTATGCAAGCATCTTTAGACGAGTAATACTGGATCCTATATATTGTTTAATAATCTAAATATGTCATCCTCCAGTCTGGTAAACCTCATTCCTAAAATCTAAAGATAATTCCATTTAGAAGTCTTAGCATTCCACGATGAAGGGACATATACCAAGCATCATAATTCAGCGGGGGCTTGTAGGCATGTTAAGTTTCCATATTGGGATATATGCTACCGACAGTTAAAGGATCCATTATATATTTACTTTACATGGTTACACAATGTTAAATAGGGAAATATACTCCGAAGAGTTTAGAGTTTTTGACAGCTGAAGAGTCCTGGAGGGAGTAAATTACAATATTTGCTATTATAACACATTATTTATATTAGATAATCCTAAGATATATATATATATATATATATATATATATATATATATATATATATATTACTTTATTACAGTAAGTAGTCCGTAAGGAATATGGTATCTGTCATGTTCGAGAAATAGGGGGTTTTAAAGTTTTTGTTTTTTTAAATAAATTGCAAATGCTTGTTGGCTTTAACGTGAATGTCTTTCTTTAGATCCTTTTAGGTCCAAAATTCTACGTTGATTAATTGTGTAATTATGGTGGTTAAAGCTCTATTTTTTTGATACAGCGCTCTTATTCCCATACATAGACAGATTTAAAACTAGGAGAAATGTAGAAACTTCCAGAATTCTGGTATACATGGTGCGAGCCACATTGATAAGTTTAAGACACTTTTTGTGCCACACTCAACAAGTGGACGTGGCTTAGCTGAAAAGGGGCTTCGTATATCCGAAAGAAGGCATCGCTAAAACTGTGACACCATGCGACAAAAATGCACTGAAAAACTAGCGTGAACTAAGCCAACCAATAGGTGGTATAAGAAAAAGTGGCTAATATTTCTTGCTAAATTTATATGCCAAATTTATCATACAGCATGCACCACTTTGATTAACTTGGCGCATCCTATCACTTCCTTGTCTAAGTTTAAGCTGTCTAAAATTTAGCATTAATAAAATCTGCTCAATGTGTTTGCACTTTTTCTTTTTTTTAAATATTGCAGCTATTCACTTTGTATTTTAAAAAATGTCCCTGGGGCAGCCGTATTGGAGCCACACACTTCCTTGCTGTATTGTCTGTATAGAAAGTACAGCAGGTTGTGTACTTTATGGCAGCAGAAAAGCAGGAGCCTGGACTGGAGCGCACTTTAGGGGATGGCCCCCATGACATTGGAGGGATGCTCTGGCCCTAGGGGAGTGAGTGGGCCCTGCTGTTGCCATCAGGGGGGAGCCCCTGCCTGGACTTGATGGTCCACTCCTTCACATGCCAGGAGGAGTGTGGAGGGTCCCGTCTGCGGGGACCCGCAACCTGCTGGCCGCGTTGAAGACATTTTAGATCCAGAGATGTCTGCTGAGGAAGGACAACTATCAGACAATGAGGATTATTGACCATTGCGGACTCTATGCAACGGCTGTCCCGGGGTTAGCTCGTAGTTAGCTGGTAAGTCTTATCTTACCTAAGTCATATCTGCACCCTCTACAGGTCTACGTTTAGGTGATAGTATGGCGATTCCGAGGTGTGCGCCAGCTGTAGTTGCGGTTGGTGGGGCCCCTGTGTGTGAGTCCGGTGATGCTGTGTCGCAGTTTGTGAGATTTATGAGGGATTTGTTGGTGCCTGAAGTTGCGACTGTGCAGCTGGGTTTGAATCCGGGTAATGTTTGGCAGGCTGCGTCGATGGCAGGGGAGCATGTGGCAGCGCCGCAGCCGGTGGTGGCCGTGGCTAGCAGTGTGAGTGAGGCCTCCCCGGTAACTGTGGCGTCTGCTGCGGACATGGTGCGTTTGATCATGCTAAGGGTGAGATTTATGTCTGTTTTGATGGCCCATTGGGAGCACATTTGAAGCAGGAGGTACGGGAAAAAATTTGGCGTGATGAGTATGTTGAGATTTTTCCCTTTTGCCCTTGAAAGGCTTAACTCAGTAGTGAATTTGGTGAGGGGTTCTTTGGCTCCTGGCACGTGGGATAAATATTCTGCAGTGTGGGATTTGTGGGGGACTCTGGAAGCCTCTGTAGGCGGCTGTAATTCTGATGATGACCGTGTGGTTCTGGTGCTGTATATGTTGGGTAAGGCTTGTGTGGATGGCTTTTCTGTGTCGGTGGTGAATGGTCGGATGGCTGGACTTGCGTTTTGGTGCAAACTGATGGGGCTGCGAGATGTTACTAAGGATTTTGTGGCGTGTCAAGCTCTCCATGGGTATAGGTGGGGACATGTGGTGCGGAATTGGCGCAGGCCTGTGTCTTTTGATTTGCTTGGTTGTTTGCTGGATTTGTTGAGGGCAGTTTGTGTGTCCGATTATGAGTATCGCTTGTTTAGTGTAGCTTTCGTCATGGCCTTCTTTGGGGCTTTTCGGGTTTGTGAATTGGTGAGCAGGAATGTGATGGTACATGGGGGTTTGCAGCTTTCGGATGTGTGTTGTGAACCTGGTGTGGTGCGTTGCTGCTTGCAGAAGTCCAAGACTGATGTTACTGGGAGGGGCTTTGTCATAAAGTTGCTGGGAGTGGCTGGTCTGCGTGAATGCCCAGTGAGGTGGGTGTCTTCCTCTTTGCTGGTGCGGGGCACCCGGCCGGGGTCCATTTTGATGCATGTGGATGGGTCGGCCTTGTCTGTTTATCAGTTTGTTAGCATTTTTCTGAGGTGTCTGGTTAAGTGTGGTTTGAATGCGAAGGACTCCGGGTCACATTCCTTTTGAATTGGTGCAGCTACCAAGGTGGCTCGGTGGGGGATGGCGGAGGAGGTAGTGCGTAAGATTGGGAGATGGGAGTTGTGACGATATCGTTCTTACGTGCGTCCACATTTGCTGTAAGTATGGTGGTGGTGGTTTGGTGTCTTGATTTTGTTTGTTTTACTGATTTGTTTTGTTTTTTCCAGGCCTGCCTTTGCTGATATGGGTGCTGGGGCGGAGGTCTCAGCGGGACGATAATTTTGGTGCAACATTCAGCAGGAGGTCCCTCGAATCTGTGAAATGCGGCCGAGGGTGGAGAGGTGGTGTTGATGTTGAAATGGAGACTTCAAAGGCCCCTTCCTGTATTGTTAATCAATTATGTTTATATATTTATAAGTGGTTATTCTTATATATATATATATATATATATATATATATGTATGTTGGTATATATAAATGGTTGTTTTATTAATAAATAAAGGGGCTGTTTTTATCCAAAGTCAGACGGTCATGGTCTTTGTTTCAGGTAATAGTTAAGATGGGTTCTTTGGTATTTGTGAGGTTGGGTCTATTCTTCAATTATAGAAGGGACATAAATTGTCAGAAATTCCAAGGTCATGAATGGGAATCAATTGAGAGAGAAATGTGATAGATTATTATTATGGTCTCCAGTAAGTGATGGAGTACAACTCCTTCCCTAAAGACTAAGTAGTAGCAAGGGAGCTGCATACAGAGCCTTTTCTGTGTTCATAGTGTATAGTGTTGCTATCTTGCGGTATCTAGGCCTCCAGCAGTACAATAGAGCTGTCATGAAATGGTCCACCTTCTAAAAATGAGATGACTCTGCTAATTTTATCCCAGTCTGTACAGCAAAGCTGACAAGTGAGATACAGAAAAAAAAAGTATCAGCCTATTGTGTCTGCTCCAGTGGTCAAAACTGGAATATTTTTTTTATTTATGTGGATAATAACAAAAAAATAAACAAATCCAACCGAAAATGTTTTAGTAGAATAAAAACCCAATTTAAGGGATACTGTATTTAATTTTCTGATGATACATTCCCTTTAACCAGCACTATTCTTAATACAATGCACAGTATCTACCGCATGCTGCTTGTAAGCTTGAATTAGGTTTCCAATCCACTGACTTTTGAAAAAAAGCATTTGAAAACTAAGTAAAAAAATTGCTCATCCTTGTACATATACCTTGCTGTATCAATGCCAAGAGCTGTCAACGTCAAAGAGCCTCCTCTTTGTTTTATCTTGCTTGCTGCATGTAGCACACTTTCCGTTGAAGAATGTGTATTCAAGTTAAACTCATGAGTTACGTTTTCTCCATATTGAACTATGGAAACCTACAATAATAATAAAGCCAGACAAAATAAATACCAACATGATATATAGCTGAACTTTCCAGATAATTATGCTACAAGACTGCAGTCTGGGCTCAGCCAACAAGTGCACCAATAGTGTGGGAGACGTTATACTCCATTAGGAGTTAGGGCAGAATGTTAAAATGTGGGACCATCTGTTTCTCAAACGGTTAACAAACATGAGTTCTCCTATGATGGTGGAGGCGAAAAAAAAAATAAACCTTGTATAGCAAGCAGAAAAGTTACCTTGCCTAATGGTGCTATTCATCAAGGATCTGTGTGTGAACTGCTCAGCCCATGTGGCTGCTATAAGGAGATGGAGGACAGGATACCAATAAATATTTCAGATGGAGATATTGTAAAACAGTATATTTACCTGTGTCTGAGTCGGGTGGATCATCATTTTTTGAAATAGTTTCTGCAAGAATTCTGTCACACTGATCCAAGGGTAGACACTGTTAGATCCATCAAGAACAATCACTAGGTCCAGTTGGGTGATACATTCTGGAAAGACATCATCCATAGTTGAGAAGATTGACTATGATTCTCATTTAGTATCTATAGTATGATATACCATACCTTGCACTCCTGGCGCAATTGAGTTTAAAACTTGAAATGTAGAACTGACATTTGAGCAAATTCCAGTAGTGTAGTGCAAGCTCCCACACCTGTATGCATAGAGGGGACCACAAGCCTTTGGAAGGATAGGAAAAGTCAAATTATGTATTGTACACAGTATTTTCCATGTTTTACATACAGTATGAGCAAAATCAAAGTATCTTGCCTGGATAGTTATAGCCTATGGTTGAGGAGCGTGATCTGTCCTCAGTTGTTCTTTACTTACATTTGGCTTGTTCATTACAATCCCATTTATTTCAGTTAGGAACCACCCAGCATAACTCACAGACGTGACGCAGCCACTTTTAGGCGTCCGTATTATGGCCACAACACTGATATTCCCTTGGTCCTACTGAAGCCATCTTAGATTACCATAGAGTTCCATGTTGATCTTAGTTTGGTTAAGCAGTATTACAGGAGTCTGGGTTTGGTGGCCATAATGTGGAGGCTAAAAAGTACTTGTATTATGGCCATGCAAAACCAGCCTTAAGCTGTGGGGCACAGCACTCATAATACTTTCTTCTGATACATCTTAACGACATGTGATTCTATTCTATGTGATTTCTCCATATAATCTCAATGCATGTTCTGAAACCTAAACCGGTTTCTTCAGTATTAACCTCAATTACATTAAGAAACAGTAAGTTTTAGCAATTTGTGAGTTGAAAATCTTTTTTTATGGTACATACGGTACATCTTTTTAGCTTTAACCCTCTCACTGCCACTTATCTAATACATCATTACTTTACACACTTTAAGTCGGGAAACTGGATGAAACGTTTTTCTTTATGTGTGTGTAAGGTAGGGGTGGGATGGGATGGGGAAGCTGCAAGTGACTTCAGGAAGAAAGAACAGGGCTTGTCACTGTCATCTCTCCCCTTGTACAGTCTTCCAGTGCCCCCATGGGGTTATATACGAACTTTTGAACATGTTATCACCTCCTTACCAATGGGAGTGGAAATGTGCTCTATAATTGTCACAAATAGGGGGGTATTTTTTTCTACTTATTAATGTAAGAATTGTATAGCTGCAGCAGCACTCACTCACAGCAATGTCTGTCTTTCTAACTAACACACTGACTGACTTCTATCTCTTTCTAAAATCTATATCTCTATCAAATTATTGTAAAACTTACTATCTATTCTTTTCCTCTCACTATGAAACACACTCACTGACACTAATACACTATCTATCTGCAGCAGCATTTCTGGTTGGGCTGCTTATAGTGGTTATGACTCATATAACTTTTATCACTAAGTCATTCACTGACCAAAATACTGTGAGATTGGCCTAATGCACACGCAAGCTTGGTCCTGCAAGTGAATAAGGATGTTTTGCAGGTCCTACATACTGTAGCACTATTCCCAACTCAAAGTACAATCAAAATTGACTACAGTTCTTGGGGATCCGAGAGGTCAGACCGCCAGGATCAATATGTTAATGTATACCCTAGCCATATGCCATAACTTGCTAGAGTGGTGAAACCCTATCAAAGTAGCAGGAGACAATAAACACACATCTGTCTGGATTTCCTTACCATAAAACCACCTTTAGGATTGATGACCAAAGTTGATCCCATCGTCATGTTTTCTTTCACTTCAGAAACATTGGCAATAGTTGTAGATTCTACAACAAATTCATAAAAAGTTAGATTTTTAAAGAAATTATACCGCTAATAATGATTTAATTTTTTTTTTTTTAAATAAGGTTGAATGTCTACTGAATTTTTCTATATTTTGCAAAATAAAAGATAGCATCTACTACCATTATGGATAGCCAGAAACGTTGACCTACTGCTTAAAAGGTTATCACAAAAAATGATAAGCAAAAAATCAGCACTGTGGCCTCTTCATTCTCAGGATCGGCTGGGGTCCTGGCAGTTGGACCCCACTGATTAGAAAGTGAAGACATTTCTTATCGAGATGCTATCACATTATGACATGGGAAACCTGCTTTAAAAATGTTGTCCTTGAGATGTAATTTTTAATATTGCATCAGGCAAATCTATGAAGTGATTTAAAGGGCAGTTCCTCTTAAGATCAAATCCACAATAAATAAAGTTAATAATATAATACAACAAATGTATCACTTCATAACTAGTCAGATTTGTTTTTATAAACTCCTGGAAAGCTGTCGGACAACCCTTGTAGGTATTGTGATAGGGGCCTTGTTGGATGTCACCTATATATAACTAAAAAATAGCTGAACAAAATTTTTAAGACTTGACAGAAGAGGATGCCTCAAAGACTTATTAAATTTAGGGTGGAAATGGTCTTTGATGGATCTTTAAGGGGAGTTTTGTTCACTTTTGACAACTCTTTTTTGTTAGAATAGTCCTCCAAAAATAAGCTGATCACAGAATGTTCCACTGCTGGGACCCCAATTGATCAGCTGTAATCTGGTGGGAACTGGCAGCAAGCATTCAATTTCCCTGCAGTGCCACCACAGGGAAAATAAAGCATTACTTGTTGATTTTCAAAATAAATGGATTTTCTGTGTAATGCATGGACGTGCTGGGTCCTCAAGAGTAATAGCTGCTTTGTAATGTAGCTGCTCCCCACTACGGCTGGTAATTCGCTATGAATGTTTAAAAATTGGTTTTCTAGACTAGATCATCTTTTTTTTTTTTTATCCCAAGGTATTCCAGGGATCATATATTTGAATGTGTTCATTGATATACTGTTGCTGTATAAGGCTTTATGTTGTTTTTATAGGCAAAATTATGTGATAGACGTATACATATTAGCATTTTATAACAAACTTTTCTGAAAATGCAAACATGTATTTAGAAAATTATGCCAATCACCATGAATATTTTGTTAAGCTTGTAACATTAATGAGGATAATTAATATGTGTATGCTATGTGTTGCTAGATTTTTTCTGGATTGGGCTATTGCTACACTATTATCTTCCAAAGGGAACCCGACACTAAATATTAGGTCACTAAACCACCAGCATGTTGCTATACTGTTGGGTTTGAATTCTTTGGTAATTTATATACAACGCACGCGGTTTTATAAATTCTTTCTAGTTAAAATGTTACGTTTTGAGAGGGGCATGTTTAAGAGGCTCTGTCACCAGATTTTGCAACCCCTATCTCCTATTGCAGCAGATCGGCGCTGCAATGGAGATAAGAGTAACGTTTTTGTTTTTTTTAAAACGAGCATTTTTGGCCAAGTTATGACCATTTTTATATTTATGTAAATGAGGCTTTCTAAAGTACAACTGGGCATGTTTAAAGTAAAAGTACAACTGGGCGTGTATTGTGTTAGTTACATCGGGGTGTTTTTACTTCTTTTACTAGCTGGGCGTTGTGTATAGAAGTATCAGCCACTTCTCTTCACAACGCCCAGCTTCTGCCAGTGCAAAGACACAGCGTGTTCTCGAGAGATCACGCTGTGACGTCACTCACTTCCTGCACCAGGTCCTGCATCGTGTCGGATGAGCGAGGACACATCGGCACCAGAGGCTACAGTTGATTCTGCAGCAGCATCAGCGTTTGCAGGTAAGTAGCTACATCGACTTACCTGCAAACGCCGATGCTGCTGCAGAATCAAATGTAGCCTCTGGTGCCGATGTGTCCTCACTCGTCCGACACGATGCAGGACCTGGGGCAGGAAGTGAGTGACGTCACAGCGTGATCTATCGAGAACACGCTGTGTGTCTGCACTGCCAGAAGCTGGGCGTTGTGAAGAGAAGTGGATGATACTTCTATACACAAAGCTCAGCTAGTAAAAGAAGTAAAAACGCCCCGATGTAACGAACACAATACACGCCCAGTTGTACTTTAACTTTAAACACGCCCAGTTGTACTTTAGAAAGCCTCATTTACATAAATATAAAAATGGTCATAACTTGGCCAAAAATGCTCGTTTTAAAAAAATAAATAAAAACGTTACTCTTATCTCCATTGCAGCGCCGATCTGCTGCAATAGGAGATAGGGGTTGCAAAATCTGGTGACAGAGCCTCTTTAGGATGCTAAACCTCAACAGTATAACAATATGTGGGAGGTTTAGTGCCCTAAAATCTAGTGACAGGTTCCCTTCAAACAGGGCTGTACAGCAAGGATCTCTGTCCTAATTTCTAAGAAGCAGAACAGTACTTCCTGAAGATTATACACAGCATGCAGAAATGAAAACATCAGGGACGTTGTCTGTGACTACTGCATGAGGCACATTATAATAACAATAACGCAATATATACGTAGCACCTCATTTCAGTATTATACTTGGCACCTCAGGGGATTTAGTTTTTACTTGACCCGAGGCATCCTTGTTCTGACCAGCTTGAATATAAATTACCATGATAGGAAGACATCTCAAAGACTTATATTTACTGGTGGTTTTTGTTTTAAGGTGAAATTGCTCTTCAAAGGAGTTGTGTCTTTGGGCAACCTCTACTTGTTAGAGAGGTCCCTTGACAATAAACAGATCACAAAGTGTCCCCTTGCTGGGACCCTCAGAGATCAGCTATAATCTATGGGGAAACCGTAAGGTTACATTCAGATGAGCATGTCCAATTTGAGCGCTAAAAAACGCAGTGTTTTTCCTACATTTCTTGTCCGTGTGCGTTGCGTGTGGCATACATTTAATATGCAAGCGCTTATTTCTCTGCTTTTCTATGTATTTGATGCCTGAAACACAGACAGCACACTGATGTCGTCCGTGTGCTGCCCGTGGATTTCACGCACAGATAGACTTCAATGGGCGACTAGGAGAATGCACCAATAAAGGACATGAAGTGAATTTCACGCAACGAACACACGCTTCGTGAAAAACAACGCATGTGTGAATGGCCCCATTGTATTGCATGAGTCCGTGTACTGTGAGTGATTTCAACGCACATCACACGGACGAGTATTATGCTCATCTGAAAATTGTCAAATTTGCAGTGCCACCTGTTAGGGATCTGCCAGGTACTACGTCTAGGTATACTCCTGGGATTAACAGGTTCCCGACCGCTGGCCGTAAATATACGGCCAGCGGTCAGGGTCTCTAAAGTCCGGCGTATAGTATATATACGGCCGCACTTCAGAGACTGTGCACGCGGGATCGCGTGCACACAGCTCTATGCCCTGGCTGTTGCTAACAGCCATGGGCACTGGGCAGAATGTCAGGGGTCAATCTTTTGGCCCCTGAACATGTGATCGCTGTGACAACCAATCACAGCGATCACATGCATTTCTGCATAGAAAACAGTGTGCACACGATCGCGTGCACACAGCCCTGTGCCCTCGCTGTTACCAACAGCTCTGGGCACTGGGCAGAGTATCAGGGACCAATCTGATGGTCCCTGAACATGTGGTCGCTGTGACAACCAATCACAGCGATCACATGCATTCCTGCTTATAAAACAGTGTGCACGCGATCGCGTGCACACAGCCCTGTGCCCACGCTGTTACCAACAGCTCTGGGCACTGGGCAGAGTATCAGGGACCAATCTGATGGTCCCTGAACATGTGATCGCTGTGAAAACCTATCACAGCGACCACATTTGTTTTATTTTGACTTTTCTGGCAGTAAATCTCCTGCCTCTTTTCTTCTCCTCAAACATTGTTTCAGTTTGAGGAGAAGAAGAGACTCGGGAGAATTGCTGCCAGAAGAATACAGTTACAGTTACAAAAAAATACAGTTACACTCTAAAACATTCTCTGTATAGATAGATTTCTATCTATCTATACAATCTATCTATCCATCTATCTTTTTTTCTATCTATCTACCTTTCTTTCTTTTATTCTATTAGAATAGGCAGGTAGGGAGTATATAATTATATATATATCCACATATATATAATATATATAGCAATAGCGGTTTATTTTTTTGTTAGCGGTAGTGTAGATATATATAGCAGTTAGTTTGTGTGTTTTATAAAAAAAAAAAAAAAAAAATTTGTTTAGTTAGTGTTAGTGTTAGTTACGTTATGGCGAGGAAGTTGTTTAGCGCCGAGGAGGCATACGCCATGCTGTGGTCTGAGTCGGAGACCGCATCAGAGATGGCGTCCGAGATGGAACCTGTTTTAGGTAGTGACGATGACAGCGTCACTTCAGGTTCATCTTCAGGGGACGTTGTCCCTGATGCAGTCGAAACTGCAGAACATGAAAGCGCAGGGCCAAGTAGCGCTGTAGCACGGGACAGCCTGGTCCCTCCAGTCCAGGCTCTTGTATGGGCACCTGCCCCATCTTTTGGGCCTAGAATCCACGGATTTACGGCCACTCCTGGCATAACCGTGGACAATACAAATTTTGTCCAAATGGATTACTTCCATTTATTTATAACGGACGACATCCTAAATCAGATTGTCCACGAAACAAATTTATATGCCACGCAATATATAAGGCAGAAACCTTCATCCACCCATGCCAGAGATTGGACGCTGACCAATTTGCAGGAATTAAAAAAAAATTTGGGGCTCACCCTAAATATGGGTATTGTCAAAAAGCCCTCCATTAGGTCTTACTGGTCAACAAGACCCGCCCAAGCCACCCCAGTATATTCTGCAGTAATGCCCAGGTCTCGTTATGAGACAATAATGAGGTTCCTCCACTTCAATGACAACGCACAGGCCCCCCCAAGTACCGATGCAAACCGGGATCGGTTGTTCAAAATAAGACCACTAATAAATTCCCTGAATAATTTATTTCTGCAACTCTACACCCCTGAGCAGAATGTAAGTGTGGACGAATCCCTCCTCAACTTTCATGGCAGACTTAGCTTTCGCCAATATCTACCTTCCAAAAGGGCAAGATATGGCGTTAAGCTCTACAAATTGTGTGAAAGCGGGTCAGGATATACCACAGCCTTCAGGATTTATGAAGGGCGGGACCGCACAATAAATGTTCCTGGATGCCCCCCTGATCTTTCCACCAGCAGTAAGATCGTGTGGGAGATAATGCAGCCTCTACTTCACAAGGGGTACCACCTGTACTGTGATAATTTTTATTTGAGTGTGCCCCTGTTTAGGCATTTGCATGCTGCAAGGACTGGGGCATGTGGTACCATGCGCAAAAACAGAATTGGTTTTCCACAGCAATTAGTGGGGAAGCGCATGGTAAAGGGGGACTCCTGTGCTTATGCATCTGAAGAATTGCTGGCGGTCAAGTTCAGGGATCGCAAAGACGTGTATGTGCTAAGCACGATTCATACCGCAGGAACAGTGGCAGTGAGGGAAAGAGGGGCAACATCGGACAAGCACAAACCAGTGAGCGTGTCCGAATATAACAAGTACATGGGGGGGGTGGATTTAAGCGACCAGGTTTTACAGCCCTATTTAGTAAAACGCAAAACTAAAACCTGGTACAAAAAGGTGGCCATTTATTTGTTACAGGTGGCAATCCACAATTCATTTGTGCTCTACAAAAAAAACAGAGGCAGAGATACATACCTGGATTTCCAGGAAAAAATTATTGAAGGCCTCATTTTTGATTTTCAGGACACCCGAGAATGCCCCCAGTCTGAGGATGTCACGCGACTGACTGAAAGACACTTCATCAGTCGCATTCCCCCAACAGCAACCAGAATCAACCCTCAGAAAAAGTGCCGCGTCTGCAGAAAAGACGGGCACCGCAAAGATTCCCGATATTTCTGTCCCTCATGTCCCTCGCAACCAGGCCTGTGCATTGAGCCATGTTTTAAAAAATACCACACTGTTCTGAATTATTAGATTTTAGTTAATTTGTTGAAAATATATTTGCCCTACATTACGTTTTTATTTTTCCCATGATTTTACTCCAAGGGTGAGGGAGGGAATGGGTGGGGGGTGGATGTCATGTTTGCATATTCTCTAAAGTTCATCTGCTGGAGAGTCCATTTGCATTAACCTGCAATTTCTTATTTTAGAAAACCCCAAAAAATAAATTCCCATTATACCCCTAGATGAATATTTTGGGATTTCTGCTTCAAGAGCAGATATTTTGGAAGTGTTATAGAAACTCTGTTGAGTTTTGTAAAACCAGCTTTGAAAAAAAGCGATATGTGAAATAATCTTCTTCTATCCTCCGCCCTCCTACATCTCTATGTGATAAATAAGGCCACATATTTGGTATCCCCGTGCACGGGAGAAGTGGAAGAATGTGAAAGGAGATGAATTTTGACCGTGGTCTATACCGTGTGTGAAAAATGCTGGTATAAACTGACGCATTTGCTAAAAAATTGCTAATTTTATTTTGATCCATCTTATTCAAGAAACTTTCAGAAGAAAACTGGACTTGCTAAAAATATGATAAACCCCTTGAAGGAAACCTTGTGGGGTCTACTTGTGTGAATGAAGTCATTTATGGGGTGTTTCTAATGTTTCAGCAGCATTAGGCCCCCCAGAAAACAGTATGCGGCTATAAAATCAAATGCAAAATTCCTGGACCGAAAAGGCCAAAAAGCCTCCTTTTATGCCAAGCCCTGGCACATGCCCGCACAGTGAATAAGGCACACATATTTGGTATCCCCATGCACGGGAGAAGTGGAAGAACGTGAAAGGAGATGAATTTTGGCCGTGGTCTATACCGTGTGTGAAAAATACTAGCCTAAACTGACGCATTTGCTAAAAAAGTGCTGATTTTATTTTGTTCCATCTTATTCAAGAAACTTTCAGAAGAAAACTGGACTGTCTAAAAATATGATAAACCCCTTGAAGGAAACCTTGTGGGGTCTACTTGTGTGAATGAAGTCATTTATGGGGTGTTTCTAATGTTTCAGCAGCATTAGGCCCCCCAGAAAACAGTATGCGGCTCTAAAATTAAATGCAAAATTCCTGGACCGAAAAGGCCAAAAAGCCTCCTTTTATGCCAAGCCCTGGCACATGCCCGCACAGTGAATAAGGCACACATATTTGGTATCCCCATGCACGGGAGAAGTGGAAGAAAGTGAAAGGAGATGAATTTTGGCCGTGGTCTATACCGTGTGTGAAAAATACTAGCCTAAACTGACGCATTTGCTAAAAAAGTGCTGATTTTATTTTGTTCCATCTTATTCAAGAAACTTTCAGAAGAAAACTGGACTGTCTAAAAATATGATAAACCCCTTGAAGAAAACCTTGTGGGGTCTACTTGTGTGAATGAAGTCATTTATGGGGTGTTTCTAATGTTTCAGCAGCATTAGGCCCCCCAGAAAACAGTATGCGGCTCTAAAATCAAATGCAAAATTCCTGGACCGAAAAGGCCAAAAAGCCTCCTTTTATGCCAAGCCCTGGCACATGCCCGCACAACGAATAAGGCACACATATTTGGTATCCCCATGCACGGGAGAAGCGGAAGAACGTGAAAGGAGATGAATTTTGTCCGTGGACTATACCGTGTGTGAAAAATGGTAGCTTAAACTGACGCATTTGCTAAATTCTTGCATTTTTTTCCAATTTTGCCCACTTTAGAGAAAAAAATAAAAATGATATATACTGACAAATGGCACTAAAACAAAGCCCTATCTGTCCTTTAAAAAGAGTGTAAAATTCAAAGATGAACTTTATTCACCTGCAGCGTTATAGTCATCTAAAGAAGCGCATAGCAAAATTGTGAAATTTGCTCTGGTCATTTAGCTGTAAAACAGCCTAGTCCTTAACCGGTTAATCAATCCACACCTGAGGCCAGACCTGTTCGACTGACACCATCTCCCACCAACCAGGGTGGCAGGCTCAGGAGTGGGAGAGCCTATCGCGGCCTGGTCAGTCGGAGTTAGCTCCGCCCCCTGTCCTTTATTACCTGCCGTGTTCTCCTCCTCAGTGCTTATAATTCTTCTGGATTCCTGGCCCCACTGCTGCTTGCTCCAGCCTGCTTCTGCCGTGCTTCTGCCTTGCTGCAGTTCCGCTTAACCTGCTTTGCTTTGCCCCTGGCTTGCTTCCTTCTCCGTGCTCACTTTGGTATACTCCACTTCATCCTGGTCCTGACTACTCATTCACCGCTCCGTTTCTTCGCGCCGTTCTGTGGCTACTGCCCCTTCCCTTGCGTGTTCCCTGTTTGTTCTCCCGTGCACTTAGACAGTGTAGGGACCGCCGCCCAGTTGTACCCCGTCGCCTAGGGCGGGTCGTTGCAAGTAGGCAGGGACAGGGCGGTGGGTAGATTAGGGCTCACTTTCCCTTCACCTCTTTCCTGCCATTACACCACCACTAAGTGGACACTAAGCATTACACAATACCTATTTAAATCAATTGGTTTTCTGTGCACATGTCCTCCAAAACGATAGATTTGTAACCACTCTCCACTCTATTAAAGAGATAAGATCCTGAACAGAGGACCCCCCTCTTTTAGCTTAGAATTCCCTAATAATATATGTAAAAAGAGGTTTTCTACAACAGACAACGTCTAAAAGTAAAAAATAAAAGTAAAATAAAATATGATCTGATTTCGAGAGTATGGAATTATTACTTGTAAAAGTTCACTTACTAGGCAAGTTGACCTTTGTGCACTTCGACTGGCCATTCACTGCACATTTATATACATCTCCTGTTCTTCGTGTTGGTTGACCCTCCAGAGGTGAGCCAATGAGCACCCTTAATATAGAGGAATACATGATAATATTTTTTATATGATTATATGCACAATTCTGTTAACATGGTTAAAGGGGGTTTCCTATGAAAAAAAATGTATACAACAGATTAATAATATCATTAACACATGTCATAAAGGTCCAATTGATGGGATTCCTGCAGATGAGAACTCTGTGCTGACAATGAATGAGTGTCTGAGATAATTTTGCTTACAATGGTGCCACCTTTCAACTGAGATAAATGGGAGTTACATGACCCAGACACAGCTGCACATTCAAACATGGGGTTGTGCTTGGTACTGCAGCTTAGACCCCCAGTGTTTTTCCAGACCCCTATAATCACACATTGATGTTCTTTCCTAACAATAGGCTGAAAAACCCTTTTAAATTCCCATTGAGTTAATTTCTTTAAAGGCATTTTCCCATCTAAGGGCGCGTTCACATATATTAGTTGAATCAGCATAATTTTTTTTCTTCTCTCAAGTGATTACAACTGATGCAAAACTGATGCAAAAATTAGTTGCTATCAGGCTTTTTCACAATTTTTTACTACAAAACGATCAGTTGTCATCGGTTGTGGTTAGTTGTCATCAGTTTTTACCATCTGTTTATAGGGTCCCTAAATGTGCCAATTTTATCAGAGTGGTGCATAGTTTATGAGGGAGGAGCTAGTTTTTTACACCTTTACAGCTACCCAATACAACCCCATATCTCATACCCACACCACGTTGGTATTGCTTTTTCTATTTACATGACAGGGTGCGGGTGTTGTCCGTTAAAAACTGCTGTCTTGATCCGTTTTTGATAGTAATTTTGCATCCATTTTGTATTTGTTCCGTGTCCATGTTTCCGTTTTTGACAGCCGATTGTGACCCGTTTTGCATCCGTTTTTTACTGTCCGTTTTAAAAACGGATTAATTTCATTAGTAGATAATGCCACAGTGCCCTCTGTAGAGAATGCCTCAGTGCCCTCTGTAGAGAATGCCTCAGTGTCCTCTGTAGAGAATGCCTCAGTCCCCTTTCCACTAAAAAACCATCAGTTGTTATCGGTTGTCGTTAGTTGTCATCAGTTTTTACCATCCGTTTCTAGGGACTGAAAATCTGCCAATTTTATCAGAGTGGTGCATAGTTTGTGAGGGAGGAGCTAGTTTTTGGCAGCTTTACAGCTACCCAATACCACTTTATACCTCCTACCCACCCCACAGCACGCTGGGATTGCTGTTGTTTCTATTTACATGACAGGGTGCGGGTGTCGTCCATTAAAAACCACCGTCTTGGTCCGATTTGCATCCATTTTGCATTCGTTCCATGTCCGTGTTTATGTTTTTGACGGCCGATTGTGACCCGTTTTGCTTCAGTTTTTTACTGTCCGTTTTTAAAAACTGATGAATTTCATTTGTAGATAATGTCACAGTGCCCTCTGTAGAGAATGCCTCAGTGCCCTCTGTAGAGAATGCCAGTGTCCTCTGTAGATAGTGCCACACAGCCCCCTGCAGATAGTGCCACCCACGCCCACTGCAGATAGTGCCACCCACGCCCCCTTGTAAATAGCGCTATTGAAGCTCCCTCTAGGAGTGAAATCCCCAGCCAGAGTGTCAGCAATGCTCTGGCCATGGATTCTGCTACAGGAGGAGCCCCTGACGTCACAGTACATATATGGACAGGGACGTCAGGTGCTCCCTCTCGGAGCAGAACCCCCAGCCAGGGCATCGGCAATGCTCTAGCTGGGGAGTCCACTCCAGGAAGAGCTCCTGACGTCACTGTCAATATTTGGACAGTGACGACGTCAGGGGCTCCTCCAGGAGCGGAATCCCCGGCTAGAGCGTCAGCAATGGCCGGGGATTGCATTTGTCTGGGTCTGGCTCCTGTACAGGTCCGGTGCTGTATGGCTTCACAACTTATGTCCCATGTGCCAGAACAAATCCTGTAGAAAGCTATGGGATCTGTTCTAGCATAAGTTTCCCTCCAGCTTTTCTGCAACACACCGGAGGGAGACCGATACGGACAACGGATATATACGAATAGCCCCTTAAACATTTATGGCATATTCACAGAGCATGAAATAAATGTCCAATCAATGCGGGTCCCACATCTGGGAACCGCACCTAACTCTAGAATGGGCCCCTGAGTCCCACCCTACCTTGTCCCGCTCTTTTCTGGCTACTGTCTGATAAGCAGGTTGAGAGTATCAAAACAGCTGAGCTACGCTGTTTTCGTAACTCGGGAGCTACAGAAATAACATAGCTTGTCGTGGCACGCTGTTTCTGTAATAACCATTCACTTCTATTGGAGCTATAAAAACTGCGTAGCTTAGCGAGCTCAGCTGTTTATGTACTCCTAACCACCTCGTCAGACAGTGGCTGGAGAGCAGCAGGAGTGGCACAGGGCGGGGTTTAAGTGGCCTCGCTCTAGAGAGAGCCTATAAATATTCTTTGGATATTTCATAAATGTCCAAGATGGGAAAACCACTTTTACATTCAAAGTAGTACTCCTATTAATTTCAAAGGAAAGTCGGTTGCACATGCACAGTCATCTCTTCATCTGAGGCAGGATCCTTCAGTTCTAAATAGCTGATGACACCTTTTTTATGTGACGCATATGACATGTCTAAATTGCATACTATTGAAGTATTTGCTTTGAAAAACACTTGTTTGGTAGGATTTTTGGATATGAATATAAGCAATTATGACCTAAATAAAAATCCTGATTAATTGAACATGTAACCTCGATTATTGAACGATTATTAAGGCCACGCCTCTTTTTGCATGTCATTCCCCCTATTTGCATGCTGTGCCATTGAATTAATATTTATCCCTTGAGCATGCTGAATACTACTGTATATAATTCTAACTGTCCTCATTGTCCACTATCTCTTCCCTCTCCTGTCCCAATCTGGCTGCCAAACTTTACAATAACACTCTCAAGAATGCATTGGATGAAGCAGCCCTCCCTACACTCCGAACCACTCGACAAAGACGACGACAATCCTGGCACATGCCTCAATCCCGCTTTCTTCAGCGGTGCTTGAGAAGTGCCATTACAAATTTATGCTGAGCCAAACAAGTATTTTTCACCTCTCTCACCTCCACACTATCTAATAATCCAAAACGCCTCTTTGATACTTTTCACTCCCTCCTTAGTCCTAAAGTGCAGACGCCAATCACAGATCTCAGTGCTGAAGACCTGGCCACTTATTTTAAATTTAAAATTGATAACATCCGCCATGATATTATATCCCAGTTCCCTAGTAACATCGATCCCCTTCCCTCCCGCACTCCCTCTTCTTCACTCTCAGCATTTGACACAATAACAGAAGAAGAAATCTCCAGGCTCCTCTCTTCTTCTCGTCCTACTACCTGTCCAAGTGATCCTATCCCCTCACACCTCCTCCACTCCCTCTCCACAGCTGTCACTGGTCACCGAACTAAAATATTTAACCTCTCTCTTTCCTCTGGTATCTTTCCCTCCTCTTTTAAACATGCCATTATAAACCCATTACTGAAAAAAACAACTCTTGACCCATCCTGCGCTCCTAACTAACTACCGACCAGTCTCTAATCTAGGCATCTCCAAACTCCTGGAACGCTTGGTCTACTCTCGCCTTATCCGCTATCTCTCTGCTAACTCCATTCTAGACCCCTTACAATCTGGTTTCCGCACTCTACACTCCACAGAAACTGCCCTTACTAAAGTCTCAAATGATCTCTTGGCGGCTAAATCGAACAGCACATACTCTCTACTGATTCTTCTGGATCTCTCTGCAGCCTATGACACTGTAGACCACAATCTCCTACTTAACATGCTCTACTCTATTGGCCGCAAGGACGCTGCTCTCTCTTGGTTTTCCTCCTATCTCTCTGACCGCTCGTTCAGTGTGTCATTTGCTGCTTCCACTTCTTCTCCTCTTCCCCTTGCTATCGGGGTTCCTCAGGGATCAGTCCTAGGTCCGCTTCTCTTTTCTCTCTACACAGCTCCTATTTGACAAACCATCAGCAGATTTGGCTTCCAGTACCATCTCTATACGCTGATGACACCCAATTATATGCCTCTTCCCGTGACATCAACCCTGCTCTAATACAAAACACCAGTGATTGTCTGTCCGCTGTCTCTAACATCATGTCCTCTCTCTATCTAAAACTAAATCTTTCTAAAACTGAGCTCCTTGTGTTCCCACCATCTACTAACCTCCCTAAACCTGATGTCTCCATCTCTGTGTGTGGCACTATCATAACTCCTAAGCAGCACGCCCGCTGTCTCGGGGTTATTTTTGACTCAGATCTTTCTTTTACTCCTCACATTCAATCACTTTCATGCTCCTGTCATTTTCACCTCAAAAATATCTCCAGAATCCGCTCTTTCCTTACAGAGGAAACCGCTAAAACTCTCATTGTTGCTCTGATTCACTCTCGTCTTGACTACTGTAACTCATTACTAATTGGTCTTCCACTTACTAAACTCTCCCCTCTCCAATCTATCCTCAATGCAGCAGCCAGGCTCATCTTTATGACCAACCGCTACACCAACGCCTCTACCCTGTGCCAGTCACTGCACTGGTTGCCCATCCCCTTCAGAATAAAGTTCAAACTTACTACTCTCACCCACAAAACTCTCCACAGTGCTGCACCCTTACATCTCCTCCCTCACCTCTGTCTACCACCCTACTCGGGCTCTACGTTCTGCCAACGACCTTAGATTAAAATCCTCCATAATCCGAAACTCCAACTCCCGTCTCCAGGATTTCTCTCGTGCTGCACCAGTCCTCTGGAATGCGCTACCCCAGACAATCAGATTAATTCCCAAAATCCACAGTTTTAAACGTGCCCTGAAAACACATCTATTTAGACAGGCCTATAACATTCCCTAATCTGACTCCTTTCCATGGCCCTCCTTTTAGATTAGTCATCAGAATAAGATTAAGTAACATGAATTTCTCTTCAAGTCAGTCATACACGGATACTATCTGGTGACCGGCTCATGCAGCTTTATGTGTACCACCCCATGTGTATAAAAATGGCTGGACTATTGTACAGAACAAACACTGTTACACTTTGTGTCTCCTTTATTTCCTCATAGATTGTAAGCTCTTGCGAGCAGGGTCCTCACTCCTCAGGTTTGAATTGTAAATTTACTTTGTCACTATGTAATGTCTGATATTGCTTGTTTCATGTTCCCTCTAAATTGTAAAGTGCTGCGTAATATGTTGGCGCTATATAAATAAAGATTATTATTATTATAATATAACCCCTGACCCTGACCCCACACAGTATATTGCCCCCATAGTGCTCCCCACAAAGTATAATGCCCGATAGCTGCTCCCACACATTATAATGCCTCTATAACTGCCTCCACACAGTATAATGCCCCTATAGTTGCCCTCCACACAGTATAATGCCCCCATAGCTGCCCCCACACAGTATAATGCCCACATAGTGTCCCCCACACATTATAATGCCCCCATCGCTGCCCCCACAAAGTATAATGCCCCCATAGCTGCCCCACACAGTATAATGCTCCCCATAACTGTCCTCCACACCATATAATGCCCCCATAACTGCCCTGCCAACAGTATAATGCCCCCATAGCTGCCTCTACATAGTATAATGCCCCATAACTGACTTCCAAGCAGTATAATGCCCCTATAGCTGCACTCATACAGTATAATGCCCCCTTAAAAGCTGCACCAAACACAGTATAAAGTCCCCCATAGCTGCCTCCACGTTGTATAATGCCCCCACAGCTGCCCACAATAGTGCCTGATAAAAATAATAATATACATACTCCCCTAACCCTGTTCCAATGAGTGGAGGAGATCCCTCTGCTCTTCTGGTCTGTTTAGCAGGGTGCAGACAGGCATGATGACGTCACTACTTTCCATCCAGCGATACATAGTGAATGGTAGAGCTGGGACCTTACAGTCCCCTGCTCTACCATTGGATTCAACTGTATCTGCGTCCTGAAGATGCAGATACAGTTTAAACAGGGAGAAAATAATTGATGAAACCAAAATCTGCAAGATAAAGTCGATTAATTGCGCTGAATTTCGATTTAGATTATTTTTCAATCAATTGCCCAGCCCTATAGGGATATAGTATACACAGTGGCCCAAATTTATTCTTCATCATGATTTTGTCAGGTATTGCACAGGTCAAAAAGATGGATCTCAAATTTTGCTAGAAAATTTAGCAATACAAAAAGATATACGGGAGAAAAGTGTGAAAATGTACAGCTGTTCAGAGCAGGTATAAATCTAAACAGTCAGCACCTTTTAATAAATTAGGATTAATTCTTGCCAACCACCCTCTATAATTACATTGATGTAAAATTGGCCATTATTAATAAATGTGGGACCCTTGTCTTAAAAAAAAAAACTGAAAATATATTACATAGTGTAACTGGATGAATATTGAAATTAAAAAAAAAATGGATAATAAGGGTACGTTCACACGAGGTCATTACGTCCGTAATTGACGGACGTATTTCGGCCGCAAGTACCGGACCGAACACAGTGCAGGGAGCCGGGCTCCTAGCACCATAGTTATGTACGACGCTAGGAGTCCCTGCCTTGCTGCCGGACAACTGTCCCGTACTGAAAACATGATTACAGTACGGGACAGTTATCCTGCAGCGAGGCAGGGACTCCTAGCGTCGTACATAACTATGATGCTAGGAGCCCGGCTGCCTGCACTGTGTTCGGTCCGGGACTTGCGGCCGAAATACATCCGTCAATTACGGACGTAATGACCTCGTGTGAACATACCCTAAACCAACAAAATCATTTCTTCAACTCCAGGAAGCAAAACCATAAGAGAATCCGATGATCTACCATTTCCCTTCTTCATTTTCAAATTGCTGAACTGTATATCCAAACATGTCCTCCACCGACCCACTGAACGATAGACCATTCTTCACATCCACATTAAAAGGTTCTGAGATCTTCAGAAGTGCTGCAATGTCAAACAAGATAATAAAAGTGAAACAATACAAAATTGATTATTTTATACTCAAATACAAAGAAACACAGAAAAAGTATTTTTAAACTAAAAAACCATGTCAAACTTTTTCAGATGTTGCATGTTTTTGGTATCATTAAGAAAAAAAGTAAAAAGTGTACCAACAAAGTTGGTAAACACTTCACAGCAATTTGAAAGTTTACATTTTTAAACACTACATGAAAGTATTATTTGGGCAGTGTTCAGTTATATTTTGTAGGCAAAGAATGACTGTATTTTATGTCTGCTGTATCTTGGTACAGTATACCAAGTCTCAAGCGATGATGCTGGCCTAAGAGTGCCTGGAGGAATCCGCCAAAAGTCAGTGTCAGAGGCACTCTGCTAGCTCCGACCCATTGAGAATTGCTGGTGACCAAACCCACTTGGCTAGCTAGCAGTTCATTTAAATATTGTTTAACTACTTCGTGAACAGAGGCTTTATCCCCCTTCCTAAGCAGGCCCATTTTCACGTTTTAGCCATGTGCCAATTTAAAAGCAAATTGTTCTTCTATTACTCTTCGAGCCTAAATATTTGATCTTGTTTTTTTCAGAACATGTTGGTCTTCCATATTTTGTAAAATAAATAATAGATATATTTTACTTTTTAAAAAACTGTAAAAGGAAAAAAGGAAAAGAAATGTTTTAAAAATCTGAATATGTGAATTTAGATGTTTTTTTTTTTTTACATCTGGTGCATGCCACTGGGTAAATACACCTGAATACATATTTGGCAACTTCTGCCGACTTCAATGATACCAAATATGTGTGCATTTCATACACGCTGGGCGCAAGGCAGAGCTTACAATGAATGGTGGGCAAACTGACTTTTGGAGAGAAAAAAAGTATAATTCTGCAGGACGGTCTAGAACGGCCCTGCAGAGTTAATTGCGGACGTTTATAGTCTATGGGCGGTCCGCAAGTGGTTAATAAATACAGAGGAGGCAATATCTCGGCAACAGGGGGATGCAGAAGTAAGGACCAAACACTGCTGGAGTCTAATCACTCACTTTGTAGGAGCTAGTGACAGGTCCTCTTCAAGGCCTAGTTCAGCCCCATTCATTTAAGTGAACGGGTCAGAACTACAATACCAGATACAGTCCATAGAGTGTGACATTGTTTCTGTATCTAATCTTAAAAATCTCCTTAAAAAATGAATTATTTATACCTATTATCATGTTGAGGTTTTGTATTTGTTTTTTGTTTTTATGCAAAGCATTGAAGAAAAACTAAGATGTAATAATATGAGGTCACTACTAAGTATTATGATAAAATAAGATTCACTAAGACATTTCTTAGAGCAACATTAATGTCTCATCCTAAATATTTATTACATAACTTGTAAATTTAGATGACAAAGTGCAGGGCCATAGTCCTTGTGAATACAAATACTGTAGCCTTACATAAAACAGATTTTCTGGCATAGGGTCTTATAAGGTAGCACAAGCGCAATATCTGCCTCTGCTTGTACTGAACTGTTATAATATCCTTGCTTTTAAATACTGAACTTTTCATTTGATAGCTTTTTAGCTACATTTATTGATATTTATTTTTAAAAGGGGTTGTCTGTGTTCAAATACCCTTCAGAGAACTTTGTATTAATAGATGAAGGATTCCCCCTTCAGGACCCTCATCTTTTAGCCAGAGTGGAGAGTGGCTTCAAAGAGCGTTGTCACGGAGCGGGGTGTGGACCCACCGGGCCGTACCGCGTAGCGGTGTAGCAGCTGGCCAACAAGGTACAAAACAATGTCTATAGTTCTGAACGGGTACCTAAGGCAATG
This sequence comes from Rhinoderma darwinii, assembly GCF_050947455.1. Taxonomy (NCBI): domain Eukaryota; kingdom Metazoa; phylum Chordata; class Amphibia; order Anura; family Rhinodermatidae; genus Rhinoderma; species Rhinoderma darwinii. Next base: position 585,491,887 of record NC_134687.1, on the reverse strand, counting down.
TAGACGGTAGCGGGAACACAACTTGACTTTCACAGCAGGTGACACTGCGGATGCAGCGGGAAGGCACGACTTGACTTTCACAGTAGGTGACACCGCGGATGCAGCGGGAAGACACGACTTGACTTTCACTTGTAGATACGGTAGCACGGGATACAGGGTACAGGCAGCAGGAACAGGTAACACTGGGAACTGGAAAACACTGGGAGACCTTTTGCAAGACAAACTTAGGTATACAACAACGCTCAGGCAAGGAACCAGTGGGCAGAGCCCCTAATTATAGTCCAGCAGCCATTTGGGCTGATAATTGATGGGTGACAGCTGGACGTGTACTGGCCCTTTAAGGCCGTGCACACGTGGGCGCGCGCGCCCCACGGGAATCAGTCCGAAGACCCGGAAGAGGGTGCCGGCGTCTCCCTGGAGGGAGCAGACGCCGTGAAGACGGATGTCCATGGCCGGGATCGTCAAGAGGTAAGTCAGAACGACTACCCCCAGCCATAGACGTTACAGTATTCCCCCTCTTACGCCCTCACTTCTTGGGGCCAGAGCGGGAAAGAAATTTCTTCACGGGACAGGAGCATCGATGTTCTCCTCTGGCTCCCAAGACCTCTCCTCTGGGCCAAATCCCCTCCAATCCACCAAGTAAAACGTCCTGCCTCCTACTTTTTGGTGGCCAGGATCTCCCTCACTTCAATAGTTCCGGATGAACCGCCAGGAGCCACTGTGGAACTAGGAGTCCTGGAGTAGCGGTTCAGGACCACGGGTTTCAGCAAGGAGACGTGAAAGGAGTTAGGGACCTTGAGGGTAGGAGGCAGTCGAAGCTTGTACGACACAGGTTTGATCTGTAGTAGAATCTCGAAGGGTCCAAGGAACCTGGGAGCAAACTTGCAGGATGGCACCCTCAGCCGGATATTCCTGGAAGACAGCCAGACCTTTGTACCTGGAAGAAACTGGGGAGGTTCTCGTCTTCTAGTGTCTGCCTTTCTCTTCATGCGGTCCACCGCCAGCAGAATAGAAGATCGTGTCTGCTGCCATATCTGCAGAAAGTTCCTGAAGGTAGAGTCGGCTGCAGGCTCCTAAGACATAGTAGAGCCGGGCAGAGGTATTCAAGGATGTTGACCGTAGACTATGAAGAACGGACTGGAGGTGGTGGACTCACTGGTATGGTTATTATAAGAGAACTCTGCCCACAGGAGCAGCTGCACCAAGTCATCATGTCGTCTAGAGACAAAGTGCCGCAGATAGTTCTTCATAATTTGGTTAATCCTCTCAACTTGTCCTTTGCACTGAGGGTGGTAAGCTGAGGAGAAGTCCAACATTAGAAAGATGTGAAAGGATGAGCCTCCTATTTTATTTTGTATTAAAAAAAAAAAAATATTTCAAAATTCTAGTGGCCGTTCCTGCTCTGGTGTGCACCACCTATTGAATTCATAAATGTTGTGGGTATGGGAAGAGAGGGAAAGAGAGCAGGACTGGTCAAAGTCGCCTTCAATTATTTTGTTATTGATACCGACTGTTGTAGGGAAAGGATTTAATTGTGCAAAGTCCCCTTTTCCTTGATTGCACTATCGCTATTTGAATTAATTTTACTTTGTTTTTTATGGTATTTTTAAATGTTGGTATTTTTTGTGCTTATTATTGCTTTATGTATAGCAAGTATTATTTACTTTGTTCAAATCCCTTTGACAATTTTGGTCAATGGGAAAAAGAAGGGAGTGCTGGGCTTAGTATTATAACTGTGACTTAGTTCATGATTTACACAACATAATACTGCAACTGCAGCCAGTATTAAGCAATCAGCTGATACACCTGGAGAGAGTAAGTCTCCTGGTCTATGGCCGTGTAAATCACGATCTTTTGTAGCTGTTAGCACTGCAGACAGTATCAGGCAATCAGCTGATACACCAGGAGAAAGTAAGTCTCCTGGTCTATGGCCGTGTAAATCACGATCCTTAATAGCTTTTAACACTGCAGAAGCAGATTCAATGTCAGTATACCAGGAGAAGTAGTTGTGTGTGTCCGAACTTTGTGTGTTTAAAATCCCAGCATCATCGCTGCAGGACCTGTCAGTTGAGCAGCGAGACCGGGATTGTAGCTGTCACTGTGCTTAGGCAGGAACAGCTACCAGTTCGCAGGCACACACCACCGAACGGAGGGATCGCGAGCACAAGCTGTATTGTGCCCGCAGTATTCCGAACATAAATCTCAAAGTGTCAGCCTCATGTGCCGTGACGTCATCGGCACTCGACTGCGCGGCTTAAGCAAACAGTATCGCCGCTCACTCTCCAACTTTACATCGAATAGGCCGCAGAGTGCTCTCCAGAACTTTGAGGTGAACTGGATCCCTCGATCTGAGACAATACGCAGGGGTAATCTGTGCAGACGGAAGATGTGTTGCATGAAGAGATCAGCCAGTCGAGTGGCAGAAGGCAGGCCAGTCAGAGGAACAAAATGAGCCATTTTATAAAAACGATCCACCACCACCCAGATCACACTGCATCCCACAGAGAGAGGCAGATCTGTGATGAAGTCCATAGCAATATGCTGCCAGGGAGCATTGGGCACGGGCAGTGGTTGGAGCAGACCGGCTGGTCTGGAGTGGGCAACTTTGTTTTCTGCACACACCGTACACGAGGATACAAATTCCAAGACGTCGTTGGGCAGCGTGGGCCACCAGAACTGGCGGGCAATTAGGTCTCGGGTCTTACGGGCACCCGCGTGACCTGCCAGCTTGGAACTGTGACCCCAGCGAAGGGTTCCTCTTCTGTCTGCCAGCCGTACAAAAGTTTTTCCCGGAGGAATGTCTCTAACCTGCAGAGGGTTAACAGAGTAGATGCAGGAAGGATCGATAATATTCTGTGGGGACTCCACAGTGTCCTCTGTCTCAAATGACCTAAACAAGGCATCGGCCCTCACATTCTTGTCGGTAGTGGAGTTCGAACCGGAACCGTGCAAAAAACAATGACCACCTGGCTTGACGAGGATTCAGCCGTTGAGCCGTCTGTAGGTCAAATTCTTGTGGTCAGTGAAGACCAGGATAGGATGAGCTGCACCCTCCAGTAGGTGTCTCCACTCCTGCAGGGCCAGCTTGATAGCCAGTAACTCCCTATCTCGAATCGAGTAGTTGCGCTCTGCAGAAGAAAACAGCTTGGAGTAGTAACCACATACCACAGTCTTGCCTTTCGAACCTCTCTGGAACAATAGTGCACCGGCACCAACAGAGGAGACGTCCACCTCCAATGAAAACTGTAAGGATACATCAGGGTGGTGAAGTATAGAAGCTGACGTGAAGGCCTTTTTTAAGGTTTTAAATGCGATTTACGCCTCTGGAGTCCATACCTTGGCATTCATACCCTTCTTAGTGAGGGTGGAGATGGGGGCTGTCAGAGAAGAGAAGTTGGGAATGAACAGTCTGTAGAAGTTGGCGAATCCCAGCAAGCGTTGTATGGCCCTCAAGCCTTGGGGAAGTGGCCACTCCAGGATAGCCTTAACCTTTTCAGGGTCCATCTTGAGACCTTGATCAGAGATGATATAGCCCAGGAAGGGTAGAGACTTCTCTTGGAACACGCACTTCTCCAATTTGGCGTAAAGATGATTCTCCCTTAATCTAAGCAGCACCTGGCGGACATGGCCCTGATGAGTCACAAGATCTGGGGAAAAAAATCAAGATATCATTGAGATACACCACAACACAGACATAGAGGAGATCACGAAAAATGTCATTCAAAAATTCTTAAAATACTGCGGGAGCACTACACAGGCCGAAGGGCATGACCAAATATTCGTAGTGTCCATCACGTGTGTTAAATGCAGTCTTCCACTCGTCACCCTGATGGATCCGGATTAGATTGTAAGCCCCCCACAGGTCAAGCTTGGAAAAAAAATGTGCTCCCCGTATACGATCAAAGAGCTCTGAAAGTAACGGCAAAGGGTACCTGTTCTTCACCGTGATCTGATTGAGGCCTCGGTGGTCAATGCAGGGTCGAAGTGATCCATCCTTCTTTTTGACAAAGAAAAACCCGACTCCGGCCGGTGATGAAGACTTTCGTATGAAGCCCCTCTCCAGATTCTCTTTAATGTAGGGCAACATAGACTTGGTCTCTGACAAGGAGAGAGGGTATACTCTACCGCAAGGAGGGGATGAGTCAGGAACCAAGTCGATAGGACAATCGTATTCTCGATGTGGTGGCAATAGCTCTGCCTCCTCTTTGTCGTAGACATCAGCGAACTGAGAGTAATAAGGAGGCAACCCTGTCAATGACTGATGCGGAGAAGGCTGGGATGGATGGACATGACCCAGACAGCGGTCTAAACACTTGGGGCTCCACTGGAGAACCTCTCCGGAGTTCCAATCCAAGACTGGGGCGTGAAGACGGAGCCAAGGCAAACCCAGCAGCACAGGGTTGACGGCCTTGGACAGGACATACAGGGAGATGAGCTCAGCATGAAGAGCTCCCACTTGGAGTCTCAAAGGCTTGGTCACAGACAATACTGGGTCAGGCAAAGGCAGTCCATCTACCGAGGCAACGATCAATGGTCTCTCCGGCAAAACAGTAGGCAATTGAAGAAGATCCACAAGGTCTTGACAGATGAAATTGGAGCCAGAGTCAGAGTCCAGGTAGGCAGAGACTGGATGAGGTCTCTCGCTAGCGACGATGGTCACAGGAATAAACAGCTTGGAAGAGAGTAGCGCCCAGGGTTGTCTCTCTAACCAATCCCAGGCATTGGGGTTTCTTTGGCCTCTGGGAACACAAACGCACGACATGGCCAGTGAGGCCGCAATATAGGCAGAGTCCAAAGGTGCGCCTGCGCTGTTTTTCTTGATTGGATAGTTTAAGTCGATCCACCTGCATCGGAACCTCGGGCACAGCAGAAGAACAATGCAAGATGGGTTGCTGGAAGTTTGGCGCCAGTCTAGGAAGCCGTTTCTCCTGTAGAATCTCTTGGGATCCCTCTCTGAGCCTTATGTCCATACGAGTAGCCAGTAGAATCAGGTCATCCAGGGCAGCCGGGAGATCTCGAGCAGCCAGTTTGTCTTTGATCTCATGCGATAGGCCATGCCAGAAGTATGCTACCAAGGCCTCATTGTTCCAGGACAATTCTCCTGCTTGAGTCCGGAACTGGATGGTGTATTCGCCCACGGAGGCGTCCTCCTGACGCAGGTTAAAGATAGCAGTGGATGCCGATGAGGCTCGTCTAGGCTCCTCAAATACGGAACGGAACAACCGCACAAACCCCTGGAAGTCTCGGGTCCCTGTCGTTCCCAGATTGGATTCGCCCACGCCAGGGCCTTGCTGGCGAGTAGGGATATAATGAAGGCGATCCTGGTTCCGTCCAAAGGAAATGCTCGGGCGTGCAGAGTGAAATGGATTTGGCATTGATTCAGAAACCCCCTGCACGAACATGCGTCTCAATGAAACCGAGGTGGCAATTGCAGCGAGAACCGAGAGTCTGAACTGGGGCTGCCAGGAGGTGAAGCAGGAGGGTCGATGAGAGGAGCTTGAATTGGAGTGGTGACGGAAGTAACTAGCGCACCTAGATGCTGTGCCATGGAGTCTACTGCCACAAAGAGTTGATCCTGTCGTGCTTGCAGATCCTGCAGGTCCGCCTGCATGGCTTGGGAGGATGACAGGCTCTTGACTTGGCCAGCGGGGTCCATGGCCTGAGCGTACTGTCACGGCGCGGGGTGTGGACCCACTGGGCCGTACCGCGTAGCGGAGTAGAAGCTGGCCAACAAGGTACAAAATCATGTCTATAGTTCTGAACGGGTACCTGAGGCAATGTAGACGGTAGCAGGAACACGGCTTGACTTTCACAGCAGGTGACACCGTGCATGCAGCGGGAAGGCATCACTTGACTTTCACAGCAGGTGACACCGCGGATGCAGCGGCAAGACACGACTTGACTTTCACTTGTAGATACGGTAGCACGGGATACAGGGTACAGGCGGCAGGAACGGGTAACACTGGGAACTGGAAAACACTGGGAAACCTTTTGCAAGACAAACTTAGGTATACAACAACGCTCAGGCAAGGAACCAGTGGGCAGAGGCCCTAATTATAGTCCAGCAGCCATCTGGGCTGATAATTGATGGGTGACAGCTGGACGTGTACTGGCCCTTTAAGGCCGTGCAAGCAGGGGGCGCGCGCCCTGTGGGAATCAGTCCGAGGACCCGGAAAACAGTGCCGGTGTCTCCCTGGAGGGAGCAGATGCTACGAAGAGGGATGTCCATGGCCGGGATCGTCAAGAGGTAAGTCAGAACGACGACCCCCGGCCATTGACGTTACAAGTGTCTCACCCTCGTGAGGACCAAACACATCTGTGCACTATAAAGACAGTCTATTTACTTAAATGGGAACTGTGTAATGCTTCATTCCCCCTGTGGTGGTGCTGCAGGGAAATTAAAAACTTGTTGCAGGGTTCCCTCACAGATTATAGCTGTGAGACATTCTATGATCAGCTCTAAAGATAAGGGATTCTTCAAAGTGGAGCATGCCTTCAAAGAAAACTTCCATCTAAAATAAAATATGACATCACCAGTAAATATAAGTTCTTTAGTTGTCCTATTCTGAAAAGTTCTTAAGACATTTTTTTTTATACATTTCATACATATGTCTGTTTCCAGGAAATTAAGAAATAACTCCTGGATGGCAGATCTGCTTAGTTATTATTTTTTTTTTCACTTTTTACTATAATGCTACATAGATAGGTAGATTTACTATTCAGGGATGTTTTTCAGGGATGTATCTATAAAATCAAATATTCCGATGTTATCAGCCATTGGATGGTATTCAGGGTGCAGAATTCTATACCTTATACAAGCCTTGTTATTATGTTCAGTGGCTTGCTAATGTACAGGGGTCCCTCAAGTTAAAATGGTCTCAGGTTACAATATTTTTAATCCTTTTTCCTGGGCCATCGTAACCAGAAATAAATTCACACATTCAAAATAAAATGTTTCAGACATTCTGTAGTGCATTTGATTTGCTGGAAGATCCATCCAATCAGAATGGACATTTTACTGGTAAAACACCAGTGAACAAGTATATCACATTGGGGTAGTAAAGCCAATCAGTGGATATTATAATACTTATATCTATGCAATGATTGGCTGTCTAGTAGATCCTCCGCACTTCGGTACAGTGTTATATGTATTGTTCTCCACATGTGCCAGGATGTGTTGCTTATATGTACTGTACGCAGCACCCTGAAGAAGCTCCTATACTCAACATGGAAAGTGATTCCCCATCTTCAGGCAGCTCTTCCTGACTGTTATATGTAAGGACTTGCTTTATCTATATTAGTTACCTGCTTATATTTCTTCAATATTTTTTTTTCTTATTTTGAAATAATATTTTTTAAGGTTTGGAACCAAATACTAGTTTTCCATAAAGTAATGGTCTTACTTTGCAATACTTTAAAGTTACAATAATTGTCCCAGAATAAATTTATATTGTAACTTGAGGCAGCACTGTAACCATATATCCTCCCTGTAGTTATCTTATGTTCTGATGATATGGAAAATAACACAAAAAAAGTATCTTAAAGTATGTTTAATTAAAGAGGCTCTGTCACCACATTATAAGTGCCCTATCTCCTACATAAGGAGATGGGCGCTATAATGTAGATGACAGTAATGTTTTTTATTAAAAAAAACGATCTATTTTCACCACTTTATTAGCGATTTTAGATTTATGCTAATGAGTTTCTTAATGCCCAAGCGGGCGTGTTTTACTTTAGACCAAGTTGGCGTTGTACAGGGGAGTGTATGACGCTGACCAATCAGCGTCATGCACTCCTCTCCATTCATTTAGTCAGAGCATAGGGATCCTTTTAGATCACTATGTGCTGTCTTATACTAACACATTAACGATACTGAAGTGTTTAGACAGTGAATGGACATTCCACGGGATGTCTATTCACAATCCCTGCACTTTGTTACTGTTTCTGTGGTACTTACAACAGAGCAAGCGTAATCTTGCGAGATTACGCTGTAGATGACAGGTTACAACGAGATTACGCTTTGCTCTGCTGTAACTACCACAGAAAGAGTAACGAAGAGCAGGGATTGTGAATAGACATCCCGTGGAATGTCTATTCACTGTCTAAACACTTCAGTATCGTTAATGTGTTAGTATAAGACAGCACATAGCGATCCAAAAGAATCCCTATGCACTGCCTAAATGAATGGAGAGAAGTGCATGATGCTGATTGGTCACTGATTGGTCAGCGTCATACACTCCTCTGTACAACGCCCACTTGGTCTAAAGTAACAACACGCCCACTTGAGCATTAAGAAACTCATTAGCATAAATCTAAAATCGCTAATAAAGTGGTAAAATAGATCGTGTTTTTTAAATAAAAAGCACTGCTGTAATCTACATTATAGCGCCGATCTCCTTATGTAGGTGATAGGCCACTTATAATGTTGGGACAGAGCCTCTTTAAGGTATAAATATCACAGATATTTTAGACCCGATGTTTTAAGCTTAATCTTCTTCTTTTTTTTTTTAAATAAAGTTTCTTTTCTTTCTTTTATTACTTTATATTTTATTTCTCTTACTTGCTTTTCCAACTGTCAAGCTCAGTTGGATTGATTATACTGTACTAAAATGTACTAATGTTTTGTACCTTCGTACAAGTTATTTTATATGGGAAATTCAATAAAAACGATTGAAACAGAAAATAAAGCAGAATCGTGATTATTTTCATTTGTTGTTCAACACGATCTTGCATTTCTATGTTTGAACATAATACAACAGTAAATAATGTCATATGTTTAGTCGTCCAGAAAATGACAAACTGAGTCAAACCAATCATGCAATCTATCGCGACCTGTAATAGTTTTTTGTTCATCCCCTGATTATCTGGCCACAACAGGGATGATGTGGTCCATTTTTGGACAAAACAAACTATTTTGTGTCAAAAAATGCAATTTTTGCTACAAAAGTGCAATGTTAACAAATGGCACCTATAAGGGAATGTGCACACGTAGTGTTTTCAGCCATTTTTGGCTGAAAAGTCAAAAGCAGAAAGCCTACAAACATTTGCCCATTGATTTTAATGGGAAATACAGCGTTCTGTTCCGACAGAACATTTTTTTACGGCTCATTTTCGGAAAACGGCGAGTAAAAATACGGCCGCAAAAAAGAAGTGCATGTCACTTTTTGGAGCCGTTTTTCATTGACTCTGTAGAAAAACAGCTCCAATAACATCCGTAAAAAACGTTGCGAAAAACGTGAGTTGCTAAAAAAAACATCTGAAAATCAGGAGCTGTTTTCCCTTGAAAACAGCTCCGTATTTTCAGACGTTTTTTATTAAGCGTGTGAACATACCCTAAAAGTGAGTCTTGTGGGAGATACTGTACAGAAAATATAGATGCTGTAATTCTTATCTGACAAAATAAAATATATTGCGTTTTTAATTTATTGCAGTATTCCCTTTCATGGTAGAAAAATTAAAATGTTCACTAACAGGATCATTTTGCAATATTCGATTGTCATAAAAGTGCATTTTCCATCATTGCTCTGGAAAAAAAAAATGGTTGAAGATTCATGTTCTTCTATACTACAACGGTTCTACATCCCTATTAGTAAAAGAATAAGTAAAAAAAAAATATAAAAAAAAATAATTACCCACTCCACTCACAGTGGACCTCAAATGCTTGTGGGTACTTTAACTATGTCATAATCAGTGGTTTTCTATAAAATAAGAATCACATGGCAAGTACTAGAACTCCCTCTCTGCTGTGGACTTTTTCAAGCATACTCCCTATACAGCAATATACAAAATTTTAAAATATTACTCCTAACATTGCCCAGAGGTCTTATACACTCAACTATGCTTATGTCATAGAGGACAACCCAGTACCAGGTCCTCTTTTTGTTCAATCCCCTATTCCTAGATGTGCTCAGGCATCTTTGAATTCTAGCAGTGTGTCTTCTGTTAAGACATATTGTAACATTAATGTTCTTGTCGACTCTCCTGGAAGGTACAGGAGACTGCCAGAAAAGGTAGAGACCTTGGGAAGACTTAGACTATTCTCCTCTTCTTATTGAAGAGTTTAGTCTATATTAAAGACTATGGGGTGTTAGTCAGTCTAAGAGGCTGTAGTGGGGAGTAGTTGGGGTCACCATTTGAGATCTAAGGTGTGCTAAACTGTCTGGGTGCTAGGATGCGGGTGTTGGGGTCAGGGGCGTAACTAGGAAAGACTGGGCCCCATAGCAAACTTTTGACTGGGGACCCCCCTCCGCTGGGTATCACACAACCCCCCCTTGTAGATAGTGCCTCCCTATAGATTCCACCACACAGTGCCCCCTTTAGATAGCACCATACAGCCCCCTGTAGATAACGTCTTACAGCCCCAATCCCCCCTGTAGATAACGCCATACAGCCCCCCTGTAGATAACGCCATAAAGCCCCCTGTAGATAACGCCATACAGACCCCCTGTAAATAAAGCCATATAGACCCCCCTGTAGATAATGCCATACAGACCCCCCCTGTAGATAACACCATACACAACCCCCCCCCCGCAGATAACACCATATAGCCCCCCCCCCCCAAAAAAAAAACGGCCTATAGTTTGTCCTACAAAAGACATGTATCCCCTATCCACAGGATAGGGGATACATGTGGGATTGCTGGCAGCGATAAGGAAAACGGGGGACCGAAAGTCCCCGCAAGTTCTCCATGACTAACCTCGGACTTCGGGAGTCTGCACATTTCAATAAAAATGAAATGTGCGCTGGTCACGAATGAACACAAGCGCGACCAGTGCACAATTCATTTCTATGGAGCTGCAGACAGACCCCGGAAGTCCGAGGTCTGTCATGGAGAACTTCGGGGGACTTTGGGTCCCCCGTTCTCCTTATCACTGGGCGTCCCAGCAATTATACATGTATCCCCTATCCTGTGGATAGGGGATGCATGTATTTTGTAGGAACAAACCCTTCAGTGGCGTCGCGCTGTAGCGGCTGCTAGCAGAGCCTCAGGCCATGAGGGGGCCCGTGGTGGTGGGTGTCACGAGCCCCATTATTCTGCGGGCCCCGTAGCAGCCGCTATGGCTGCTATAGCGGTAGTTACACCACTGGTTGGGGTATGGAGCGCTGGTGAAGTCTGGGGTGCTGGTAATGGTAAGGGTGCTGGGATCTGGTATTTTAGTTTTTATGCCATGTAGAAAAACATAACTGTCCATGATTAAGGGATGGTTGGTGGCATTTTGGAGGAGTTATGGGGGCATGGTGTATACCATGGTTTCTCCATGATGACATTTCTTAAAAATAAATAAGTTGAAATATTAATTATGACCTTTAGGACCAGTAAAGATGCTTATTTGTTTCACCTCTTGTTTTATAAAAAGAAAAGTCTATAAAAGATTTGCCTTGAAGTGAGTAATATCAGCACTGACTGTGATATCTCATCTTCTTCACCTCTACAAAAATAATAACCAAACCACGAAGGAAAAAAACAAAACCTGTATTTACTAAAGTAACCCAGCAATAAAGAAACACTGTCAAGAAGCGCTTCCTGTGTTAGGCTTATCAGACAGATGATATGTAAGTGATGTTTGGAAAATTTGGTGATCTGACTGCTTACTCAGTTTAGTTCGAAGAAGCTAATTTTTGGCTGTTAGCTGAAATGATAAATTAGTGAGATATGTATATTCAATATTAATTAAAGCAGACGGTGTACAGAGTGCTAGCGTATTTAAAGGGGTTGTCCAGTCCCTAAAAACTGATGGCCTATCCTTCATTTCTACTTGCTCACTGTGAATCTTCGACACACATTTACCGGCAATTCACACGTATTGCAGTCTTTTCTCCATTGCAGTCTTTTCTCCCATTCACTTCAATGGGAGAAAGGGCTGCAATATCTGTGAATCGCCACTAAATGCATGTTGAAGCACAGAAGAGAGAAGTTGGCACCACTTGTCAAACATTTTTGAAGGCAGCAGGTACGTAGAGCAAAAAATAGGACAATTTGTCAGACAAAACTGTGGGCGGTGCTCAGCAATTAAAGATTTTAAGCAGTCTGGAATTGACATGTAATGAGACAAATTAAATTGCGGCACTCACCCATTTGACTTATATTGTTTCTTTTATTTGTGGCAACTAGCAAAAATAAAAGCGTACAAGGGCGGACATAGGAGATTGCAGGTTACAGCCTGTTTCGCGCTAGGAACAGCGCTTCTTCTTAGCTGAAACATCATTGCTGGCGGCATTCTTTTAAACTACCGTCAGCTGCAACTTCCTTCGTTTCGCGTGTATCAATAGTGAACGGCCCTATTACACACCCCTTTATGATAATTAAAACCAAGAGGAGGAAAACCTCATTACGTCACAACAGGGCAGGTACTTGAAGTTCCACGTGATCAACTTGTATAAGCCGCTGGAGAGAAACGGCTTGCGGCGACGTGGGAACCGTAACCCAGACATACATAATGAAGTGAGTATACTCTCTTTTAGAAATAGGATGGGGCAGTATGAGCAGAACAGCACTAAACTCTATGGTACATCCTTGAGTTAGATTACCCATTTTTGGGGTTTTGATAAGCCGTTTATTGTCCCTTTACAGGACGCGGGGATACACTATTACACATACAAGTGAAATTAAAATGCATAACATATATCAATATGCAGCAAATTAAAAACAAAACTATAAGCACGAAAATTGCCAAGTCATTTTTATCAGTTAGACCGGCAGAACCCATCGCATTGGCACGTATAATACCCCCTGCTTATTTTCTAAGCAGGATTTTATGTCTATCTCCTCCATTTACTGGGGTTTGGACTTGTTCGATACCTGAGAACCTGAGTAAGGAGTAATATCCTCCATGAGTCTTTCTCATGTGATCGATTAATCTTGGGGCTCCCTCTCCTGTTGCTATTGATTTACAATGATCTCTGAATCTAACATACAAACATCTAATGGTTTTACCTATATAGAAGCGTCCACATGGACAAAAAATGATATACACGACAAATTGGCTCTTGCAAATGATGAACTGCTGTTCTTTTTGCGAAATGCATTTTTGCTTGGAGGTCACATTTGCAATGAGAGCAATTGCCGCAGCGATAGTTCCCCTTTGGGATTAGCCTTTCAAGCGAACTATCCCTAATTTCGGAGATCCTGCTATGGAGCAATTTATCTTTTATAGTAGAGCTTCTTCTGAAAGAGATCAAAGGTTTTTTTTATAGCTACGTTTCTCAAACAAGAATCTCCTTCAATTAGGTGCCAGTGTCTGAAAATCAAATGTTTTATTATTTGGGCTTGACTCGTATATTTGAAAGAAAAAATGAATCTCTGTTCCTCTTTAGTTATATTATTTATTTTTTTATAACTTCTCGATTTTAATAAATCGCTTTTATTTTTCATAAAGCCAGTATTCATTGCTTTTTCTAATAAATAAAGTGGAAAGCCTCTTTCCAAAAGGCGTTTTTTTAAATCATTCGCCTGTATCATAAAGGACTCATCAGTATCATTTACCGTATTTTTCGGACTATAAGACGCAGTTTTTAGCAAGAATAAATCCTGCTAAAAAGTTCCTGCGTCTTATAGTCCGCAGTCAAGGGACCGGGCATCGCCGGGCCCCATGACCGCTTCATTACTTAACCCATTCCCGGCCCATGACGTGCCGGCATATCATGGAGCTGGAGGGGTGTGATGTATGGAGCGGGCTCACGCGCTGAGCCCACTCCATGCACTACAGGTGTCAGCTTCTGACACGCTGCTCTAACGGCCAGGAATAGCAATTTCGCTGTTCCTGGCAGTTTAAAGGACTTGTGCCTGTCATGTCCGTGGCTGCGGGCTGTCAGCTCCGTTCCTCCCCTGACAGCCGCAGCCACGAGTCGGCAAGCGCTGGCCCCAGCCTTCTCCTCAGGAGAAGCCAGCGCTCGCGTCTACTCACCAATGCCGGATTACGTAGGGTGGGCGCGCACGCTCGTGCCCGCTCTTAAAGGGGCAGCGAGCGCAACGCACCTCGTTTCTGACCTTTGACCTGTGAGTACTCTGGACTATAAGTGGGGTCCAGCCCCCTAGTTCTATGCCTGAGCTTTGTTGTTGTATCCCTAGTCTGTCTTGCAAATGGCCCCCTAGTGTTTCCTGCTCCCAGTGGTTTCCTGTTCCTGTTCCTGTTTCCTGTTCCTGTATCCTGAATCTAGTGTCGTGCTTGCTGTAGCCGTGCGGTGCTATATTCCACGCCTGACCTCCCTCTCCACACCTGACGTCCACCTGCTGCCAAGTTCCTGCCTAGCCTGCCTCGCTACTGTCCGAGCTGCCACAGGTACCCTATACGACTTATAGACTTTGACCTGCGTCCTGTTAGCCAGCTGCCATACCGCTAAGACGGTAAGGCCCAGTGGGTCCACGAACCCTTCGCAACAGTGCCATAAAACACATGTATCCACTATCCACAGGATAGGGGATACATGTGTTATCGATAAGGAGAACGGGGACCGAAAGTTACCAAAATCGCTGCATGAGAAGATGTGACTTCCGCGTTCTGTGTCCGGCAGCTTCATAGAGATCAATGGGATTCTTCTGCGCATGCGCGAGCGGCTCTCCATTGATCTCTATGGAGCTGCAGAACAGATAAGCCGGACACAGAACCCGGAAGTCCAGGCTTCTCATGTAGCGCTTTGGTTGACTTTCGGTCCCCTGTTCTCCTTATCGCTGGGGGTCCCAGAGGTCAGAACCCCAGCGATCTCACATGTAGCCCCTTTCCTGTGGATAGGGGATAAATGTGTTTTATGGCAAATGCCTTTAACTAGTTAAATGCTGTGGTCAATAGCGACCGTGGCATTTATAGGGGTTTTTCTATGAAGGATATTTATGACATATCCACAGGATATGTCATAAATGTCAGATAGATGCAGGTCCCACCTCTGGGACCCGCACCTATCTCTAGAATGGGGCCCCCTAAACACCGTTCTAACTTTCTGTTCTCTCCCGGCCACTTGATTACATGTGGAGTTACTGAAACAACATAACTCGCTGAGCTACGCTGTTTCCGTAACTCCCATAGAACTGAACAGTAGTTACGGAAACAGCGTAGCTCGCATGCTACGCTGCTTCCGTAACTGCCATTCACTACTATGGGAGTTAGGGAAACAGCGTAGTTGCGCTGTTTTAGTAACTCCACATGTAACCAAGTGGCCGCTGGTTCAACTCCCCTAGGGGAACTAATAAAATGTGTAAGAAAAAAAACCTATTAGATAAATTTTCAGGAGTGTAAAAAAAAAATATTAAAAGTTAAAAAAAAAACCTTTTCCCATTTTACCCCAAGCACAATGTAAAAAATAAAATAATTTGGTATCGCTGTGTCCCGAAAAGTCTGATCTATTACAATATACCATTATTTAACTCACACGGTGAGTTAGTCATGAAATAAAAAATGTAAACCATCAAAATAGTTTTTTGGTCACCTTAGTGCTTAAAATATGAAATAAAAAAGTGATTAAAAAAATTGCATGTACCAAAAAATGGTGCCATTAAAACTACAGCTCGTCCCGCAAAAAATAAGCCCTCACACCGCTCAATCGATGAAAACAACATTAAAAAAATGTTGGCTCTCAGAATGTGGTGAAACAGAATAAATTATTTTTTAACAAATAATTTTTTTCCTATTTTCTGTTGTCTAAAACTTGGGTGCGTCTTATGGTCAGGTGCATCTTATAGTCCGAAAAATACGGTATACGTCTCAATCTTATAAATTGACCGTATGGAATCGCTCTCTTGACGTGTTGGGGGTGGAAACTATCGTATCGCAATAAAGAATTGGTGGTCCGGTACAGAAACGGAGTTTCATCTTTTTGTTACTTACTTGAATGACTCCAATAAAATGAATATGAAAATCACTAGTAAAGTTGACCCTGTGGAATTAGACTTTCTTGATGTGAAACATAAAGTTCTAGGAAATACTTTACACACGGAAGGTTTTAGAAAACCAACTGCCACCAATTCTTTATTGCGATATGATAGTTTCCATCCTCAAGACGTCAAGAGAGTGAATCCATACGGTCAATTTATAAGATTGAGACGTATAAATGATACTGATGAATCCTTTATGATACAGGCAAATAATAAAAAAAAAAAAAAAAAACGCCTTTTGGAAAGAGGCTTTCCACTTTCTTTATTAGAAATAGTATATTACTACCTGTAAGAACAATTATAAATTTTATTAGATAAATATTTAAAATGGTCTAATAGCCAAAAAACTCTGGTACCAGACATAAGCAAATGGCATAATTTTTTGGCTATTAGCCCATTTTAAATATATATCTAAAAAAAATTATAATTGTTTTTCTTAATTGTTCTTGCGGGTAGTAATATATTATAATAAATCGAACGTTTACAATATATCAACAGTAGGTGTAATTACTTTATTAGAAAAAGCAATGAATACTGCCTTTATGAAAAATAAAAGCGATTTATTAAAATCGAGAAGTTATAAAAAAAGAAATAATATAACTAAAGAGGAACAGAGATTCATTTTTACTTTCAAATATACGAGTCAAGCCCAAATAATCAAAAATTTGATTTTCAGACACTGGCACCTAATTGAAGGAGATTCTTGTTTGAGAAACGTAGCTATAAAAAAACCTTTGATCTCTTTCAGAAGAAGCTCTACTATAAAAGATAAATTGCTCCATAGCAGGATCTCTGAAATTAGGGATAGTTGGCTTGAAAGGCTAATCCCAAAGGGCAATTGCTCTCATTGCAAATGTGACCTCCAAGCAAAAATGCTGAATTTTGGAGGCATTACGCAAAAAGAACAGCAGTTCATCATTTGCAAGAGCCAATTTGTCGTGTATATCATTTTTTGTCCATGTGGACGCTTCTATATAGGTAAAACCATTAGATGTTTGTACGTTAGATTCAGAGATCATTGTAAATCAATAGCAACAGGAGAGGGAGCCCCAAGATTAATCGATCACATGAGAAAGACTCATGGAGGATATTACTCCTTACTCAGGTTCTCAGGTATCGAACAAGTCCAAACCCCAGTAAATGGAGGAGATAGACATAAAATCCTGCTTAGAAAAGAAGCAGGGGGGATTATATGTGCCAATGCGATGGGTTCTAAATGACAAAAATGACATGGCAGTTTTTCGATAATAATTTTCGTGCTTATAGTTTTGTTTTTAATTTGCTGCATATTGATATACAGTATGTTATGCATTTTAATTTCACTTGTATGTGTAATAGTGTATCCCTGCGTCCTGTAAAGGAACAATGAACGGTTTATCAAAACCCAAAAAAGGGTAATCTAACTCAAAGTTATACCATAGAGTTTAGTGCTGTTCTGATCATACTGTCCCATCCTATTTAGAAAAGAGAGTATACTCACTTCATTATGTATGTCTGGGTTACGGTTCCCACGTCGCCGCAAAATAAATGATTTCTCTCCAGCGGCTTATGCGAGTTGATCACCTGGAACTTCAAGTACCTGCCCTGTTGTGACGTAATGAAGTTTTCCTCCTCCCGGTTTCAATTATCATAAAGGGGTTTGTAATAGAGGCCGTTCACTGTTGCTACACGCGTTACTAAGGAAGTAGCAGGTGACGGTAGTTTAAAAGAACTCCGCCAGCAATGATGTTTCATCTAAGAAGAAGAGCTGTTCCTAGCGCGAAACAGGCTGTGACCTGCAATCTGCTATGTCCGCCCTCGTACGCTTTTATTTTTGCTAGATGCCACAAATAAAAGAAAGAATATAAGTCAAATGGGTGAGTGCCACAATTTAATTTGTCTCATTACATGTCAAATGCGTGTCGTAGATTCACAGCAAGCAAGTGTAAATGAAGGGGAAGTAGCGCTCGTACGAGCGCTACACCTCTTCAAAACAGCTGTTTGGCGAGAGTCCCGGGAGTCGAACCCCGACCCATGAGTTATTGATAGACTATCCTGAGGAATTTTGAGATGGCCATGGTGGGCAACAACAGCAATAGAAGTTAAAATGTGGACATCCAACTGTTTTTTACCGGTTAAATGGGAAATTCTCAATAATTTAGTCTGAGCCAAAGGTACTCAAATCCAACACTGGTACGAGGTAATTTTAGTTAATATAAAGACGAGCTGTGTATATAAATTGTTACAAGCAAACTTTAAATACTAAATAAAAGTGGATATATATTTTAAAACGGAACTCCAGCTGACACAAAAAATATGCCTTCAACCCCCAACCTAGCCCACATTATAACAGTTTTCTTTTATTTTCCCCCAAGTAACCTTTAACTTGCTGTTAGGAATAGAATAATCTAGCTTCTCTCTGCCACCTTGATTGTAGAAATCACTGATTCAGGTAGTAGCTCTGGTAACTAAATATCTCATGATACTTTGCCCAGGCATTACAGAGGTAGGTGTAGTATCTATCAGAAGATATAGTTATATAGTTCACTCTAAATGCTGAACACTGTGCTGTAGAGCCACAAATGTATGTCCAAGTCACTGGAAAAGGCACAGAAGAGGCTGCAGACTGTGCAGCAGCATGCATGTCGCAGGCAATGTGCAAGTTCCAGTCCACTACAGAGTAGAGCAGAGATGATTGGTTGACAATAGCCTTACATTATCTACAGGAAGTAGGTAGCAGCCTGGAGGAGATTCAGTGACAATAGAGAAATTCACAGGGCTAAGCAAATTTGCAGTTGTCACCCAGGAATGTTATTCCTAGATTCTTGTTTGCTATGTATTGGCACAGGTGCATTCTCCCTAATATTTTATTATTTGGGAATCTACAAGAGACTCCAGTGGCTTCAGACATCATGAGAATTCACAAAGAAACTATGGCTTTGGATGGTTTTTCCCCTTTAAGCATGCAATATAGAATTATTTTAGTTGAAAAATAAGTATTTTTAAAAAAAAATCAGATTCAGGAATAGAAATTGACTGCATTCAATTCTCTCTAAGAAAGAATGGTTTCTTTGCAGTCTATGAATACATTTTTGCAGCCTGCACTTGGAGCGTCTTTCTTTACCAGACTGTTCTGTATAGATTCCTTTACGATTTGCATTTTAAGAATTCCAATGCAACGTTCTCATAGCTATTTAAAGAAGAATTTTAGCACAAATACATGTTTAATCTTGTGTACTACGGGGTTCTGGAGTTTCCATCAATTTTGATTATGATGGCCACTATTCAGGGAGGAATTGACACTAGTGTATTTGTCACAGCAGGCACAACACCCACGCATTTAAGAATGCAATGTTTGTCCTTGTTTTAGGGAAACTCTGAAACCGAGGGTTATTGCACATTTTCTCCTTGGGTGGCTTGTTTTTACTTTGCTTTTCACAGACATGCAGATAGTTTGACGATAGCTTTCATGCAAAAAAAGGTGTGTCATCTAATGCTGGTGGAGAATTGCTGCTACCAAGCTTTTTCCCCTCTTCTGTGGGCAAACATTTTTAACAACAAAATATGAATAAATAAACACCTTATTTTCATAATTTTGTTCATTAAAAATTATTTTATTTTTTAAAAAGATACATATTTTTTACTGCCACCATCGTAATGGCCCACTTTATTTTTACTGCACGGTAAACAGTCAAGACAAAAGTGACACAATAATAAAAGTAAAAAAAATAAATGTTTAACAAAAAAAGGTCGCTTTAAACAATAGGTTAATTTTTTTTATTATATATTCCCTATATCCAGGTTATTTTAATTTTTTTTTATCATTTTTATTTTCCCTCCTTGCCTTCTAAAAGCCATAACTTTTATTTTTTTAGTCGACATAGCTGTATGAGAAATTTTTTAGGGGGACAAGTTGTATTTTTCAATGGCACCCTTTAATGGGCCATACCTGTTTAATGTAATACTGTTCAAAGAAAACTGTAAATTTTTTTTGGAGAGGTGGAACTGAAAAAAACAGCAGCTCCGACATTGTTCTTTACATTTTTATTCTATGGCATTCACTATGCGGTAAAAATTACAATTTATCATTATTCTGTGGACCAACACAATTCCAAAGATACCAAATTATATAGTTTTTTTTATGTTTTCCTATTTTTACAAAGCAAAAACGTATTGCTAAAAAAATAATTAAACTTATTGCTAAAAAAATTATTTAAAAAAAATTGTCGCCATATTCCAAGACCCATAACTTTTTTCCGTTGATGGAACTGTTTGAGGGCATGTTTGTTTTTTGTGTATTGTAAAAAACTTGATCACACTTATTTTGACAATTGTATTTTTTTTAGTCCTGCTAGGACACTTAAATATGCGATTGTTAAATAATTTGCACAATACAATGCAATACTTAAGCATTTAAGTGCATTGTGCTATTAACGTTCTTCTATTAAAGGGGTTTTTCCACAATTAACATTTATCACCTATCCACAGGATAGGTGATAAATGTATGATCGCTGGGGGCCCCACCTGCGGATAGGTGATAAATGTATGATCGCTGGAGGCCCCACCTGTGGATAGGTGATAAATGTTAATTGTGGTAAAACCCCTTTAAACCCTTCAGTCGGCCCTGGCTTCCCTGGCACCCCGCGATCGTGTCCCAGGGGGGTTGGGATTACAGAAGGGGTTAAACAGACAGAATCTGAGTTATCTTTGATCCCGGATGTTAGAACAGGGTGTTAGCTGTAACATACAGCTGACACTCGCTGCGTATGGAGTGGGCCTCCATCCTCCCCCACTCCCCCTATAATGTACATATACGGTGCTTGGTCGTACATAGAAGAAGAGTAACCAGAAGCGTCATAGAACAGTAGATACAGGGTACAGTAGAGCAAAGCTACAGCTGCTATACTGCTCTCTCCTTGCCCAGCCTTGACATAGGGACATCGCATGGGTCTAAATCACCATCCACATCATTGGCCACATATAAATAAATGACTGAGACACTTTAAGACGGTAAGGATGTGGCCTCATATACAGTATATAAAGGGATTTGTATCTACATAATGTACCTGTGACTTCTCATAGGTGATTCTACAAGATTGATAGAGGATCCCAGGAAACCATACAAAGATATTATTACAATATAGGGATTTTAATGGACTGGACTAGTCAGACAGTCCCATTGCTTCCTGTCTGTATATTTGCTACCCCCAGAAGACAAAGTCAATAGCAATATTTTTTTTTCTAATTTCTTAAAAGCACACTTCACAGCGACCACAGCTGAGACTGAACCTCGTAAAAACATGGGATTAACATGAGACTAAATCTCAACTTCAACTTCACACAACTGCCCTGCTGGGACCCTAACCCCCTGCTGGATTCCTGATGGTGCTTCTCAAGACCTCTGAAACCACAAGAAAAATCAGAAGAGATGCAAACGTCTCTGAAAAACCAATTGTGCAATGTAACACATAAGGAGCAGCAATAAAGTCATAAGAAATATATTGTTTCTCATAGATATGAGATACTTGTCAGTGGATCTTACTGATAAACTAATACCCTACCCAAAGCTGGTCATACTGATTAGATATATATTGAGAGATTGCACCAGATTTCCACAGGCATTCAAATGTATATGGGGACAGTCAGATGGTTCCCTAATGTCTTCTGTCAAAGAATAAGAGTTGGACTAGTTAGATTTGAAATACTCCTGTGTCGCCCAGAGATAAGCGACATTAGAGATGACTGACTAGAAGCCACTTATCTCCTTTCCCCTACTGAATTTATATGTGCACTCTACAAAGCTGCACATGTATGTTCATGGCAGAGTTATGTCTCACGTGAGCCCTAAGCCTGGCAAATCTTGGCATAGGGTGGTCATGACAGGTCTCGGCTAGCAGGGGCAACTGCTCCCATCTTGTAGGGATGGGTGGTTATGACTTAGGACTGTCAGGACAGGTCACCCATGGTAAGTGACGCAACTGTAGCTTATATGGTCGCAGCTAGTGGTATAAGTCAGACCGGAGAAGGTAAAATAAATTGGGTGAAATCCAAAACACCCTCAACAACGTAAATAAAACACAGCACAATTTTACCGCTCAGACGGCACTGGTTAAACAGTCCAACTTGTAGTCGGTATGGACACTCTCCCCCAGTAAAATGCAATAGACAGTTCACGATCCAGTGAGGGAGTGGATGGTTATTTATATTCCTGTAGTTCCACAGAGCTCCGTACGCTCCTTATAGGACAAGATTCCCCAGAGGAAGCCGGAAGGGCGAAACCCAGGGTTGGGCGAGAGTGTTTGGCGTGCCACTTACAAACTCTTATTGTTTATACCTTATTTGATGCTTTTATTCATTGCGATTCTTAGATATAGGATCTTGTCCTACCAGGAGTTTTGAACGTTGTAAGACCGTACGGAGCTCTGTGGAACTTCCGGAATAAGAATAACCATCCACACCCTTACTGGATCGTGGACTGTCTATTGCATTTTACTGGGAGAGAGTGTCCATACCGACTACAAGTTTGACTGTTTAACCAGTGCCATCTCAGTGGTAAATTTGTGCTGTGTTTAAAATTACAAGGTTGTCAGGGACTTAACCGCATGATGTTTTTAACTGGTTGTACTATATATGTTTATGTTTTACAGGTTCTATAAAAAAGAATAAACAGAATGTGTGTTGTTTTATAGTTAGGTGGGGTGTTTATGTGACCCCTTGCCTCGTCATGTGCATGGTCAGCCCAGCACCTAAAGTTGCATGTGACTTGTGTTGAGAAGTGAAGTTGCTCTTGAACCCCATGGGGACATTGGACATAGATTTATGGTGCTGGCACTATGTAGTAATTGCAAAGCACCGATTGTTGAGCCCACACCAACCGCAGCGGGTATCGGCTGTAAGTTACAGCTCACACTCTGCTGCAATGGCTTGGATCCAAGATAGCTTTGAGCCCATCGACTTATCCCCTCAGATGCCACGGTCAATAGTGACAGCAGTATCTGACCCTCGCAACACAATCGCGGAGTGCTGATGTGTTGCCATGGAAGGGCCCCAGGTCTGACATCTCTGTATGCCTATAAAGACCAGTAGAGTTTTTTTTATGTTTTACCACTTTTGTACAATACAGTTTTTTTTCAAACAAAATCACTTGTTTTTGCATCGCCGCATTACAAGAGCCATAAAATTTTTATTTTTATCGTCGATGTGGCCACATGTGGGCTTGTTTTTAGCGAGACGAGGTGTAGTTTTCTTTGGTGCTATTTTGGGGTACACGGGACTTATTTATTTACCGTACTTTTATTATATATTTTTTTGGTGGGGAATGGAAAAAAACGATTTCCCCGTTGTGTTTTTCATTTTCGCTGTGCATCGACTTCACAATGCGATTTTCTGATCACTGATATAATGCTTTTGGTATATATAGTATACCAAAGCATTACTGTCTGTCACCTATAACATAGGTGAGTTACTTGGAGCAAACCTTATGTATGTTTGAATTGGATTGTATATAAATAAAAGCCACTATTTTATCACATCTTTTGAGTATTAGGCCGAGTTCAAACGTAGCGTAAATACTGCTGATTTTACACAACAAATTTTGTTGAGGAAAATCTGCAGCATGATACAGTAGCAGCAAAGTGGATGAGATTTGAACAAGTCTCATCCACACGCTGCGTAAATGATAAGCGGGAAAAAACGCTCACAAATTGACCTGCGGGGCATTTTTTTTAATCTGCGGAATGTCAATTGTATCTGTGTAATCTCTGCTTTTTTGTTGCAGGTTTTCCAAATTGAATTCAATGGGGAGGCAAAGCCCGCAACCAATAGCAGATGTTGCGAATTTTGCGGTGAAAAAGCTGAGAACCACGACAAAAATCGCAAATCAGCTCGTCCTCCTGTTATGACATTTCATCCCATGTGACTGCTGCAGCCAATCAAAAGCTGCAGCAGTCACATGGTATGAAACGTCATACCAGGAGGACTGTCTGCAGGATATCAGAGGGTAACATATGGACGTTTTTTTGGTGCACCACAATTTGGTGCGGTTTTTTGTACAGAATTCCCTGCAGCCAGCTGGGTGGATACGCTGTGTACCTTTACGCAGCATATCCGCCCTGTGTGAACTTACCCTTATAGTGGATTTCATCCCAGGATGTTTTCATGCTTTTATCCTATTTGTTGTTTGGGAGCAAACTTTAACTTTATCTAGGCAAAAGGCTTTGTCTTAAGTATGCATTTATTGCTAGCTTGGACAATATCATTTCAATATACTTTATATTCCTATAAATATAAAGGTTAATAAATGGGTGTTACTGTATGCAACAATGTAATGATCGTTCACATTTTATAGAAAATACAACTCTAATCAAATACTGTACTAAAGGCAGCAATACAGAAATGATTCATGTCAGAAATATCCCTTTATTTTAATCATGTAATAAAACCATCAGTGTCATCTGCTGGAATGTATCTTACCAACCAAGTCTTTGTTACCAAAAGGTTAAAAGTCTCACAAAGTCTCAATGAACAAAAGTCATTTTATACTCTAGAAGAACAGCTAATTGATCAGTTCTCTGGGATGGCTGGAGGTCTGGTCCTACTGTACGTCCAAGGATTCAATTTTATTTCATTTTGTCTAAATTCTGAAAAGCAAACACGGGCTGGGAGCGCAAAAACACAAATTTAAAAAGGCCAATTTCTCCAGTTTGAGTGCTGCACTTAACACATAGACCCAAAGCAACTATTGTCAAACAAAGATACAAACGCTAAATGGAAGTGTTTTATAACAGCCCTTAAAAAGTCATGTACCCCAAAATGGTACTAATAAAAACTGCACCTCGCCCCGCAAAACATAAGCCATCATTTACCTGAAGCGGTGGAAATATAAAAAAGTTATGGCTCACAGAATATGGCAACACAAAAGAAAAAAAATTTGTTTTTAAGGCTAGATTCACACGAATGTGTCTGTTTTGCGTGTGTAAAAAGTGCAACGTTTTCCTTGCATCGCAGTTCCGTGTGGCATCCCTGGACGGTGAGCATCTGCGTTAAACCCACACATTGCTTACATCTGTAACGTCCGCGGCCGCAGACCACAGACTCATCTCATCCCGCCGATGCCTTCCTTCCCGGAGGCCTGCAGTGACCATTAGGATGCGCGCGCGTGCTCCGTCCCGGCCTTAAAGGGCCAGCACACACATTTTTAGAATTGTCTAATCACCCTGGACTACACTGCATTCCAAATTATTATGCAAATGTTATTTTTCGCTGATTTTCCTAAATAGTCGATGCAAGTGACAGTCAGTATAATCATCAAGCCATCAACCGTTGGAGTATAATGCAAATTTTATTGAACAAATCTCCTAATGATAACAGATTTTTTTTTAGAAGTAAAAAACTCAAAATGCACTGTTTCAAATTATTATGCACAACAGAGATCAAAACATTTTAAAGGTTGTAAAGAGAACTAAAATGGTAATTTGTTAAATTTGCAGCATCAGGAGGTCATATTTACAGAAATCAAAAGCTCTTTCAATAAAAAAAAAAACTTAACAGGCCAAGTTACATGTTAACATAGGACCCCTTCTTTGATATCACCTTCACAATTCTTGCATTCATTGAATTTGTGAGTATTTGGACAGTTTCTGCTTGAATATCTTTGAGGATGTCAGAATAGCCTCCCAGAGCTTCTGTTTTGATGTGAACTGCCTCCCACCCTCATAGATATTATGCTTGAGGATGCTCCAAAGGTTCTCAATAGGGTTGAGGTCAGGGGAACATGGGGGCCACAACACGAGTTTCTCTCCTTTTATGCCCATAGCAGCCAATGACACAGAGGTATTCTTTGCAGCATGAGATGGTGCATTGTCATGCATGAAGATAATTTTGCTACGGAAGGCACGGTTCTTCTTTTTGTACCACGGAAGAAAGTGGTTAGTCATAAACTCTACGTACTTTGCAGAGGTCATTTTCACACCGTCAGGGACCCTAAAGGGGCCTACCAGCTCTCCCCCCATGATTCCAGCCCAAAACATGACTCCGCCACCTCCTTGCTGACGTCGCAGCCTTGTTGGGACATGGTGGCCATTCACCAACCATCCACTACTCCATCCATCTGGACCATCCAGGGTTGCACGGCACTCATCAGTAAACAACACGGTTTGCAAATTAGCCTTCTTATATTTATGAGCCCACTGCAACTATTTCTGCTTGTGAGCATTGTTTAGGGGTGGCCGAATAATAGCTTTATGCACACTTGCAAACCTCTGGAGGATCCTACACCTTGAGGTTCGCGGGACTCCAGAGGCACCAACGGCTTCAAATACCTGTTTGCTGCTTTGCAATGGCATTTTAGCAGCTGCTCTTCTAATCCTATTAATTTGTCTGGCAGAAACCTTCCTCATTTTGCCTTTATCTGAACGAACCCATCTGTGCTCTGAATCAGCCACAATCTTTTCACAGTACGATGATCACGCTTAAGTTTTCTTGAAATATCCAATGTTTTCATACCTTGTCCAAGGTATTGCACTATTTCACGCTTTTTGGCAGCAGAGAGATCCTTTTTCTTTCCCATATTGCTTGAAACCTGTGGCCTGCTTAATAATGTGGAACGTCCTTCTTAAGTAGTTTTCCTTTGATTGGGCACACCTGGCAAACTAATTATGACAGGTGTCTGAGATTGATTACAATGATCCAAAGAGCCCTAAGACACAATACCATCCATGAGTTTAATTGAAAAACTAATAATTAAATGTTTATGACACTTAAATCCAACGTGCATAATAATTTGGAACACGGTGTATAAGAAGGGCCCTGCCCCTTCACTCATTGCCTGAGCGTTATTGTGTTTACCCATGTTAGTCTTGCAAATGGTCCCTTAGTGTTATCCTGTTCCCAGTGTTCCTGTGCCCTGCTACCTCTAACCTGTATCCCATGCTACCGTTGTTCCTGTGCCTTAGAAGTTGGAGTCATGTTGTGCCTCTGGTCCCGCCTGCTGTGTTACACCACTCCTGGTGTCATCTGCTAGGCTTTGCATCATATGCCATCTGAAGTACCATCTGTGCCTAGCCACTGCGACTGTCTGGACTATTCAGGTACCCTTGTGCTGGACTTTGTATTATTGGGTACTCTGTTGTTTGGCTGGCTGCCTCCCCGCTACTGTGGTGTGGCCTAGTGGGTCCACATACCCACAGATTGTGACAACATTTAACATTGAAAAAGGCAATAAATGACAAAAAGGGAATTTAAAGATTACAAAACTGACGCGCCAGCAGTAGCTTTTCAAAATTACTAAGAGCTTAATAAAATCTGGAAAAAAGTCATACTAGGTTCTTTAGCTCTATATATACAATATATGAAGATGAATTACACCCAGGAGTTCTTAAATAACTTAGTTCAATTATATCTGTACTCCTGTAGATAATATTTAGAGATTCTTTAATAACTGGCATAGTGCCAGTGGACTGGTACAAAGCAAATGTGGCGCCTATTTTCAAAAAGGGCTCTAGGCCTCCCCAGGTAGTTATAGGCCAGTAAACATCCGTCGCAAATTCCATCAAATTTGACTGGAAAAATAGCACTTTTTTTCCTGTCAAAGTGACGGTCACCTCTGAACCTGACGGACTCCATCATAAGTCAATGAGGTCCCTTGGGTGTTGATGGCAACCGTCATGAGACATGGTTTTCATTATGAAATAATAAAATAATGCTAGTTCTGCCAACTGCATTTATTTTATTTATATCCGAATTTGTCCTGTTCTAACATTAATACTTAAAATAAAACCGCTGTCAAGAATTTGATCTGACCTTTGTTACTGAGTGTAAGGAATGCGTCCTGCTTATAACAATCAGAACCGTAAATGTCAGTTTATCCTCGTCACAAACAATTCAGCTTTCCTTAAGCCCCTGGAAATTTACAGTGCACATTCATCAGTATGTTGTGTATCCTGCATGCTGTAAGTGGGTTTTATCTTAGTTATATTGCTTTATATTTTCTTCTGTAAAGTTTTAAAGAAGTTAGATGGACTGAGAAAGTTAGATCTTATAATGATATGAACATTTTTGGTAACAGGGGGCATCACATTATGATGCTGAACTTTGCCGCCAAGGAAAGAAGGGCCTAGTGTTTGTTTTCCCCCTTCACTTCCTTTCCATGAACCTTGGCACATTCCCCACCCTCTTATTTGTTAACAATGCCATCCTAGAGAGGGGAGTCCTGTGCAGGTTGTTACCACCCAGTAGAAAAGGGCACTCAATCAACCAGGGCTGGACCCTCTATCTCCAAGGTCCCTATAATAGCTGCATGGTCTGCATGGGTCTCTTCAATCACTATATCAAAGAACTAGAGTGAGGATCTGGTCTTCTGGTGGATACCAGGGCCTAAAATTATAACGTGACTCACCAGCAGTAGAAGGTTATTCACTTTTTGGGTGGTTATTGCACAAATAACATATTAAACCTTATATCTGACAATGGCTGTGCGAAACGATAATATCACTGTATACAAACAATATAGCTAAAAGAAGCCACACACTTAGTCAGTGAAGCTGGATTGTCGGCCTTCAGAATAATTTCCTCTTGCAAGCCCAAGCTACTTTAGTCTGACACTACCATATCATATAAACTGAAGACATAGAAAATATGCATTTGTTACTCACCTAACTCTTTTGAGCTTTGTGATATCAAATTTAGGTAAAATGCAGCAGAATCTTTTCCACGGATGAAATAATACATCATACCAAAAGACAAACATAGCCCTGTACACTGACTATCTCGGTGTTATAGAATCACTCGTTATGCAATTCCCAAAAGACCGCTGGAGAATGTCGGGAGTAAGCGTACTAATAGAACCGCAACCCCAAATCCGTCACAACTCTGATAAACAGAATCTAAGGCTACTCTGAGGTATTCGCCAGAGCCCATCGCAAGGCGGGATGGTTTTTGCTGCACAGAACCCAGGTTGTTCTAACAGAGTTCAGTGTTGGATAAGGGGTGCAATGCAGGCTATACCTGAATAGGTAACCAGACAGCCCGAGGGTAAACAGAAAGTCCAAAACAGAGCGAGTGGAAATCAGGTACAGCAGAGGTCAGAGCCAGCCAGGAGCAGTTAATCAAAATCGGTAAAACAAGGGTTTAACAATAGACAAGCCGAGGTCGGTTTCCAAGAAGTCCAGAAGACTCACAACACCTCAGTAAGGAGAAAATTGACAAGTAAAGAAAGAGGGGGGAGGCCAGGTATAAATTCCCCAACCTACACCTAACAGGAAGAAGACAAAGAAGTGGGGTAGGCTCAGAAAGAAAACAGAACTTCCCAGAAGCTAGATCAGTAGTCATGGCGATCTTAAAGACACAGACGCTTCCTAGCACTCGGCTCGGCTTCTTCTGTACTCATTGTAGCAAATGACCTTCCATGGGTCCCTACTTTAGACAATGCTTTCTTGATAGAAAGGTTCCTTGACAATAAGCTTATCACACAGTGCTCCCCTGGTGGGACCTCAAGGGATCACCTGTAATCTCTTGGTAAACCTGGCAGTAAGTGTTCAATTCCCACACAGCAACCCCACAGGGGAAATTAAGTATGACACATGCCCATTTAAATCAATAGGTTGTCTGAATAAGGCAGGACAGGACAGGTTTACCAGAGTCAGAGATGCTCTATGTTACTGCTCTCCACTTTGACTAAGAGATGAGAATCTGCAAACAGGACCCCCTTTATTAACTCATAAATCTCTAATAAGGTGTATGAAAATAGTTTTTCTAAACTGGACATCCCCTTTCTCAAAACAAAGTTTATTTCCAACGTTATCTGATTGGAACTTCTTTATCAAAACTTTTCTTCTCTGTACTGGAAGTATTTTGTTCCCTTCTACTCTGCCTGTAAAGTTTATTTTATTTCCAACTTTTCCTAGACTACTAAACTCTCACCCAAAAGAACAGAGAAACTGAGCCAGGACAGACATAAATATAATTAGTGACAGAGGTTATTACATGGCTGCAAATGTCTTTCAATAACTTTTATACACTCAACTGGAAGTGGGACAACGGTCTATTACTGTAAAACATGGCTTATATAAAGAAAGCAAGCAGAGCTATAACATCCCTCCCCCATCAACAATCAGCACTATTGATCCTGGCAGCACCACTCTTAGTGCTCGTCCACACGCTATGGAATTGGCGCATTTTTTCCGTCCGGAATTTCGGACAGAAAAAACGCAGCAGAATACAGTAGCAGCATAGTGGATGAGATTAAACAAATCTCATCCGCATGCTGCATAAAGATTCCAAACAGAAATTGACCCGTGGTGCATATTTTTTGGACCACAGCATGTCAATTCCTGCTGTGGAAAGTGGATAGAATTGTTGCGTTTTTCAGAGGAGATGTCACCATCTCCCAGCATTGAGAAAAACACAGCTATTTACGCACCATTTTCTGCCGTAAAAAACGCAGGAAATGGAGCGTTGTCGCCGCAGCGTAAAGTCTCTGACTTTCAACGGAATTGCTGGAGAAATTTTCTGCAACAATTCAGTTGTGTGTGGACAAGCCCTTACTCCTTACATTTTTATAATAAAGGAGAGCAAAAAGGTTTTAGAAATCTTCTATTATATGTTAGAGTGATTTTCTAGTTTTATGTATATAAAGATTAACTTTTGTATTGTCTAGACTGGATACAACTGTAACAAACTCTTATATGTGAGAAGTATTAGGTATTTTGGGGTTTTCAGCAGGGCCGCAGCTATAGGGGGTGCAGAGGTAGCGGTTACACCCAGGCCCTGGATCTTATGGGGGCCCAAAGTACCATCTGCCACATAAGAAGAGACCAGTATTGTGAATAACATATGGTAGGTGGGGACCCTGCTATAGATTTAGCATTGGGGACTAGGAGCTTCAAGTTACGCCTCTGGTTTTCAGCCTCCAGATGTAAAAGATGGATGTTCCCATTCACTGATAGCTAACAGATATCTTGAAAATGGAAACCTTCATTCCATGTGACTGCTGCTTCAGCGGTCTCCTGGGATGAGAGGTCATCCCAGGAGGCCGGCCTGCAAGCAGGCCGCTAATTGCTGCAGTTTTTCACAGCAGACATTCCAGGCGAGAAACTGCCCCACAGTTTGGTGCATTTTTTTGCCCCAAATACCCTGCGGCGCACAGGGCGGATACGCTGCGTTCTTTTACGTAGCATTTCTGCCCTGTGTGAACTCAGCCTAAAGGTAATTTCACATTACATCCTGCCCATCCGTGAAATGTATGCATCGGGAAAGCTCCCAGAAAGTATGGTAAACAGTCCCATACACCTGATAGAGGTTAAAAAAGCATCAGTTCGGGGGGGACGGCGCTATTTTATGTAGGGGTGTCCAGTAGAAAAAAATGATACTGCATGTTTTTTGTGTCCATTTAATTTATGCGGCAGGAGCTTTTCCACCGCATATGATAAATGGACAGGCAGGATGTAATGTGAAAACAGCCTTTCCAAAACATAGGCCTTGTTCACACTGTGCTAAAAACGGCGGAAAATATCTGCCCTCCAAACATCTGCCCATTGGGAAAACGGCGTTCTGTTCCGACGGGGCATTTTTTACGCGGCCGTTTTGAAAAATGGCCGCGGAAAAATACGGCCACGAAAAAGAAGTGCATGTCACTTCTTCAGTCGTTTTTGGGGCCGTTTTTCATATACTATAGAAAAACAGCTCCAAAAATGGATGTTAAAAACGCAGAAAAAAAGGCGACTTTCAATAAAAAAGGCTGTAAATCAGCAGCTGTTTTCCCTTGAAAACTGCTCCGTATTTTGAGACGGTTTTATTTTGTGCGTGCACATACCCTTAAAAACACTAGTGTTTTTGTAAAGTTCTTTTTAAACTACAGGCGCTTTTGACGCGTATCCATCGCTTTTTTTGCACACCTCTGGCGTGTTTTTTTGCCGCTTAGTCGGAACTCAATCAGGTGCGATTTTGGCGCATTTTCGGCACGTTTTACGCTCAAAAACCTTGACCTGACGCTTCTTTTTTTAAGCGACACATTTTTAAACAAAACGCGTCATATGCACTAACGGCGCACTATACCATTAATGTCAATGGGATGCTTAAACCAAGCATTTTTTACGTGTTTTACGGCGTGACAAACGCACAAACAAAAGCACCAAATTCCGACAATACTTAACAATGATAAATGGAGTGGGGGGCACCAAAGGGCAATTCCGCACAGGGCACCCTGTAGCCTAAGGCCGGCCCTGATTAGGACACTCGGCTAACACTTTCGTTTATGGGGGACTCTACTGGCTCTGTTTATGGGGGGGACTCTACTGGCAATGTTTATGTGGGGGGACTCTACTGGCACTGTTTATGGGGGACTCTGCTAGCACTGTTTATGAGGGGGGACTCTTCTGACACTTTGGGGGGGACGCTTCTGACACTGTTTATAGAGGAACTGTTTATGGGGGGACTCTGCTGGAAATGTTTATGTGGGGACTCTGTAGATTCTTTAACTGTTGTTATAGAGACGTGATCTGTATTTAGGGGCGGGGCTCAGATAGTATAACTTTTGAGACGCGATATCTCTCAAGTCTACCTGAAATTGATTCCAGGCAAGTTGGGCTTATCATACGAGCTGAAGCTTTGCTTACATCTACGATTTCCACACAGTGCTGTTCCTTCTTTGTTATCTATATTGATACAATTATCTTCACTTACAAAATGCTCTAAATATATATTAGGAAGATCCTTATTTTTTTTTTATGCTAACATATTCAAAAGAAACAAAACTCACGTTAATCTATTAGTGGAGCAGAACAGGATGTTTAATGTCATTCCTGGAGAATTTCCGATAAAACACTGAACCTTCAACTTCAGTTGCTCAATGGCAGGATATGGAGCGGTGCACACAGCTCGGCCGTATCTCAGGGAGGACTTGGGATTGTTATTGCAGAGATACAGTAGTTTTATGGCATGCCTGCAGTTCATAGCAAAATGAAGATTTTTTTGCCTTTAAATGGTCATTTATGTCATTCAGTCCATTCATCTGTTTTCCATGATATTAGTTTGGACACACTGATAAACACCAGATATGTTACCGAACCTCTCATTGACTGTTAATGGTGTAACATTTTTACTGTTGGAAATAACTCTAAAATTTGTTTTTTTACTTATTTTTGTGCAAATCATGTACTTCAATGAGGGACCTTTTTGACTGCAAAGCACAAATGTATAATGTATAGCTGGAGAGGGGTCATATGCGGCCATCAATATTGATCTGTGCAACAGCAGGGACAGGCACAAAGCACAACTGAGCACCTAAATAATATCAGGGTGCCAGAAAAGTTGTAGGGAGCTTGTAAATATGAGGTTTTTGAATTGTAACGTAATTGTGTAATGTAATTGTGTAAAATACTCTCCCTTACTGCTGATGTTTTTGGGGTAGATCTTTTTCAAATAACTTCTGCAAGGACAGTAAAGATGTGTTCAGTTGGAAGAGTAAAGAATGCTTGTCACTCAGTGGGAGAAATGTGCTGCAACAGAAGGAGAGGGCAGAATTTGTTAATACTGATGTGAGGGAGCTTTATCTAGTAAACTGTACATGTTCTTCTTTAAAAAGTTCCTATAATTTCATAGAACTTCTGACACTTCACTGTAATGGCCGGGATTCATTGTAATGGCTCTGTCACCTTGTTATAAGTGTCCTATCTCCTACATAATGTGATCGGCGCTGTAATGTAGATAACAACAGTGTTTTTTTTATTTTGGAAAACTATCAATTTTGAGCAAGTTATGAACAATTTTAGATTTATGCTAATTCGTTTCTTAATAGACAACTGGGCGTGTTTTTACTTTTTTACCAACTGGGCATTGTAATGAGAAGTGTATGACGCTGACCAATCAGTGACCAATCAGCGTCATGCACTTCCCTCCATTCATTTTTAGCAGTACTCGCAACACAGTGAGATCACGCTGTACTGTCACATACTCCCACACTAACTTTACCGAAGTGTCTTGAGAGTGAATAGACATCACCTCCAGCCATGACGCGATGTATATTCACACTCCCGATACTTTTGTAAAGTTTCTTTGCGAGATCACGCCGTGCTGTCATTCACAGAAATTTTATCGAAGTAAACATCGCGTCCTGGCTGGAAGCGATGTCTATTCACTCTCAAGACACTTCGGTAAAGTTTCTGTGAATGACAGCACACGTGATCTCGTGAAATCCTCGTTTTTTCTATGTAGAAGAACATCATAAAATAACATATAAATGGAGTATGACCATAATTGTATTGACCCACAGAATAAATTTAACATGTCCTAAAATACAAAACCCAAAAACAATGGAGGAATCAAATTTTCCATTTCACCCCACAATTTTTTTCCCCGTTTTTTAGTAAATTATATGGTACAATAAATGATGGCATTAAAAACTACAACTCATTCTGCAATAAACAAGGCCGCTATATCGCCGGAAAAAAATAAATTGTGATGGTTTTTGGAAGGTTGCGATGAAAAAGCAAAGATGAAAAATATCTGCATCGGCTAAAACTGAAAAAATAGCGCACCATGCTGCCTTGTTCTTTCCACCATTTTAGATGGAAACTGCGGCGGAGACTTCTAGCTGAGCCTCCAGCGCAGATGCGAGACTTACCCAGGTAAGTTATTCTTTATAAGGCCGGGTTCAAACGGGATGGATACGCTGCGTAATAGCACGCAGCGTAACCGTCCTGTGCGCCGCAGGGAATACCGGGCGAAAAATTGTGGTGCAGCCTGTGGCTGGCTGCAGCAGCGGTCACCTGGGATGAAGCGCCATCCAAGGAGATGGCCTTCTGACGTCACCCAGGCCGGCCTCCTGGGATGACGATTCATCCCATGTGACCACCACTACAGCCTGTGATTGGCTGCAGTAGTCACATGGGATAAAACGTCATCCCAGGAGGCCACGCTGGAGAAAGGAACACAGACTTCTGGGTATGTTTCAGGATTTTTTTCCCGGGTTGCGTTTTTTGCGACGGGATTGCTGCGAACCCGCCACAAAAAAACGCAATAACTGCTATTTGTTGCTGGATTTAGCTCCTCATTGAATCCAATGGGGAAACAAATAACAAATAAGCAGCGCTTATGCAAATACAATTGACATGCTGTGGAATAAAATTCTGCACCGCAGGTCAATTTCTGAGCGTTTTTTTCCGTTCAGTATTTACGCAGCGTGGGGATGAGATTAGTTCAATCTCATCCACTTTGCTGCTACTGTATTATGCTGCGTTTTTTCTGTCCGCAATTCCAGGTGGAAAAAACGCAGCAATTCCGCAACATGTGTGCGAGCCCTTAGGGCGGGTTCACACATGGCGGAATTTCACTTAAATTCCGCTGCGGACACTCCGCAGCGTTAATCCGCAGCGGAGCCGTTTCTCCATTGACTTTCACTTTAATTTAGCAGTGTTCGTTTACACGATGCGTACAATTCCGCTGCGGAGCATAGGCTGCGGAGCGGAATTTGGTGTCCGCAGCATGCTCTGTCTGTTGCGGAGCAGTGGCGGACTGGTTGCGGACTCATGGCGGAATTTCTCCATTGACTTCAATGGAGAGTCAAAATTCCGCAATGAAGTCCGCAGATCTTATGTGTGCTGCGGAGCGTATTGTTTTTACTACCATGACATTTCTTCATTCTGGCTGGACCTATGTATTTCTAGGTCTACAGCCAGACTGAGGAAGTCAATGGGGCTCCCGTAATGACGGGAGCGTTGCTAGGAGACGTCTGTAAATAGTCACTGTCCAGGGTGCTGAAAGAGTTACGCGATCGGCAGTAACTGTTTCTGCACCCGGGACAGTGACTACCGATCTCAATATACATGTATCTGTAAAAAAAAATATAAGTTCATACTTACCGAGAACTCCCTGCGTCTGTCTCCAGTCCGGCCTCCCAGGATGACGTTTCAGTGTAAGTGACGGCTGCAGCCAATCACAGGCCAAGCACAGGCTGCAGCGGTCACATGGACTGGAGCGTCATCCAGGGAGGTCGGGCCGGATGCCGAAAGAGGGACGCGTCACCAAGACAACGGGCGGTAAGTATGAATTTCTTTGACTTTCACTAGGGAAAGTGCTGTCCCTTCTCTCTATCCTGCACTGAATAGGGAGAAGAGAAGCACTTTTCCTGCAGTCCGCAGCGGCCAGTCCGCATCAATTTTCTGCACATTTTGTGCAGATCCGCTGCAGAATCTGCAACGCAGATTCTGTGCGGCATTGATGCGGACAGTTGCGGAGGAATTCCGCCATGTGTGGTCATGCCCTTATTGTTTATGTTCACAGGCCAGGATCTAATATATTGTAACTTTACTTACTGTACAGTACTTATATAGTTGAGAATATTTATATATACATTTCTTTACTATATAAAAATAGAGACTGGTGACAAGCGAGTTCCAAATGGGGTTATCTTCTGCTGAATCTTAGTAGCCCATTAGTGTGCCACCAGGGGTGGGATCCGGCCGGTTCGCCCCGGTTCTCCCAAACCGGTTGTTAAAATGACAGCCGGTTCGCAGATGCGGTTGAAGCGGGAACCCGGAACTGGTACGCTCCCCTGCACTCAATTGCATCCACGTCCTTAGGACGTGGATACATTTGAGTTGACTAGCGCTGTTCTGGCGAAGTACATGATGCCACGCCATTCGGCGCTTTAGTGATGATGCAGTAGGCGCGATGGAGGAGGACTGACGTCGCTGGAGGATGGCGCGGCAACGGGACAGGTAAGAAAATTTGTTTTTTTTTCCTTCTACTGTGGGCACTATAGGGCAGGGACATATTAAAAAGAATGAAGAAAAAGAATGAAGAAAAAGAATGATCATTATTACTAATGGAAAGAAAATATAAAAAAGGTCATAATGAATTTATGTTTGGTAGACATGGCATGAACAGATTTTCTTTGTGTTTATTTCCTCAATAACTACAAATTCCATATAAACAGACGCCTTTGGAAATTCCTGTGCTTGATAGACCTGGAATGAACAGGATATAAGTGTAGTTTATAAGGGAATGAACACATATTCCATAGAAACAGATGCGTAATTATTTTCCTGTGCCTGATAGACCTGGAATGAACAGGATCTACAGTGAAGGAAATAAGTATTTGATCCCTTGCTGATTTTGTAAGTTTGTCCACTGTCAAAGACATGAACAGTCTAAAATTTTTAGGCTAGGTTAATTTTACCAGTGAGAGATAGATGATATAAAAAAAAAAAACTGAAAATCACATTGTCAAAATTATATATATTTATTTGCATTGTGCACAGAGAAATAAGTATTTGATCCCTTTGGCAAACAAGACTTAATACTTGGTGGCAAAACCCTTGTTGGCAAGCACAGCAGTCAGACGTTTTGTGTAGTTGATGATGAGGTTTGCACACATGTTAGATGGAATTTTGGCCCACTCCTTTTTGCAGATCATCTGTAAATCATTAAGATTTCGAGGCTGTCGCTTGGCAACTCGGATCTTCAGCTCCCTCCATAAGTTTTCGATGGGATTAAGGTCTGGAGACTGGCTAGGCCACTCCATGACCTTAATGTGCTTCTTTTTGAGCCACTCCTTTGTTGCCTTGGCTGTATGTTTCGGGTCATTGTCGTGCTGGAAGACCCAGCCACGAGCCATTTTTAATGTCCTGGTGGAGGGAAGGAGGTTGTCACTCAGGATTTGACGGTACATGGCTCCATCCATTCTCCCATTGATGCGGTGAAGTAGTCCTGTGCCCTTAGCAGAGAAACACCCCCAAAACATAATGTTTCCACCTCCATGCTTGACAGTGGGGACTGTAATGACGGGGGTGGGGAGACAGACAAGTGGGCCCTAATCTACCCGCCACTCAGTCCCTGCCTACTTGCAACGACCCGCCCTAGGCGACGGGGTACAACTGGGCGACGGTCCCTACGCTCAATAAGTGCATGACAGACAAACAGACAAGGGTACACAGAGCTAGGGGGAGAAAGGGGCAGTTGCCCACGGCAACACCATGAGCATCAAGAGAAGTGACTAAGCCGAGTCAAACCAGGAGAGTACGAGGTGCCAAACGCAGAGCAGAAGAGTAGTAAACAAGCCGAGTCAAACCAGGAGTGTACGAGGTACCAAACGCAGAGCAGGAGAGTAGTCAGTAAGCCGGGGTCAATATGAAGCAAGGACAATAGTACAAGAAGCTGCAGCAGGGCCAGGAAACCAAACGAGAACAATCACAAGCAAAGGAGGAACAGGAAAGGCAGGTATAAATAGACAGAGGGCGGGAGCTAGCTCCGTCTGGCCAGGCTGTGATAGATTCTCCCCAGGGGTGAACCTAGCCTGTCTGCCGCCTGAGGCGAACTATAAAAAGGTGCCCCCCCCAAAAAAAAATCTATCAGAGTTTTCTCATTCCTAGCTTTACACATCGAACACGCAATATCTAAATTTTTTAAATAGGATAGCATTTGATATTTATTTGTTAGGCCCTGTTCACATAGAGTATTTTGACGAGTTTTTGGGCGCGGAAACCGCTCCGCAAAACTCGTCAAATACCGGCCGAAAATGCCTCCCGAGAAAGAAGGGACATGCCCTATCTTCGCGCGTTTACGCCTCTGACCTCCCGTTGACATCAATGGGAGGAAGAGAAAGGGTATTTCGCAGAGTTTTTTGCCCGTAGCACTCAATGGCCGCGAGTGAAAAACGCGGTGAAAATCACGGCAAACGACGTGCAGGAAGGACAAAATTTGCCTCGAAATCCCAAACAGAATTTTGAGGCAGAATTTTCCTCCTGCAAAAAACTCAGTGTGAACACAGCCTTAAAGTGCTGTTTGAAGTATGGAAAATATTTAAAGAATTATTCTTACTGCAAATCAGTGCAGTGCAAATAGTACAGTCTGTCCTGCACTGCCCCATATCTCTCCTCGACAGCCAGTCTCATTTGTGGCGTCACTCTCTGCAATTACATTAACCCCTTCCCTCTTTAGCCACTTTTGACCTTCCTGACAGAGCCTCATTTTTCAAATCTGACATGTTTCACTTTATGTGGTAATAACGTCGAAATGCTTTCACCTATCCGGGCGATTCTGAGATTGTTTTCTCGTGACACATTGGAATTTAAGATAGTGGTAAAATTTGGTCGATACATTCAGTATTTAATTGTGAAAAACACGAAAATATAGTGAAAAATTGCAAAAATTAGCATTTTTCTCAATTTAAATGTATCTGCTTGTAAGACAGGCAGTTATAACACACAAAATTGTTGCTAATTAACATCCCCCATATGTCTACTTTAGATTGGCATCGTTTTTTGAACATCCTTTTATTTTTCTATGACCTCACAAGGCTTAGAACTTTAGCAGCAATTTCTCACATTTTCAAGAAAATTTCAAAAGGCTATTTTTACAGGGGCCAGTTCAGTTGTGAAGTGGTTTTGAGGGCCTTATATATTAGAAACCCCCAAAAAGTCACCCCATTTTAAAAACTTCACCCCTCAAAGTATTCAAAACAGCATTTAGAAAATGTCTTAACCCTTTACACATTTCACAGGAATTAAAGCAAAGTAGAGGTGAAATTTACAAATTTCATATTTTTTTGCAGAAATAAATTTTTAATACAATTTTTTTTATAACACAGAAGGTTTTACCAGAGAAATGCAACTCAATATTTGTTGCCCAGTTTCTGCAGTTTTAGGAAATATCCCACATGTGGCCGTAGCATGCTACTGGACTGAAGCACCGGCCTCAGAAGCAAAGGAACACCTAGTGGATTTTGGGGCCTTATTTTTGTTAGAATATATTTTAGGCGCCATGTCAGGTTTGAAGGGCTCTTGCGGTGCCAAAACAGTGAAAATCCCCCAAAAGTGACCCCATCTGGGAAACTAGACACCTCAAGGAAATTATCTAGGGGTGAAGTGAGCATTTTAACCGCACAGGTTTTTTACAGAAATTATTGGAAGTAGGCCGTGAAAATTAAAATCAAGATTTCTTCAAAGAAAATGTAGGTTTAGCGATTTTTTTTGTCATTTCCACAAGGACTAAAGGAGAAAAAGCATCGTAACATTTGTAAAGCAATTTCTCCCGAGTAAAACACTACCCCACATGTGGTAATAAATGGATATTTGGACACACAGCAGGGCTTAGAAGGGAAAGAGCGCCGTTTGGCTTTTGGAGCTCAAATTTAGCAGGAATGGTTTGAGAGGCCATGTCACATTTACAAAGCCCCTGAGGGGACAAAACAGTGGAAACCCCCCACAAGTGACCCCATTTAGGAAACTACACCCATTGAGGAAATTATCTAGGGGTATAGTGAGCGTTTTGACCCCACAGGTTTTTTGCATAAATTATTGGAAGTAGGCTGTGAAAATGATAATCTAAATTTTTTCAAAGAAAATGTAGGTTTAGCTAATTTATTCTCATTTCCACAAGGACTGAAGGAGAAAAAGCACTGTAAAATTTGTAAAGCAATTTCTCCCGAGTAAAACAATACCCCACATGTGGTAATAAACGGCTGTTTGGACACACGGCAGGGCTTAGAAGGGAAAGAGCGCTATTTGGCTTTTGGAGTCCACATTTAGCAGGAATGGTTTGCGGAGGCCATGTCACATTTACGAAGCCCCTGAGGGGAAAAAACAGTAGAAACCCCCCACAAGTGACCCCATTTTGGAGACTACACCCATTGAGGAAATTATCTAGGGGTATAGTGAGCAATTTTACCCCACAGTTTTTTTGCAGAAAATATTGGAAGTAGGCCCTGAAAATAATAATCTACATTTTTTCAAAAAAAATCTAGGTTTAGCTAATTTTTTCTCATTTCCAGAAGGACTGAAGGAGAAAAAGCACCACAAAATTTGTAAAGCAATTTCTCCCGAGTAAAACAATACCCCACATGTGGTAATAAACGGCTGTTTGGACACACGGCAGGGCTTAGAAGGGAAAGAGCACTATTTCGCTTTTTGAGATCACATTTAGCAGGAATGGTTTGCGGAGGCCAGGTCACATTTGCAAAGCCCCTGAGGGGACAAAACAATGAAAACGCCCAAAAAGGGACTCCATTTAGGAAACTACACCTCTTGAGGAATTCATCTAGGGGTGTAGTAAGCATTTTGACACCACAGATGTTTCATAGAATTTATTAGAATTAGGCAGTGAAAATAAAAACAGTGCTTTTTCTTCAATAAGACGTAGCTTTAGCGCAAATTTTTTCATTTTCTCAAAAAATAAAGGAAAAAAAGAACCCAAAATTTGTAAAGCAATTTCTCCCGAGTACGGCAATACCCCATATGTGGTCATAAACTGCTGTTTGGGCAAACGGCAGGGCTCAGAAGGAAAGGACCGCCATTTGGAGTGCAGATGTTGCTGGATTGGTTTCTGGGCGCCTGTGGGCCCAAAACAGTGGAAACCCCCCAGAAGTGACCCCATTTTGGAAACGACACCCCTCAATGCATTTACCAAGGGGTGTAGTAAGCATTTTAACCCTGCAGGTGTTTTGTAGAAATTAGTGTTCACTCGATGTTGCAGAGTGAAAATGGGATTTTCTTCCATAGATATTCCAATATGTGGTGCCCGGCTTGTGCCACCATAACAAGATAGCCCTCTAATTATTATGCGGTGTTTCCCGGTTTTAGAAACACCCTACATGTGGCCCTAATCTTTTGCCTGGACATATGACAGGGCTCAGGAGTGAAGAGTACCATGCGGAGTGGAGGCCTAATTTGGCGATTTACAAAGTATTGGTTCACAACTGCAGAGGCTCAGATGTGAAATAATAAAAAGAAACCCCTGAGAAGTGACCCCATTAGGGAAACTGCACCCCTCAAGGCATTTATTAAGAGGTGTAGTGAGCATTTTCACCCCACAGGTCTTTTCCATAAATGAATGCACTGCGGATGGTGCAAATTAAAAATTTATATTTTTCCCTAGATATGCCATTCAGTGGCAAATATGTCATGCCAAGCTTATGACACTGGAGACACACACCCCAAACATTGTTAAAAGGGTTCTCCCGGGTATGACGATGCCATATATGTTGAAGGAAACTGCTGTTTGGGCACGCTGTAGGGTTCAGAGCCGAGGGAGCACCATTTGGCTTTTGGAGAGCGGATTTTGCTTGGTACTAAATTTGTTTGAGTATTGCTGGTGTTTTATAATGTGGGGGTACATGTAAGCGGGGCGGAGTATATAAGGGGCATAGTCAGGTGGTATGAAAAAAAAATAATAATCCATAGATGTGTGTTACGCTGTGAAGCAATCCTTTTCACACAGGCCAGTGTCGCACTGATAAATGGTGTAATTTCTTATCCCCTTTTTGGTCCACACTCTGCACCTTTGTAGTTTGAGGAATTTTGCTTGGAAAGTATTGTCCTGGTATAATATGGGCACCGTCGCTTCCAGCGGATATGTTTGGGCCCTCCCTTTCCTGGTTCCCTAATTTTAGGTCCTTGATAAATCGCCTCTTCAAACTGAAGAAATGTTCCCCTCGGGCACAACTGCATATTTTTTTATTTCCTGACTTATTGGAGCCATAACTAATTTTATTTTTCATAGACGTAGCGGTATGAGGGCTGGTTTGTTGCGGGATGAGCTGTAGTTATTATTGGTACCATTTTGGGGTACATGTGACTTTTTTATCACCTTTTATCCTATTTTTTGGGATGCCAGGTAAACAAAAAAATGCAATTCTGGCACAGCTTTTTTTGTTTTTTTTATACAGCGTTCACCATGCGTTATAAATTACATGTTAACTTTATTCTGTGGGTCAGTACGATTCCGGCGATACCTAATTTATAGCACTTTTTTATGTTTTACAACTTTTTTCACAATAAAATTACTTTTGTAAAAAGAATGTATTTTTTTTCTGTCGCCAAGTTGTGAGAACCATAACGTTTTAATTTTTTTGTCGACGGAGCTGTATGAGGGCTTGTTTTTTGCGGGACGAGCTATAGTTTTTATAGGTACCATTTTTGGATACGTGCGACTTTTTGATCACTTTTTATTCTAATATTTGTAGAGCAAAGTGACTAAAAAACAGAAACTCTGGTAACGTTTTTTACGGTTTTTTTTACGCTGTTCACCGCGTGCAATAAATAATACAATATTTTGATACCTCAGGTCGTTACAGTCGTGGCGATACCAAATACATATGGTTTATTATTATTTTTCAATAATAAAGGACTTGATAAGAGTAAAAGGGGGATTGTGTTTTATTTGATTACTTGAAACTTTTATTGTTTTCAAACTTTTATTTTTTGCACTTTTTTTTACACTTTTTTACACTTTTTTATACTTTTTTTACACTTTTCTTCAAGTCCCACTAGGGGACTTGAAGGTCCAACGGTCAGATATTTTTTTTTCTAATACATTGCACTACCTATGTAGTGCAATGTATTAGATCTGTCAGTCATTCACTGACAGCAAGCCGATTTGGCTTCGCTTCCCGGCGGGGCCTAAATCGGCTTCCGTAATGGCAGAGCAGGAGACCATTGTGTCTCCTGTTGCCATAACAGCAGTCGCCAGTCCGGATTGCCTGTCAGGGCTGGCGATCTGCTAGTAACCGCTACGATGCAGCAATCGCTTTCGATTGCTGCATCGAAGGGGTTAATGGCAGGGATCGGAGCTAGCTACGGTTCCTGCCATTACAGGTGGATGTCAGCTGCACAGTACAGCTGACTTCCACCGCTGATGACGCCGGATCAGCTCCTGACCCGGCGCCATCTTGCCGGCAGCTACGGAAGCCGATCAG
The DNA here is from genome assembly GCF_050947455.1 of Rhinoderma darwinii. Lineage (NCBI taxonomy): Eukaryota > Metazoa > Chordata > Amphibia > Anura > Rhinodermatidae > Rhinoderma > Rhinoderma darwinii. The sequence goes on along the minus strand of NC_134687.1, from coordinate 585,448,358 downwards.
GCTCCGCCGCCGGGCGGATCTTGACCGGCTTCGGTGCTAGGCAGACCGGGAGGCCAGTATTAGAGCGTTTTATACCCCTCTGAAAAAGCCATCCACGCGAAACGCGCATCAGGGTCTCTCCGTACTCGGGAAGTCACTGAACTACAGGAACCATATGGGTTAGTAATACTTTATGCTGTACCCTATACCTTTTTACTTGCCTTTTCTTCTTGTGGCTTTACTTGCTGGGAAGACCTGTCTTGCTTGATGTGGGCTTATGGAAGCACTTTCTTGTCACTACTTGAGTCCAGCATATAATTATTTACTTAGAATGTTACCATGAGTCTGGCTGGATATATGATATAATTCATTCAAATTACATATTTTGGCTTTTTGCCCTTACTGATACTTAATTATATTTAATTATATATATATATTTTTTTTTTGCTTGAGCCCTAGCTGATATGGCATTATCTGTTACAAAGACCTCTTTCTTCTCGTAGCTGCATTTATAAGAGGTGGTTCCTCTATGTTCTTTCATGCCACTTGGGAGGTGTACAGGTCTTGGATTTGCAGTCAAATTTTAAATTGTATGTAATTTGTATTGTCCTAATAAAGTTTATATGCCATTGGCAAATTTCATCCCAATAGTGTATGACTCCTTTGTTCTCAGTGTTTTTCATAATTATTTTGGAGTCTCTATTCTGACAGTAGGGAGGCCGAAATCCGCACTTGCTGGTGGTCTAACCTTGATAACCACTTTCCTGTTGAGACATATGTTTATATCATATGCTGGCCGTTATAGCAGCGTCTCAGAAGCTGACATCTGCAGTGTAGGGAGCAGGCTCAGCGCGTGAGCCCGCTCCATACATCACCCCCCCTTCAGCTCCATGATGTGCCGGCATGTCATGGGTCGGAAAGGGGTTAAGTAATGATGCGGTCATGGTGCCCGGCGATGCCGGGTCCCTTGACCGCGGACTATAAGACGCAGGGACTTTTTAGCAAGATTTATTCTTGCTAAAAACTGCATCTTATAGTCCGAAAAATACAGTATGTACTGAGCTTGGTTCTGGTGTTGTATTTATGTACTGAGCTTGGTTCTAGTATTATATTTGTGTACTGAGATTTGGTCTGGTGCTGTATTTATGTACTGAGATTGGTTCTGGTGTTGTACTTATGTACTGAACTTTGTTCTGGTGCTGTATATTTGTACTGAGCTTTGTTCTGGTGCTCTATATATGTACTGAGCTTTGTTCTGGTGCTGTATATATGTACTGAGCTTCGTTCTGGTGCTGTATATACAGTGAAGGAAATAAGTATTTGATCCCTTGCTGATTTTGTAAGTTTGTCCACTGTCAAATACATGAACAGTCTAGAATTTTTAGGCTAGTTTAATTTTACCAGTGAGAGATAGATTATATAAAAAAAAATAAAAAAAATAACATTGTCAAAATTATATATATTTATTTGCATTGTGCACAGAGAAATAAGTATTTGATCCCTTTGGCAAACAAGACTTAATACTTAGTGGCAAAACCCTTGTTGGCAAGCACAGCAGTCAGACGTTTTGTGTAGTTGATGATGAGGTTTGCACACATGTTAGATGGAATTTTGGCCCACTACTCTTTGCAGATCATCTGTAAATCATTAAGATTTCGAGGCTGTCGCTTGGCAACTCAGATCTTCAGCTCCCTCCATAAATATTCGATGGGATTAAGGTCTGGAGACTGGCTAGGCCACTCCATGACCTTAATGTGCTTCTTTTTGAGCCACTCCTTTGTTGCCTTGGCTGTATGTTTCGGGTCATTGTCGTGCTGGAAGACCCAGCCACGAGACATTTTTAATGTCCTGGTGGAGGGAAGGAGGTTGTCACTCAGGATTTGACGGTACATGGCTCAATCCATTCTCCCATTGATGCGGTGAAGTAGTCCTGTGCCCTTAGCAGAGAAACACCCCCAAAACATAATGTTTCCACCTCCATGCTTGACAGTGGGGACTGTAATGACGGGGGTGGGGAGACAGACAAGTGGGCCCTAATCTACCCGCCACTCAGTCCCTGCCTACTTGCAACGACCCGCCCTAGGCGACGGGGTACAACTGGGCGACGGTCCCTACGCTCAATAAGTGCATGACAGACAAACAGACAAGGGTACACAGAGCTAGGGGGAGAAAGGGGCAGTTGCCCATGGCAACACCATGAGCATCAAGAGAAGTGACTAAGCCGAGTCAAACCAGGAGAGTACGAGGTGCCAAACGCAGAGCAGAAGAGTAGTAAACAAGCCGAGTCAAACCAGGAGTGTACGAGGTACCAAACGCAGAGCAGGAGAGTAGTCAGTAAGCCGGGGTCAATATGAAGCAAGGACAATAGTACAAGAAGCTGCAGCAGGGCCAGGAAACCAAACGAGAACAATCACAAGCAAAGGAGGAACAGGAAAGGCAGGTATAAATAGACAGAGGGCGGGAGCTAGCTCCGTCTGGCCAGGCTGTGATAGATTCTCCCCAGGGGTGAACCTAGCCTGTCTGCCGCCTGAGGCGAACTATAAAAAGGTGCCCCCCCCAAAAAAAAATCTATCAGAGTTTTCTCATTCCTAGCTTTACACATCGAACACGCAATATCTAAATTTTTTAAATAGGATAGCATTTGATATTTATTTGTTAGGCCCTGTTCACATAGAGTATTTTGACGAGTTTTTGGGCGCGGAAACCGCTCCGCAAAACTCGTCAAATACCGGCCGAAAATGCCTCCCGAGAAAGAAGGGACATGCCCTATCTTCGCGCGTTTACGCCTCTGACCTCCCGTTGACATCAATGGGAGGAAGAGAAAGGGTATTTCGCAGAGTTTTTTGCCCGTAGCACTCAATGGCCGCGAGTGAAAAACGCGGTGAAAATCACGGCAAACGACGTGCAGGAAGGACAAAATTTGCCTCGAAATCCCAAACAGAATTTTGAGGCAGAATTTTCCTCCTGCAAAAAACTCAGTGTGAACACAGCCTTAAAGTGCTGTTTGAAGTATGGAAAATATTTAAAGAATTATTCTTACTGCAAATCAGTGCAGTGCAAATAGTACAGTCTGTCCTGCACTGCCCCATATCTCTCCTCGACAGCCAGTCTCATTTGTGGCGTCACTCTCTGCAATTACATTAACCCCTTCCCTCTTTAGCCACTTTTGACCTTCCTGACAGAGCCTCATTTTTCAAATCTGACATGTTTCACTTTATGTGGTAATAACGTCGAAATGCTTTCACCTATCCGGGCGATTCTGAGATTGTTTTCTCGTGACACATTGGAATTTAAGATAGTGGTAAAATTTGGTCGATACATTCAGTATTTAATTGTGAAAAACACGAAAATATAGTGAAAAATTGCAAAAATTAGCATTTTTCTCAATTTAAATGTATCTGCTTGTAAGACAGGCAGTTATAACACACAAAATTGTTGCTAATTAACATCCCCCATATGTCTACTTTAGATTGGCATCGTTTTTTGAACATCCTTTTATTTTTCTATGACCTCACAAGGCTTAGAACTTTAGCAGCAATTTCTCACATTTTCAAGAAAATTTCAAAAGGCTATTTTTACAGGGGCCAGTTCAGTTGTGAAGTGGTTTTGAGGGCCTTATATATTAGAAACCCCCAAAAAGTCACCCCATTTTAAAAACTTCACCCCTCAAAGTATTCAAAACAGCATTTAGAAAATGTCTTAACCCTTTACACATTTCACAGGAATTAAAGCAAAGTAGAGGTGAAATTTACAAATTTCATATTTTTTTGCAGAAATAAATTTTTAATACAATTTTTTTTATAACACAGAAGGTTTTACCAGAGAAATGCAACTCAATATTTGTTGCCCAGTTTCTGCAGTTTTAGGAAATATCCCACATGTGGCCGTAGCATGCTACTGGACTGAAGCACCGGCCTCAGAAGCAAAGGAACACCTAGTGGATTTTGGGGCCTTATTTTTGTTAGAATATATTTTAGGCGCCATGTCAGGTTTGAAGGGCTCTTGCGGTGCCAAAACAGTGAAAATCCCCCAAAAGTGACCCCATCTGGGAAACTAGACACCTCAAGGAAATTATCTAGGGGTGAAGTGAGCATTTTAACCGCACAGGTTTTTTACAGAAATTATTGGAAGTAGGCCGTGAAAATTAAAATCAACATTTCTTCAAAGAAAATGTAGGTTTAGCGATTTTTTTTGTCATTTCCACAAGGACTAAAGGAGAAAAAGCACCGCAAAATTTGTAAAGCAATTTCTCCCGAGTAAAACACTACCCCACATGTGGTAATAAATGGATATTTGGACACACAGCAGGGCTTAGAAGGGAAAGAGCGCCGTTTGGCTTTTGGAGCTCAAATTTAGCAGGAATGGTTTGAGAGGCCATGTCACATTTACAAAGCCCCTGAGGGGACAAAACAGTGGAAACCCCCCACAAGTGACCCCATTTTGGAGACTACACCCATTGAGGAAATTATCTAGGGGTATAGTGAGCAATTTTACCCCACAGTTTTTTTGCAGAAAATATTGGAAGTAGGCCCTGAAAATAATAATCTACATTTTTTCAAAAAAAATCTAGGTTTAGCTAATTTTTTCTCATTTCCAGAAGGACTGAAGGAGAAAAAGCACCACAAAATTTGTAAAGCAATTTCTCCCGAGTAAAACAATACCCCACATGTGGTAATAAACGGCTGTTTGGACACACGGCAGGGCTTAGAAGGGAAAGAGCACTATTTCGCTTTTTGAGATCACATTTAGCAGGAATGGTTTGCGGAGGCCAGGTCACATTTGCAAAGCCCCTGAGGGGACAAAACAATGAAAACGCCCAAAAAGGGACTCCATTTAGGAAACTACACCTCTTGAGGAATTCATCTAGGGGTGTAGTAAGCATTTTGACACCACAGATGTTTCATAGAATTTATTAGAATTAGGCAGTGAAAATAAAAACAGTGCTTTTTCTTCAATAAGACGTAGCTTTAGCGCAAATTTTTTCATTTTCTCAAAAAATAAAGGAAAAAAAGAACCCAAAATTTGTAAAGCAATTTCTCCCGAGTACGGCAATACCCCATATGTGGTCATAAACTGCTGTTTGGGCAAACGGCAGGGCTCAGAAGGAAAGGACCGCCATTTGGAGTGCAGATGTTGCTGGATTGGTTTCTGGGCGCCTGTGGGCCCAAAACAGTGGAAACCCCCCAGAAGTGACCCCATTTTGGAAACGACACCCCTCAATGCATTTACCAAGGGGTGTAGTAAGCATTTTAACCCTGCAGGTGTTTTGTAGAAATTAGTGTTCACTCGATGTTGCAGAGTGAAAATGGGATTTTCTTCCATAGATATTCCAATATGTGGTGCCCGGCTTGTGCCACCATAACAAGATAGCCCTCTAATTATTATGCGGTGTTTCCCGGTTTTAGAAACACCCTACATGTGGCCCTAATCTTTTGCCTGGACATATGACAGGGCTCAGGAGTGAAGAGTACCATGCGGAGTGGAGGCCTAATTTGGCGATTTACAAAGTATTGGTTCACAACTGCAGAGGCTCAGATGTGAAATAATAAAAAGAAACCCCTGAGAAGTGACCCCATTAGGGAAACTGCACCCCTCAAGGCATTTATTAAGAGGTGTAGTGAGCATTTTCACCCCACAGGTCTTTTCCATAAATGAATGCACTGCGGATGGTGCAAATTAAAAATTTATATTTTTCCCTAGATATGCCATTCAGTGGCAAATATGTCATGCCAAGCTTATGACACTGGAGACACACACCCCAAACATTGTTAAAAGGGTTCTCCCGGGTATGACGATGCCATATATGTTGAAGGAAACTGCTGTTTGGGCACGCTGTAGGGTTCAGAGCCGAGGGAGCACCATTTGGCTTTTGGAGAGCGGATTTTGCTTGGTACTAAATTTGTTTGAGTATTGCTGGTGTTTTATAATGTGGGGGTACATGTAAGCGGGGCGGAGTATATAAGGGGCATAGTCAGGTGGTATGAAAAAAAAATAATAATCCATAGATGTGTGTTACGCTGTGAAGCAATCCTTTCCACACAGGCCAGTGTCGCACTGATAAATGGTGTAATTTCTTATCCCCTTTTTGGTCCACACTCTGCACCTTTGTAGTTTGAGGAATTTTGCTTGGAAAGTATTGTCCTGGTATAATATGGGCACCGTCGCTTCCAGCGGATATGTTTGGGCCCTCCCTTTCCTGGTTCCCTAATTTTAGGTCCTTGATAAATCGCCTCTTCAAACTGAAGAAATGTTCCCCTCGGGCACAACTGCATATTTTTTTATTTCCTGACTTATTGGAGCCATAACTAATTTTATTTTTCATAGACGTAGCGGTATGAGGGCTGGTTTGTTGCGGGATGAGCTGTAGTTATTATTGGTACCATTTTGGGGTACATGTGACTTTTTTATCACCTTTTATCCTATTTTTTGGGATGCCAGGTAAACAAAAAAATGCAATTCTGGCACAGCTTTTTTTGTTTTTTTTATACAGCGTTCACCATGCGTTATAAATTACATGTTAACTTTATTCTGTGGGTCAGTACGATTCCGGCGATACCTAATTTATAGCACTTTTTTATGTTTTACAACTTTTTTCACAATAAAATTACTTTTGTAAAAAGAATGTATTTTTTTTCTGTCGCCAAGTTGTGAGAACCATAACGTTTTAATTTTTTTGTCGACGGAGCTGTATGAGGGCTTGTTTTTTGCGGGACGAGCTATAGTTTTTATAGGTACCATTTTTGGATACGTGCGACTTTTTGATCACTTTTTATTCTAATATTTGTAGGGCAAAGTGACTAAAAAACAGAAACTCTGGTAACGTTTTTTACGGTTTTTTTTACGCTGTTCACCGCGTGCAATAAATAATACAATATTTTGATACCTCAGGTCGTTACAGTCGTGGCGATACCAAATACATATGGTTTATTATTATTTTTCAATAATAAAGGACTTGATAAGAGTAAAAGGGGGATTGTGTTTTATTTGATTACTTGAAACTTTTATTGTTTTCAAACTTTTATTTTTTGCACTTTTTTTTACACTTTTTTACACTTTTTTATACTTTTTTTACACTTTTCTTCAAGTCCCACTAGGGGACTTGAAGGTCCAACGGTCAGATATTTTTTTTTCTAATACATTGCACTACCTATGTAGTGCAATGTATTAGATCTGTCAGTCATTCACTGACAGCAAGCCGATTTGGCTTCGCTTCCCGGCGGGGCCTAAATCGGCTTCCGTAATGGCAGAGCAGGAGACCATTGTGTCTCCTGTTGCCATAACAGCAGTCGCCAGTCCGGATTGCCTGTCAGGGCTGGCGATCTGCTAGTAACCGCTACGATGCAGCAATCGCTTTCGATTGCTGCATCGAAGGGGTTAATGGCAGGGATCGGAGCTAGCTACGGTTCCTGCCATTACAGGTGGATGTCAGCTGCACAGTACAGCTGACTTCCACCGCTGATGACGCCGGATCAGCTCCTGACCCGGCGCCATCTTGCCGGCAGCTACGGAAGCCGATCAGGCTCCGCCGCCGGGCGGATCTTGACCGGCTTCGGTGCTAGGCAGACCGGGAGGCCAGTATTAGAGCGTTTTATACCCCTCTGAAAAAGCCATCCACGCGAAACGCGCATCAGGGTCTCTCCGTACTCGGGAAGTCACTGAACTACAGGAACCATATGGGTTAGTAATACTTTATGCTGTACCCTATACCTTTTTACTTGCCTTTTCTTCTTGTGGCTTTACTTGCTGGGAAGACCTGTCTTGCTTGATGTGGGCTTATGGAAGCACTTTCTTGTCACTACTTGAGTCCAGCATATAATTATTTACTTAGAATGTTACCATGAGTCTGGCTGGATATATGATATAATTCATTCAAATTACATATTTTGGCTTTTTGCCCTTACTGATACTTAATTATATTTAATTATATATATATATATTTTTTTTGCTTGAGCCCTAGCTGATATGGCATTATCTGTTACAAAGACCTCTTTCTTCTCGTAGCTGCATTTATAAGAGGTGGTTCCTCTATGTTCTTTCATGCCACTTGGGAGGTGTACAGGTCTTGGATTTGCAGTCAAATTTTAAATTGTATGTAATTTGTATTGTCCTAATAAAGTTTATATGCCATTGGCAAATTTCATCCCAATAGTGTATGACTCCTTTGTTCTCAGTGTTTTTCATAATTATTTTGGAGTCTCTATTCTGACAGTAGGGAGGCCGAAATCCGCACTTGCTGGTGGTCTAACCTTGATAACCACTTTCCTGTTGAGACATATGTTTATATCATATGCTGGCCGTTATAGCAGCGTCTCAGAAGCTGACATCTGCAGTGTAGGGAGCAGGCTCAGCGCGTGAGCCCGCTCCATACATCACCCCCCCTTCAGCTCCATGATGTGTCGGCATGTCATGGGTCGGAAAGGGGTTAAGTAATGATGCGGTCATGGTGCCCGGCGATGCCGGGTCCCTTGACCGCGGACTATAAGACGCAGGGACTTTTTAGCAAGATTTATTCTTGCTAAAAACTGCATCTTATAGTTCGAAAAATACAGTATGTACTGAGCTTGGTTCTGGTGTTGTATTTATGTACTGAGCTTGGTTCTAGTATTATATTTGTGTACTGAGATTTGGTCTGGTGCTGTATTTATGTACTGAGATTGGTTCTGGTGTTGTACTTATGTACTGAACTTTGTTCTGGTGCTGTATATTTGTACTGAGCTTTGTTCTGGTGCTCTATATATGTACTGAGCTTTGTTCTGGTGCTGTATATATGTACTGAGCTTCGTTCTGGTGCTGTATATATGTACTGCGCTTGCTCCTGGCACCGTATCTGTGCATTAGCCGGGAGAGTTGTGGCAGCTTACTGCACACTCCGCACTGTCCTCCACCCTTCTCATGTGCACAGCCTAACTAAATGGGCTGAGCACGCTTAGGATATTGAATGTGCCCATATAGGCCTATACATAATGGGTGAGTGTAACATAATGTGTGGGTAGGTCTGTACGCCTATGTAATTATATACATAGTGTGGCAATCCACACTAAAGCATTCTGGACCAGGAATTTCTTTATTTAGAGTCCACTTTAATGTAGGGGGTATTTGGAATGTCGTAATTGTTTTATTTTATTATTAGATTCATTTTCAATGGCGCGATACACCACAAAACACAGTGAACCCCCCCCCCCCCTAGGCGCGTATGTCTTCATCCGAAAAACAGGGAACCTGTCGTTAAAAATTTGAATCCCACCCCTGTGTTCCACCCCTGCATCCCAGAATGAAAATCTCCAGAGCAAAATCCAGCCAGCAAGGAATGCTGGGAGATGTCAGCTGTGAAGCCTTCAGAATGGTGACTGCAATTCTGGAGTATAATACAGGCTGTAACTAAGGATTAGCACAGGACAAGTAATGTCACTTACCTACAATACAATATATTTACAAAGCTCACATTATTCTGAACTTTATATGTAGATAAATTCTATATGTAAACTGGATTTTAATGGTAATACTGTACATCTTTCTTACACCTTTGATGAGCTTTACTTTCCTACTAAGCTTCTATTATTGGAGCTGCTTTCTTTATGAGTGGTAATGATCCGAAAATAGAGCAAGTCAATCTTGGGGAAAACAAGTTCAAACCAGTTTCTTTTTATTATATTAACCATTATTGGCTGTTTTTTGACTGTTTGTTTTTTTTGCACCATAAACATAACATGTAGCCTATATTCCACAGATGGATTTGCAATGCAGCCACCCTGCTCTATAAAATCACCATGGTCTTTGAGAAGGGGAGTTGCTAGGGTCTTAAAATATCAGGGGCACAAGCCCCAAGAAATATATTTACCCCCCCCCCCTAAAAAATAAATACATTTTTCCATACATATCGGAGATAGCATATCTATAAGACTAAGGCTCCTATAGCTACACCGCTGGATCGAAATGGATGCATTGTCTCAGCATACAGTACCATACATGATAGGCTTAGATACACGGCCCCATCAGACAATGATAGACTTAGGGCTTATTCAGGCAAGCGTGATTCTCGTCCGTGTGCTGTGCGTTGAAACAACGCACAGCACACGGACCCATTGATATGAATGGGGCTATTCACAGATGTGTGTTTTTACACAGCGAGTGTACGTTGCGTAAAACTCACTGCATGTCCTATATTGCTGCGTTTTCACGCACCTAGCTGCCCATTGAAATCAATGGGTGTGTTAAAACCACGGACAGCACACGGACGCACATCCGTGTGCTGTCCGTGTTTCACGCATCAAATACACTGAAAAAAGTGTTTGCAAGTGTGTGAAAAACTCATGCCACACGCAAACACACTGATTGAAAATGCAACGCACACACACATATTTACGCGCGTTTTTTACGCACGCAAATCTGTCATGCTCATGTGGATGTAGCCTTAGATACAGATACCAGCAGTAAGTATCCTTGTACTAATCCTCAGGGACAAATTTGGCATTTCTGAGGCCCGAAGCAAAGTTATGTCTTGGGACTCTAATCAAAGACACCTGTAGAGTGTTCCCCACACAATGCCCCCTGTATATAGTGTCACCACCCCCTGTATATAGTGTCACATCCCCTGTATGGTTCCACACACAGTCCCCCTGCCATACATCCCCTTGTAGACAGTGCCATGCAGTCTCCTGTAGGTAGTCCCCACGTACCAACCTTGTCTCAGCAGACAGTATCACACATGATAGGCTTAGATACATGGCCCAGCAGATCATATCACACATGATAGACTTTGATACAGGACCCCAGAAGTACGTATCCTTGGACTAACATATGTTCACCCCCCAAAAAAAATATGTGTCCGTGTATGTATATGTATGTGCATGTATGTATGTATGTTTGTATATGTGTATATATATAACAGAATATCTATATTACTACGACCCTATAGCTATAGATAGGATTAGATACATTTGCTCAGCAGACAGTATCGCACATGATAGGATTAGATAAAGGGCCAGCTCGCTGACATTGCAGCTCCAGCGCCGGACCCAGGAAAGGTAAGTATAAGAATTGCTTTGTTTTGTGTTTGTGTTTTTTCAAGGTTCGGTTGTTGGACTAAGTCGGATTCGAGGACTACTTCGATAACAGTGTTTTTATTCTCAATAAAATGATTAATGAGGGTTGTGTGGGGATTTTTTATTTCCCAAAAATATTTTTTATATGTCCTTGTATTTTCTTAAACTTTACTAGTACTACCGCCCTAGTAATGGCCGCTGGCTGATTGACAGCGTCCATTACTAAGGCGGGGATTAATGTTGGCCGGTGAAAAGGCTAACACTAACCCCCATTATTACCCTGTACCCACCACCACCAGGGGTACTGAGAAGAGCTGAGTACGATCCAGTACCCGACCATCTGTAGTGATGGTCAGGTACTGGGGCGACTGCAGGCTGTTATTATTAGGCTGGGAAAGGCCAAAAACAGTGGGTCAGCTCACCCTGGTAATGCTGGCCTGCTGCTGCTATGTTGCATCTGGCTAGTTATGAAAAATGGGGGGGACCGCATGACATTTTTTCCATTTAAAAAAATAAATAAATGACATTGGGTCCCCTCCATTTTTCATAACCAGCCAGATAAAACATAGCAGCAGCAGGCTAGCTATGGCTAGCATTACCAGGTTAGGAAGGCCCACTGCTTTTGGGCTTTCCCAGCCGAATAATACCAGCCTGCGGCAGCCCCAATACCTGATCATCACTAAAGATGCTCCTGGTACTGGATCATACTCAGCTCTTCCCAGTACCCCTGGTGGTGGTGGGTACTGGGGTAATAATGGGGACTTAGTGTTAGTTTCTGCTCCGGCTAACACTAAGCCCCTCCTTAGTAATGGAGGCTGTCAATCAGACAGTGGCTATTACTAAAGCGGTAGTAATGAAGTTAAAAGAAACTGAATGTGGCAGTCGCCCAGGGATCCGGGGTACCATACCAAAGATCCAGGGCTTGGGCCCCGGAGGCCCTGTGCTAGCGACACCCCTGTCTTTGTGAGAGTCTTCAAGGAACCTTTTTGAGCAGGTAGCAGCGAGGGAAGTAAACATAGGAACATGCCTTGTGGAATGTGTAACACTTATCTAACAATATGGTAAACAGGCTGATGTGGTGGACATATTCATTTGTGAAGATATGCACAAGGGCTCTCCAGAGATATCGTACCAGATGCGTCTTTTAGTATTAACATTCTTTAAGTGTTTTGTAATTCTAATGATCTAGAGCCAGACATTAAAGGAACAGTGTCATGGCAAATAATTTTTTTATATGTTAAAGATGTTAGTGCTGTAATAAAAACGTTTATATTCATTTGTGTGTTTGTGTTTTACTGTTTCTTATTTTTACACTTTTTCTTCCCTATGGGGGCTGCCATTTTTTGTTCCATTTCTGTGTGTGCCGATTAACGACACACACAGACATGGAACACGGCAGCCACAGTCCCATAGGGACTGTGAACGGCTCCCGTCCCATTGACTGCCGTGTACGGCGTCTGTGTGGGAACTGCGCATGCGCCGCTCCCACACAGTCCTATTCGAAATTGGCGCCGTCCGGCGCCATTTTCCTGTGGACCGGAAGTCGCGGCCGGACAGTAATATTACTACTTCCGGTCGCGGCTTCCGGATTTGTGCACATGGAACAGCGGCAGCAAACGGAGCGGACGGGCCAGAGGGAGCCGCGGCGGCAGGAGCAGGTAAGAGATTTCAATGTATGTTAGTGTTTGTGTGTGTTTACTACTGTATGTAAACCTACTACACTGTGGGTTACCTCAAAAAATGGCGACACGCAGTGTAGCAGGTTAAACCTTTCAAACCCCTCGTTTATCCCGGCACTAGCCAGGATAAAGGAGGGGGGGATGCTGAGAGCTCACTAGAGCGAGGGCTTTTAACCCAATGTTGCAATGCTGCAATTTTGGGAACAGCCCCATCTAGTGGCCAAAAATGGGTAGTATTATAAATTAGAAATAATTTATAATATTACATGGCTCGTGCCCAAAAAAAAAAAATAATTTGAACAATGTTTAATCACCCACACACTAAATGTTTAATTTTTTAAAAAAAAACATGTTTTTAGGGCAACACCATGCCTTTAAAGAGCATCTGACATCAAAATAAAGGGGGTTTCAATGTTTTTGCACATTAGAATTATATAAATAATAAATATATTTTTTACTTTGTAACGTTTATTTCCTTTAATTAAATTGTGTTGTCGTCCTGCTCATTAATATTCACTTGAGGACCCTCCCATGCCCAGCTATTTTAGAATACATAATTAGATGCTCCCCCTCTCTGCTGACAGCTGATTGGCCTGTTATGGCTGTTCAGACATCCTGCTGAACAATAATGAATGTGATTGTCCCTGTACTAGTCTATAATCTCTACCCAAAGATTTGAAAATAATGCCACTCAAAATATAGGGATGACAACTATTTAATACTGGAGAAAAATGCCCTTTATATACTCTAGTCAAAACTTTCTTATGTGAAACCATTATGATATAATCCCAAATGATCAACGTTTCTTAATCCAAAATTGTTCAGGTATTTAGGATTCATGGGTTAAGCACAAATAACTGGAAGCATGGAGAATCTGATGTATTATGTCAGAGGTAGTTAAATTAGAACAATCTCTCTTTATTAGAGTAGTCCCCTGACAACAAGCTGATCACTGCTAAAACTTTCCCTGTGATCATCTGTAATCAACTCGGTAACCTTGCAGCAAGTCTTCAAAATCCCTGCATCATCCCCGCAGGTGAAAAGAAGCATTACATGGTGCCAGGGCTGGCTTTAGGAGTGTGTGACCTGTGCGAGTGCACAGGGCGCTGCATCCTCCCAGCATGTAGGGGGTGCCACTGGGCTCTGCCTCTGCTTTGTCCTCTGCTTCTCGTGTCACACACACACACACACACGCACACACACACACACACACACACACACACACACACACACACACACACACACACACACACACACACACACACACACACACACACACACACACACCAAGAGCAGAGGAGGAAGCTCTGCCCACAGCCCATCCTGGAAGAAGCCTGTGAGCCTGTCAGCAAGGAGAGATGGTGTGTCTATGTTTGTGTGTGTATATGTTCCAGTATGTGTGTGTGTATGTGTGTATATATGTCTCTATGTTAGTGTGTACATATGTATGCCTCTGTGTGTGTTTATATATGTGTGGGTATCATTATCATAGTGTGATATCTGTGGTGTGACATAGGATTGCAGATAACATCTACTACATTATCTGTACTTAGAGAGTTATCTCTGTGTGTTATCTGTGGTATTACATAGGACTGCAGGTAACATCTACTACATTATCTGTACTCAGAGAGTTATCACTGTGTTATCTGTGGTGTTACATAGGACTGCAGGTAACACTACTACATTATCTGTACTCCGGAGTTATCACTGTGTTATTTTTGGTATTACATAGGACAGCAGGTAGCATCTACTACATTATCTGTACTAAGAGAGTTATCACTGTGTTATCTGTTGTGTTACATAGGACTGCAGGTGACATCTACTACATTATCTGTACTCAGAGAGTTATCACTGTGTAATCTGTTGTGTTACATAGGACTGCCTTTTATGTATTTGTATATGTTCCTGTCAGTGTATTTGTGTGTGTGTGTGTGTGTGTGTGTGTATATATATATATATATATATATATATATATATATATATATATAAAAAAAAATAATATATATATATATATATATATATATATATACATATGTCTCTGTATGGCTATATATTAACTTTATGTATGTATATATTCCATAATGTATGTGTATGTATTTGCCTGTTTGTCTAAATATGTCCCTCTATGTATATACAGTATTTATGTTCCAGTATGTGCATGTCCATATATGTGATCCATTTTTGGTTTGTGGAGGGCAGCAATAGAGAGTCCCACACAGGGCGCCATCCAACCTACGGCTGGCCTTGCATGGTGCCCATTGGTCATTTGTGTGATGCATGGATGTTCTGTGTTCACCAAAGTGAGTGATGGTCAAAGATAAATCCGGACCTGGGTCTATTTACATTTTAATTGTTTAAAAAGTAAATAAAATTTGAACGTAATAGACAAATAACAGTCCAATATCTTTTTTAACAATTATTAAAATGAACAGAGCTTTCTATACATCTTCAATATTGGGATGCAGATGATAAAAACCTAAATCTAATTTAAATGACACTATCATCTTCAAGTTCCCTCTCATTCGGTGAAATGTTCTATTGACCTACTTGATGCAGTCTCATTTTGTATCACATACTTATATACTGTACACCTGTTTATCATATATGGCAGGATTTCAGGAATTACTCTAATTGCTGAACAGGAGCAATTTTCATATTTTTGAAATCAGTAAGAACAGTAAACCTGAAACTCAATAAATCTATGTGGAAAATATACACTGTCCTATTGTCTGCTGTGCTGTATATTTCATTACTTTGTACAGTAAAGCAAAATATTCAGAAACTCAAGAGCATTTCCCTTAGATCAGAAACAATCACAGGCATATGTCATTGAGTCAGTCTCCTCTGTAAAGTTAAGAATTTTGTTTAGCAACTTCTTAAAGAAACCTAAGTGGATGTCCTGCCGTGACCTCAAAAATGGCATGTTAGACCAGGGGGTCTCAAACTCGGCCGGGTACGTGGGCCGCATATAGAAAAAATGGGAAGTTGACGGGCCGCATTACTTTCAAATTTGATACAATACAAACTTATTGTTAATCAATTAGTTATTTGAACTACTATAACACTATATTACTATAATAATAATACTACATTACTAACATAATACTGACAGGTTTAAAATTTGAGATATTTCTCCACGTGCTTATTTCAACAATCCAGTTTTCCAGTTTAAGTGTCGCTAAATGCAGTCCGGCGGCTCAGTTGACAGCGTTTCTCAGACACACATGTCAAGATTGGGCAGCCCCTTTTTAGATGCTGCCACAGTGTCCTCTGTAGACGCTGCCGTAGTGCCCTCTGTGGATGCTGCCGCAGTGCCCTCTGTGGATGCTGCCGCAGTGCCCTCTGTGGATGCTGCCGCAGTGCCCTCTGTGGATGCTGCCGCAGTGCCCTCTGTGGATGCTGCCACTGTGCCCTCTGTAGATGCTGCCACAGAGCCCTCTGTAGATGCTGCCACAGAGTCCTCTGTAGATGCTGCCACAGAGTCATCAGTAGATGCTGCCACAGTGCCCTCTGTAGACAATGCAACAGACCACTAGATAATGCCACAGTGCCCTCTGTAGATAATGCCACATTGCCCTCTGTGGATGCTACCACAGTGCCCTCTGTGGATGCGGCCGCTGTGCCCTCTGTGGATGCTGCCGCTGTACCCTCTGTGGATGCTGCCGCAGTGCCCTCTGTGGATGCTGCCGCAGTGCCCTCTGTGGATGCTGCCGCAGTGCCCTCTGTGGATGCTGCCGCAGTGCCCTCTGTGGATACTGCCGCAGTGCCCTCTGTGGATGCTGCCACAGAGTCATCTGTACATGCTGCCACAGTGCCCTCTGTAGATAATGCAACACACCCCTAGATAATGCCACAGTGCCCTCTGTAGATAATGCCACAGTGCCCTCTGTAGATAATACAACACACCCCTAGATATTGCCACAGTATCCTCTGTACATACTGCCACAGTGCCCTCTGTAGATGCTGCCACTGTGCCCTCTGTAGATGCTGCCACAGTGCGCTCTGTAGATGCTGCCACATGGCCCTCTGTAGATGCTGCCACAGTGCCCTCCGTAGATGCTGCCGCAGTGCCCTCCGCAGATGCTGCCACAGTGCCCTCCGCAGATGCTGCCACAGTGATGTCAGGGGCTTGCCCAAAGCTGGAGTCCCGGAGCAGAGCCGCTTCTAGCTTCTAGCACTCTGTCTGGGTTTCCAGCTGTGCTCCTGACATCACTCCTGCTCTGGGGAAGACATCATTGTCGATGTATGGACAGTGATGTCAGGGAATTTAACAGAGTCCCAGAGCAGAGCCTATACTAGCGCTCTGCCCGGGACTCCGCTCTGGGGAAGACACTGACACACTGTCCATATATGGACAGTGATGTCAGGGAATTCCACAGAGTCCCGGAGCAGAGCCTGTACTAGTGCTCTGCTCAGGACTCCGCTCTGGGGAAGACCCTGACACACTATCCATATATAGACAGCGATGTCAGGAAATTCCACAGAGTCCCGGAGCAGAGCCTGTACTAGCGCTCTGCCCGGGACTACGCTCTGGGGAAGACACTGACACACTGTCCATATATGGACAGCGATGTCAGGGATTTCCACAGAGTCCTGGAGCAGAGCCTGTACTAGCGCTCTGCCCGGGACTCTGCTCTGGGGAAGACCCTGACACATTGTCCATATATAGACAGCAATGTCAGGGAATTCCACAGAGTCCCGGAGCAGAGCCTGTACTAGCGCTCTGCTCGGTACTCTGCTCTGTGGAAGACCCTGACACACTGTCCATATATGGACAGCGATGTCAGGGATTTCCACAGAGTCCTGGAGCAGAGCCTGTACTAGCGCTCTGCCCGGGACTCCGCTCTGGGAAAGTCCCTGACACACTGTCCATAAATAGACAGCGATGTCAGGGATTTCCACAGAGTCCCGGAGCAGAGCCAGTACTAGCGCTCTGCCTGGGACTACGCTTTGGGGAAGACCCTGACACACTGTCCATATATGGCAGCGATGTCAGGGATTTCCACAGAGTCCTGAAGCAGAGCCTGTACTAGCGCTCTGCCCGGGACTCCGCTCTGGGGAAGTCCCTGACACACTGTCTATATATAGACAGCGATGTCAGGGAATTTCACAGAGTCCCGGAGCAGAGCCTGTACTAGCGCTCTGCTCGGGACTCCGCTCTGGGGAAGACCCTGACACACTGTCCATATATGGACAGCGATGTCAGGGAATTCCACAGAGTCCCGGAGCAGAGCCTGTACTAGCGCTCTGCTCGGGACTCCGCTCTGGGGAAGACCGTGACACACTGTCCATATATGGACAGCGATGTCAGGGATTTCCACAGAGTCCCGGAGCAGAGCCTGTACTAGCGCTCTGCTCGGGACTCCGCTCTGGGGAAGACCCTGACACACTGTCCATATATGCACAGCGATGTCAGGGAATTCCACAGAGTCCCGGAGCAGAGGCTGTACTAGTGCTCTGCTCGGGACTCCGCTGTGGGGAAGACCCTGACACACAGTCCATATATGGACAGCGATGTCAGGGAATTCCACAGAGTCCCGGAGCAGAGGCTGTACTAGTGCTCTGCTCGGGACTCCGCTGTGGGGAAGACCCTGACACACAGTCCATATATGGACAGCGATGTCAGGGAATTCCACAGAGTCCCGGAGCAGAGGCTGTACTAGCGCTCTGCTCGGGACTCCGCTCTGGGGAAGACCCTGACACACTGTCCATATATGGACAGCGATGTCAGGGAATTCCACAGAGTCCCAGAGCAGAGCCTGTACTAGCGCTCTGCCCGGGACTACGCTCTGGGGAAGTCCCTGACACACTGTCTATATATAGACAGCGATGTCAGGGAATTCCACAGAGTCCCGGAGCAGAGCCTGTACTAGCGCTCTGCTCGGGACTCCGCTCTGGGGAAGACCCTGACACACTGTCCATATATGGACAGCGATGTCAGGGATTTCCACAGAGTCCCGGAGCAGAGCCTGTACTAGCGCTCTGCCCGGGACTCCGCTCTGGGAAAGTCCCTGACACACTGTCCATAAATAGACAGCGATGTCAGGGATTTCCACAGAGTCCCGGAGCAGAGCCTGTACTAGCGCTCTGCTCGGGACTCCGCTCTGGGGAAGACCCTGACACACTGTCCATATATGCACAGCGATGTCAGGGAATTCCACAGAGTCCCGGAGCAGAGGCTGTACTAGTGATCTGCTCGGGACTCCGCTGTGGGGAAGACCCTGACACACAGTCCATATATGGACAGCGATGTCAGGGAATTCCACAGAGTCCTGGAGCAGAGCCTGTACTAGTGCTCTGCCCAGGACTCCGCTCTGGGGAAGACCCTGACACACTGTCCATATATGGACAGCGATGTCAGGGATTTCCACAGAGTCCTGAAGCAGAGCCTGTACTAGCGCTCTGCCCGGGACTCCGCTCTGGGGAAGTCCCTGACACACTGTCTATATATAGACAGCGATGTCAGGGAATTCCACAGAGTCCCGGAGCAGAGCCTGTACTAGCGCTCTGCTCGGGACTCCGCTCTGGGGAAGACCCTGACACACTGTCCATATATGGACAGCGATGTCAGGGAATTCCACAGAGTCCCGGAGCAGAGCCTGTACTAGCGCTCTGCTCGGGACTCCGCTCTGGGGAAGACCGTGACACACTGTCCATATATGGACAGCGATGTCAGGGATTTCCACAGAGTCCCGGAGCAGAGCCTGTACTAGCGCTCTGCTCGGGACTCCGCTCTGGGGAAGACCCTGACACACTGTCCATATATGCACAGCGATGTCAGGGAATTCCACAGAGTCCCGGAGCAGAGGCTGTACTAGTGATCTGCTCGGGACTCCGCTGTGGGGAAGACCCTGACACACAGTCCATATATGGACAGCGATGTCAGGGAATTCCACAGAGTCCCGGAGCAGAGGCTGTACTAGTGCTCTGCTCGGGACTCCGCTGTGGGGAAGACCCTGACACACAGTCCATATATGGACAGCGATGTCAGGGAATTCCACAGAGTCCCGGAGCAGAGGCTGTACTAGCGCTCTGCTCGGGACTCCGCTCTGGGGAAGACCCTGACACACTGTCCATATATGGACAGCGATGTCAGGGAATTCCACAGAGTCCCAGAGCAGAGCCTGTACTAGCGCTCTGCCCGGGACTACGCTCTGGGGAAGACACTGACACACTGTCCATATATGGACAGCGATGTCAGGGATTTCCACAGAGTCCCGGAGCAGAGCCTGTACTAGCGCTCTGCCTGGGACTCCGCTCTGGGGAAGACCCTGACACACTGTCCATATATGGCAGCGATGTCAGGGATATTCACAGAGTCCCGGAGCAGAGCCTGTACTAGCGCTCTGCCCGGGACTCTGCTCTGGGGAAGACCCTGACACACTGTCCATATATGGACAGCGATGTCAGGGAATTCCACAGAGTCCCGGAGCAGAGCCTGTACTAGCGCTCTGCTCGGGACTCCGCTCTGGGGAAGACCCTGACACACTGTCCATATATGGACAGCGATGTCAGGGATTTCCACAGAGTCCCGGAGCAGAGCCTGTACTAGCGCTCTGCCCGTGACTTCACTCTGGGGAAGACCCTGACACACTGTCCATATATAGACAGCGATGTTAGGGAATTCCACAGAGTCCCGGAGCAGAGGCTGTACTAGTGCTCTGCTCGGGACTCTGCTCTGGGGAAGACCCTGACACACCGTCCATATATGGACAGCGATGTCAGGGAATTCCACAGAGTCCCGGAGCAGAGCCTGTACTAGCGCTCTGCCCGGGACTACGCTCTGGGGAAGACACTGACACACTGTCCATATATGGACAGCGATGTCAGGGATTTCCACAGAGTCCCGGAGCAGAGCCGATACTAGCGCTCTGCCCGGAAATCCGCTCTGGGGAAGACCCTGACAAACTGTCCATATATGGACAGCGATGTCAGGGATTTCCACAGAGTCCCGGAGCAGAGCCTGTACTAGCGCTCTGCCCGGGACTACGCTCTGGGGAAGACACTGACACACTGTCCATATATGGACAGCGATGTCAGGGATTTCCACAGAGTCCCGGAGCAGAGCCTGTACTAGCGCTCAGCTCGGGACTCCGCTCTGGGGAAGACCCTGACACACTGTCCATATATGGACAGCGATGTCAGGGAATTCCACAGAGTCCCGGAGCAGAGCCTGTACTAGCACTCTGCTTGGGACTCCGCTCTGTGGAAGACCCTGACACACTGTCCATATATGGACAGCGATGTCAGGGAATTCCACAGAGTCCCGGAGCAGAACCGATACTAGCGCTCTGCACGGGACTCCGGCTCTGGGGAAGCCCCAGACATCGCTGTTCATATGTGGACAGCGATGTCAGGGAATTCCAGATTCTCAGAGCAGAGCCGATACTAGCGGATCTGTGTGCCGCGGGCCGCAGATGACAGCCCAGGGGTCGCATGCGGGCCGCGTGCTTGAGACCCCTGTGCTAGACAATACCTATAGGAGATGCTTATCTGCTATTTATTTACCTCAATACTTGGTGCTTCACTGTGATTACAACAGGTTTCACGCGAGCGTAACATGGGCAAATATTTAGACCCATATTACAGTCACAAGTCCCTGTCCCAACTAGATTATAGATCCCATGATACTATTAGTTCAGGTCATTAGAACTGCCGGTCAGGCTAAGACTTGCAGTCACAATAGCTACATTGCCTACAGGGAGTTAGAGGAATCCACCTCCAGCTTCATAATTGGTTGAGACTGCTGCTCAATCCCATAGATGACCCTAAGGCTGGGTTCACACGACCTATTTTCGGACATAAACGAGACGTATTATGCCTCGTTTTACATCTGAAAATAAGGCTACAATACGTCGGCAAACATCTGCCCATTCATTTGAATGGGTTTGCCGACGTACTGTGCAGACAACCTGTCATTTACGTGTCGTCGTTTGACAGCTGTCACACGACGACGCGTAAAATGACTGCCTCATCAAAGAAGTGCAGGACGCTTCTTTCAGACGTAATTTGAGCCGTTCTTCATTGAACTCAATGAAGCACAGCTCAAAATTTACGGCTGTCAGAGAAGCCTCGCAAAATGTGAGGAGGAGCATTTACGTCTGAAACAAGGCAGCTGTTTTCTCCTGAAAACAGTCTGTCTTTTCAGACGTAAAAGCCTGCTACCGTGTGCACATACCCGAAGTATAATTTGGTCTGATACTGCATAATAAGGTTAAAAAAGTCCATCTAGCTCAACCTTTTAGCCTGCATTGTTGATCAAGACAAAACCAGAGGCGCAACTTAAAGCTACTGGGCCCAATGCAAAATCTGTAACAGGGCTCCCCAACAATCACATATCATTCATCGTACGGTGTTTCTTATATGGGGCAGAAGGCCCATTTGGACCATGTGTAACTGTACCGTCTGCACCCCCTATGGTTATGCCCCTGGACAAAACAACTGTGAAGCAGTAGTCAATTTTCCTGACCTTAGGGAAACAATTCTTTCCCAATTCTAGAATAAATCCACGACCCATCTCCAGCAATCTGGTACCCATAACTTAGATCATTATTTCTTTCACCAAACCCCAATTTGAACCATTTAAATTGACAAAACGGATACATGGTGTTATAACTAGTGCAGGGCATGAGAGGATCAGGAATTCAATGAACCCCCCTCAGGCTCTGCATTAGACATAACCTAGTGTATTATTTTTGTGCAGTGTTCCTTTAACCAAAAGAACTTTCTCTAGCAAACAGTAACATAGTCTCACTGCTCTTACAGTAAAAAATCCCCTTCTATGTAGAAACCTTCTTTCCTCTACATGTAGTTACAGTATAGTTTCAGTGCTGTGTATAAATAATTCATCGGACAGATCTCTGTATTGGCATTTGATATGTTTAAACATCCACGTTTTTTGTTTTTTTAAAATTTTCTTTTATAATTTTTCTGATTATTCCACCCATTTTGTTTATTACTTTAGTTACCCACATCTGAACCCACTTCTGCTCTACTATGTCTTTTTTTGTACACTGTACACAATATTCCATGTGTAGTCTGATTACTTACAGTACTACTTACTATAGTTACTTAGGTTGATAAAAGACACATACCCATCAAGTTCAACTTCTCTCAGATCAATTATACATCATTCATTGCTAAATTTTTTATAACCCTCAATTCCAGAAGTTGCTAGATAAACATCTAGCCCTTTTTTAATACTGATATCTTATCTGCCATTACTACCTATTGGGGTAGGACATTCCATAGTTTATCTACTATAACTGTAAAGAACCCTTTCCTTTATTGATGTCTGAATTACCATTCCTCCAGACATAAATAATATCCCCTCGTCCTTTGTACAGTTCTTGGAATAAAAAAAAATATGTAACAGTTCTTTGTATTGACCACACATATGCATGTTAATAAGTTAACCTCTAAAACGGCTTTTTTTACAAGCTGAAGAAGCCCAATTTTTCTAGCCTCTCATTATAAGGGAGACCTCCGTGTGCTTGTAGGCCCTATTTCATGCACCCCATGATTCTATTTGCCTTGACAGCAGCTACCTGGCACTAGTTCCTAAAGTTGATTTTGCTGTCCATTAATATCCCCAAATCCTTTTCCAAATCAGTTTTATCCAGCTTTTATTTCATTTAGTAAGTAATGGTGATTTAAGATTTCCACTCCCAAGTGCATAACCTTACACTGATCAGTTTTATACCTCTTGCCACATCTCTGATCAATTTCTGTCAACTACAGTTTACATTTTATTTGCCACAATACCTCTACAAGGTCATTAATAAATATATTAAAAATAACATGGCACAATACTGATCCCTATGATACCCGATATAAGTAAGATTTTGTTGCAGATATTTCTGCAATTGAAAAAAAATTCTATTCATCTAAATGTGGTTGTTTCTGCAGAAGATGAATGATTTCTGCAAGTTTCATTCAGATGAATGTAACTGGTTTTCAGTCACAGCAAATTTCTGCAGAAAAATCGGCCGTTTTTGGAGCTGTTTTTCAATTGACTCAATGAAAAACAGCTCCAAAAATGGCACAAGAAGTAACATGCACATCTTTTTACGAGGCGTTTTTCTATACGGGCCGTTTTTAAAAACGGCCACGTAAGAAAACGCCCTGCTGGAATGGAACGCCGTTTTTCCCATTGAAATCAATGGGCAGATGTTAAGAGGCGTTCAGCCTCCGTATTTTTAGCTGTTTTTCAGTGCATTTACGGCCCAAAAACGTCTGAAAATAGGCCGTGTGAACATACACTAAGGGTATGTTTACACAGGGTGGATACGCTGAGTAAAAGCACACAGCGTGTCCACCCTGTGCGCCACAGGGAATTCTGGCCAAAAAACCGCACTAAATTGTGGACCAGTTTTTCGACTGGAATGTCTGCTGCACCTAGAAAAAAAAAAAAAGATACATACTTACGTAGCCATGGTGACTTGTTCTTCCGCCGTCCTGCAGCCTGGCCTCCTAAGATGACGTTTCATCCCATGCGACCGCTGCAGCTTGTAATTGGCTGCAGCGGTCACATGGGATTAAACGTCATCACAGGAGGCCGGCCTGGTCGAAGAAACACAGAATTTTGGATTAGGCTACATTCACACGACAGTGAAAAACGGCCGTAACACGGCCGTTTTCAGAACAGTGGAGTTCTGTGGGTGTATTCACATTACCATTTTTTTAACGGCCCATGAGTATTGACATATCCTATTTTTGTCCGTCTCCACGGCCAGACGACTCCCGTAGAATTCAATGGATCAGTTTTTACCGGAAGTTTTTTAGGAAACAATCCTTGTAACGACTGGTAAAAATTTATCCTGGGCGAGGACTCCCCGCACACAGCACTACTTTGAGTGCTGAGCTCGGTGAAGCCCCTGACAATACTATCCATAGAAGGACAGTGATGTTGGGCTTTCAAAAAATTAATCCCCGGCCAGAGAATAGCAAAATCTCTAGCCGGGGACTTCTGTATTGTAGTTAGCATCCGTCCATGTAGATAGCACCCCCTGCCTGAAGATAGAAAGCCCCCAGACCATCCCCCGTAGATAGCGCGTCACTGTAGCTCCCTGTGGGAGCGGAATCCCCAGCGGCCGGAACCCGCTCTGGCAGTGGATTCCGCTCCTGTAGAAGCCCCCGACGTCACTATCCATATACGAACAGTGACGTCAAGGTGTTACTCCTGGAGCAGAATCCCCGGTCCGCTCTGGCAGGGGATTCCGCACTCCTGACGTCACTGTCCATATATGGACAGAGATGTCAGGGGCTCAGTCTATGAGGAATCCCTGACCAGAGGGATTCCGCTCCAACAGTGAGCTACTGTGGCGCTATCTTTAGGGGAGGGGTTGGTATCTACAAGGGGGGGGTGCTATCTACATGGAGCGTGCTCTCTACAGGGGGTGCTATCTACAAAGGGGTGCTATGTGGGGGGGTGGCACTATCTACAGGGGACACTGTGGCGCTATCTACATGGGCAATGTGGCACTATGTGGGCTCTGTGGCACTATCTACATTTGGCCCTGTGGCACTATGTGGGCACTGGCACGTTATATGTGTTACTTTATATATGGGCACTGTGGTACTATGTGGGCACTGTGGCACTATCTATAGTTGCCACTGTAGTACTATGTGGGCACTGGCACTTTATATGTGGGTACTGTGGCACTATCTCCAGTGGGCACTGTGGTACTATGTGGGCACTGACACTTTATATATGGGCACTATGTCACTTTATAGTGTGGGCAATGTGGCACTATGTGGGCACTGACACTTTGTATGTGGGCACTGTGTCACTTTATGTGGGCACTGTAGTACTATGTGGGCACTGTGGCACTATCTAAAGTAGGCACTGTGGTACTATGTGGGCACAGGCACTTTATATGTGGGCACTGTGGCCCTATCTACAGTGGGCACTGTGGCACTATGTTGGCACTGTGGTACTATGTGGGCACTGGCCCTATGTGGGCATTATCTACAGTGGGCACTGTGACACTATCTTCAGGGACATTGCTGCACTATATACATGGGCATTGTGGTGATTTCAGGGGGTTGAGACCAAAAAAAAACCTGACAAATGAAATCCATCCTTTTTTTTAACGGCCATGAAAAACGGATGGCAAACGGATGACAAACGGCTATTAAAAACGGACAGACGGACTGGAACTGGATGAAAATTTAGAGACACACTGATGCAAAACTGCCATGAAAGACTGACAGTTAGGGCCTGTTCACATCATCGTTCGCTTTCCGTTCTTGGGTTCTGTCCGAGGTTTCCGTCGGGTGAACCACAGCTTCCGTTTCAGTCACCATTGATATCAATTGATCACCATCCGACGGAACCCCTCAACGGAAAGCCAACGCTGATATGAACAGGCCCACAGTATAAGATTTTTTTTTTGAGTTGCGTTTTTTGTGGCGGAATCGCTGCTTTTCTGCCGCGGAAAAATGCAACATCTGCTATTTGTTGCGGGTTTTACCTCCCCATTGAATTCAATGGGGAAAACCCACAACAAATAAGCAGCGATTACACAAATACAATTGACATGCTGCGGATTAAAAAAACGCACCTCAGGTCAATTTCTGAGCATTTTTTTTTCCTCGCAGCATTTACGCAGCGTGTGGATGAGATTTGTTCAAATCCCATCAACTTTGCTGCTACTGTATTTTGCGCAATGAAATCCGTTGCGGAAAATCCGCAGTATTTAAGCTGCGTGTAATCTGACCCTAAGATTGTTGCATAGCAACAGTCCATGCATGCATCTGGTGACAAAAACAGATCTCCATCATCTAGTATTATTTATCGTTGTAATTTAAGGATTAAACAGACAGCTTCCAGTCCCCTGCTGTTGACAGATGACTTTTGGAATAGAGTCATCTATCTCCCTCTCTGCAAAGAATCTCTACCCACTCAGAGCTGCAGTTAAGAGCCAAGTAATGAGACTGCCATGCTGCTTCCTGACACGGAAGACGTGTGATTTGTACAAGCAATATGGCGACCAGAGACCAGGTGGGGATATTTATATCAACAGTTTAGATTTGTCGGGGGAAGGGGAGGGTGTGTTCACGTTAGGGGTTGAAGGTAAAATTGTGGGTGCTTAAAAGCAGAAAGCCATAGGTTCCCAACTGAAATGTATTATCAGTTGATCCAGGGGCAAAGGGGGCCCCAAATTTTTAAATAGTGTACCAACAACAAAGTCACATTTAGTCAATTCGGTAAATAAAAACAAATACGCTCACGTGAAAAAATATGTTTAATTACATGAAACAAATTAAATTGAAAATAAACCACACACGGACAACTGATGACCTATCCACAGGATAGGTCATCAGTATATGATCGGTGGGGGTCCGACAACCGGACCCCGCAACAATCAGTTGTTCCGGCTGCCTCTGGGTACCAGATATTATGCACTTTATGCATTGTTCGGAGCTGGAAGCAGATGGCTCCGTACACTACATAGCGCCCATGATGCAGAATTGCAAATCTGCTCCTATTCACTTGAATAAGAGCAGATTTGTGATCGTTATTCTGTAAGCGGAGCCACCTGCTTCCCGCATGGACGTCGGTTCCCGGAGGCAGCCGGAGCAGCTGATCGGTGTGGTGTCCGGGTGTTGGACCCCCAGCGATCATATACTGATGACCTATCCTGTGCTCTCATATACATTCTTTAGCACTATATAGCCTGGCTTCATAGTATTATTGCAAAAATATGTATTCAGAATCAAACCCCAGATTTATGTCACTCAGACCTCAGACCAGAAAATAAAATAAATAAATGATACAAGAGATAATAGTCTATAACAATTTGCTGCCTACATATAAATGTACCTCCTCCACTCCTGGCTTCTCTTCTGCTATACTCTCCCCGGGCACCAGTTTAGGCGGGATTCACACGACCGGGTCGTTCCCGAGCCCGAGTGTCGGCCGGTAAAATTGGCCATTTTGCCCGGCCGGTTTGCATTAAGTTTTGCATCCGTGCCGGGCCGGGCAGATCCGGACAGTGACATCAGCGGCCACTCCTGAAGGGGAATCCCCATGTGTTTGGGGATTCCGCTTCAGGAGTTTCCCCTGATGTCACTGCCCAGATATGGACAGAGACATCAAGCGCTCTGTCCAGGAGCGGAATCCCCGAAAACACGGGGATTCCGCTCCTTCAAGGAGCTAAAGTGCGGCTAGCACATAGCAGAGCGGGGAGATACCTCCCCGTTCTGCTATAGTGGCGTCGCTACAGTAGTAGCAGCCTCAGCAGCTGCAGCGGCTGCTAGCGGCGCCATCGAAGGTGTCGCCGGGCCAGTGTGCTTTTCAAGCAGGGAAAGGGAGCCAGCGCAGCGCTCCCTTCCACCTGCTGTACACCCCGGCCCTGCCACACAGTGTACAGCGATGCCATTTGTCAGAATGGCATCAACTCCTCCTCCTCACATGCACTCTGCGCTGTGAGGAGGAGGAGATAGAGCGCAAGCGCCGGAAAACCCGGCCATCACTCGGACATCCCGGTGATGGCCGTGTAATACCCGGCCCCATAGACTTCTATGGGAGCCGGGCGGCCGGGTACCCGTGCGAAGATAGAGCATGTCCTATTTTTTGACGGCCGGTTTTCCCGGCCGTCAAAAAATCGGTCGTGTGAATAGCCCCATTAGGGGTCTATTATTCCTAATGCAGCCGGGTGCCGGCCGATTTATGAACGGCCGGCACCCGGCCGGAAAACCCTGCCGTGTGAATGAGGCCTTACTGTGTCCTGACGCTGCCCAGCCTACACTACGTCATGACGCTTACAGCGTCTGGAAGACAGTACTTAGGTACGCGTAGCATAAGAAAATCTCAGCCAGGACTCAGAGTAGGGTGAAAAGCAGTAATAGTCAGGTAAAAAGTCTCTACCACAGAATCAGCACGGAGGAGCCATTATAATCAGTGATAATATCGATCTGGCGGCGCTCCCCTGTGCTGATTTTATGGTAGAGACTCTCTACCTGACTGTTACTGCTTTTCAGCTACCTGTCCGCTTGCTTTCATGGACAGGGAGCTGAACAGCAATGCTGAATGAAGGGCCCCGTTTTAGAAATGGGAGCCCTGGGCAATTGCCCAGTTTGCCCCCCCCCCCCCCAACACCGGCCCTGAGGAGACCTGATTGATACAGCTTGATAAAGATATTGCATGAATTATCTGCTGACAAGCTGCTTTGCTTTTCTATCAGCACAGTCCCAATACAGCTTTGAATAGCTGAGTCATTTGTGTCAGTCTGATTACTAGACATAGATATTGCCTAACACCTACTGCCTTCTCAATAGGGTTTACAGCAGCTCAACCTAAACCACCAGTCTGCCTCAGATTACTCAATTTTTTTTAGCAAACTGGTACTGAACCAAGTGCAAATATGAGGCAAATAGGCTAAACAATGCATTTGTTACTAAATAATATTTCAGTAAAAATCCAATTTAGGTGGAGAACCCCGGCAATGAACACCTTTGGAGAGATTTTTTTTAATTTTTTTTAATCAATCACTGTTTTATGTGGTTTTATACAACTTTTAAAATGGACTTTTATTTATTTTTTAAAATTATTTTAAGATACAGCTTCTATGAATCCTGTATACATAGAAGCTGTATCTTTCCGTTAAAACCGATTCCATCAGTTCATGAAATTGATGTGCTCTTTATTAGCTGGATCCTGTGTGGACCAGCTTTCAGCCGAGCCGTCAGGTCAACTAAACAGACGGCCGCAGCTTTGACAGAACGATACAGCTTCTATCTATACAAGAAAAATAAAAGCTATAAAGTAAAAAAAAGCATTTTAATAAAAGTCAAAAGTTTTTTAAAATCACAAAAAACTGTACTTTATCATTATTATAATTATTATTATTATTATTATTATTATTATTATTATTAGTATATAAAAAAAATTATCTTCAAAGGTGTAAATAGCATTTAAGCATCCTGTTGTCCAGAAGCTAGTGGGCAATTACAAATCCGCTAGCAATCTGTATGCCGGCATAATATAGTGGAGCTTATTTAACTATTCATTTTTATTTATGTTATGGATTAAAATGTCTCTAAAGCCCAATATAAAGCATGAATAATCACAGATACTGTATACCAGAAAAAAACATAATTTACAGATTCATGAATAAATGGCAAAAATGACACTCTCACTTCGTCGTGCCCACCTTGACAATATTATCTTTATCCTCTTAGTTCTAGGGCCATTTTTTTTATCATGCTAGGGTAAATAATTTAAAACTTCAAGATTCAGACACATACAAATGTAGCAGAGCTGAGCTTGTCATTTAACAAAATGTATTCTGGTATCACACTGTTCAGCGTTTGCAGTGCACGTTTTGTGTATACAGGATGCCCAACCCATGGGACAGACATATGTGCCTAGATGTCATACAGTTATAGACATCACCTATTAATTTCCATTGTAAACAAACATACACCATACGGTATATGGTTGTTTTTTTTTTTTTTGCAGAACGCCTTTGTATTAAAAAGCTTAGTCCATGTAAGTCTATGGATATGTTTGATGAATGTTCATTGAAGACACATTGTGCTTTTCTATAGGACTGCAGGCAAGCCAGCTGAGTTATCTTATGCCGCAAAAATTATGCAACTCCGAAGAGGCGTATAAGAAATTCAGCTCTGCTATACCTGCAACATCTCAAATATGTAAAATAAGTGCATGTCCTTAGAGAAAAAAAAACCTCATTTGCTCTTACCT
The DNA here is from genome assembly GCF_050947455.1 of Rhinoderma darwinii. Taxonomy (NCBI): domain Eukaryota; kingdom Metazoa; phylum Chordata; class Amphibia; order Anura; family Rhinodermatidae; genus Rhinoderma; species Rhinoderma darwinii. Next base: position 585,417,945 of record NC_134687.1, on the reverse strand, counting down.
GTCAGTAGACAGAGGTGCACAGCTGGACTGCAGAACATTGTACGCACTTGTGTCTAGCAGTTGAGGTTCCTGTAAGCAGCGACACTCTCACAGAATGTATATAGTCAGTCCTAGGAAACTTCCTAAAACAATATTTCAGTCTTCCCCAGCACGGCAGAAAGATTGATCATACACAGGCATCTGCAGAACTTCCCAAAGACATTGCAAGCATCTCTGCTACAACCGGTCACTAGAAGAAATGAGTGGTGCCTCCAAAGAAACATCAAGTGGATAATATTTAGTTTTCCTCTTGTATGTTATTTCCTGATCTTACAAAAAAAGAAAGTAAAAGAGGAAACGTTCCTCTGGTAAATAAGGAGCTTAAAACCTACATGTGCAAGTGGAGACTGTCAGAGCAGACCAAACAATCCATGGTCCTTACTGCACAAGCCAGAAGACATTTCCTGTTTGCAATTGGGGGAGTTGACAATGTTTCTGCTATCAGCCCCTCTTCTGCCAAGAAGAAAAAAAATTGCTAACAAGTTTATTAACCTTTATGAATTATCAAGCGGTTACATCACATGGCCTCAAACTAAGATGTACAAATATAGTAAGATCCTGGAGACTGCCCTGTTTACAGTAAGTCTGTGGAAAGGATAAACTCCTAGAAACATCTGCACTTTATATCATAAATGATACAGCTATATTGAGCATGCACGCTTACCGCTGCTAGATTCGCAGGAGCTGGCACGCTACATAGCTCACCGTCAGTTTGAATTTTTATATTTAGAATTAATTCGATGTTGCAGTACTTCTGTTTTATGATCTGTTGATAATAATTAAGTTTGTACACCCTCTTAAGTGATAAGCAAATACTTAGAAACATTTATCATGGCTACCCTTCTCCTACCCTTCAAAATTCCTTTTTTTTTTACGGGAATATTTATTCTCCTTTTTTTACCTCCCAAATTTTGTTTCTTTACGGATATTTAATAGATCTGCATTCATAAATAAAATAGCTTGTTCACCTACAGTTAGGTCCAGAATTATTTGGACAGTGACACAAGTTTTGTCATTTTGGTTGTTTACCAAAACATATTGAATATACCAGGGGTCTCAAGCACGCTGCACGCGGGACACAGAGCCGCTAATACAGGCTCTGCTCTGGGACTCTGTGGATGTGCTGTCATATATGGACAGTGTTGTCAGGGTCTTCCCCAGAGCGGAGTCCCGGGCAGAGCGCTAGTATAGGCTCTGCTCCGGGACTCTGTGGAATTCCCTGACATCGCTGTCCATATATGGACAGTGTTGTCAGGGTCTTCCCCAGAGTGGAGTCCTGGGCAGAGCACTATTATAGGCTCTGCTCCGGGACGCTGTGGAATCCCCTGACATCGCTGTCCATATATGGACACGCAATGTCTGGGGCTTCCCCCGGAGCTGGAGTCCCGGGCAGAGCGCTAGTACAGGCTCTGGTCCGGGACTCTGTTGAATCTCTTGACATCGCTATCCACATATGGACAGCGATGTCTAGGGCTTCCCCAGAGCTGGACAGTGAAGGCAGGAGCACAGCTAGAGTCCCAGTCAGAGTGCTAGCTCTGCTCCGGGACTCCAGCTCTGGGCAAGCCCCTGACATCACTGTTCATATATGGCACTGTGGCCGCATCTACAGAGGGCAATGTGGCATTATCTATAGGTGGGTGTGTGGCAGCATCTACAGAGGGCACTGTGGCAGTATCTACAAAGGACACTGTGGCATTATCTAGGTGTGTGTGGCATTATCTACAGGGGGCACTGGCAGTATCTACAGAGGGCACTGTGGCATTATCTATGGGTGGGTGTGTGGCAGCATCTACAGAGGGTACTGTGGCAGTATCTACAGAGGACACTGTGGCATTATCTAGGGGTGTGTGGCATTATCTACAGAGGGCACTGTGGCAATATCTACAGAGGACACTGTGGCATTATCTGTGGGTGGGTGTGTGGCAGTATCTACAGAGGGCACTGTGGCGGCATCTACAGAGCACACTGTGGCAGCATCTACAGTGGGCACTGTGGCAGCATCTACCGAGGGCACTGAGGCATTATATACAAGGGCACTGTGACAGTATCTACAGAGGGCACTGTGGCAGAATCTACAGAGGGCTCTGTGGCACTATCTTAAAAGGGGCTGCCCAATCTTGACATTCGTGTATCTGCCAAACGCTGCCAAACTGAGCCGCTGGACTGCATTTAGCGACACAAACTGGAAAACTGGATTGTTGAAATGTGGCCCGTGAACTTCAAATTTTTTTATATGTGGCCCACTTACCCAGCCGAGTTTGAGACCCATGGAATATACAGTTATATAATCCATATGGACTTAAAGTGCAAACTCTCAGCTTTAATTTGAGGGTATTCACATCCTAATTTGAGGAAAATGTAGCTGCCTCTTTTTCAAGGAACTACAGGTAATTGGACAATTATCTGAAAAGCTATTTAACCCCTTGACGCATTATCACGTACGTGAGCGCCTTCCATACCCTGCAGGTGTCATCGCACCCCTCCAACAGCTCATCATCGCCCCCACCATTGGGGGGCACCGTTGGTTGTCATGGCAGCCCGGGGGCCTAATTAAGGCCCCCAGGGCTGCCTTTTGTCTGCCTCTGTTAAGCCGTGTCTCTGGCACAGTTTAACAGAAGCCTGTGAAAATGACGATACACTGTAATACATAAGTCTAATCTAATGATTGCTGGTTTAAGTCCCCTAAGGGGAGTAGTAAATGGTGTAAAAAAACAAATTTAATATAGTTATTGGTAGTAAAAAAAAAATAAAATATATATATATATATATATATATTAAAAGTAAAAAACTTTTCTAATTTTTCCTCTAAAGTTGGTATCGCTGCGTCCGTTTAAATTTGAGCTATTACAATATACCATTATTTAACTCGCACAGAGAACGCAGTAAAAAACGAAAAATTGAAACCGCCAAAATCGCTGTTTTTGGTCACTTTAGCTTGCAAACAATATGTACGTACGTACCAAAAAATGGCACCAATAAAAACTGCAGCTCGTCCCACAAAAAATAAGCCCTCACACCGCTCAATCCACGGAAAAATAAAAAAGATTTGGCTCTCAGAATGTGGTGAAACAAAACAATTTTTTTTTAACAAAAAGGGTTTTTTCTTTTTAAAAGTAGTAATATATATATATATATATATATATATATATATATATATATATATATAAATTTGGCATTGCTGTAATCGCATTGACCCGATAAAATAAAGTTCAGTTGTCATTTTTACCGCACGATGAAAGCCGTAAAAACTAAAACCAAAAAAACAATGTAGGAATCACAGTTTTTTCAAATTTCAGCCTACAAAGAATTTGTTTTCAGTTTCCCAGTACATTATATGGTACTTTAAATGGTGCCATTAGAAACTACAACTCCTTCCGCAAATAATAAGCCCTCCAACCGCACCATTGACGGAAAAAAAAAAAAAAAGCTGAAAAATTTAAAATGTCTCGGTCCTTAAGAGGTTAATGGGCTGCATGAGCTATTCCCTCATTAATCCATCATAAATTAAGCAGGTAAAAGGTCTGGCGTTGATTCCTGGTGTGGCATTTGCATATGGAAGCTGTTGCTGTGAACCCACAACATGAGGTCAAAGGATCTCTCAATGCAAGTGAAACAGACCATCGTTAGGCTGAAAAAAATTAAGAAATCCATCAGAGAGATAGCACAAATGTTAGGAGTGGCCAAATCAACAGTTTGGTACAATCTTGAAAAAAAAAAGAGCGCACTGGTGATCCCATGAGCTCCAAAAAGCTTGGACATCCACGGAAGACAACAGTGGTGGATGATCACAGAATCCTTTCCATGGTAAAGAATAACCCCTTCACAACATCTACCCAAGTGAAGAACACTCTCCTGGAAGTAGGTGTATCAGTATCTAAGTCTACCATAAAGAGAAGACTTCATGAGAGCAAATACAGAGGGTTCACCACAAGGTGCAAACAATTAACCCCTTCCCGCCGGATCACGTACAGTAACGTCAAGAAAACTGGTGTCTTACCGCATTTTCACGTTACTGTACGTCCTGGAGATGAAGCTGGCTCAGGAGCTGAGCCAGCGACATCACCGCCGGGTGACAGCTGTATGTTACAGCTGGCACTCTGAGGTATCGGGCAGGACTGGCGCTAGCCTCCGATCCGACCGATTAACCCCTCACATGCTGCGTTCAATAGAGATCGCAGCATGTGAGGAGTTTATAGCCACCGGCACCCCAGCAACGTGATCGCTGGGTTGCTGGTGGCTGCAAAGGCGATCGCAGGGTTAATGCTTACCTCCTGGTCCGCCAGTAACGGAATCCTCCTATGCCCCGTCGTCGGCGGGGCCCAGGAGGCTTCCGGGCTTCCGGTACCATCGGCAAGATGGCGCCGGCTCAGCTTCCGGCTCAGAAGCTGAGCCGGCGTCATCAGCAGTGGGTGTCCGCTGTATGTTACAGCGGACACACCGATCTATCGCCAGGAACCGGAGCTAGCTCCGATTCCTGGCATTAACCCCTTCGATGCAGTGATCCATTGTGATCGCTGCATCCTAGAGGTTTGAAGAAAATCGGCAGCCTTGCCATGCGATGGCAAGGCTGGCGACTGTTACTATGGCAACAGGAGCCCTAACAATGGACTCCTGTCTGCCATTACGTAAGCTGATTAGGCCCCGCCCAGAGGCGGAGCCTGATCGGCTTGCTGTCAGTGAACAACTGACAGTTCCAATACATTGCACTACATAGGTAGTGCAATGTATTAGAACATCAAACAAACAGTTGGACATTCAAGTCCCCTAGTGGGACTAAAGAAAAGTGTAAAAAAAAAGTTGTAAAACATACAATAAAAGTTTCAAATAATAACACAAAACACAATCGCCCTTTTTCACTTATCAAGTCATTTATTATAGAAAAAAATAATAAAGCCATACATATTTGGTATCGCAGCGACCGTAACGACCTGAACTATAAAAATATTATGTTATTTATCCAGCGCAGTGAACGCCGTAAAAAAAAAACTCAAAAACACTGCCATAATTACTGTTTTTTTTTGGTCACTGTCTAAAAATTTAAATAAAAAGTGATCAAAAAGTCGCATGTATCCAAAAATGGTACCTAAAAAATCTATACCTCGTCTCGCAAGAAACAAGCCCTCATACAGCTCCATCGACGAAAAAATGTAAAAGTTATGGCTCTCACAACTTGGCGACAGAAAAAATACATTCTCTTTCCAAAAGTAATTTTATTGTGCAAAAACGTATATGTGAACGCTGTATATAAAAAAAAAGTGGCACAAGCTGGGCACGACATATTTGACACTGAATTGGCATATCTAGGGAAACATTTTAATTTGTACCTTCCGCAGCGCAATCATTTATGGAAAAGACACGTGGGGTGAAAATGCTCACTACACCTCTTAATAAATGCCTTGAGGGGTGCAGTTTCCAAAATGGGGTCACTTCTCAGGGGTTTCTTTTATTATTTCACATCAAAGCCTCTGCAATTGTGAACCAATACTTTATATGTTGCCAAATTAGGCCTCAATTTTACACAGTACTCTTTCACTCCTGAGCCCTGTCGAATGTCCAGGCAAAAGATTAGGGCCACATGTAGGGTTTTTCTAAAACAGGGAAACACCGCATAATAATTGAGAGCTGTCTTGTTATGGTGGCACAAGCTGGGCACCACATATTGGCGTATCTAAGGAAAAATTCCCATTTTCATTCTCCCACATCGTGTGCACACGAATTTCTGCAAAACACCTGCGGGGTTAACATGCTCACTACACCCCTAGGTGAATACCTTGAGGGTGTTGTTTCCAAAATGGGGTCACTTCTGGCGGGGATCCACTGTTTTGGTCCCACAGGGACTTTGCAAATGCAACATAGCGACCAGAAACCAAATGCAGCAAAATCTGTACACCAAAAGCAAATGGCGCTCCTTCCCTTCTGAGCCCTGCCGTGTGCCCAAACAGCATTTTATGACCACATGTGGGGTATTGCCGTACTCCAGAGAAGTTGCTTTACAAATGTTGGGGTTCTTTTTTTCCTTTATTTGTTGAGAAAATTAAAAATTTGGAGCTAAAGCTACGTCTTATTGAAGAAAAAGGTTTTTTTTTATTTTCACTGCCAAATTCTAATAAAATCTATGAAACACCTGTGGGGGCAAAATGCTCACTACACCCCTAGATGGATTCCTCAAGGGGTGTAGTTTTCTCAATGGAGTCACTTTTTTGGCGTTTTCACTGTTTTGGTACCTCAGGGGCTTTGCAAATGCGACATGGCCTCCGCAAACCATTCCTGCTAAATTTGAGCTCCAAAAGCCAAATAGCGCTCTTTCCCTTCTAAGCTCCGCCGTGTGTCCAAACATCCGTTTATAACCACATGTGGGGTATTGTTTTACTCGGGAGAAATTTCTTTACAAATGTTGTGGTGCTTTTTCTCCTTTAGTCCTCGTGGAAATTAGAAAAAATTAGCTAAACCTACATTATCTTTGAAAGAATGACGATTTTCATTTTCTCGGCCTACTTCCAATAATTTCTGCAACAAACCTGCGGGGTCAAAATGCTCACTATACCCCTAGATAATTTCCTCAAGGGGTGTAGTTTTCCATATGGGGTCAGTTTTGGTGGATTTCCACTGTTTTGGCACCGAAAGAGCCCTTGAAACCTGACATGGTGCCTAAAATATTTTCTAATAAATATAATATAATATAATAAATATTGAGTTGCGTTTCTCTGGTAAAAATTTCTGTGTTACAAAAAAAATAGATTAAAAATGAATTTCTGCAAAAAAAAATGAAATTTGAAAATTTCACCTCTACGTTGCTTTAATTCCTGTGAAACGTTTAAAGGGTTAAGAAACTTTCTAAATTCTGTTTTGAATACTTTGAGGGGTGAAGTTTTTAAAATTGGGTGACTTTTTGGGCTTTTCTAATATATAAGGCCCTAAAAGCCGCTTCACAACTGAACTGGCCCCTGTAAAAATAGCCTTTTGAAATTTTCTTGAAAATGCGAGAAATTGCTGCTAAAGTTCTAAGCCTTATGATGTCATAGAAAAATAAAAGGACATTCAAAAAACGATGCCAATCTAAAGTAGACATATGGGGGATGTTAATTAGCAACAATTTTGAGTGGTATAACTGCCTGTCTTACAAGCAGATACATTTACATTTAGAAAAATGCTAATTTTTGCAATTTTTCACAAAATTTTGGTTTTTTTCACTGGTAAATATTGAATTTATCGACCACATTTTTCCACTATCATAAAGTCCAATGTGTCACGAGAAAACAATCTCAGAATCGCTTTGATAGGTAAAAGCATTCCGGAGTTATTACCACATAAAGTGAAATATGTCAGATTTGAAAAAATGGGTCTGGTCCTGAAGGCCAAAATGAGCTTGGTCCTGAAGGGGTTAATCAGCCTCAAAAATAGAAAGGCCAGGTTAGACTTTGCAAAACAACATGTAAAGAAGCGAGCCCAGTTCTGGAACAGCATTATATGGACAGATGAAACTAAGATCAACCTGTACAAGAATGATGGGAGGAAGAAAGTATGGAGGAGGCTTGGAACGGCTCATGATCCAAAGCACACCACATCCTCTGTAAAACATGGTGGAGGCACTGTGATGGCATGGGCACGCATGGCTGGCAAAGGCACTGGGTCACTAGTGTTTATTGATGATGTGACTGAAGACAGAAGCAGCCGGATGAATTCTGAAGTGTTCAGGGATATACTTTCTGCTCAGATTCTACCAAATGCAGCAAGGTTGATTGGACGTCGCTTCACAGTATAGGTAAAGACAAGAAAGATAGGCAGCACTCCAAAATTGATTGATTTCAAGAATCAAGGTTTATTCTCCCATCTGTGCAAAAAGTATGATGCAACTTTGCAGCTGCTCAATGCAGCCTTTGTCAAGCAGTGTTATACAAGTGTTTCCAATGCATTTATATAGCCCATAACGGCTGTGGTCCCTTCAATCTGGGTGAGTGCTACTTGTTAGTCGTTGGTAGCTTATGCAAATTATTTCATTGTGACTAATAAGGTCAGGTGTGTGTTTTTGTAAACCACACACAGACTTTGTGGACTGTTATTTATGATGTATCTATATTTGTAGATATATGTCTCTTTATCACTAGTATCCTCTTTAATAGCTTGATCATCGATATTGTGTACTGTATTATACACTTTTAATGTTTTTTGTATGTAAATTTTGTACTTTGACTCCACCCATTATGGGCTATATAAATGCATTGGAAACACCTGCATAACACTGCTTGACAAAGGCTGCATTGGGCAGATGAAACGTTGCATCAGACTTTTTGCGGAGATGGGAGAATAAACCTGGATTCTTGAAATCAATTTTGGAGTGCTGCCTCTTTCTTGTCTTTACCCGTACTGTGGGGATCTACAAGTCGGATTCCTTGAGGCTGGCACCCGCTGTGCCCTGGAGGCCTAGTTCTGCTGTTCAGCCCACATCTCTACTATTTTTGCTTCAAGGTACAGATGGACAATGACCCAAAACATACTGCGAAAGCAACCCAGGAGTTTTTTTTAAGGCAAAGAAGTGGAATATTCTGCAATTGCCAAGTCGATCACCAGATCTCAACCCGATCGAGCTGCATTTCACTTGCTTAAAGAGGCTCTGTCACCACATTATAAGTGGCCTATCTTGTACATGATGTGATCGGCGCTGTAATGTAGATTACAGCAGTGTTTTTTATTTAGAAAAACTATCATTTTTTACGGAGTTATGACCTATTTTAGCTTTATGCTAATGAGTTTCTTAATGGACAACTGGGCGTGTTTTGCTTTTTGACCAAGTGGGCGTTGTGGAGAGAAGTGTATGACGCTGACCAATCAGCATCATACACTTCCCCCCATTCATTTACACAGCACATAGTGATCTTACTAGAACACTATGTGCAGCAACATAAACACACTATAACGTTACTCAAGTGTCCTGACAGTGAATATACATTATCTCCAGCAAGTGGTGGATCCTCATATTGCCAGTTCGGGCAGCCACCCGGGGCCCAAGGCTCCAAGGGGGCCCATGGCCACCCAAACCGCACACAAGTTAAAAAAAACTATCCAGGGCTGCTGCCAGCCGCATTCTAGCGGTCATCGGTCCCACATGCTGATGAAGAGAAGGGGGGGCATGTGCAGGTGGAGTCAATCGCGGCCGGGGAACAGGGGCACAGCATATCAGCTGTAGCGAGCAGACTGTCAGAGATTGTGATGGGCAGGTGCTGGAGTCTCTCTCCCTGACAGTCTGCTCCTCTGTGCTGCTGTGCACTGTCCCTCCTGTCTAAACCTCCAGCAGCTGCCTGATGGCAAGGCTGCAACTAGAAGGTGAAGGACCTGTGGTGATGTCACAGTCACATGATTGAATTCCTGGAGGCTGCTAGAGCACAAGCACCGCAGAGGAAGAGGCTCTGGTAAGTGTGTGTTTGTGTGTGTGTTTGTATATAGGGAACCTAATGTAAGTCTATATAGTGTGTGCTGTGTATATAGTGTGTGCTGTGTGTATAGTGTGTGCTGTGTGTATAGTGCTGTGTGTATAGTGTGTATAGTGTATATAGTGTGTGATGTGTGTATAGTGTATATAGTGTGTGCTGTGTGTATAGTGTATATAGTATGTGCTGTGTGTATAGTGTATATAATGTGTGCTGTGTATAGCGTATATAGTGTGTGCTGTGTGTATAGTGTTTATAGTGTGTGCTGTGTGTATAGTGTTTATAGTGTGTGCTGTGTATGTAGTGTATATAGTGTGTGCTGTGTGTATAGTGTTTATAGTGTCTTCTGTGTGTATAGTATTTATAGTGTGTGCTGTGTGTATAGTGTATATAGTGTGTGCTGTGTGTATAGTGTCTGCTCTGTGTATAATGTAAGTTATTATAGTGTATGGTGTGTATAATGTAAGTCTATATAGTGTGTGTATAGAGTTTATAGTGTGTTAAATCTAAGTGTGTATAGTGTAAGTGTATATAGTGTAAGTGTGTGTATATAGCATATAATATGTGTATATATTTTATAGTGTGTAAATAGTGTGTGCTGTGGGTATTATTTAAGTCTATAGTGTGTGTATAGTTATATAGTGTAAGTCTATATAGTGTGTGCTGTGTCTATAGAGTTTATAGTGTGTATAATGTAAGTCTATATAGCGTGTGCGTGTAGTGTGTGTGGTTTGAATATATAGTGTGTGGTGTGCAAGGGGGGGGTCAGAGCGTCTGATTGACTGCTGAGGGTTCTATAGGGGGATAACTCCTTCCCCCCCAGAGCCATAAGTGTCAGACTCTTAGACCCTCCCATAGAGCACTTAGCAGTCAGTCAGATGCACTGGTGAGTGGTGTCTGACTGCTTAAAGGGTAACTAAACGATTAAAAAAATTACATGTCATAGTGACATGTCAAATGTTCTGATCGTTGGGGGTCCAGGCACTGAGACCCCACCAATCACTGAAACAAAGTGGCAGAGGCGCTCAGGTGAGTGCTGTGCCACTTTGTTTTTGATCGTCTTTCATCTGATAGCCGAGCAAGCGGTGTATGGGCACAACAGAAAGTCTATGAGTCTGTACACCGCGCCGAGGAAAGACAATCAGAAATTAAGTGGAACAGCGCTCAGCAGAGCACTCCTGCTGCTTTGTTTTAGTGATCAGTGGTGGTCTCAATGCTGGGTTTGAGTTAATGTATGGGCCTGAGGTTTTAATTTGCTTAGGGGTCTGGGGTATAAGACGATTTAGGGTGTTTAATTTATGAATTTTTATGTTGCTATAGACACTGAAAATGGCTACAGAATCAAGGGGCAAAGATTTCTCATCAGGAAACTCTGCAGTAATCAGGAGAAGTCGCCATAATGGTCTGTGTCAGATGGAGAAGAAAAGAGAACAACCCATCAGTGAAGGCATCACCTGTGAGTCATTGCATTTATAGATCTGTCCCCATTCCTGACATGTCTGTTATAGGAAATCCTTGTATTCCACATAAAGTCTTTGTGTACCCAGGACTAATAGACAAATGTGTGTTACCATTCCCCTTGTCAGGAGGATGTGTCCCTACACAGTGTGATACTGTCAGCGATGGTTGGAGACTGTCAGTATGTAGGGACACAGCTCTTTGACAAGGGGAATCGTAACACTCATTTGTCAATGGTCACACAAAAAGGTGGTATTTAAAATAGACACAGCATGGCAGAGCGGTGGTGGAGAAGGGGGCCCCAAGCTTGTGGAACAGCCCAGGGCCTATGGTCTACTTAATCTGCCACTGTCTCTAGCCAGGACGTGATGTCTATTCACAATCCTGACACTTCTGTAGCGTCTGTGTGATATTTACAGCCCAGCAAGCGTAGTCTCGCGAGATTAAGATGTAACCTGTCATTTAAAACGAGATTACGCTTGCCTTGCTGTAAATATCACACAGACGCTACAGAAGTGTCAGGATTGTGAATAGACATCACGTCCTGGCTAGAGGTAATGTATATTCACTGTCAGGACACTTGAGTAACAGTATAGTGTGTTTATGTGTGTTAAGGATCTGCCAGGCACAGCTTCTGTGTCTACGCCCATAGGTAATCAGTCTGCACCAGCTTCTATGTCTGTGAGACTGACTCCATCTTCCACCACTCAGGATGGCAGGCTTAGGAGTGGAAGAGCCTATCACAGCCTGGCCAGACGGAGCTAGCTCCCGCCCTCTGTCTATTTATACCTGCCTTTCCTGTTCCTCCTTGCTTGTGATTCTTCTCGTTTGGTTTCCTGGCCCTGCTGCAGCTTCTTGAACTATTTGACCCTGCTTCATATTGACCCTGGCTTACTGACTACTCTTCTGCTCTGCTTTGGTACCTCGTACACTCCTGGTTTGACTCGGCTTGTTCACTACTCTCCTGCTCTGCGTTTGGCACCTCGTACACTCCTGGTTTGACTCGGCTCGTTCACCACTCTTGTTGCTCACGGTGTTGCCGTGGGCAACTGCCCCTTTTCCCTTGCTTCTGTGTACCCTTGTCTGTTTGTCTGTCGTGCACTTATTGAGCGTAGGGACCGTCGTTCAGTTGTACCCCGTCGCCTAGGGCGGGTCGTTGCAAGTAGGCAGGGACTGAGTGGCGGGTAGATTAGGGCTCACTTGTCTGTTTCCCTACCCCCATCATTACTTAATCACAAGCCCATATACCTAGTCTACCCTGGTCCCTCACACTACTATGGACCCCCTTGAGACCCTGGCTCAGCAAATGCAGGGTCTCTCCCTACAGGTCCAGGCCCTGGCTCAGAGGGTCAACCAGCCTGATGCTACCATGGTAGTGCCCCTCACCTCACCTCTTGAACCCCACCTCAAGTTGCCTGACCGGTTCTCAGGGGACCGTAAGACTTTTCTCTCCTTTCGGGAGAGTTGTAGGCTCTATTTTCACTTAAAGCCCCACTCCTCAGGTTCTGAGAGTCAGTGGGTGGGTATAATTATGTCCATTATTGGTCCAAGCTAAATTAAATAAAATAAATGTGCACAAGGCCCCGGGACCAGATGGGTTACACCCTAGAATTCTTAAAGAGCTTAGTTCAGTTATTTCTGTCCCCCTTTTCATAATATTCAGAGAATCTCTAGTGACTGGTATAGTGCTAAGGGACTGGCGCAGCGCAAATGTGGTGCCTATTTTCAAAAAGGGCTGTAGGTCTTCCCCGGGTAATTATAGACCAGTAAGCTTAACATCCATTGTGGGGAAAATGTTTGAGGGGCTATTGAGGGACTATATACAGGATTATGTGACAAAAAATTGTATTATAAGTGACTGCCAGCACGGTTTTACTAAGGACAGAAGCTGTCAAACCAACCTAATTTGTTTTTATGAAGAGGTGAGCAGAAGCCTAGACAGAAGGGCCACTGTGGATATAGTGTTTTTGGACTTTGCAAAGGCAGTTTAACACTGTCCCTCATAGACGTCTAATGGGTAAATTAAGGACTATAGGTTTAGATAGTATAGTTTGTAATTGGATTGAGAATTGGCTCAATCCAGAGAGTTGTGGTCAATAATTCCTACTCTGAATGGTCCCCGGTTATGAGTGGTGTACCCCAGGGTTCCGTGCTGGGACCACTATTATTCAACATATTTATTAATGATATAGAGGATGGTATTAATAGCACTAATTCTATTTTTGCAGATGACACCAAGCTATGTAGTAATGTTCAGTCTTTGGAAGATGTTCGTGAATTGCAAGCGGATTTAAACAAACTGAGTGTTTGGGCGTCCACATGGCAAATGAGGTTTAATGTAGATAAATGTAAAGTTATGCATCTGGGTACCAACAACCTGCATGCATCATATGTCCTGGGGGAGCTACAATGGGGGAGTTACTTGTTGAGAAGTATCTGGGTGTCCTTGTAAATCATAAACTAACTAACAGCATGCAATGTCAATCAGCTGCTTCAAGGGCAAGCAAGATATTGTCGTGTATTAAAAGAGGCATGGACTCGCGGGACAGGGATATAATATTACAACTTTACAAAGCATTAGTGAGGCCTCATCTAGAATATGCAGTTCAGTTCTGGGCTCCAGTTCATAGAAAGGATGCCCTGGAATTAGAAAAAATACAAAGAAGAGCAACGATAATAAGGGGCATGAAGAATCTAAGTTATGAGGAAAGATTAAAATAACTAAACCTATTTAGCCTTGAAAATAGACGACTAAGGGTGGACATGTATTTTTTACTGTGAAGCTGTACCACAGAAGCTGGTCACAGTAGCTACAGTAGATGGCTTGAAAAAAGGCTTAGATCATTTCCTAGAACAAAAAAATATAAGCTCCTATGTGTAGAAATTTTTGACTTCCTTTTTCCCATCTCTTGGTTGAACTTGATGAACATGTGTCTTTTTTCAACCGTAGGAAATATGTAACTATGTAACTGGCACGTTGACAAACAGGAGGCATCGCACAATCATTCCACACCACTTGAGCTCCCCCCCCACCCCCATATGCCTCAGATTGGAGCTAGGTGCTTGAAAATGTGATCATTTGCTGATCTTAGCGACACCTGCTACTTCCTCAATTTGCATAACCTTACGGCTTGTCTTTCTTGGTGTTGCAATTTCAATATTGAGGACTGTATAACTGCAGTTTCTATTGCAGCAGTAAGCACAGAGGGAAATGTCTGACCTCATGAAATATAAAGTGTATATATAAATGAAACAAATTAAATAAAAAATTATTATTAAAAAAATTAATACAAACAAGGTAAAGCTTTTAAATCTGTGTGTACAGAAAATCTAACATGTGCTGGTCCTCAGATACTCCTTGCATTGATGGGTTAAATAGTTGTAAATCTTCAGATTAATAATGTCCAACATTTTGAGAAAGTAAATTGCTTGTAAATCTGTACATACTTTCCTTAGCATGTCTGTGATCCAACATGTCCTTCAAACACCTTTTTGCTTTGTCTCTAATATTGATCAGGACGCCCCCTATTGTTCATCGATAGTAAATGTTTAATATGTCATGTGGGTTCTTCAAATTGAAAAGGGATTTATTAAAATCTTATCTTTTTATTTTTTTCTGTATAGTGATAAATGTTGGTAAATCTGCTGACATAACTAACCCCTCCCTACAAATAGATGTATTATTACCCTAATTGTGGTAATCTCAACATAATTTTATAGGCAGAGGCATAGCTAGGTTCTTTTGCACCCGGGGCAACGATTCAGATTGGCGCCCACGCAACTTATTTCTCGACATCTCCTTCCCCCTCGCCATGTTTGCTTTCTCTACCAATCAATGAGTTGTAATTTTTTTTTCACAATTTTTTTCACAATTGAGCTTAAAAGCATTTCTACATTTTACAAGCGATATAGTTATATAATATAGTTAACATAAAAATAAATTAACGGAAAATAAATTAAAGAGGGCACACACAGCCCCCTGTAGATAGCACAACAAACAGCCCCCCCTTGTAGTTAATGCCACACAGCCCTCCTGTTGTAGATAGCGCCACACAGCCCCCCTTGTAGATAGTGCCACACAGCCACCCATGTAAATAGTGCCACACACATCCACCTTGTAAATAGCGCCACACCCCCCCCTTTGTAGATAGTGCCACACACAGCCCCTCTCTTGTAGATAGTGCCACACACATTCACCCTTGTAAATAGCGCCACACAGCCCCCTTTGTAGATAGTGCCACACACAGCCCGCTTCCCCCCTTGTAGATAGCGGCACACTCCAACCCTTGTAATTAGCGGCACGCTCCCCCCTTGTAGATAGTGACACACACAGCCCGCTGCCCCTAAGTAAATAGCGCCACACTCCCCCCCCTTGTAAATAGCACCACATTCCCCCTCTGTAAACAGAGCGGTGAACGCTAGCCTACCGCTACAGCTCTCTGCTCTGTCTGACTTGAATTACAGGAGAAGCCAAGGAGGTCATGCGGCGCAGGCAGCGGCGGAGTTCCTTCTGACTAGTGTCGGTGACAGTCAGGGCCAGCCTTAGGTTGGATGGCGCCCTGTGCGAGACTCTCTATTGCCGCCCCCTACAAAAATTAACCACATGTATAGACACGCATATACTGGAACATATATACTGTACATACATAACGACAGATATTTAGACGAACAGGCAAATATACATACACACATCTGGAATATATACATACAGGTAAATATATAGACGTACAGACACATATACACACACATACCGGCAGATAAATACACAGACAGGAACATATACAAATAAATAAAAGGCACATATATACAAGCACAAAGACACATTTACAAACAGAGTCATATGTACCCAGTACAGATAATGTAGTAGATTTCACATGCAGTCCTATGTAACATCACAGATAACACAGTGATAACTCTCTGAGTACAGATAATATTGTAGTGTTACCTGCAGTCCTATGTAACACCACAGATAACACACAGTAATAACTGAGTACATATAATGTAGTAGACATAACCTGCAGTCCTATGTAACACCACAGATAACACAGTGATAACTCTCTGAGTACAGATAATGTAATATATGTTACCTGCAGTCCTATGTAACACCACAGATAACACAGTGACATCTCTTTGGGTACAGATAATGGCGTAGATTTCACGTGCAGCCCTATGTAACACCACAGATAACATACAGTAATTACTGAGTACAGATAATGTAGTAGATGTTACCTCTAGTCCTATGTATCACCACAGATAACACAGTGATAACTCCCTGTGTACAGATAATGTAGTAGATGTTACCTGCAGTCCTATGTAACACCGCTGATAACACAGTGATAACTTTCTGAGTACAGATAATGTCGTAGATGATAACTATACCCACAGACACATATAAGCACACACACACACACACACACACACACACACACACACACACACACACAGAGGTATATATATATAGGGGCAGCAGGGTATATAGGGGGCAGCAGGGTATATAGGGGTCAGCAGGGTATATAAGGAGCAGCAGGGTATATAGGGGCAGAAGGATATATAGGGGACAGTAGCGTATATAGGGGACAGCAGGGTATATAGGGGTCATCAGAGTATATAAGGGGCAGAAGGGTATATAGGGGCAGCAGTATATATAGGGGCATAAGGATATATAGGGGACAGTAGCGTATATGGGGCAGCAGGGTATATAGGGGGCAGCAGGATATATAGGGGGCAGCAGGGTATATATGGGGGCAGCAGGGTATGTAGGAGGAAGCAGGGTATATAGGAGGCAGCACAGATATCTGCATTTTATCTGTTCAACTTTAATATTGAACACCCACTTTTACAAAGAGACATAAACACATGCAGAGACAAACACACACACACACACACACACACACTGTAACATATACACATACAAACACAGAGACACATACTGTATACCCACTACTCACCGTGTCTCCTTGCTGACAGGATCACAGGTTTCTTGCAGGACGGGCTGTGGGCGGAGCTTCCTCTTCTGCTCCTCGGCTGTTATTTACTCCGTGTGTGTAACAGCAGAGCACAGAGTAGAGGCAGAGCCCAGTGATGCCCCCTACATTCTGGGAGGGTGCAGCGCCCTGTGCGCTCGCACACCCCTAATGTTGGCCCTGGTGACAACCCGGGAGTGGACCCGTCCAGTCACCTGACCTGAGTCATCTGACTTTAAGATACAGCTGGTATGTAAACTGTATATCATGGCTGTGGGCTGTGTGGACACACTAGGCCACTCCACCGTTGTGGAGTAGCAGCTGGCCAAACAAAAGTCAATAACAGTCTTTAGAACTGGAGTACCTGTATAGAAGTTCTGACAGACACATGGCGTAGTAAACATTATGGCGTAGCAGACTCCTCGGCACAGATGAAACTTGGCGTGGCAGATGATGTTTGTCATAGCAGATTAAATGTGGCACAGAGGATGAAGTCGACTCCAACGCTAGACTTTGCTCAGTACAAACACAATTACTGGATACGAGATACAGGAAACAGGATACGGGAACACTGGGAACAGGATACAACTAAGGGACCATTTGCTAACGAACATGGTTAGACACAATGCTCAGGCAAGGAGAGGAAGGGCAGAGCCCTTTTTATAGTCCAGGATGTCATGGGGATTGGCCAGGGAGCTTTGAACTGGTGGGTGCGCTGGCCCTTTAAGGACGGGAATGAGTGCACACGCGCATCCTACAGGCTTCAGTGTGTAGGTTGCAGCCATGTGTGCTGGCATCTCTGGGGAGGGAGACGCTGGCATGAAGAGAGTGTCCTGTAAACACGGCTGCTGGTAGGTAGGATGTGCTGGCGGTCAGCGACCACGTGCACAGCAGTACTCCCCTTGCGCCCCCTCTTCTTGGGTCCGGAGCATGAGGGGAACTTCTTCATGAGAGTTGGGGCATCAATGTTCTCTTCAGGCTCCCAAGACCTCTCCTCAGGACCAAAACCTTTCCAGACCACCAGATAGAAAGTCTTTCCTTCTACTCTCTTGAAGTCCAGAATTTCCTTTACCTCAAAGATGTCAGAAGAACTGCTGGGAGCAACTGCAGAACCAGGGGATTTGCTGTAACGGTTTAGGACCACAGGCTTTAGGACAGACAAACGGAATGAGTTTGGGATTTTGAGAGTAGGAGACAGCCGAAGCTTATAGGACACAGGGTTTATTTGTTGTAACACCTCAAAGGGCCCGAGGAACCTGGGAGCGCATTTGTGGGAAGGGATCTTCAGACAAATGTTTTTTGAAGAGAGCCAGACTTTGACAGCGTGGAGAAACTGAGGAGGAACACTTCTCTTCTTTCTTTTTTTTTTTTTAAACATTCGATCTTTATTAAAGGTTTTACAATTATTACATCATGAACCGTTGTTCAAAGAAAGAATAGAAAAATAATAAAATAAAATAACAAGAACAAAAAAAACAAAAAACAACTCTGTGAGGTACAGAAGGTAAAAAAATTACATCACATAAAATACTGAGATTGAGACCAAGCTGTCCACAAATGCGTATTTCTACAGTGTACCTTTGCATCATATATCAAAAAGGTTTCCTGGTAATATTGGCTATTAACCCTTCGAATAACATCAGAAAGGGACGGGGATATGTGAGATTTCCAAGATTGAGCTATTGCAAGTCTTGTAGCAATAAGTATATGTTGTATTAGTAAATTAGCGGAAGGAACAATTTTGTCCAAAGATAAATCTAGTATAGCAAAAGCTGGAGATTTTTGTAAGGGAATCGCAACACTCCAATCAATTTAAAGAATTGTTCCCACAGTGAAGCAATTACTGGGCAAGACCACCACATATGTAAAGGTGAACCTAAATGTCTGCAACCACGCCAACATAAATTGGAGTTGCCGGGAAACATATGGGCAATTCTGGTAGGAGTCAGATACCATCTAAGATGTATTTTTTTCATCAACTCCCATCCTGAATGTTTTGGCACCCAGTTAGCAGCTTTAATCCATTTTTCTTCCACTCCCAGTTCAACATATGATTGGCTTTACCAGATTTCTCTAACTTAAGAATTGTCATAACTAATAGGCAACCCTTTAGGGTAACCCTGCAAGTTGAATAAAAATTTATGAAATTACGTAAGTTTGGAAGGTTTAGCTGGAAGAGTCCTTCCTTGTATAAAATGTCTAATCTGGAGGTATTGGTAAAAGAGAGAGTGAGGCAACTGAAAAGATTTAGCTAAATTATCAAAGGAAATAAATTGTCCAGAATCTAGAAAATCTGAGAAGGATGTGATACAGGCAGATATCCAGGCTTGGAGTGAAATATGCGGTATAAGAAGTTTTATGACTGATAGTGGAATTAAATTACTAGAGATATAAACCCATTTGTTTTTACATATATATTCAGCCCACACCTTCAAAGAATCTGTCATAGTCTGTAAAGGCAACATTGGAGCGTTAGCTCCTAAATATTTCCCCATCATTAAATGTCTAAGAGAAATGCTCGTAATAATTGAATCTTCCAGACGAGACCAAAGGTGAGTACACGGGGAATTCCACCAAGAGTATAATTGGTCCATTATAGCCGCTATATTATATGTTTTCACATTTGGTACACCCAGTCCTCCATCTCTAATTTTGCGGTATAGAATACGTTTTTTGTTCCATATTAAAGTTAAAAATAATGACTGAATTTGTGACAGATATGTTGAAGGAATGAGGAGAGGCAATGTTCTAGCTAAATACTGGAATTTAGGAAGTAATATCATTTTTACTAAGTGAATTCTAGCAAACCCAGAATAAACTAAATGTATCCATTCTGGCGCAATCCTGCCTTAACCTTAAGATAAGATTAGAATAATTTGTTTGTATTACTTGAGAAGGTTGGGAAGTAAGTTAAATACCCAAGTAAGGTACACCAGAGTCAGCCCAAGTAAACTCAAAATTAACCAGGGAGGACTTTAACTGAGGCAAGATATGTATAGGCATTAATAAAGATTTTGAAACATTTAATTTATAATAAGAAATTTCGGAGTATTGATGAATAACCTTAAAGGAACAGTGTCACCACAATTTTTTTTTAAATATGTTAAAGATGTTAGTGCTTTATTAAAAACGTTTGGATTAATTTGTGTGTTTGTGTGTTACTTTTTCTTATTTTTGCACTTTTTCTTCCCTATGGGGGCTGCCATTTTTTTTTCCATTTCTGTATGTGTCGATTAACGACACATACAGACATGGAATACGTCAGCTCCATTCCCATAGGGACTGCGAACGGGGCCCGTTCCATCCACTAACATGTACGCCGCTGTGTGGGAACGGCGCATGAGCCGCTCCCACACAGTTCAATTTGAAATGCGCGCCGTCCGGCGCCATTTTCCTGCGGCCGGACAGTAAGATTACTACTTCCGGTCACGGCTTCCGGACTTGTGCACATGGAGCAGTGGCAGCAGACGGAGCGGATGGACCGGAGGGAGCGGCGGCGACTGGAGCAGGTAAGGGATTTCTATGTATGTTTGTGTTTCAGTGTGTGTTTACTACTGTATGTAAACCTTCTACACTGTGTGTTAGCTCAAAAAATGGCGACACACAGTGTAGGAGGTTAGACCGTTCAAACCCCTCGTTTCTCCCGGCACTAGCCAGGATAAAGGAGGGGGGGATGCTGAGAGCTGAGAGCTCACAGCTTTTTAACCAATTTTGCAGCATAAAGCAATGTGGTTGCTTTACCACATGCAATGCTGCAATTTTGGGAATGGCTCCATCTAGTGACCAGCAATGGGAAATATTATAAATTAGAATCCAATTGAATCCAATTTATAATATTTCCTGACTCGTGAAAAAAAATAAAAAAATTAGAACAATGTCTAATTGTTTAACTAAAAAAAAAAAAAAAACATGTTTTGCTGGCAACACATTCCCTTTAAGTATCTCAGGCACCGAAGTAAGAGGGGAATTACATGTAATAAGTACATCATCTGCGTACAGACCTATATTATGTTTTATGTCTCCTATTGTAATACCTGTAATGTTGGTAGAAGTTCGGATCATTTCAGCAAATGGTTCCATACATAACGTGAAAATTAGGGGAGATAACGGACATCCCTGTCTAGTCCCGTTACTAATTTGTATGGATCTAGAAAAGAAGCCAGACGAAAAGATCTTTGCAGAAGGCAGCGAGTACAAACAGAGGATTGCATTCTTTATAAAGGGCTTAAAGCCAAACTCGTCTAATACAGCCTCTAGAAACCTCCAGTTAACTCTGGCAAAGGCTTTTTCAGCATACAAAGACTGCATTACTACTGGGGCTCCAGAATTATGAGCAACCTGGATCAAGTCTAAATATCTTCTAGTTCCATTGTAATGACGGGGGTGGGGAGACAGACAAGTGAGCCCTAATCTACCCACCACTCAGTCCCTGCCTACTTGCAGCGACCCGCCCTAGGCGACAGGGTACAACTGGGCGACGGTCCCTACGCTCAATAAGTGCACGACAGACAAACAGACAAGGGTACACAGAGCTAGGGGGAGAAAGGGGCAGTTGCCCACGGCAAAACCGTGAGCAACAAGAGAAGTGAACAAGCCGAGTCAAACCAGGAGAGTACGAGGTGCCAAACGCAGAGCAGAAGAGTAGTAAACAAGCCGAGTCAAACCAGGAGTGTATGAGGTACCAAACGCAGAGCAGGAGAGTAGTCAGCAAGCCGGGGTCAATATGAAGCAAGGACAATGGTACAAGAAGCTGCAGCAGGGCCAGGAAACCAAACGAGAAGAATCACAAGCAAAGGAGGAACAGGAAAGGCAGGTATAAATAGACAGAGGGCGGGAGCTAGCTCCGTCTGGCGAGGCTGTGATAGGTTCTCCCACTCCTAAGCCTGCCACCCTGAGTGGTGGAAGATGGAGTCAGTCTCACAGACATAGAAGCAGGTGCAGACTGATTATCTATGGGCGTTAACCCCGAAGCTGTGCCTGGCAGATCCTTTACAGATAGTTTGATCCGACATAGTTCCGAGGAAGCATTGGCGGCTGGCACGGTCTGTGGAGCGGGTTAACAAAGCCTGCATTAAAGTGAACCGTGCGGTGTCACGTTTTGTGGCCAAGAACGGGGGCATTTGTGTGCGGGGCACAGGGATTTGGAGTCAGGAGAGGGGAATTACTGGAGGAGTGATGGAGTGCATCTGACCGAGGTTTGGATTGATTTGTGGAGCCTGGCACAAGGAGAATGAATTGAAAGGGCGGTGGTGGTTTGGCGGAACTCACAGGCTTAAGGTGGTCAAGGCCTGTTTCGCTGTGGCGGGGGGAGTCCTTGAGGTTGGTCAGTACGAAATGGTGGGGGGGGTCGCATCGGGGGTATGCGTCCCCCAAAAAGATACATTATTTGAAGACTTCATAGGGTGTTATCCCTTTGAAGTGGTCTTCTGGTGGTTGGAGCCATCTGCAGAGGTGAGCGGTGCCTCCGAGCTGGTTTACGGCTGGAGGTAAAATAGTTGATGGTGGTTGCAGATGGCTAACTCGAGGTAAAAAATATCGGAAAAATTGCTTCAAGGACTTCCCCTGCTCTGATTTAGTGTTAATGTTGATTGTTTTACTGATTCTGACCCATGTTGGGTCATGTGAATTATAGGAGGAATTCTCTGGTTGAATTCCTAAGTAGTTATCCGAATGTTTCGGATTAAATTGCATTTTATAAACAATGTAGATTAATAAACGGCTGCTGTGGCCATTTCACATCCAACCTCGGTTGTCACGTGTCTTTTTTCTTGGGTGAATGGGTAGGAAAAGGGGAAATAAAATGTTGAATAACACATGACTCTACTTAGACAAGTCATGTTGCACAAGCCTTTATCTGGCAGCAGAAATATCTATTTTAGGCTCTGTTCACATCCATGTCATGTTTTCCAATTATTACAAAATCCATGACGCAGTGCCAGATCCATCACACGATGGATATAATTGGTGACTGACAAATGCCATTGCCTTTTAATGGGGTCTGTCGGGTTTTGTCATGCTTTCATGCAACGCCATTCTTCCCATTATATCTGCCGGAATCTAATGTGAGCACAGCCTTAGCAACATAGTTTATTCATTTTGTTCTTATTATAATGTTATACTGGGTTCAGGAGAAAAAAAATGGAGCCACATTTTTAATATTGCATAGACTTTGACCGCTGATTGGGCCCAGGCCTCACCATATTCTGACTAGTAGGACCCTAGCAGAAACTATTTACTATGCTCTTTAATTTTTGGACTGCCCTATTCTAAGTAAATAGTGTTCCTCCTCTCTAATAGTTAAAGCAGAGAGTCCCTGTTAAGTGTCTCACAGCTTGGATGGGGGGGGGGGCAGGTGAGTCCGAGCCGCTTAACTTCTTGGATTCAGTGGACCCCCTCCTCATTGGATAACCAGAGCTATAACTTGAAGCTCCTGTGCCCAATGCATAATCTGTAACAAAGCCCCCTCTCCTTACCATGTTCCTTTTATAACACTGGTTTCTTACGTAGCACAGGGACTTTAGGCCCCCTCAGGGACCAGGGCCCGGAATGCAACTTCTACCCCGTTAGCTATGCCCTTTTTAACAGAGCTATATCTGTATGAACTTAGTATGTGCAGAGAGCCCGCTCAGGTATGATGGCCCAGGGGCGACTGCTTCCGCTGCTCCCCGTATAGCATTCCCCCTGTGTACAAATTCTTTAATTTAATTTGCCATGCCCTCAGGAATGCAGTGGAACCAGGGAGTATTCCGGTTGTAAGAGAAGGAGTGTCACCTTTCTCCCCGAATAGCTCAGCCAAAGGGGTAGTAAAAAGAAACTAGATTTTTACTGCTGCTTACGCAGCCAATAACAGCACCTGAGAGCAGTGACGTAACTACCGCTGTAGCAGCCATAGCGGCTGCTACAGGGCCCGCGGCATGAGGGGGCCCGTGCCGTCAGCCAGCACGTGCCTCCCCATGCCCGGAGGCTCCGCTAGCAGGCTCCAATTTATATTGGAGAAATACCATATTTTCAAAGGTTTTACAAGTTCCTAATTAATACCTTTTGTGGGATAACCCCTTTAATGCTCACAACTATAACACTCTCATAGAACGTTTTTTTATTGACGACATAACATCACCCACAGTGTTGCTATAATTGGTGGCAGTTTTCTGGTGTTAACAAGTTTCGAAATTATGGTGCACGCCATATTAGTGCAATAATTTGCTAGATTTTTGCTGTCTTGCGCTGCTCACGCATTTAAAAAAATGTGGGTGGGACTTAATGGAGGGGGGCGAGGCCACACACGGCTCCTCAAATGTACTACAATTTACGGCAGAAACTGGTTTAAATTATAGCGGAAATCTAAGCCAGCTCATAACTTGCATAGATTTCACTTTCTGGTACAAGGACAGCACACGATACAACAAATTTATTAAGAGGCGTGCGTCTCTTAATAGATTATTCACCTTTTACTCCTGCTGGCTGCAGACTAAGACTAGTGCATAAAACACCAATCTTAGTAAATCTGCCCCAGTATGTAATTATAAAATGACTCGGACTAGTGGGAAACAGGAGCACAGGAACAGAGAAAAATTGTTCAGGTAATTATATTATAAACTTTATTATGTTCACATTTTGCACCTTTAAAGCCCAAATATTTAAACCCAAGAAAAGCCTTTAACTGCTCCAAGTTCTTGCTTCCTTGGCAGCCAATCAGCTGTAACTAAAAAGTGTCAATGATGTTGAATATTAGTACTGTATACCTTGATCACCACCTAGTGGTTGGTTTTCATATTGCAGTTTGAAATATTTAACATTTTAGTGCAAAAGTGAGGTGTAAGTTCAGTCTACTAATAAAATCAAACATTTCATTGGATAAGATAAAATGCACCGGCGAAGAAAATACCTTGTTTTAGTGACCCTTAAGGCCCTTTACATCCATCGGCCAGCAAACAAGCATTCATACCAACACCCGTTCCTGAACATTGCCCTGTGTAAACTAGCGAACAGATCTTTTAATACGGCAGAAAAAAACTGGTTGCTAGGAAAATAGAGGAGATATAGTCAGTTTAAAGTGATGAAGAAGTAGAATAGGCGGATATAGTCTGTTGGCTAAAGCCTGTTAAAACATTATATATATATATATATATATATATATATATATATATATATATATATATATATATATATATATATATATATATATATTGATGTACAGTTATGGAAACTTTACAATGATGAATTTATAAGTCAGGGATTTCTGCAAGTTTCCACTCATCTGAATGGAACTTGCAGAAATTCATGCACCTGCTGCAGAAAGAACCACATTCAGATGGAAAAACGCACATAAAGAAACGCACTATGAAGTGCAGATTTTACCTATGGAATTACCTGCGGTTTTCATGCAGATTTTCAACATCAAATTACGCAACGTGTGCATGTAGCCTCAGGGTAGGAACACACACACGGCGTAAACACTGCGGATTTTCCACAACAGATTTCATTGCGGAAAATCCGCAGCATGTTACAGTAGCAGCAGTGTGGGTGCGATTTCAAGAAATCTCATCCCCACACAGTGGAAAAAAGCAGCTGAAAAAAAAACACATAAATTGACCTGCGGTGCGGTTTTTTCAGACGCATGTTAATTAATGCTGCCGAATCGCTGTTCTTGTGTTGCGGGTTTTCCCAATTGAATTCAAAGAGGTGCTTAAACCCACAACAAAGTAGTGTGTGTTGCAACATTTGCGGTGGAAAAATTCCACCGCAAAAACCGCAGGTAAGAAAAAAAAAGTTATACTTACCCAGAGTTCCCCACTTTTGTCCGGGCCGGCCTGCTGGGATGACGTTGCAGGCCATGTGACCGCTGCAGCCTGTGATAGGCTGCAGCGGTCACATGCCCTGCAACATCATCCCAGGAGGTTGGACCACGCACAGAAGAGAGGGAGGGGGTAAATATGAAAGATTTAGGTTTTTTCCGCTGCTTTCCGAAAAAACGCACCAAATTGCAGATTTTCGGACAGCATTACCTGCGGTGTTCAGGGCTGATATGCTGAGTAGCTTGATGCAGCGTATCTGACCTGAATACGCCGTGTGTGTTCCTACCCTTAAGTATTCCATGCACATAAGACGAAAGTCAGCTGAACTCATTGATTTTGGCCAACTATCTCATGTGTATGGGTGTGTCCCAACCAGTGGTGGATTATCATTAGGGCGGTTCGGGCGGTCGCCCGGGGCCCGAGGCTCCCAGGGGGCCCATAGCCACCCGAACCCCCTCATGCCCAGTGGCGTCGCTAGCACCGGAGGAAGCCCTGGTGCCAGGACCGCACCTGTCATGAGACGAGGGGAGCTTCGCTCCTACTTAGCAGCCGTGGTCTCTGCTGCTTTAGAAGCTCCCCCTCCAGCCCCCCTTCCCTGCTCTAAACATCTCTCCTCCTGCTGCTAGCTGTCGGGACATGGGGGAGGGGAGACTGTCGGCGGGCTCTGTGTCGGGCTGTGAGCAGGAGAAGATCTGCAGTGAAGACTCACAAATATCCTACACAAAAGGTAAGTGCATGTGTGTTTACAATGTGTACTTTATAGGTGTATAATGTGCATACTCGTGTGTGTGTGTGTGTACTCTATATGTGTATAATGTGCATACTCGTGTGTATACTTTATATGTGTATAATGTGCATACTCGCGTGTGTACTTTATATGTGTATAATGTGCATACACGTGTGTGTACTTTATATGTGCATACTCGTGTGTGTACTTTATATGTGTATAATGTGCATACTCGTGTGTGTCTGTGATGTGCATAATGTGCATACTCGTTTGTGTACTTTATATGTGTATAATGTGCATACTCGTGTGTGTCTGTGATGTGTATAATGTGCATACTCGTGTGTGTGTGCGTGTATATATATATATATATATCTAAAAAAGCACCATTTCCTGCATTATTGCTGCAGAAAATGGTGCGTATTTTGCGGCGTTTTTCTCAATGTTGGGAGATGGTGACGTCTCCTCTGAAAAAACGCATCAATTCTGTCCACTTTCCGCAGCAGGAATTGACATGATGCGGCACGAGAAATACGCACTGCAGGTCAAAATGGCTGGTCGGAAATTTTACGCAGCGTCAGGATGAGATTTGGTAAATCTCACTCACTTTGCTGCTGCCGTATTCTGCGTATTTTCCAGGCGGAAAATACGCAGCAATTCCGTTAAGGCTGGGTTCACACGACCTATTTTCAGACGTAAACGAGGCGTATTATGCCTCGTTTTACGTCTGAAAATAGGGCTACAATACATCGGCAAACATCTGCCCATTCATTTGAATGGGTTTGCCGATGTACTGTGCAGACGACCTGTCATTTACGCGTCGTCGTTTGACAGCTGTCAAACTACGACTAAAAATACAGCCTCGTCAAAAGAAGTGCAGGACACTTCTTTGGACGTTTTTGGAGCTGTTTTCTCATAGACTCCAATGAAAACAGCTCCAAAAACGGACGTAAAAAACGGCGCGAAAACGGCGCGAAAAACGCAGCGAAAAATGCGAGTTGCTCAAAAAACGTCTGAAAATCAGAGGCTGTTTTCCCTTGAAAACAGCTCTGTATTTTCAGACGTTTTTGGTCACTACGTGTGCACATACCCTAAGTGTGGACAAGCCCTAATACAGGAGCAGCAGAGTAGATTAGATGTGAACAATTCTCATCCACATGCTGCGTAAATGATAAGTGGGGGAAAAAAAGCTCAGAAATTGACCTGTGGTGCGGTTTTTTATTCCGCTGCTCATTTGTTTCGGGTTTTCCCCATTTAATTCAATGGGGAGGTAAAACCTGCAACAAATAGCAGAAGTTATGTAAAAACGCAATTTAGAAAAAATAAAAATCTTATATCTTATACCCAGAATTCTGTTTCTTCGTCCGGGCCGGCCTCCTGGGATGACGTTTCACCCCATGTGACCGCTGCAGACAATCACAGGCCAATCACAGACTGCAGCAGTCATATGGGATAAAATGTCATCCCAGGGTTGCAGTGTAGCGACGCTGTGTAGCACTATATACAAGGGGGGGGAGCGCTGTGTGGCACTATATATAAGGGGGAGTGCTGTGTGATGCTATCTATAGGGGGCTGTTTGATGCTCTCTATAGGAGGCTGTGTGGCGCTATCTGCAGGGGGGTGTGTGTGTGGCTCTATCTACAGGGGGGTGTGTGTGGCTCTAGCTACAGGGGGTGTGTGTGGCTCTATCTACAGGGGTGTGTGTGTGGCGCTGTCTACATGGGGGGTTGGCGCTGTGTCCCTGCACAGTGTGATACTGTCAGTATGTAGGGACACAGCCCTGTGAAGGGGGAATCGTAACACCCATTTGTTAATGCTTGTGCAAAAAGTTAGTGTTAGCAATAGTTAGGGCTGATTTACACGAACATGATTTACGTCCGTGCAACCCGCGTGATTTGCACGCGGGTCGCACGGACCTATGCAAGTCTATGGGGCAGTGCAGACTGTCCGTGATTTTTGCGCAAAAACTCACGACAGGTTCTATATTTCAGCATTTTTCGCGCATCACGCACACATTGAAGTCAATGGGTGCGTGAAAATCAAGCGCGCCACACGGAAGCCCTTAAGTGGGACGCGCGTTATTCGCGCAACAGCAGTAAAAGAATGAATGTAAACAGAAAAGCACCACGTGCTTTTCTGTTTACAAACATCCAAACGGAGTGTCATAATGATGGCGGCTACGTGAAAAGCACGCAGCCGCGCACCATATGAACATGACACACGGAGCTGTCAAGTGCCTTTTGCGCACGCAAAATGCCATGTTTTTTGCATGCGCAAAACGCACATGCTCGTGTAAATACGCCCTTACGGCGCGGCAGGGTGGAGAAGGGGGGCCCAAGTTTGGGTGACAGCCCAGGGCCCATGGTCTTCTTAATCCGCCACTGGTCCCAACTCCCCCTGACCAAATTTCAACATGCTTGATCCTTTGTCCCCACAGGAGATCACCTGCTGCCAGAGGATTGTGGCAGCAGTTTAGTCTGTTCTCCCCAATGTAAACATTTGCATGTGAATGGGATAATCGGGATGAATATCTGTTAGGGCTTATTTAGACAAACGTGTAATACGTCCGTGCAACACGCGTGATTTTCACACGCCTCGCACGGACCTATGTTAGTGAATGGGGCCGTGCAGACTGTCCATGAGTTTCACGCAGCGTGTGTCCGCTGCGTAAAACTCACGACATGTCCTATATTTGTGAGTTTTTCGTGCATCACGCACCCATTGAAGTGAATGGGTGCGTGAAAATCACGCTCACCACACGGAAGCACTTCCATGTGACGCGCGTGATTCGCGCAACAGCAGCAAAAAGTATGAATGAAAACAGAAAAGAACGTGCTTTTCTGTTTACAAACATACAAACAGTGTCATAATGATGGCGGCTGCGCGAAAATCACACAGCCACGCATCATATGCGGCTGACACACGGAGCTGTTAAGTACCTTTTGCGCGTGCAAAACGCCGCGTTTTTTGCATGCGCAAAACACACACGCTCGTGTAAATCCGGCCTTAGACGAACTAGCCTTCGGCTAAAGTTCTTTGGGCACCTTTAGGCCATATTTACACGTTGTGGGTGCTGTCAGGATTGAGGTGTGAAATCCGTGCCTAAATACTGATGGAATCCACTAGCATTCTCTCCGCAAGGCATTTGATTGATGTATTTTATGCCCCATTCACATGGTCTATAAAAAGTTGTGAAGAATAATCAACGCGTCGTGGATTTAAAAAACTACACCATGTGCATTATTGCTGCAGATTCCGCGCTTTGAAGAAGTAAATTTGCTCCACTGAATTACAATGAAGCTAAGGCCATCTTCAATTCGTTTTTGTAAACGACATTTAACTTTAACATCAGGAAAGCTCCCGACATACACAATAAGGAGCCTCACACACGCGCGTGTTCGGTCCGTGATATACGGTCCGTACGTCAGCCGCATTTCCCGGACCGAACACACTGCAGGGAGCCGGGCTCCTAGCATCATAGTTATCTATGATGATAGATGTCCCTGCCTCTCCGTGGAACTACCATCCTGTACTGAAAACATGATTACAGTACGGGGCAGTTGTCCCGCAGCGAGGCAGTGACACCTAGCGTCATAGATAACTATGATGCTAGGAGCCCGGCTCTCTGCAGTGTGTTCGGTCCGGGAAATGTGGCTGACATACGGACCGTATATCACATACCAAACACGCTCGTGTGTGGGAGGCCTAAATGTGTCTCTTTGGCCTCCATTGGGCTGTTATACGTCGGTATATCCTTTCATTCAATGATGGAATAGCGTAGTAGACTTTGGTGGCGACAGATGCCACTGTTAGCATAGTTGCCAACAGTCCCAAATTTGCCGGGACTGCCCCGAATTTACAGAGACAGTCCCGTCAAATTACTGTCCTGGACGTGTCCTGGTAACTGCCATGTTCAATTGAATCTGCATCCTCAGGACGCAGATCCAATTGAATAATATGGCAGAGCAGGGAACTATCCGATCCCTGCTCTGCCATTCACTCCTCCTGGAGCAGAATGCCGACACTCGGGTCCAGGATTCTGCTCATAGAGGGAGTCCAAAACGTCCCTGTCCATAAATGAACAGGGACGTCAGGGGCTCCTCTTGGAGCGCAATCCCCGGCTAGAGCGTTGCCAACGGCACTGTGGCATCTACAGAGGGCACTGTGCCTGTATCTACAGGGGTGGCATTATCAACAGAGGGCACTGTGGCATTATTTACAGAGGGCACTGTGGCATTTTCTACAGAAGGTACTGTGGCACCATCTATATGGGGCACTGTGACACTACCTACAGGGGGGGTCATGTGGAATTATCTGCATGGGGGTGTGTGGCACTTTCTACTGGGGCAATGTGAAACACCATCTACAAGGGGCACTGTGTGTGGCACTATCTACTGGGGCAGTGTGGAGCACCATCTACAAGGAGCACTGAGTGTGGCTTTTACGCTATCAGTAGTTATCAGCACATATTACCTAGCCCTAGTGATAAAGTGAGACATCAGCTGCCTGTAAACAACCAGATAACCAGACAGAGATACTGGCCACCATAGTAGTTGTCAGCCAAACTAGTGCAGACATTTTTGTTTGTTTATTTGTACTATATGCAGAAATTTTGGGAAGAACGCCAGTTATGTAGCTGGAGCTTTCTGCAAAGCCGCTCTACTCGGGGACTCCGACCCTGGGGTAACTCCTGAAGTCACTGTCCATGTATGAACAGTGACATCAGGAGCTACCACAGCACCTGAGTCCCCAGGCAGAGTACTAGCTGATGCTCTGGCACTGGGGAAGTTCCTGATGTCACTGTCCATATATGGACAGAGACTTCAGGAGTTTCCCCAGGGCCAGGAAAGTTCCTCATGCCCCCCAACTTCTCTTAATGGCCGACGAGACAGCATATCTATAGCACTACGACTCCTATAGCTATGGATAGGATTAAATACAATGGCGTAGAAGACTTTATCACACATGATAGGCTTAGCTACAGGGCCCAGCAGACAGTATAACACATGATGGGATTAGATACAGGGCACAGCGGACAGCATCAAACATGATAGGCTTAGCTACAGGGCCCAGCGGACAGTATCACACATGATAGGATTTGATACAAGGCACAGCGGACAGTATGAAACATGATAGGCTTAGCTACAGGGCCCAGCGGAAAGTATCACACATGATGGGATTAGAAACAGGGCACAGCGGACAGTATCACACATGATAGGATTAGATACAGGGCCCAGCGGACAGTATCACACATGGTAGTCTTCGATAAAGGGCCCAACAGACAGTATCACACATGCTAGGCTTAGATACAGGGCCCAGCGGACAGTATGGCAAATGGTAGGTTTACAATAACCAAAAATGGCAACAGCACTCTGTGAACGCTAATGCCACCTAAATGCTATATATAACATGAAGTCCTCTATAAGGTGGTAATCTACTCTGCTCATACACCCAGAACTGTAACTAAACCTACATATTGTAACAAACGTAGTCGCTGACCACAAACTCCTTCCATCCAGTTGACGCCCTTCTCTCAAGAGATGTCTGCACATACGGCCATCCTGCTCCACAGTGACCACCAGGGTGCACTCACGAGCTCAGTCCAGACTTAAGAAGCCAGAGCGCACGCATGTTGGAGATTGAGCTAATTGCTCGCAAAGCACCCTGGGCTATAAGAAGGTCCCAGCCCCATCCTCCCACACCTGAGCATTGTTGTCATATTCCAAGTTTGTCTTGCAAATGCTCTCCTAGTGTTTCCTGCTCCCAGTGGTCCATGTTCCTGTATCCTGTAACCTGTATCCTGATCTAGTGCCGTGCTGAGCTGTAGCCGTGCTGTGCTGTATACCACGCCTGTCCTGCTTTTCCACGCCTGACGTCCTCCTGCTGCCTAGTTCCTGCCAAGCCTGCCTTGCTACTGTCCGAGCTGCCACAGGTACCCTATATGAACCATATCTCCTATTGTTTTCAATGGGGTTTTTGAGGCAGAAAACGCCTCAAGATAGGGCATGTCGCTTCTTTTTACGGCAACTTCGGACGTTTTTTGTCGCGTTTTGTTGCCGCAGTTTGCGCAGCAAAAAATGTGTAAGAAACCTCAGTGTGAACAGGGCCTAATGGCCAGGGGCTGACATACCATTGGTGCAACCTGTGCAGCTGCACACGGGCCCAGTAGGTAGGGGGGCCCACTGCCACCTCAAAAGCAGCTTTTTACTGTCTATTGGATTGCATGTATGGACTGAGCTATTGACAATGGCTCAGTATTATTAATAAAATGTTATAAAGACTTGACAACGGGGGTGTTCTTTGATGAGCTAATGGAGAGTGAGGGACCCACAAACTGTTCTTGTATGGGGGCCCTTTGCTGTCTACGTTCGTCACTGGTAACAGCACCTGTACTTTCAGCAGTAGCAGCTGTAGAAGCACCAACACCATCAGGTTCCGAGGATGAGGGTAGAAGTGCTCTAAAAGACCCAGGGGCAAATTTAGGGGGGGGGGTGACGATAGGGGCAACCCCCCCCCCCCCAGAGCACTGTGCCGAATGTTCTAATGGGCTGCTATCCATTTAATTTATCCAGTAGATAGTAGTCGATTATAACAAAACTTCCCTTCATCGCTCTCGTGCTCCTCTGCCAGTATTAAGATCATGTGTGCAGCGGCAGCTGAAGAGTTGCCTAGGAGGAGGGTAACTACATGAGTGTCTAATCTGAGGTCATCTCTGGCATCTGATCTGGGGACTTGTCTGAGGTCTTGTCTTGGGTCGTCTCTGGAGTCTGGTATGGGGCAAGTCGTCACTGGGGCCTGGTCTGGGGTCAAAATTTATACAAAAGTCTGGTCTGATTTGATATAGGGTCTGAACTAGTTTGTGGTTCTGGTTTGGGGTCTGATTTAATTTGGGGCATTTAATCAGGGGTCTGCATTAGTTAATGGATCTGAATTTATTTGTGTTGCTCCAGAGGCCGGGGATGTCTGCAGAAAAAAGGGGCAAAGATGTTTGGGCAGGAAATTCTGCATTAGTGAAAAGTAGTTGTCATTGTGGTCTAGACCAGATGGAGAAGAAAATAGAGTTAATGACTCACATAGGCGACACTGGATTTATAGAGGAGCTGTAATCTCCCCTGACTTGTTTGTTATAGCAATTCCTTGTATTCCCCATAAACTATTAACCCTTCTAGAGCATCTTTGCTTAGAACTCTGTGTTGTGACATTCCTCTCTTGTTCCTCTTGGAAATGCATGAATAAATCCAGGCCTACATGGAGACGTTTTTTAACTCAACTAATTAATTTTAACTATGGAGTCGCAGCTGCAGTAAAGCCATATATTAAGTTGCATGCAGTCTTGTGAACTGCAGCTGTCACTCTGTAGTAAAAATCAATCAGTAGTGCTACAAAAAGTCTCTGTGTATCCCGACACAATCTGATGCTGTCATCAATGATGGGACAGTGTCAGAGTGTGTAGGAACACAGCCCTTTGACAAGGGGAATGTTAACACTGAGTTGTCAATTTATTTATACATTTCCAGGAGGAATAACAGAGGAATGGCAAAATGCAGAGTTATTAGAGAAGGTGCTCCACAATTGTTATTTCATGGGTAATACAAGAATTTACTAAAACAGACCGTCTACCGTCTATGAGAAAGATGGAATAAAATATGAATGCTGCCTGTACACAAGGGCCTGCAGAAAAAAAAAAAACGTTTTACACACCTGGAAATAGGCTCTCAATTTTACATTTGCACTCTGCAGAAAATTGCTGGTACTTGCACTGCCTAATCCTTTCCACAAGATTTTAAGGTTCCAAGGTAGCGGTAGCAAACAATCCCAATACCGTCACCCTATCCCCATCATATATTTGACTGTTGGTGCAATGTTGATTTTGTGGTGCTGTGCTATCCAACGTTCCACTGGCCGTCCTCTAGGCACAAAATATTGGTGTATAGTCCACCTGGAGAAAAATGGCTAACTTGTCTAGCAAGTTGCGAACAAAATGATCAAATAGTATGCACCATTTACTTTATGACACTATCTAAATCTGCCCCAATATCTTTTCTTCTTTCTTCTGTTCTGTTCTTTTATTTTAGCATAATGTAGAAACTTTACAGTCACTCTCCTTTTAGATAGACACAACAGAGACCAATGCAGGAATTTTATTTGTCATTTCTAATCTCTAAGATTGGATCAGATAACAATTTAATCATCTTCATAAGAGATAAAATAATTTCGAAACAAATAAGCAGTACTGTAGTTTGCCATATTTGCTGCCTGCCACTAGATGGGAGTGTTAATCCTAGAAGTAGTGGTACGTTATTTTAAGTGACAATAATAATAATAATAATAATAATAATAATAATGTAATTAAAACTATTCTACATTTTTCCTGCCTTCTTGTCTACACAATGTGCGCTCTTCTCTGCCCATTACTGAATTAGGCTCCTTAACTTCTTCAAACTGTCTGTTTTTGGATTATATTAGATACCAACAAAGTCTATTGCCACAACCTACACTGTTCATTACCTGGACCGTGGGCATCTAAACAGTGACAGTCCATTTCCTGCTCTGTTGTGCATCATAAGGGCACGTTCAGACGTGGCAGAGTTTTTCCGCTGCAAATGTTAGTGCAGATTTGGGGCAATTATGCAACGGACAGCGGACTTGCCACAGATTTCAGTTTTTGCATTGCAAAGGCTGAAATATGCAGTGAAATTCCGCTTCTTCTCCGCAACAGACAGTTCATGCTGCGGACTGAAAATTCCGCACTGCAGCCTATGGTCCGCAGCAGAGTTTTCCCGCAACGTCTGAACTAACTTTCCTAAAAATGTATAGAAACAAATGTAAAAAACGGCCGCTGGAGAATTCCACTGAGGACTGTAAGCAGCGGAATTCCACAGCAATTTCGCCACGTCTGAACCTGCCCTTATTCTCCACTTTGTCATTAGCTTTGTAAAAATTCTATAATTCCTTCATGCATCATATGACCGGACTCTGAGAGTAACCACTAAGCGTAGAAAAATGGCCCACATTTACTAAAGCTGCCTAATTTTTAGCCCAGGTAAACTTAGACCAAGCAGGCACAAAATGCACCAAATTTATCATAGGGGTGCATGCTACATGATAAATTTGGCACATCTTGCATGACCCGTTAGACACTTCTCTCTCCTCCTTATACCACTTTTGATTTGACTTACTTTCGACAGAATCTTGTGCCATTTTTTGGGCACAAAAATCACACCCCTTTTTGGACCACTTTTAAAAAGTGTCTACTCAGGTGCAAATATGAAAACTGTGCCAAATGGCACCAATTTGCTCCAAAATTTGGCATATTTTTGACAATCTATAGACTAATTTTTACAGTAGTCAATTTTCCATATGGTGCGAATACTTTGTCACTCTGCATTACAGCAGAACCTCTATTTCTGGTCTATGCCTGACTCTGCTCTGTTTTTTGTGATTTTTTTAAATGGTTTTTTTTATGTCATTATCTATATAAAAAATAAATCTTGCAGTTTTTACTCTGACCACTAAGCCTCACAGTACACTGACACTTCCTGTTCTGTAGAGAACACTTTTCAGCAGTCATCCCATTATCATCATAGGCAGGATTACATTGACAGGTAACACCTCTATATAGATAACACAGGATCCACCATTGACAATAGGTGATGTACACAGCTCCCCTCCTCCTCCTCCCTGCACAATGACCTCTGCACAGGTCACAGAACATGCCTAAAAACTCTCCCATAGAAGTCAATTGGTAAGCTCCAGACTATAGTTCCCTATGGTCTATATAGCTGATGTAAAATGTACTGTATCCCTAAATGCTGATGAAAGCAGCTCAGTCAAGATGGCTGGCCACATAAACATGTACAAAAAATAGAACAAAAAAATCTCCAATAATAAAATAAAAGCAGATTAGAAAAAAAGTTGATGTTTCACTGCCTGGTTTTAATTAGATAAAAATAATATAGGTGATACATTCCCTTTAAGACACTTTTTCAGTCTAAAATGACTTTACGAACCCTGGCTGCAGTACGGCGGAAGTGGGCTTGTATATTTGCATGTCACTTGCCTATGTATGTGGTCTCCATGGATAAGATACCGTATTTTTCGGACTATAAGACACACCCAGGTTTTAGACAACAGAAAATAGGAAAAAATTGCATATTTTACTTGTTGGTTAAAAAAAATAATTTGTTCAGTTTCACCACATTCTGAGAGCCATAACTTATGTTTTTCCATCGTTTGAGCGGTGTGAGGTTTTTGCAGGACGATCTGTAGTTTGTATTAAATTTTTATCACTTTTTATTTCATTCTTTTCAGCGCTAAGGTGATCAAAAGACTACGATTCTGGGGTTTTAAATTAATTTTTTAACGCCGTTCACTATGTGAGTCAAATAATGCCATATTGGAATGGTTTTAGACTTTTACGGATGCTACAATACCAATTTTTTTATTATTTTTAAATATTTACATTGTGCTTGGGGAAAAATGTGGTGTTTTTTTTTTTACTTTTAATTTTTTTTTACACTACTGAAAATGTATCTAACTTTTTTTTTTAAACATTTTATTAGTTCCTCTAGGGGACTTGAACCAGCGATCATTAGATCGCTGGTACAATACACTGCCATACATGGATGAGTTACGGAAACAGCGTAACTCGCTGAGCTACGCTGTTTCCGTAACTTCCATAGTAGTGAATGGCAGTTACAGATGCAGCGTAGCATGCTACGCTGTTTCCGTAACTACTATTCAGTTCTATGGGAGTTACGGAAACTGCGTAGCTCAGCGAGTTACGCTGTTTCCGTAACTCGTCCAAGTAACCAGGAAGTGGCCGGAAGACAGCGGAGCCGGGTAAGATAGAATGGGGTCTAGGGGGCCCCGTTCTAGAGATAGATGTGGGTCCCAGTGGTGGGACCCGCATCTATCTGACATTTATGACATATTCTGTGGATATGTCATAAATGTCCTTCATGGGAAAACCACTATAAATGCCGCGGTCGCTATTGACCGCGGCATTTAATTAGTTAAACGGCCAGGAACAGTGCAATCACTGTTCCTGGCCGTTAGAGCAGCGTGTCAGCTGTAAAACACAGCTGACATCTGCAGTGTATGGAGCGGGCTCAGCGCTGCCGGGTCCCTTGACTGCCGACTATAAGACGCAGGGACTTTTTAGCAAGCTTTATTCTTGCTAAAAACAGTGTCTTATAGTCCGAAAAATACGGTACTCCATTTTGGATACATCCAGCGTTGGCACCACAGCTAAATAACACTCCACTGGCAGGATGCAAGGACAATGGCGCACCAATGTCACTTGTGAAGTTAAGGGAAAACAGACCGCTACCAGAAAATGTTCTCAATTAAAACTGTAATGTCGGGGTAGGGAGACAGACAGGTGAGCCCTAATCTACCCGCCACTCAGTCCCTGCCTACTTGCACGGCCCATCCTAGGCGACGGCGTACAACTGGGCGACGGTCCCTACGCTCAAAAAGTGCACGACAGACAAACAGACAAGGGTACACAGAAGCTAAGGGAAATGGGGCAGTTGCCCGCGGCAACACCGTGAGCAACAAGAGTAGTGAACGAGCCGAGTCAAACCAGGAGTGTACGAGGTATCAAACGCAGAGCAGGAGAGTAGTCAGTAAAGCCAGGGTCAATTTCTCCCACTCCTCAGCCTACCAGCCTGAGTGGTAGCAGATCGAGTCACGCTATTAGACCTAGGAGCAGATGCAGACTGATTAACCACGGGTGTCAACACCGAAGCTGTGTCTGGCAGATCCATTACAAAACCTTGAGGGCCGAAACGCATAGAGACACTCACGGATTGATGCAGGGCTCAATAGGGTCAGGAAACTGTATGGCGGTCACTCTTCTCAGGGCGATTTAGTAGAGTGTTCTTCAGATGAGAGACTGGTATTTATATAGGGCACAGTACAGGGAGTATACACTGGAGCTGTTTAAGTACTTTTTTTGCATTCTTTTGGTAATTGTTTGCTTTCATGTTTTGATACATTTTAAATAATATTATCTCATATATTTCCTATACTATGAATCATTAAATCACAGTTCATTTATTTAACCCCTGGCTGCTGCAGCCAGTTTTGATTTTTCGCTTTATGTGGTAAATACTTTGAAAGGCTTTTACTTATCCAAGCGATTCTGAGATTGTTTTGTTGTGACAAATTGTACTTTATCTTAGTGGTAAAATTTGGTCGATACATCCAGTGTTTATTTGCAGAAAAACACCAAACTTTTGAGAAAATTCTGAAAAATTTGAATGTATCTGCTTGTAAGACAGATAGTTAGGGCACGTCCAGATGTGGCGGAATTGCTGTGGAATTCCGCTGCGGACAGTCCGCAGTGGAATTCTCCAGCGGCCGTTGTTTACAGTTGTTTCAATACATTTTGAGGCAAGTTAGTTCAGACGTTGCGGAAAACTCCGCCGTGGACCATAGTAATGCAAATGAAATCAATAGTAATGCAAATGAAAGCTATGGTTTTCGTTTGGCTTTCCGTTTATTGGTTCAATCCATGCCATAAAGTTTCCATTTTTTAGCGGAAACAATGGTGTAGTCGACTGTGCTATTGTTTCCACTAAAAAAAATGGAAACCTTATGGAATGAAAACAAACGGAAACCATTTGCAACGGAAGCATTACCATTAAAATCAATGGTAATGTAAAGAATCTGCCGGGCACTACGTCTGTGGATACTCCCAGGGTTAATCAGTCGACACCTGAGGCCAGACCTCTTAGACTGACAGCGGCTCCCACCAATCAGGGTGGCAGGCTCAGGAGTGGGAGAGCCTATCGTGGCCTGGTCAGTCGGAGTTAGCTCCACCCCCTGTCCATTTATACCTGCCGTTTTCTCTTCCTCATTGCTTGTTATTCTTCTTGGATTCCGGGCCCCACTGCTGCCTTGCTCCAGCCTGCTTCTGCCGCCTTGCTCCAGCCTGCTTCTGCCTTGCTTCAGTTCCCGCTTATCCTGCTTCGCTCTGCCCCTGGCTTGCTTCCTGCTCCGTGCTCTGCGTTTGTATACTCCACTACATCCTGATCCTGACTGGCTCGTTCGCCACTCCGTTTCCTCGCGGTGTTCCGTGGGCTACTGCCTCTTCCCTTGCTTGTTCCCTGTTTGTATCCCCTTGCACTTAGTCAGCGTAGGGACCGCCGCCAAGTTGTACCCCGTCACCTAGGGCGGGTGGTTGCAAGTAGGCAGGGACAGGGCGGTGGGTAGATTAGGGCTCACTTGTTCCCTTCACCTCCTTCCTGCCATAACATAATAACAAGCCCATACCTAGTCTACCATTTCTCCTACGCTGACGCTATCATGGACCCCCTTGAGACCCTGACCCAGCAGATGCAGGGCCTCTCCCTACAGGTCCAGGCCCTGGCTCAGAGGGTCAACCAGTCTGACGCTGCCATAAAGCCTATAGGTGTGGGGTACAATTAACACAACAATGTAGCAGAAAGAAGAATAACAATCTTTATTGAAAAAATAACAGGATTAAAAAGATGAGTCATGCACAGCATGAGAATAAAACGTTCATCTGATGCCAGAGATACAAGTGCACCATGGGTAAATGAACACATATGTATGGTAGTAGCAATTGTGTTGAATATAGGGACCAAACAAATAAATTAGAAGTATAAACTAGAAAAAACAGAGACTTATACAGCACAAGTGAACAAAATGAATGGATGAATACATTGGTAAGATCTCTGTATGTCAGTACAGATCAGGTCCATAAAAACAACACAGGAAGATAAATGTAGCTGGTCACATACCCATGGTGATGTCTCAGGCAGGAGAGATCGTCAGACCCGACGCGCGTTTCGACTAATATGTATTCATATTTAGGTTTTTATTAATATATTGTTTTCTAGCATTTATATTTACGAAACATATTTAGTTATTATTATTTTTTCATATGCACACACATTTTTCAATCACCTTTTTATGTATATAATCATAGTACTCTCACATTTAACAGATATATATAACATATATATATATTTTCTTTCACACACATTATCAACTGTTTCACTTATTTATCTATTTATCTATTTCATCATTTATTATTTAATTATTTATGTATTCCAATAAATTTCACATCACATTTCACTACATTTATTATATATTAATATATGCACATATGGTTTTTTCTTTCCTTGTTGCAATATCTGTATTAATGCGCTTTTTTATAATATACACTTTTAATATATATATACATATGTGGATGCAACACACATTATATATTCGATATAGTCTTGATCTTTGTTATAGATCCATTCGCAAATTAAATCTTTATATGCAATGTACTGGCATTATTCCGGTTTTCTCCGTATGCATCTGTCCAGTCGAATGTTCTGTTTACATACACAGAATACCTTTGTATCCTGTGGAGACTGCTCCTGTGCGCTTGTGTCAGGGGGAGGTGTTTCGCTTCCTTCTGTGGGCGCGTCTACATCGGAGTGGGCACGGCTCATCGGCGTCAGCCGCCGGCGACCCGGCCCCTCTCTGATGACGCGTGGCCGGAAGTTCCTCAGCGACCATCTTCATTCCTGGCACATGACGCCGTCGTTACCGTCTCATGTAACACACTTGTGTTATACACACGATTGGACAGATGACGTCTTAAAAGGATGACCCTGGCTGGAGAGACGCCACCCCCGGACGAAGGCATCCCGCCGAAACGCGCGTCGGGTCTGACGATCTCTCCTGCCTGAGACATCACCATGGGTATGTGACCAGCTACATTTATCTTCCTGTGTTGTTTTTATGGACCTGATCTGTACTGACATACAGAGATCTTACCAATGTATTCATCCATTCATTTTGTTCACTTGTGCTGTATAAGTCTCTGTTTTTTCTAGTTTATACTTCTAATTTATTTGTTTGGTCCCTATATTCAACACAATTGCTACTACCATACATATGTGTTCATTTACCCATGGTGCACTTGTATCTCTGGCATCAGATGAACGTTTTATTCTCATGCTGTGCATGACTCATCTTTTTAATCCTGTTATTTTTTCAATAAAGATTGTTATTCTTCTTTCTGCTACATTGTTGTGTTAATTGTACCCCACACCTATAGGCTTTATATCAGATGTTGAGGGTCAGTGCACCAAGATACACTTGGTTTTACAGAGGATCTCGTTTCTTACTTCATTCATGTATTTACATTTAATTTGACGAGACCATTTCCTGTTTGTACCAATAGGTTTTTGACGCTGCCATAGTAGTACCCCTCACCTCACCTCTAGAACCCGACCTCAAGTTACCTGACCGGTTCTCAGGGGACCGTAAGACTTTTCTCTCCTTCCGGGAGAGTTGCAGACTTTACTTCCGTCTAAAACCTCACTCCTCAGGTTCCGAGAACCAGCGGGTGGGTATCATTATATCCCGACTCCAGGAAGGGCCCCAAGAGTGGGCCTTCTCCATGGCTCCTGACGCCCCTGAACTTTCCTCCGTCGATCGTTTTTTCTCTGCCCTCGGACTCATTTACGACGAGACTGACAGGACTGCCTTAGCCGAGAGTCAGCTGGTGACCTTACGTCAGGGTAGGAGACCTGTTGAGGAATACTGTTCTGATTTTAGAAAGTGGTGCGTAGCTTCTCGGTGGAACGACCCGGCCCTAAGGTGCCAGTTTAGGTTAGGATTATCTGACGCCCTGAAGGATCTGCTTGTTAGCTACCCATCTTCTGAGTCCCTAGACCAGGTTATGGCCCTAGCAGTACGACTTGACCGACGTCTCAGAGAACGTCAGCTTGAATGTTTCAATGTTTTCCCCTCTGACTTCCCTGCGATTCCCCCCGAGGTCCCGTCTCCTCGCTCTTCCACGGAAGACTCGGAGGTACCTATGCAACTCGGGGCCTCCATGTCCCCTCGACAACGTAGAGAGTTCCGCAGGAAGAATGGTCTCTGCTTCTATTGTGGTGGTGACAAGCATCTACTGAACACCTGTCCCAGGCGCAAGAATAAGCAGCCGGAAAACTTCCGTGCCTAAGTGATCATCGGGGAGGTCACTTGGGCGCACAGGTATTTCCCGTTAATATGAAACGCAATAAAATTTTGCTTCCCTTTCAGGTCTCGTTTGCTGGCCGGTCTGCCACTGGCAGTGCCTTCGTGGATTCTGGCTCATCTACTAATATCATGTCTGTGGAATTTGCTATGTCTCTAAAAATGCCTTTTATTGATTTGCCTTATCCTGTCCCGGTAGTGGGTATCGACTCCACTCCTCTTGCTAATGGTTATTTTACTCAGCATACTCCTGTTTTTGAACTCCTTGTTGGCTCCATGCATTTGGAGCAGTGCTCTGTACTGGTGATGCAGGGATTATCGTCCGATCTGGTATTAGGTCTTCCCTGGTTGCAGCTGCATAATCCCACGTTTGATTGGAATACTGGGGATCTCACCAAATGGGGTAGTGAATGCCTGACGTCATGTCTTTCGGTTAACTCTATTTCTCCCCGTGAGGAGGTAAACACGCTACCTGAGTTTGTTCAGGACTTCGCTGATGTGTTTTCTAAGGAGGCCTCCGAGGTGTTGCCCCCTCATAGAGATTACGATTGCGCCATCGATTTGGTACCTGGTGCTAAGCTTCCTAAGGGTAGGATATTTAATCTTTCATGTCCTGAACGTGAAGCTATGAGGGAGTATATCCAAGAATGCCTGGCCAAGGGTTTCATTCGCCCCTCGACTTCTCCTGTAGGTGCTGGCTTCTTCTTCGTGGGGAAGAAGGATGGTGGTCTTAGGCCGTGCATTGACTATCGGAACTTGAATAAGGTCACAGTAAGGAACCAGTATCCCCTTCCTTTGATTCCGGATCTTTTTAATCAGGTTCAGGGGGCCCAATGGTTCTCTAAGTTCGATCTACGGGGGGCATATAACCTTATCCGCATCAAAGAGGGGGATGAGTGGAAGACTGCGTTCAACACGCCCGAAGGTCATTTCGAATACCTGGTCATGCACTTTGGGTTGTGTAATGCCCCTGCCGTCTTCCAGAATTTTATTAATGAAATTTTGAGAGATTACCTGGGAAATTTTCTTGTAGTGTACCTTGATGACATACTTGTGTTTTCCAAGGACTGGTCCTCCCACGTGGAGCATGTCAGGAAGGTCCTCCAGGTCCTCCGGGAAAATAATCTGTTTGTGAAAACCGAAAAATGTGTGTTTGGGGTACAGGAGATACCATTTTTGGGTCAAATCCTCACTCCTCATGAATTCCGCATGGACCCTGCCAAGGTTCAGGCTGTGGCGGAATGGGTCCAACCTGCCTCCCTGAAGGTGCTACAGTGTTTTTTGGGGTTCGCTAACTATTACAGGAGATTTATTGCCAACTTCTCGGTCGTCGCTAAGCCTCTTACGGACCTCACTCGCAAGGGTGCTGATGTCCTCCACTGGCCTCCTGAGGCCGTCCAGGCTTTTGAGACCCTCAAGAAGTGCTTTATCTCGGCCCCCGTGCTGGTTCAGCCCAACCAAAGGGAGCCATTTATTGTGGAGGTTGACGCGTCCGAGGTGGGAGTGGGGGCCGTCTTGTCCCAGGGTACGAGCTCCCTCACCCATCTCCGCCCCTGTGCTTACTTCTCTAGGAAGTTTTCGCCCACGGAGAGTAACTATGATATTGGCAACCGCGAACTTTTAGCCATTAAATGGGCTTTTGAAGAGTGGCGTCACTTCCTGGAGGGGGCCAGACTCCAGGTAACGGTCCTTACTGACCACAAGAATCTGGTTTTCCTAGAATCTGCCCGGAGGCTTAATCCTAGACAAGCTCGATGGGCTCTATTCTTTACCAGATTTAACTTCTTGGTTACCTATAGGGCTGGGTCCAAAAATATTAAGGCTGATGCACTGTCACGTAGTTTCATGGCCAATCCTCCTTCTGAGGAGGATCCTGCTTGTATTTTACCCCCTGGTATAATCGTTTCTGCCACTGATTCTGATTTAGCCTCTGACATTGCGGCTGATCAAGATTCAGCTCCCGGGAACCTCCCTGGGGACAAGCTGTTTGTCCCCCTGCAATACCGGCTAAGGGTACTCAGGGAAAACCATGACTCCGCACTATCTGGTCATCCAGGCATCTTGGGTACCAAACACCTCATTACCAGAAACTATTGGTGGCCTGGGTTGCCTAAAGACGTTAGGGCTTACGTCGCCGCTTGTGAGGTTTGTGCTAGGTCCAAGACCCCTAGGTCCCGACCTGCGGGCTTACTACGTTCTTTGCCCATTCCCCAGAGACCTTGGACCCATATCTCCATGGATTTTATCACCGATTTGCCTCCATCTCAGGGCAAGTCGGTGGTGTGGGTGGTAGTAGACCGCTTCAGCAAGATGTGCCACTTTGTGCCCCTTAAGAAACTACCTAACGCCAAGACGTTAGCTTCTTTGTTTGTTAAACACAT
This sequence comes from Rhinoderma darwinii, assembly GCF_050947455.1. Classification (NCBI taxonomy): domain Eukaryota; kingdom Metazoa; phylum Chordata; class Amphibia; order Anura; family Rhinodermatidae; genus Rhinoderma; species Rhinoderma darwinii. The sequence continues at coordinate 585,373,149 of NC_134687.1, read as the reverse complement.
TTTGCGTCTCCATGGGGCCCCAGTCAATATCGTTTCTGACAGAGGGGTACAATTTGTTTCCTTATTTTGGAGAGCTTTTTGTAAAAAGTTGGAGATTGATCTGTCCTTCTCCTCTGCCTTCCATCCCGAAACTAATGGCCAAACGGAAAGGACTAATCAATCCCTGGAACAATATTTAAGGTGTTTCATCTCTGACTGTCAATTTGATTGGGTCTCATTCCTTCCCCTCGCCGAATTTTCCCTGAATAACCGGGTCAGTAACTCGTCAGGGGTCTCCCCGTTTTTCTGTAATTTCAGGTTTAATCCAAGGTTCTCCTCCGTTTCTCCTGGTTGTTCCAATAATCCCGAGGTAGAGGACGTTCATCGGGAACTGTGCACAGTCTGGGCCCAGGTTCAGAAGAACCTAGAGGCTTCCCAGAGCGTACAAAGGATTCAGGCTGATAGAAGACGTTCTGCTAACCCCCGGTTTGTCGTCGGGGATCTGGTGTGGTTGTCGTCTAGGAACTTGCGCCTTAAGGTCCCGTCCAGGAAGTTTGCTCCCCGATTTATTGGGCCTTATAAGGTCATTGAAGTCCTCAACCCTGTATCCTTCCGTCTGGAGCTGCCCCCATCCTTTCGCATACACGACGTCTTTCATGCCTCCCTCCTTAAACGCTGCTCCCCGTCCTGGTCCCCCTCGAGGAAACCTCCTGTTCCCGTTCTCACCCCTGAGGGGGTGGAATTCGAGGTGGCCAAGATTGTGGACAGTAGGATGATCCAGGGCTCCCTCCAGTACCTGGTCCATTGGAGAGGATACGGGCCGGAGGAGAGGACTTGGGTACCTGCTCGAGATGTTCACGCTGGGGTATTGGTCAGGAGGTTCCACCTTCTCTTCCCCACTAAACCGGGTCCTCTTAGTAAGGGTCCGGTGGCCCCTCATAAAAGGGGGAGTACTGTAAAGGATCTGCCGGGCACTACGTCTGTGGATACTCCCAGGGTTAATCAGTCGACACCTGAGGCCAGATCTCTTAGACTGACACCGGCTCCCACCAATCAGGGTGGCAGGCTCAGGAGTGGGAGAGCCTATCGCGGCCTGGTCAGTCGGAGTTAGCTCCACCCCCTGTCCATTTATACCTGCCGTTTTCTCTTCCTCATTGCTTGTTATTCTTCTTGGATTCCTGGCCCCACTGCTGCCTTGCTCCAGCCTGCTTCTGCCGCCTTGCTCCAGCCTGCTTCTGCCTTGCTTCAGTTCCCGCTTATCCTGCTTCGCTCTGCCCCTGGCTTGCTTCCTGCTCCGTGCTCTGCGTTTGTATACTCCACTACATCCTGATCCTGACTGGCTCGTTCGCCACTCCGTTTCCTCGCAGTGTTCCGTGGGCTACTGCCCCTTCCCTTGCTTGTTCCCTGTTTGTATCCCCTTGCACTTAGTCAGCGTAGGGACCGCCGCCAAGTTGTACCCCGTCGCCTAGGGCGGGTCGTTGCAAGTAGGCAGGGACAGGGCGGTGGGTAGATTAGGGCTCACTTGTTCCCTTCACCTCCTTCCTGCCATAACAGGTAATACAAACAGAAGCTATGGTTTCCGTTTGGCTTTCCGTTCATGTGTTCCCCTGATGGAAAGGTCTAACGGAACTCATGAACGGAAGCACGACGCAGATGTGAACAAGGCCTTACCAAGATTCTACCGTTTTTACAAATATCCCATATGTGGCCCTAGTATACTACTGGACACAAACACAGGCTTCAGAAATGATGGAACACCCAATGGATTTTGGGGCCTCCTTTTTATCAGAATGTTTTCTAGACACCACTATAGGTTTGCATAGGCCTTAGAGTGCCAAAACATAAGAAACACTCCCAAAAATATCCCATTTTGGAAACGACACCCCCAAGGAATTAATCAAGGGGTGCAGTGAGCATTTTGACCCCACAAGTATCTCATAGATTTCATTACAGTAGGGCCATGAAAATGAAAACTTTTAATTAATAAATTACTACAAAGTGATCGACAAGATTCTGCCATTATGGCTAAAGATTTATTGGACAGCCCATAGGGACACCCCAGCAAATTTTGTAATTGTTTTGGACAGGTGTACTTTATCCATATAAAATCATCTGTTGATCAATATCACACACACTACAGAGACATACCTTTAACCCCTTCCCGACATATGACATACAGTTACGTCATAGCCGGGAAGGGAAAGTATGGAGCGGGCTCACGCAGTGAGCTCGCTCCATACGATGCCGGTGTCGGCTGTATGTTACAGCCGACACTTCAGAGTAACTAGCGGCATCGCGCTTGAGCGCGATCCCGCTAGTTTAACTAGTTAAATGCCACTGTCAATACCGACCACAGCATTTAAATTGTGAGAAAGAGGGGGGCGACCCCCTCTAACAGCTCATCGCGCCCCCCGCAACGCAATTGCGGGGGGGGCGATGGTTGCTATGGCTGCCTGGGGGCCTAATGAAGACCCCCAGGTCCGCCATCTTTGTACACCTATTAAGTCCTGCCTCTGGCATCTGGCAGGGCTTAATAGATGCCTGTCAGAATCACGATATACTGCAATACACTAGTATTGCAGTATATCGTGCAGGCGATCTAACGATTGCTGGTTGAAGTCCCCTAGGGGGACTAATAAAAAAAAGTTAAAAATTAGTTAAATAAAGTTTAGTAAAAGCTGTGTAAAAAAAATTAATAAATTAGAAGTTCAAAAAAAAAACCTTTTTCCATTTTCCCCCTAGAGCATAGTAAAAAAATAAATAAATATACATAATTGGTATCGCCACATCCGTAAAAGTCTGAACTATTATAATATATCATTATTTAACCCGCACGGTGAACGCCGTAAAAAATAAATAAATTGTAAACGCCAGAATGTCTATTTTTTGGTCACCTAATCTCCCACAAAAAATGAAATAAAAAGTGATCAAACTGTCGCATTTACACCAAAATGGTATTATTGAAAACTACAGCTTATCCCGCAAAAAATAAGCCCTCACACCACTTAATCAACGGAAAAATAAAAAAGTTGTGGCTCTCGGTATTTGGCGACGCAAAATAAATTTTCTTTTTTATACTTAGGTTTTTAATTGTAAAAGTAGTAAAATATAGAAAAAACAATACATATTTGGTATCCCCGTAATCGTATTGACCCGCAGAATAAAGTTAACATGTTGTTTTAATTGCACAGTGAATTCCGTAAAAACAGCGTGCAAAAAACCATGGAGGAATCGCTGTTTTTTTCATTTTCTACCCCACAAATAATTGTTTTCCCGTTTCCTAGTACATTATACGGCAAAATAAATGATGCTACGAAAAAAATCAAGCCCTCATAGTACTATATAGACGGAAAAATAAAGACGCTATGGCTTCTGGAATGTGGAGAGGAAAAAACGAAAATTAAAATCTGAAAGTTGTTTACGTCGGGAAGGGGTTAAGCTCCTGCGCTCCAATGCAAAATCTGTAACCACCTACCATGTGCCATTTATAATACTGGTCTCTTCTAATGTGGTAGAGGGGCCTTTGGGCCTCCTCAGGTACCAGGGTCTAGGTGTGACTGCTACCTCTGCATGCTCTAGCTAGTTCCCTGCTTTCATCTACAATTCTTAGATGCACCACATCGGACTTTGCACCATACGGTGCTGCTGTTGGTGCGCACAACAAATTTGGTCTTGTAAACATATAATTGTATTTTCCATAAGTGAACCAAATGCAGATATATACAGCTAAAATATAAAACAGTTGATACATTTATTTCTACATACAGAACTGCATCCAGAAAATAAAGACACGTCTCACTTATTTTTTTTTCTCTAAAAAATAGAATTTCAGTTTTGCGCCTTATATTTATGATCCATTTGCTGTTCTTTCTTGTATCTGTTCAGTGCACTTTGTCCCATGTCTGCTTCCATTAGCAGAGATACTTCTGATGTCCATTGAGAGTAAAAAATGTAGCTACATGTTATAAAACCTTGTAGTTGCACAACAAAGGCTATGTTGTAGGGGCTCTTAACTTTGTTCTATTGTATATCATACCATTATATTTGCTGCCTCCAGCTCTCCTAAGGTGAAAGGTTTCAAAATGTCCCAGCTGGGATTTTTCTCCATTTGCAGTGAGATTTTAGATAATGGAGTGCTTGGTAGATGCAACCAGCACCACATTGCACTGTATATCTGGACCCGGCAAATATAAGACACATTACAGCATCAAAGAAAGGTTCACGTGTCACATCTCTTGCTTCTGCTAATAGATGAGCGCAGCGTGAGTTACTGCAGGACAATGTTTTTTTGTATATATATTTATTGTCCTTTTATGTACAAGTGTTATGTTTGTATGATATCTGATGCCTAATTAACTCTATTAATTGCTAAAGTCTTGATTTCTATGATGCATAAATGATGATAAGAATATTAGAAAATCTTGTTGTCTGTAGAGTCATAGGCCTTAGGCCTCAGTCAGATCGGCGCGTTGTACCAGTGGTTAACTGTCGGTAATCCAGATGTAACACCCCCACCCCTGTGGTTCTACTGAACTGAACAATGGTTCTGTAAGTTTGGTTCAGTAGAACCACGGGTTGGGGCAGTCCAGAATATAGACAGTTAAACACGAGTACAATACATCCAGTACATACAGTTGTGTTGTGTTATAACAATACTGTTTTGCACTTCGCTTAAATGGGTTGTCCGACAACATAAAAGTAAAAAAAAATTCTCCAAAATTATTTTAAAAAGGTTCCTTCATCATTTAAACTCACAAATCATTATTTTACGGTTACTCACTGAACGCAAAAATTGCTGCAGACCTGGTCTTCTCCTTCCGGGTATGAGGTGGAACTTAGGCCTTATTTTCCGGGAATCCACAGCTTTCCTCTCTGCCCAGGATTTCCGCTCGCCACTTGCCTCTGTTACTCTATCTACCCCCTAGTTCCGCCTTCGCAATGATGCTCTTATGGCAAGAGACGGCTTCTCTTGCGGTCATGTGCTTGGACTTTTGGTTGCATTAATGTGAAAGATTATTCAAGAGATTTATCCTTCTGATTACTGTTTACTAAGACAGGAAAAAGTAAGTTACCTTTCTGCAGGCCTCCCAAGGGCTCCAGATCCAGCTGAAAATTTCCAAAGTTTAGTTGCTGTCCTGGTTTCTCCATCCACCATGCTGCAGTCTGTAAGGACATCTATTTTAAAACTAGTAATGTCAATGATTCATGGCTACTTCAGCAAAGATCTCCTGCACAGTGCAGTGAGTAGAGATGAGCAAATCGATTCTAAACAAATCAAATTTGGTCCAAATTTCCCCGTTTCGGGTTTGTCGAAATTCAAAAATATTGATGTTCGCAACGCACAAATTTGCAAAATAGCAGCCCTGCCAGCCTCCTGAGATGATGTTGTTTTGTCCCATCTGACCACTTCTGCACAGCGTCCCTAACGGCCTACTGAGATGACGTTGCTTTGTCCCATGTGACTGCCAATCAAAGGTTGCAGCGGTCACATGAGATAATCTCAGCAGGCCGGCAGGAGCACGTCGCTATGGGGGACCAGTAGAGGTGAGTATGGTATTTTTTTATTTTGGGGTTTAAATCGCAAGTGCCCCAATTGCCCAGTTTGACTCTCTGATGTCTTCTAGGACTGCATTTAACTTGGATACAGTCCTAGAAAAAAATCAGAGAGTCAGACAGGGCAAACTGGGCACTTGCGATTCGAGTCAAACTTATTCGGACCGAATAGAATCAGTCAGCCGATTCAATAGAATTGGCCCCGAAACAAATTTCAGGAAATTCACTCATATCTAGCAGTGAGTCCATCCATAGTGAAGAAATGAGGATATAGTAAGTGATGGCTGCTTTGTGAAGGGAGATCACCAGTTGGGCAAAGTATACAGGCACCAGTTGGGCAAAGTATACATAAAATGATGTGGATACCTATGTGGATACCATTTGGATCTCTGTGGGCATAATATGAAACTGTGTAGGAACTGTTTGCCATTTTAAGGGCACTATTTGGTTCTATGTGGCATTGTATGGCTCTAAGCGGAAAAATTACATAACTTTCTGGGCACGACTTGGTGCTATGTGGGCAAAGTATGACACTGCTTGGCTTTTATTTGGACACTGTTTTAAAGTGTGCCACAGGCAGCAATAATAAGTATTTACTGAAGTTCAGTGTTTTATGTGGTCATTCAGCTCCACTCAATCGTGATTTTTTTTGTGTACAGTCATTAGACCACAATATAAAAAGTGTAACAAGGAAATCCTCATAAATATAAGGAAATTCTTCAAGCAGCATTTATTCTGACGTAACGATCTTATATTCACACGCCGTCCACTTTAATCCATGTAAGTGCATCAGAGACTTTCCTCGGTGAACGCACCTCCGCTAAAAGCTCTAATTAGTAATTAGTACAGATCTTTTGTCGGAATGCCAGTTCTCAAGATATTACCTTCGGAAATAGGTAAGAAGTAAAGAACTTATCAAAATAATTCATTGGTAACATCAGGATACTAATAAGTATGACGTGTTTTTCCCTTTCTGTACCAAAATATTTAAGCAAAATCTTTTTTTTTTTTTTGAATATACATTATTATTATTATACAACCAAATACAGCTACATATGAAACACAATAAGGGCTTATTCACACGAACGGGATAATCGGCCCTGTGACGGACGTTTTTTTACTTCTATGGGTCTATTCACAAGGCCGTTTTTTTAATGAACCGTGTGAACGGCCCATTAAAAAATAGGACCTGTCCTATTTTTGCCCGTTTTCACGGATCCCTCAATAGTCTCAAGTCTGCAATTTTTCACAGGCCGACTTTACAGAAGCCGTAAGGATTTGTTGTAGAAATCTGAAACTGATGAATTCTTCTGAATACGGTTTGCAGAAATCCATGCACACGCTGCATGGAAACATCCCTAATCAGATGCATGGACTGAATTTCAGTTCTGCAAATCTACCGCGTGTGAATCTTCCCTGAAAGTGAAAAGTTGAGGACTGACCAGAAAACCCGGCAAGGTGTTTCTCCGTGTGCCAACTGCTATGTTGTGTATATAAGTGGCCCAAACCTACAGAGCCTTGTTTCTATTGTTTCGATGTCCCTGCTTTTAGTGGTCACTTGCTGAGTCTTCAGTGTCCCAAATGAGTCTGTCACATAAAGCTTTCTATGCGTGCATTGCTCTATCGACTGCATTATAGCCCTCATGATGTATGATTTCCATACATGAGACAACTTCATTCGGTGCTTCTGTCTTGTCCCAACCCTATTTCCAAAAGCGACTCTGATAAATTTTTACATAAATATAAGCATATGTTTGCATTCACTCTCAGCGTAGCGTTAGTTGTAAATAGGATTGTATTTATAGTTGGGACTGTAAATTCAGCAATAATTTGAAGTTAAACTTAAGGGTTTGTTCACACGCTTAACAAAAAACGTCTGGAAATACGGATCTGTTCCAAGTAAAACAGCTCCTGATTTTCAGCCGTTTTTTTTAGCAACTCGCATTTTTCGCAGCGTTTTTTACGGACGTTTTTGAAGCTGTTTTTCTATAGAGTCTATGAAAAATGGCTCAAAATTGTTCCAAAAACGGCTCAAGAAGTGACATGCACTTCTTTTTCGCGGCCGCTTTTTTTACGTGGCCATTTTTCAAAACGGCCATGTAAAAAAACGGCCCGTCGGTACAGGATGACGTTTTTCCCATTGAAATCAATGGGCAGATGTTTTAAGGCGTTCCGCTTTAGATTCTTCTGCCATTTTTCGGCCGTTTGCGGCCCGAAAAACATCCGAAAATAAGCTGTGTGAACATACCCTCAGGCAAGAGAGTGGAGATGGCCCCAAAGTTTCACTTACCTGTTCCACATCATTCCAAAGATCTTTGGGGCATGGGCACACTTCGTGGGGGGGAGGGGGGCGTCGCCCTGTAAAGCCCATCTGAGCAGTTCAGGAAAAAAAATCCAGTTATAGGCTGACATTCTTACTGCCACCACTAGGAAATCTCCCTGCATATAAATTTTATATTGAGTTCAATGGGAGCTGTAAAATCCCTATGGAGTGATCTTCCCCTAGTGGCAGCTGCAGGAAGATAACATTTTATTATGTTATGTTAAGGATGTTTGAAGAGAACCAGGGGAGTTATCTTAAAAAAAACAAAACTCCAATCTTTATAAGATTTTTTTTAACCTTTTTATTAAATACAATTAGATTATAATCACATTATCATGCCCAAGACAACCAAGAAATGGTTAAGTGTAAACCACTAAAGCACCATACACCTTTAGGGATATTAGATATTAACCCATAAGCACCATGTATAATGTATATCAATAGGAACCCCTTCCTCACCTTATAACACTAGAGATAATAGGTATTAAAGAATCTCTGTCACCACATTATAAGTGGCCTATCTCCTACATAATGTGATCGGCGCTTTAATGTAGAGAACAGCAGTGGTTTTTATTTTTAAAAACGACCATTTTTGAGCAGGTTATGAACAATTTTAGATTTATGCTAATTAGTTTCTTAATAGACAACTGGGCGTTTTTTAAGTTTTGACCAAGTGGGAGTTGTAAAGAGAAGTGTATGAGGCTGACCAATCAGTGACCACTGCGCGTCATACACTTCTCTCCATTCATGTCCATTTGTATTCACAGCACAGCGTGATCTCGCTTTTCTGTCACGTACTCCCACATTAACTTTACTGAAGTGTCTTGAGAGTGAAAAGACATCGCCTCCAGACAGGTCAGCGTCAGAGTCATACACTTCTCTTCACAATGCCCACTTGGTCAAAAGTTAAAAAACGCCCAGTTGTCTATTAAGAAACTAATTAGCATAAATCTAAAATTGTTCATAACTACAGCGCCGATCACATTATGTAGGAGATAGGGCATTTATAATCTGGTGACAGAGCCTCTTTAAGTGCCCTGGACCACCAGGAGTATGACAGGAATACTATTACTTACCCAAAACCACCCTATATAAATGTATATGATTTGGCACCTCTGGGGTCTTCTTGAAGCCCACTTCTGCAGCTTGAGAGTGCACTTAGGTCCGGCACTTGTCATAACTCTCAGTGAGAAAGACTTTTCCTTTTTTCCCGGAGTGGCATTTATTTTATACTCCAAAATGAAAAAAGATTGAGCCACATCATGAACCACTTCCAGTTTTAATATGTAATTAGATAAAATTAACAAGCTTATATTTCATTGCGGTCTTCTAAAAAAATTATGTACAGATGTAGCCATATTTCCTTGGCTTTTAACGCATTAAATACACAGTGTCAGGAAACTTTAACTTGACATTTTCAATGGCTTTTCAATGGCTTTTGTTGTGTGATATCATGAAACAGCAAGTTATCAGTCAAGATAAACTTGGCTACATCTGTATGCCATGTAAAGTTGTAAAACACAAATTTTGCTAAGTTAGGGTATGTTCACACGAGGGCGTCCGTTACGGCTGAAATTACGGGGATGTTTCAGGCTGAAACATCCCCGTAATATCAGCCGTAACGGCATGTGCAGGCGCTTGAACGCCGCGTCAATTACGGGCGTAATTGGCGCTGCTATTCATTGGAGTCAATGAATAACGGCTCCAATTACGGCCAAAGAAGTGACAGGTCACTTCTTTGACGCGGGCGTCTATTTACGCGCCGTCTTTTGACAGCGGCGCGTAAAATACGCCTCGTGTGATCAGACAAACGTCTGCCCATTGCTTTCAATGGGCAGATGTTTGTCAGCGCTATTGAGGCGCTATTTTCGGACGTATTTCGGGGCAAAAACGCCCGAATTACGTCCGTAAATAGGCCGTGTGAACATACCCTTAGAAAACAAGACACAGCCCAAAAACAAGAGCTGAGCACAAAAACTGTGTTTGGCAGCCCTGCCAGTAAAGATTTGAGTTGGGCTCTATCTTGATAGAATTTATCTCAAGTCTTCACTGGCACCATTGCATATTCACCATGGGCTCACAAGGTAGGTAGGCGTAGCAGCAGCCTGAATAAGCACACGTTCAGACATGGCAGAATTGCTGTGGAATTCCGCTGCGGACAGTCCGCAGTGGAACCATAGGCTACGGTGCAGAATTTTCCCTCCGCAGCATGCATTGTCTGTTGCGGAGAAGAAGCAGAATTTCACTGCGTATTTCAGCCTTTGCAATGCAAAAACTGAAATCTGCAGCAAGTCCGCTGTGTTTTCTGCAACGTCTGAATTACCTGTCAAATATGCAAATGTTGGTGCAGATTCGTTGCGTAATTGCCCCAAATCTGCACCAATATTTGCAGCGGAAAAACTCTGCCACGTCTGAATGTGCCCTTACTTATCCAGCTCATACCATCACTATGATCGGCTTGCCCTAAATCTGTTGCCCCAATTCAACTTTTTTCTATTTACTACAGATATACTACCCTATAAAATGCAATTTCTCAACTTTTTCTCCTTTGCTCAATGACAAGAACGTCATGGTTTCTGGAAAAGTCTGACCCTTTATTTTAACCTTATACAACCGCTTTATTGCGTGCTCATTTTTTTTCCTTTTAACCTTTTTCTTCATCATTTCTTCACAAAAGCTCCTGTATATATTGTCTGTATAATGTTATACTTTCACGACTTTGAAAATAGTGCAATGTGCCTCAATGTAACAATTTATCTGTGACTATACATGAAAAATGCATTCTTCTAAGCTCAAAAATAGTAACATAGAAAGCCATGTAAAACATCAAACTCTTTCGACCAAAGCATTGCAATTACAATTAAATGGCGGCCATGCAATTGAACGTACTGAAGCCTAAAAAATACAATGGGATACATATTGTACATGAGCTAGATAAAATATAATCTTAGTTGTTTTGTAACTGCTCTACAATGGGCACGAACCACATGAACTGCCATTCATCGCCGTAAAGCCTGAGTTTTCTCCAGAAAATTTATCTTGAGCAACTAGCTGACAATTTCACCGAGTCTGCTCAATTATTATAAGAAAAAAAAATATTCCCAGTATTATTGAGATACTCTTTGTCACTGTTAGTTAGGCAGTTATTTCAACAGCAAATGGACAAGCATGAATATAGACTGACAAGGAGTCAGTTGTTTGGTTTCTAAGTAGTCCAGGAGTAATCAACACTGATTGCTGAGCAAGAACGCCAGACTCGAAGAGTTCATTGTGCCAAACAGGCAACTTTTGTGTAGTATTGGAAGAAAACAAAAAATAAATAGCTTGTAAACCTTACAGAACAATACCTATTTAAGAAGATGTTTAAATGACAGTTTTGCTTAGCAATCTTATGGAGATAGTTGCGTACAAAGATAAAATAGAAATACACATTGTCTTTGCAGAACAAAACAGTTTCCAAAACAGTCTCTATAGGTATTTCTTTTAATACTGATTTATTTCCATGTAGAATATTATATAAAATCAAATAAAACAGGTGAATTTAAGTGAGTTGAATTTAAACCGTATTAGGGTATGTTCACACGTAGTGTTTTCAGGCCTATTTCGGGGCATTTACGTCTCGAAAAACACCTGAACAAATGGAAGCAGAAGGCCTACAAACATCTGCCCATTGATTTCAAAGGGAAACATGGCGTTCTGTTCTGACAGGGCGTTTTTTATGCCTCATTTTCAAAAAACGGCACGTAAAAAAACGCCCGAGAAAAAGAAGTACATGTCACTTCTTGAGCCGTTTTTAGAGCCGTTTTTCATTGACTCTATAGAAAAACTGCTCCAAAAAACGACTGTTAAAAACGCAGTGAAATACACGAGTTGCTAAAAAAAACAGCTGAAAATCAGGAGCTGTTTTCCCTTGAAAACAGCTTCGTATTTTCAGACGTTTTTTGCTAAGCGTGTGAACATACCCTTATAAAAATTGTCCTCTGCAAAGATATTATAAATCAAACTTGTAATAGCACCCCAAGCGTTTCAACGTACCACATATACTGTGTCCACCTTCTTATGTGTTCAAAGGTGGACACGCATGCGCCTTTGCTGCCCTCGGTTCTCCTCGGCAGTGGGGAGAGATCCCTGCCGATAAACAGGCTTTGTCGTAATTGGCAACTTCTCCTGTAACAAGCAAAGAAGAAGGCGAGCATTTGTAATGGTATTTTCCTTGTCTGACAAGCAGTGAAAACACTACATAGGCATATTTCTTAGTACAGCGGCATGGATGTGCGGGAGGATGCAGTACTTTTGGGGGAGGGAAACTATTGAGCAATTACTGTGAGATACAGCTTGCAGAGGATCAAGTAGGGTATGAAATGGGGGGAGCTATGAAAAAATAAGAAATAATATATAAAAATGAATACTTTTGTACATCTGTACTGTTTGAATGTCATCAGGGCCGACCTTAGGATAGATGGAGCCCTATGCAAAATTATCTTTCGGCGATCCACCCCATCATAAAAAAATGCCCCATATAAAAGTATAATGCCCCCCACATTATAATGCCCTATATAGTGCCCCCACACAACATAATGCCCCTTTAGTGTCCCCATACAGTATAATAATAATATTTAATAATATATTATAACCCCTTCAAGGACACAGTATTTTGTCCTCGAATTGTGCCACACAGTATTATGCCCCCTACGTTTCACACACAGTATATTGCCCACTGTATTGCCCCTACACAGTATAATGTCCGCTTAGTGGCTTCCACACGGTATAATGCCCCCTCCTCTGGCTGCAACACACAGCCCCCTTGTAGATAGCCCCCCTGTAGATTGTGCCATACAGCCTCCCTGTAGACAGTGTCATAAGCCCCCGCCTCCTCCTTGTAGACAGCGCCATAGAACCCCCCACCTCCCCCTTGTAGATCGTGCCATACAGCCCCCACCTCCCCCTTCTAGACAGTGCCCACAAACAAACAATTTTTACTCACCTAGGCCCCACGACGAACTGAGCTGCTCCACGACGGGATTCTTGCTAATTCCGGCATGATCCTGTAGCCTAGTACAGAGTTTCTCAACCTTTTTGGACTCGAGGCGCACGTGGAAAAAAAATTATTTCCTCAGGGCACCCCCACCAAAAATAGTTTCGAGAAAGACAGAAAACAGCTAAAAACAAGCCCTACACTCTTAGGGTATGTTCACACAGCGTGTTTTGCAAGGCAGAAAAAAATCTGCCTCAAAATTCCTTCAGCGAAATGACCATCAGCCCGCCACTCACAGTAAAATGACCATCAGCCCCCCACTCACAGTAAAATGATCATCAGCCCGCCACTCACAGATTCCTCCTGTAGATAGTGCCACACAGCCCCCTGTAGATAGTGCCACACAGCCTCGTGTAGGTAGTGCCACATAGCCCCCTTGTAGGTAGTACCACACAGTCCCCTGGTAGGTGGTACCACACAGTCCCCTGGTAGGTGGTGCCACACAGTCCCCTGGTAGGTGGTGCCACACAGTCCCCTTGTAGGTAGTGCCACACAGTCCCCTTGTAGGTAGTGATACACAGCCTACTTGTAGATAGTGCCAGACACCCCCTTGTAGGTTGTGCCACACAGCCCATTTGTAGATAGCACCCCCCCTTCCTTAAATTTCCGCCACTGTAGCTCCCTGAAGGAGCTGAATTCCCCTGTTGCTGGGAAATCCACTCCTGGATGGAGCGCTTGGTGTCTTTGTCCATATATATGGACAGTGACATCAGGGACAATTCCTGAAGCAGAATCCCTGTCCACAGCGTTGCCGATGCTGTGACCAGGGATTCCACTCCAGGAGAAGCCCCTGACATCTCTGCCTATTTATGGACAGTGACGTCAAGGGCTTCTCCTGGAGTCGAATTCCCGGTCGCAGCGTCGGCAATGCTGTGGATGGTGATTCCACTTCAGGAGTTGCCCCTGATGCCACTGTCCATATATTGACAGAGACATCAAGCGCTCCATTCAGGAGCAGAATCCCCAGCTGCGCAGGGATTCCGCTCCTTTAGGGAGCTACAGTGGTGCTTCCTACAGGAAGGGGGGTGCTATCTACAAAAGGGGCTGTGTTGCACTACCTACAAGGGGGTGTATGGCACTATCTACAGGGAGTGTGTGGCACTACCTGCAAGGGGGCTGTGCCACAGAGAGAAGTGCCCAGGCGGAAAGGCAGCTGCTGAGTCACCGGGCTCGGGCACTTCTGAAAGAGGCAGGGGAAGGGAGCCAGCACAGTGCCACCTTCCACCTGATGGAGTGATGAGCCCTGTGCAATGGGTTTGTGGGATAACCCCTTTAAAGGAGCTTTCCCACAGTTGATTCTCAATCAGGCATGTCATTCAAGACATGGCAGTAATAGTCCAGAAGCCTGGACCACCACCAATGCCAAGGGCAGAAAAATCCTGCCTCAAATATTAAAGGGGCTGTCCCACGACAGCAACTCCTGTTCATATGCCCTATTAGAAAATTTGGGAACCCCTCCATGAGCCAGAATGGAGAGCAACTACTGCTCTGGTGAAATTGTCCCATCCACGAGTTTGAGTAGCTGTCATGAAATGCTAAATTTTCCTGCAGTGGCTGATGCCGAGTTAATGTATGGCTATGTGTGGCTTCCCCCAGGAATAAGAAGCTTGTCGCTCAGTTTAGAGAAGCCGGACCTATGGCAATCCATTACCAGGCCATTTTCTATTTAAAAAGGGGGTGTCCTCCTGAGACAACGCCTTTAAATAATGGGCTTTAGTCCGCACCACTGTAGCAGAGTAGCAGCTGGCCAAACAACAGTATACAAAGTCTATGCAAAGTCCTAGCACAAGAATACCTGTAATAGTCCCGACAGTAGCCGAGGCTTAGGCACAGATGGAACTTGACGTAAATAACGCCAATCATGGCGGATGATATCAAGGCGTGGCAAATGACACCAGACGTGGTGTATGACAGCAGGCGTGGCAGATGGCACAACACGATTCGAACATTAGAAAGGGCACAGGAGCAAACACAGCACGGGATACAGGTAGCAGGGCATGGGAACACTGGGAACAGGATACAACTAAGGGACCATTTGCTAAGACTAATATGGGAATACACAACAACGCTGAGGCAAGCAGTGAAAGGGCAGGGCCCTTTTTATAGCCCGGGGTGATCTGGGAATAATGAATTAATTATTTACATGTGCGGGCGCCGGCCCTTTAAGGCCGGAAAATAGCGCGCACGCACCCTAGCGGTCACTGCAGGGCAGAGCGGCCGGATGTGCTAGCTTCTCCGGGGAGGGAGACGTCGGCAGGAAGCGAGGTCTGCGGTCAGCAGATAAGGGGATGTGGCAGTTTGCGGCCGTTACACACTATATCAGCTGAAAAATACAAAATCCTATAAGTGCTCCCATGCACAGAATTTTAAAACTCCAATTGGATTTTAGGGAGTTATAGCTATAAGTGCGTGCCTCTCTCCACTCAAATAAGTGCAATTCAGTGACTCTCCAAACCAATGCAGATCTATATACTATTCAAAGTCGAGGGAATCTACAATTATGAAAAAGCATTAGCCCCACTTACAGGTGTTTCCTATTACCTTATCATTGTCACAATTACTAGTTTCTGAAGGGTACATGCAAAACATATAATATCGTTTTCAAAATTTTGCTACATTAATTTAAGTCAAAGTCATCCAGCACCATCTCAGTCATGTGAAAAGTAACTGCCCCCTTAAACATAACTATTTATACCACTTTAAGCAGCAAGTAGATGCTTGTTTTAATACGATACAAAAATATTCACATCCTAATCGAATCAGCTAGTGGAAAAATATTGGAACAGTTATTTGTTTTCCTAGTAATGTAGAAACTATTTCGAGAAAACCAAAAACATTCCTCAAGAACATCCAAAGAACTACAGCCTTTTCCAGCTGCAGATAAGATCGGTGATCATGACGCCACAATAAGAAAACTGTTAATGAAAAGAAGGCTTGCTTTACACTTGATAAAATAAACACACAACAAAGTCATAAAAATACCAGCACACTTGAATAATCCTCAAGTTAGTAGATATTTAGTAGACATACACTTCATCTGATCTGGCGTAAAACCAATTTAGCATTCCAGAATGAGAACTATGTTCCAACACTCAGATATGCTGGTGGTAGTATGATGGAGTGGAGATGCTACCCGAAGCATAACAAGGGGTGCAGCAAGACAATGATCAAAAACACAAAAGCAAATCAACATGTGAATGACATATAAATGACAAACGTTTTGTATTAGTCTAGTTTGTAGGAGAACACGATAGTAGAAAAAAAAGCTGATTGCCTATCTTATACCAGGAGAGAGGAAGCCATTTGCTCTAGAGAATTCTTTGTGTTGCCATGCCTAAGAATTCAGTTGCATCCCGTTCTGTCCCTTCTCGAGCCCTCTATGCTAGTCTTTTTTTTACAGTAGAGCGTACTGACATGTCAAGAATAGCAGATGCGGTCACTACATTCTATTGCGAACACAAGACTGATAAAGGGGGACAGAGCAGCGGGTCTGGCTAATGTGACTGAATTCACAAGTCTTTTTTATTTTTGTATGGGTGCCCCTATTATAAGCTGTACTGTGTGTCGTCAGAGTCTCAAAAAACACCTTCAAGCCTCATTCACAGAGCAGAGTGGTGTGTATAGAGCCGTAAGACCTCCATGTAATGAAGTACCATGCTCTGTTGGGTGTCGTGTGCACACAGTTATTCTCCCCTAGGAGCAATGTTTATGAGGAAGAAAACTTTCATACCTATGGTATCAGAAAAAATGATATACCTTTGTATGAAATCAGAGGCATATAGAGGTAGAGTAAGGGCCCTTTTTACTTGCATAGGTGGCATATTACGGCTCTGTACCACATTGAAGTTATACGAAGCCATAACACGATTGTGTGAATGAGCACTTATGGGGTTAACTCCTAGCTTCTTATTCTAAGCAGCCGCAGTTCTGTAGGGACACCCATTTCTGTTAATAATGTATTGCAGATCTCTTCCTGTATGTTTCCTTTACTCGCAGCTCTGTCTCTTACCATAAGCTCTAATATGATATTTCAGTAAATTATTCCACAGTGCCCACATTACTGTTGGAAATATCACAGAATTTAGGAAAAGCTGCTGTTATTTGCAATGTTTTCCACTGGGAACATAGAGGAAAAATCTTTATGTGTTTTCTGTCAGCGACATCTGACAGATATTTAATGAAGATCAGGCTGAAATATTTATAACTTCCGAGGTACAGTGGATAAATAGCGGTGATTCTGCCGGAATGGAGGCATCCTGTATTGATCGATTAATTATTCCACCAACAAACTAACAAATATTGACCTCCTGCAGTTGAAAAACATTTAGACAAACATCAGTAATCTACATTGATCACTTAATGGAACATCAAAGCTGAGCAGCCTGACAGTTGTGTGTCTTTCAATGGAGTCTGCCTAATGAGCTGATGAGACAATAACCTTTCTCATCATAGACTTTACACGACCGCTAACAAACCATGGGGACAACGCATTATAGATCAGCGGCTAACCAGTCAGAAATATCCAAAGACAATGTTTCATTTTGAAAATATGTCACATAATATTCTAACATGTAAGACAGACTAGCTATCCTATAAATAAAACAATATCATAATGAGACAATAATTGAAAGTAATATATTTTGTTTGTCTCCCAGTGAATTATTAACAATAAATATGTAATAATTACAGACATTTGGAAAATTGTTTCAATGACCATTCTATGAATCCACACATCCAGCAAGTTTGATTCCTGGTAAATAATCAGCTGCTGAATATATAGAGATTTTGGTGGGGTTTTCTTTTCCCTATGGCTTATATCTAACGTCTTAAAGTTAATGTCCACCCTTGAATACCATTTTAATTCATCCATATTTCTGATGAAGAGTTCCAAATTTAATGCATAAACAAGAGTTAAATTATACAAGTTTCATACGTGTTATACATTGAATTTCTAAGTTTCCCCTAGTCGTGGTTGAAGGTAGATAGAATTGTATCATTTACATTGTCAATAACTTTGCATAAACATATAGTACGAGCGAATATAAGAAACTTTGGGCTATATCTTATTAGAGAAAAATGTCCCCTTCTCCCATTATCAGGCTCCCCCCCCTCCCCTAACTATTTACTCGCTCTGAATTTACTGCTAAATCGGTCTCCTCAAGGGAAGATCGACCATCAGCTCACTGAATCAGGTTACTGCTACCCATAGAATTATATGGATAGAAGAGGGGGAGGAGGGAGCAGTAGCAGAGAGAGAGAGAGAGAGAGAGAGAGAGTACACAGAGACGCTGCTGCAGCTTCTGGTACGTATTTTTTTTAATCTCACCATAGTGATAGATGCACAGTTACACTACTCATTACTGCTGTATAATCACTTCCATGCTGCTACTGCTGTATAATCTCTTCCACGCTGCTGCTGCTAGTAAGTGTTATATCTCACCCACTGCTGCATTCTCAGGTACCCTGCTCAGTACTGCTGTATAATATCCTCCATGCTGCTGCAACATCTATATACACCGTGTTCCAAATTATTATGCACATTGGATTTAAGCGTCATAAACATTTAATTATTAGTTTTTCAATTAAACTCATGGATGGTATTGTGTCTTAGGGCTCTTTGGATCATTGTAATCAATCTCAGACACCTGTGATAATTAGTTTGCCAGGTGTGCCCAATCAAAGGAAAACTACTTAAGAAGGACGTTCCACATTATTAAGCAGGCCACAGGTTTCAATTATATGGGAAAGAAAAAGGATCTCTCTGCTGCCGAAAAGCGTGAAATAGTGCAATACCTTGGACAAGGTATGAAAACATTGGATATTTCAAGAAAACTTAAGCGTGATCATCGTACTGTGAAAAGATTTGTGGCTGATTCAGAGCACAGACGGGTTCATTCAGATAAAGGCATAATGAGGAAGGTTTCTGCCAGACAAATTAATAGGATTAGGAGAGCAGCTGCTAAAATGCTAAAAATTGCAAAGCAGCAAACAGGTATTTTAAGCCGCTGGTGCCTCTGGAGTCCCGCGAACCTCAAGGTGTAGGATCCTCCAGAGATTTGCAAGTGTGCATAAAGCTATTATTCGGACACCATTAAACAATGCTCACAAACGGTTGCAGTGGGCTCAGAAATACATGAAGACTAATTTTCAAACCGTGTTGTTTACTGATGAGTGCCGTGCAACCCTGGATGGTCCAGATGGATGGAGTAGTGGATGGTTGGTGAATGGCCACCATGTCCCAACAAGACTGCGACATCAGCAAGGAGGTGGCGGAGTCATGTTTTGGGCTGGAATCATGGGGAGAGAGCTGATAGGCCCCTTTAGGGTCCCTGACGGTGTGAAAATGACCTCTGCAAAGTACGTAGAGTTTATGACTGACCACTTTCTTCCGTGGTACAAAAAGAAGTACCGTGCCTTCCGTAGCAAAATTATCTTCATGCATGACAAAGCACCATCTCATGCTGCAAAGAATACCTCTGTGTCATTGGCTGCTATGGGCATAAAAGGAGAGAAACTCATGATGTGGCCCCCATGCTCCTCTGACCTCAACCCTATTAAGAACCTTTGGAGCATCCTCAAGCAAAATATCTATGAGGGTGGGAGGCAGTTCACATCAAAACAGAAGCTCTGGGAGGCTATTCTGACATCCTGCAAAGATATTCAAGCAGAAACTGTCCAAATACTCACAAATTCAATGGATGCAAGAATTGTGAAGGTGATATCAAAGAAGGGGTCCTATGTTAACATGTAACTTGGCCTGTTACGTTTTTTTTGATTGAAAGAGCTTTTGAGTTCTGTAAATATAACCTCCTGATGCTGCAAATTCAACAAATTACCATCTTAGTTCTCTTTACAACCTTTAAAATGTTTTGATCTCTGTTGTGCATAATAATTTGAAACAGTGCATTTTGAGTTTTTTTACTTCTAAAAAAAAAATCTGTTATCATTAGGAGATTTGTTCAATAAAATTTGCATTATACTCCAACGGTTGATGGCTTGAAGATTATACTGACTGTCATTTGCATCGACTATTTAGGAAAATCAGCGAAAAATAACATTTGCATAATAATTTGGAACGCGGTGTATGTGATAGATAGGATAGAGAGATAGGAGTGCAGGATTCTCCTCTGCAGTGTGTGCAGTGTATAGAAGACAGGTAGTCGTTAGGCTCCACATTCTGTATCAAAGAAAACTGAAAAAAATAAAAAAATAGCCTGCAGAGGGGAAAACTGCCCAAAAATTGCCATATACAAGTCATATAATGTCCAGAAATAGTTTTATTTCTCATGTACACACATATGATAGTTTATGAAAGTTACCTAGAAGGTACTCTTTAAATCTATGTCTAGAACTCAGTATTAGAAAACTAAAGCTCCAACAGATGGACCAGATGGGTTACACCCTAGAATTCTAAAAGAGCTTAGTTCAGTTATTTCTGTCCCCCTTTTCATAATATTCAGAGATTCTCTAGTGACTGGTATAGTGCCAAGGGACTGGCACAGCGCAAATGTGGTGCCTATTTTCAAAAAGGGCTCTAGGTCTTCCCCAGGTAATTATAGACCAGTAAGCTTAACATCCATCGTGGGGAAAATGTTTGAGGGGCTATTGAGGGACTATATACAGGAATATGTGACAATAAATAGCATTATAAGTGACAGCCAGCACGGTTTTACTAAGGACAGAAGTTGTCAAACTAACCTAATCTGTTTTTATGAAGAGGTGAGCAGAAGTCTAGACAGAGGGGCCGCTGTGGATTTAGTGTTTTTGGACTTTGCAAAGGCATTTGACACTGTCCCTCATAGACGCCTAATGGGTAAATCAAGGACTATAGGTATCCAGAGAGTTGTGGTCAATGATTCCTTCTCTGAATGGTCACCGGTTATAAGTGGTGTACCCCAGGGTTCAGTGCTGGGACCACTATTATTCAACTTATTTATTAATGATATAGAGGATGGGATTAATAGCACTATTTCTATTTTTGCAGATGACACCAAGCTATGTAATATAGTTCAGTCTATGGAAGATGTTCATGAATTGCAGGCAGATTTAAACAAACTAAGTGTTTGGGCGTCCACTTGGCAGATGAAGTTTAATGTAGATAAATGTAAAGTTATGCATCTGGGTACCAACAACCTGCATGCATAATATGTCCTAGGGGGAGCTACAATGGCAGATTCACTTGTTGAGAAGGATCTGGGTGTACTTGTAAATCATAAACTCAATAACAGCATGCAGTGTCAATCAGCTGCTTCAAAGGCCAGCAGGATATTGTCGTGTATTAAAAGAGGCATGGACTCGCGGGACAGGGATGTAATATTACCACTTTACAAAGCATTAGTGAGGCCTCATCTAGAATATGCAGTTCAGTTTTGGGCTCCAGTTCATAGAAAGGATGCCCTGGAGTTGGAAAAAATACAAAGAAGAGCAACGAAGCTAATTAGGGGCATGGAGAATTTAAGTTATGAGGAAAGATTGAAAGAATTAAACCTATTTAGCCTTGAAAAAAGACGACTAAGGGGGGACATGATTAACTTATATAAATATATTAATGGCACATACAAAAAATATGGTGAAATCCTGTTCCTTGTAAAACCCCCTCAAAAAACAAGGGGGCACTCCCTCCGTCTGGAGAAAAAAAGGTTCAAGCTGCAGAGGCGACAAGCCTTCTTTACAGTGAGAACTGTGAATCTATGGAATAGCCTACTGCAGGAGCTGGTCACAGCAGGGACAGTAGATGGCTTTAAAAAAGGGTTAGATAATTTCCTAGAACAAAAAAATATTAGCTCCTATGTGTAGAAATTTTTCCTTCCCTTTTCCCTTCCCTTGGTTGAACTGGATGGACATGTGTCTTTTTTCAACCGTACTAACTATGTAACTATGTAACTATGTAACAACTATAAAGATAAATTAAGAAATGAATCAGAGGAAAGTGTTGGTCCTAAAAAGAACAAGTTGTTAAAGTGGGCATTCACTTGAAGCCATTTTCCACTACTTTTTCTTATGACATGTCAATTAAATATGCTATAAAACTGTGTGGGTCTAGGACGGTTTACCTGGTTGGTCCTCATGATTAAGTAAGTAATCATTTATGTAAGTAAGTTATTGTTGTCTCAAAGATTGAAGAAGCACTCTGGAAATTTTATTTTCCAGTGTGAAAATGTGATGAAGAGCAATGTAGTGAGGTGTATTGGCTTACCAGGTGTTTATTTTACGGGTAGCCTCTCCGTTTCTGGCCGCTATTGGGTCACATGATCTCCACTCTGACAACCAGTCAGTATCACACTGCAAGTCTATGAGACTCAAATCTAGCCTTTCATAGACTTGCATTGGTAGACTAACTTCTGGTCTTTACAGTAGGTGCTGTATGATTCAGGAAGTTTTGCATAGTTATTTTCAGTAGATTTTGTGGTTCTGCATTTATAGACAATTAATGATTCTGCTCGTGCACCATTTGGAAGAATAGAAGGACATTTAGGCCTTCTCCACACATGGTTTTTGACTTGTGTTTTAAACTGCATGTAAAAACAAACCAGTGTTTTTCGAATGTAGCATGTATTCTTAGTGGTGTTTTTTTTTTTTTTTAATCTAGTGTCATTTTGTACATAGAGAAGACTGTAGAGAAAAACACCAAAAAATGCCATACCTAGAGTATGCTGTGTTTTGAAAAAAACACATCTGACCCCAAAAACAACAAAAAACAAAATGCTGTTTATGTAGGCATTCTCATATTTTGCTGTAGACACTAACATTTGTTTTCAGTGTTTTTACAGTGGCTAGGGTTCACTCCCGCTCAGAGCCGGCCTTCAGGGTGTACGACAAGCAGGTAGAAGGGGGCGCTGGGCTGGCACCCTTCCCCTGCTTGTTTAAAAAGCGCTTGTGCCCAGAGACACAGCAGCTGCCTTTCCGCCTGGGCGCTTCTCTCAGTGTCGTCGCTACCGCTGTAGCAGTCATAGTGGCTGCTAGCGGTGACGGACGGGCCCCCCCATGGCTGACGGCGCCGCTAGGACACAGATACTATTGAACACTATAGCAGAGCAGGGAGGCTGTGACTGGGAATTCCAATCCAGAGACGTCAGTGGCTTCTCCTGGAGTGGAATCCCCGTTCACAGTGCCAGCAACGCTTTGGACGGGGAATCCGCTTCAGGAGTTGCCCTTGATGTCACTGTCCATATATGGACAGAGACATCAAGGGCTCTGTCCAGGTGCGGAATCCCCGGCCACAGGGGGATTCCGCTCCTTCAGGGAGCTACAGTGGTGCTATCTACAAGTGAGCTGTGTGGCACTACCTAAAAGGGGGTGTCTGGCACTACCTACAAGGCGGCTGTGTGGCACCACCTACAGGGGTGTGTGGCACTACCTACAAGGGGGCAGTGTGACACTACCTACAAGGAGGCTGTGTGGCACTACCTACAAGGGGGCTGTGTGGCACTACCTACAAGGGGGCTGTGTGGCACTACCTACAAGGGGGCTGTGTGGCACTACCTACAAGGGGGGCTGTGTGGCACTACCTACAAGGGGGCTGTGTGGCACTACCTACAAGGGGGCTGTGTGGCACTACCTACAAGGGGGCTGTGTGGCACTACCTACAAGGGGGCTGTGTGGCACTACCTACAAGGGGGCTGTTTGGCACTACCTACAAGGGGGCTGTGTCGCACTACCTACAAAGGGTCTGTGCGGCGCTACCTACAAGGGGCTGTGTGCCACTATCTACAGGGGGCTGTGTGCCACTATCTACAGGGGGCTGTGTGGCACTATCTACAGGGGGAGTCTGTGAGTGGCGGGCTGATGGTCATTTTAGTGAGAGCAGTGGGCTGATGGTTATTTTACTGTGGGTGTGGGCTGATGGTCATTTTACTGCGAGCAGCGGGCTGGCTTCCGGCTCTGACCTCCAATTAAAATTAATAGAAGGCAGAAAATACTTGCAGCGCTCGTTTGGAGTGCTTTTCTGCCTGAGTCTTTTGCATTAGCTTCAATGGCTTAAAAAAAAAATGCAAAAAAACATAAACGTTAAATAACGCTGTCAATTCAAAATGTGGCTCAAAATTTCTGAAGGAATTTTGAGGCAGATTTTTTCTGCCTTACAAAAAACGCTGTGTGAACATGCCCTAAGAGTGTAGTGCTTGTTTTTAGCCATTTTCTGTCTTTCGCTAAACAGTTTTTGGTAGAGGTGCCCTGAGGAAATTATTTTTTTCCAGGGGTGCCTCGAGTCCGAAAAGGTTGGGAAACTCTGTACTAGGCTACAGGATCACACCCGTCTATGCAAGGATTCCGTCATGGGGCAGCTCAGTTTGTCGTGTGAATTGGACCTATGGGAGTACAATTTATTTTTTTGGGGCACTATCTACAAGGGGGAGGTGGGGGGCTTTATGGCACTGTCTACAAGGAGGAGGTGGGGGATTATGGAACTGTCTACAGGGAGGCTGTATGGCACAATCTACAGGGGGGCACTATCTACAAGGAGGGGGGCTGTGTGTGGCAGCCAGGGTAGGGGGCATTAAACTGTGTGGAGGCCACTAAATGGACATCATACTGTATAGGGGCACTACAGGGAGCAATATACTGTGTGGGCCTTAGAGGGCAGAATACTGTGTGGGCACAATTAGAGGACAAAATACTATGTCCTTGAAGGGGTTATAATATGTGATATTATCAAATATTATTATTATACTGTATGGGGGGCACTAAAGGGGCATTATACTGTGTGTGGGGACTATATGGGGCTTTATACTGTGGGGCACTATATAGGGAATTATATTGTGGGGCGGCGTTATACATTTTATGGGGCATTTTTTTATGGTGAGGTAGGGGCGCCGAAAGATAATTTCGCACGGGGCGCCATCTCTCCGAAGGTTTGCCCTACTTACGCTCCTGAATGCTCTACTGCCACACTTCTTTGTCTGCCGCACTTTTCTCCTCTCTAGATTCAGCCAAGTGCCTCCACTCCCTGCTGTCTCTCCAATCCTGCTCTCTACACTCTGCGTCCTCCTTCAACATTGTTGTGCACCTCCACACGCCACCTCTTCTCTATTCCCCATCGTCAAGGGGCCACGCTAATCGGGATCCAGCCCGCTGCTCTTCCACACACGGCCACGCTACCTGAGGGATTATGGTAAGTCTTCTCTGGTGCCCCCCAACCTCTACATGTTTTCCCCCTTTCTTTTTAATTGTCATTGCTGCATTTGTTGAGATCATGTAATCCCTAAACCGCGGTGGCGGGACTCCAAAATTTGGCTTTTGCATGTGTCGGACTGTCATGTGTTCTGTGGGAGGAAATTATTTGCATGAGGCTTCACTGGTCTTTAGCCTGTACTTGTTCTCAATCAGTCAAGGATTGCCACCATACTCCTTCCTCCCGGGGAACGTTCGTACTTCATGGCAGTGGAGTGTCCACACTCAGGGGCGGATCTTTGTTGCAGTGGTGGACTGAGGTGCCTAGGGCCCATTAGTAGAATTGACTGTGGGGACCCACCATAAAGTTGCATGTAGATATTACCTGTTCATTTTAAGTCCTTCTGGACTTAGCAACTTTTTCATAGTTCTCATAGGCTGCTTCCTATGCCCCCTCTCTCACACAAAATGCTTACCATGCCCGCCTCTCTCACAGACTGTTCCCCATGCACCCACTTTAACACAGACTGCTCCCATGCCCTCCTCTATCACACAGACTGCTCCTTATGCTACCTTTCACAAAGACTATTCCCCATCCCTCCTCTATTACACAGACTGCTCCTCATGCCCCCTCTCTCACACTAACTGAGTCCCATGCCCCCTCTCATAGGCTGCTCCCTAAGCCTCCTCTGTGACACACAGACCACTCCCCATGCCCCCTCTCCCTCACAGACTGCTTACCATAGGCCTCCTCTCACACAGGTTGTGCCCCTTGTCCTCCTCTATCTCACAATCTGCTCCCCATGCCCCCCTCACACACAGACTTCTCTCCATGACCCCCTCTTTTCGACAGACTATTTCTTATGCCCCCATCACACACGTCTCCCCATGCCCCCATTCTTACAAACTGCTCCCCATAGCACCCCTCTCAAAGACTGTTTCCAAAAAGCTTCTTTCACACACAGGCTGCTCCCCATGTCTCTCCTTTCTCATATACTGCTCCCCCTAGAGGTTCTGTTCAAATCATGGTAGAACGGGGGCTGGAACTGGGAGGCCCACTACTTGGTATAGGGGTCCAATGTGGGATTAACTGGCTCTCTGATGGGCTAGTCAGAGCCTATTTGGTTGTTTAACATGCACGGGCATAGCAATAAACCAATCATGTAAAAACGCCAAATTCCCTCAATCTTCATTTTAAACATTGGCAGATTTAGATTCGGCTGTACCAATACTTCATATGGTATTTTTTCTCGGGGGCCTAGTCAATGTGCCACTATTTTGAAAACATCCTGTAGCCGCCTTTAATGTTCTTTGGCCTAAGTCATCAATAGGAAGTGTGGGTACCCAGGTGTGGTGTGAACTATATTGTTGTAGACCTACTAACTCCACCAAATAGGGAGGCCAAAGTCCCTCCTTGTATACCTACAAGCTGCGCAGCAGTTGCAAGAGGATGTGGTTTAAGTCCAAGTATGTCAAGGTCTCTCAGAACATTTGTCCCAATTATAACAAAAATGCAGAGGTTCATTACGTTTTCCAAGAATACGTCTGAAATGAATATTCATTTGGGCCACTTCAATGACATGTGTGAGCAGATTGTTGGTGGCTGGCAAGAACTTCGAAGCACTGTCCACCTGCAGAAGCTTAGGGAAATGTTTCTCTAAAACATTTTCGCCTTTGTAGTAATTTGAGATCCAGTATTGACTAAGCATTCAAAGGGTATTCAGTTAAATTTGGTGGTGACCACTGGACATTCTCCAACGAAATCCTTGACTTGTAAGGTGGGGCTATGGATTGCGTTTTTTACTGCAATATTCAGTTTTAAAGTTATAATCTTTCTATTCTGCCCCACGATGGGGTTGAGGGCAGTTCCATGTAAAGTGACTCTTACACCTGCAACACCAGCAGGTACTCTCTGTCACTCGCTCGTGTCTAGGTGACTTGGTTAGTCGCCGGAAGTTTGGTTCGTATATAGCCCAGTTGGTGGGCTGCATCAGTGATCTCCTCCTTTCAGGGATCTTTTCCAAAGGGTACTCTTTTGTCCCAGGATAACTCCGAAAACTCCTAGTTCCTGTCCATCCTTCTTCCTCAGTGTAGCTATTGGCACTTAAAATCGTATTGCAAATTGGGCAGTGTCTCTCTCTTCTTCTGGAAAGGGGTGGAAAATCTTTTTTTTAATACACTACCTGTTGCAGTATCTCCATAGACATCTTGTAGCACCTAAGCAATCTTACTGAAGGATATTTGATCTTCCACCAGCCACAATAGCATTGCACAAAGGGCTTAAATTGGTTATGCAGGGACCAAATATTATTAGCAGTGTACTCACTTCAGTATGTGAGTACACTCACTAATATTCATTCTGGTCCCCCGTCGAGCTGATTCTGAGATTTTCATAGATTTTTATAGTGCTGCCATGTACAAGCAGGAGCAGTAGTAAAGCGAGTACATGGAGTACAGCGGGGTCGGTCACATGACGAAGAGTCGTATTGTCATCACAAAAGGCTGTGCAACTAGACTTCCCATCCCCGGCAGCACTATAAAAATCTATACAAAAACTCAGAATCAGCACAACGGGTGACTGGAATGTATATTAGCGAGTGTACTCACATACTGCAGTGAGTACACTGCTAATCATTTTTAGTCCCCGAATAACCCTTTAACCTTCCCATGCGTTTAATGCCAATTCTGCCTTTAATTGAGGAGCGTTGCCGTAGAGTTTGGCAGCACCTTCTATACTTACCCGCCAATCTTCCAGAAGCAAATTGGTACCATCAAAGTTGAGTAGATGGATGAGCAGGGTCTGTAGAGGCACCATTGTTAGTGTGGGTATTAAGGTAGATGTGGCCCCTTCTGTTGTCAAGTGTTCTCCTTTCTAACTTATCCAACCTATAACCTGCAGATCCTACATTAGAAAAATTCATACATCATATAAATGAAGCATAGCATAAACTTTGTTCAATATAGCAACTGCTTCAAAAACACTTACCATTAAAAGAATTTAACCTAATATAAAATAGGATATTAATATAGAAATGTTAAAATTCTGCCAATATGATCATTGTAAGTTAGCAGCCACATAAAACTGAAAATCAAAATCACAGCCAAGAAGATTATAAATTAATGAAAATACAGAAAGTCCATTTCCAAACATCATAACATACCAGACACAAGGAAACAAAAGACCAGAAACGACAGACCTCCGACACGCGTTTTGCCAACTATCTCCAGGAGGCAGTTGGGAAGCGAAGTAGGGGGAGGTTTATATGCAACAGTTGTACACAAGTAAGGGCTGCATGGTGGCTCAGTAGTTAGCATTGTTACCTTGCAGCACAGCACATGCACTTTCTCTGTGGCCTAACTTAATATTTGTATTGACATAATCAAACATGTTTTGAATATTTATTTTCTGGCAATCTTGTTTTTATCTGTGATTCATTTTTAAAATTACGTAGATGTAACTATTGTAATAATTTTGTGTAATAAAAAGACTGTTATTTACATTTTGACTTAGACTCCGTGAGTTCCTTTTCTTGGTGTTACAATAGAAGGTAAATTGAGCAATATTTGTAATTTTTGGCTTTCACGTCAATCACTGATGGTGGGGCGCAGGCATTACTATGTTTTGGCTGGTGAATCCCTGGCCTGCACTACGATTTCCCTGTAGACACCAATATATTATAGAAAAGGAAGGAAAGCTCACTTTCTCATTGAAGGTTAGTATCCATTTAAATTGTCTCCGTGCCAATTTCTGAATGATATTGCACCCTATAAACCTAGAAGTATCTTATCACATGTCGAATATCAATGTTTTAGAAATGAATTCAATATAAAGCAAAATGGAAAGATTGTCTACTGACCAGATATCCTACATCTTTAAATTTAAAATAACTTTATTCTAGAAGAAAATATGTAATATGAATATACGACTGGTGCACAGTTACGTATGACAATAGGGAAATGTTAGAGAGCACAGAACAAAAAGGAATTGACAATAGCACAAAAACACAGACACATTGATCAGTAACTTTCGATGGGATGTTCTGCCAAACATTGTCAGTGTCTACAAGCGCAGTAAAGCAGCAAGAAAGGACAATGGGGCTGTTGAACCTCGGTCTACCAGTGCGTGCTTGTATTACTGACATGCAGAGCAGCTTAGTGTGTCTAAATGAAGAGCAATCAATATTTGCTAATTCATTGATAAAATAATTGTTCAGCAAATGTGATGTCCCAGATCAGCTCTAAAAGAGAGAGACATGGTGGTAGCTGCATAAATGCTTTATTAAACGGCTGCTACATTCATCAACAAGGATAGATATCATCTTGGGTTAATGGGCAAATGCTGAAATTAATTGGCTGTGTGTATTAATTACATATATTTTAGTACAGCAGGATGTTATCAGTGTCTACGAGTAGTGCTATTCATGATAAAAGAGACTATTGGGGCAATAGATACTATGACGAGTTGTGCAAAATATATATATACACATGTGTAGTAGAGCCAGGGACCGATTATGATTGGTGGTGGCCCCATGGCAAAAATATTTGGTGGACTCACCTGACCCCCTATAGACACACATGGTCTTTTCCACTGAAATCTATAGGAGTTGTGGAAACAGTCAAGCCAGCAAGTCCATAGATTTCATAAAAGAGAATTACATGTATGCATGACAGCCTCTCCACATGTTCTCAGCTATAAAGGATCACGATCGGGGAAGGCTGGTGGTGGAAGTCCCCTAGATCCCTAACATGGTCAAAGACCAAGAGGAGAGTTGAGTTTGATGTTGTCTGCAGTTCACAGATAACACAAATCATTTAGAGAACATACATACTCACATTTTTGAAAAACTAAAAGTAAATTCTGTCATGATAATTTTTCTAAACAAAGAACACAGTGAAAACAAGGCAAGTGTAAACACAACCATATCTAAAACCAGTTTTACATGGCAGTAGAAAATACACGTTTTTTTGTCCGGAGTTCTAGGGAACTGTGGAAGATCAAGATGTTGAGGTCGTAAAACAGACACTGTAATGTGTGGCCATATTATAGCCATAGGAAATTGTCCTTAGGTCTCCTTCACATGTTTTTGGTGCTTTTAAAACCATATCAAAAACTTTTGTACGGCTGGGTGTAAAACACACTAAAAACTGTCAAACCCAGAACATGTAATCTAGAAAAAATGGCACTGTGGACAAAAATACTAAAAAGCATTGCATGTTCTCCTATTCATCAGCAAAAATCTGACTACTTCCTTTTCGGGCAACTAAAAAATGACAGAAAAAAACTAAGGCCTCCTGCACACGGGACAGAAATGGTGCCTCAGATCTGCGGTGTGTTACACAAGCAGCAAAGTAAATGAGATTTGTTTTGAGATTTGAAAAACTCTGTAAAAAACATGTGCGGTGGGGATTCTCAATCGGCATCATGTCAGTAGATCTTGCAGAAATGCCGCGTGGAAACTCTGGACGGAAATGCCACAGCATTACCGTCCTGTGTTCAAGAGGCGTAAAGAAGCCATGAAAACCTGGCGTCTTAATATGCTAATATACTGAAGACCTCATGTATGAAAACTATTTGAACAAAATGTGTAATAGCTTGTAAGTGATCTGACAGGTTGTAATGGAAAACACTGGCAATTTTTTTGAAACATTGAGTTATATCTGCTATAATGCAGTTTACAACGGTTCCCAACTTTCTATTAATAGGAATAACATGAAATACGACTGGGTTAATGTTTGCTTGGTATTTTATGTGGTCCATATTCACGTGGTTCCAGACTGTTATTTTTTTCATTTATTCCAATGACTGTTCCTGTGAGAAATTCCACAATAAACCGCTAAAGTCAGTCTTGAATGAGTTGGGAACTTTCCACTTACTACAGCCAGTGAGCTCTGTCTTCAAGATAGAAATGTGTTATGACTTGGGTCGTATTGGCATCTTGAGAACACCTACCATGGCTCAATATCAGAAAAACAACATCTGCTTTGTGTTCTTCACACTCGGGGGGATTAAATAGACAACTACTTTATATCATTTTCCTTTTCTTCTTCTCGGTAGTTTTCCTTTCACAGATTTTTGCAGATCCGTGAACAGCTGCAGGCTATTAGCACCTCTTTATTCCAACAGTCTAGCTAGCTGACAAAAATTAACACCCACTAATTCAACTTTACCACTAACCCATTGACCATCCAATTGACTTGTTATCATGACCTATTCGTGGCCTTCACGGTGCGGTAAAAGATTTCTCTTTACCCTCGTCAAAGACTTTGGCATGGATATTATTTAAAGAATTCTCCATATTTCAGATATAGCAGCATATTATAGCTGTCATTTGACCAATGCTGATCGGATAGCTCTCCAGCTGCTGTTAAATTCTACTTCTAGCATGCCCTGCCAGCTTGGTAGAAAATGCCTGGCATTAATGTAAACAGCATCTACTAGATGGTATAACATTCTGGGCGCTGGCTGGCCATCGTGCGTGGAGTTTGGTTTCAGTGAATAAAGTGAAGCTTCTGTTAATAGCAGCTTTATAGAAATTATTATTTTAGGACATTTCAACAGTTCAGTAATATGATGTTAATATTGTAATTGCTTCTTTTACAAGCGGAGACTATTCCAATTCTATGCCTAACAACGGCAACTTCTATCCATATTCTCAATCAAGGCATATGGACGTCAACGGGGGGGGGGGGGTCTCTGTAAGAGCGGCTCCTGCTCTGGAAGACCTGGCGCTTCCATATATTACATGGACGACCATTCATTTTACCACTGCAGGGAAAATGTATTAGCAGATGTGGCTTAGAGAACCTGGCTTCTTTTTAAAGAGGGATGAAAAGTTACCCCAAATTTCCTGCAATTTACAGCAGCCTGCACTCTGTAATTGGAGTTCTCACACAAGCTGCCATAATCAGCAGATAAGAGCAGCCCATTAACTTATTTTTTTGAAACAGTCAAGAATTTATTTCACAGCAGCCCTACAGGCCACCTATCTTGTGTCATTTATAATATTGGTGTCTCTTAATCTGGCAGCGAGGCCATCGGGCCCCTCAATCACATGGGTCCAGGTGCAGCTACTACCTCTGTATCCACTATAGCTACACACCTTCTACAGGCTTATAATAGGAACGCTCATGCCTGTGACATTACAGAACTACCCATAATGCAATATTCCAATATAATAAGTGGTTCGATATTGAATCCTCCCATCAAAGAGGTTTAATGCCTCATGCACACGACAGTGTGCGCCGGCCATGTCCCATCAGTGATCTGTGGAAAGATAGGACATGTCCTATCTTTCCTCGGATCGGAGAATCGGATCAGTTTTCACGGACCCGATTCACCTGCTAAAGTGAATGGGTCCATGAAGACTATCAGGTGCCAGTCGGATGCCATTAAAAACGTCCCGAGTGGCACATCGGTCATGTGCAAGAGAGCTTACAGAAAACTATATACTTTTCCACATACTTACCTCACAAATTCCTTACTGTCTCCACTTAACCAGTCTGCTTGATCCTCAGTGTATCCCTCTGGACAATACAACTTGATTATTATCCATACTGATGACCAATGACATAACTGCAGTTGTCAATCATTGCCCAGCCTAGTGAGGTGACAGATATTGGACCACATGTGTTTGGGGGAGGGGGGGGGGTAAGCTGAGGAGGAGGGCGGAACAGAGCAAGATGAGTAAGGTGTGTACATGTAAAAGCATATTATTTTCCCGTTTTAGGCCAGCCAAAATATGAGTTATCAGAAATTATTAAAAAATAAGAAAGTGATGGGCTTCCTATGTTCATTACCTTATCTTAATTAAAATTAAAATGTACAGTTCAGACCATAGTCACCACTCAAAAAATACCCCAAGTTACATAGTTACATAGTTACATAGTTAGTACGGCTGAAAAAAGACACATGTCCATCAAGTTCAACCAAGGGAAGGGAAAAGGAAGGAAAAATTTCTACACATAGGAGCTAATATTTTTTTGTTCTAGGAAATTATCTAACCCTTTTTTAAAGCCATCTACTGTCCCTGCTGTGACCAGCTCCTGCGGTAGGCTATTCCATAAATTCACAGTTCTCACTGTAAAGAAGCCTTGTCGCCTCTGCAGCTTGAACCTTTTTTTCTCCAGACGGAGGGAGTGCCCCCTTGTTTTTTGAGGGGGTTTTACAAGGAACAGGATTTCACCATATTTTTTGTATGTGCCATTAATATATTTATATAAGTTAATCATGTCCCCCCTTAGTCTTCTTTTTTCAAGGCTAAATAGGTTTAATTCTTTCAATCTTTCCTCATAACTTAAATTCTCCATGCCCCTTATTAGCTTCGTTGCTCTTCTTTGTATTTTTTCCAACTCCAGGGCATCCTTTCTATGAACTGGAGCCCAGAACTGAACTGCATATTCTAGATGAGGCCTCACTAATGCTTTGTAAAGTGGCATTATTACATCCCTGTCCCGCGAGTCCATGCCTCTTTTAATACACGACAATATCCTGCTGGCCTTTGAAGCAGCTGATTGACACTGCATGCTGTTATTGAGTTTATGATTTACAAGTACACCCAGATCCTTCTCAACAAGTGAATCCGCCAGTGTAGCGCCCCCTAGGACATATGATGCATGCAGGTTGTTGGTACCAAGATGCATAACTTTACATTTATCTACATTAAACTTCATTTGCCAAGTGGACGCCCAAACACTTAGTTTGTTTAAATCTGCCTGTAATTCATGAACATCTTCCATAGTCTGAACTATATTACATAGCTTGGTGTCATCTGCAAAAATAGAAATAGTGCTATTAATCCCATCCTCTATATCATTAATAAATAAGTTGAATAATAGTGGTCCCAGCACTGAACCCTGGGGTACACCACTTATAACCGGGGACCATTCAGAGAAGGAATCATTGACCACAACCCTCTGGATACGGTCCTTGAGCCAATTCTCAATCCAATTACAAACTATATTTTCTAAACCTATAGTCCTTAATTTACCCATTAGGCGTCTATGGGGGACAGTGTCAAATGCCTTTGCAAAGTCCAAAAACACTAAATCCACAGCGGCCCCTCTGTCTAGACTTCTGCTCACCTCTTCATAAAAACAGATTAGGTTAGTTTGACAACTTCTGTCCTTAGTAAAACCGTGCTGGCTGTCACTTATAATGCTATTTATTGTCACATAATCCTGTATATAGTCCCTCAATAGCCCCTCAAACATTTTCCCCACGATGGATGTTAAGCTTACTGGTCTATAATTACCCGGGGAAGACCTAGAGCCCTTTTTGAAAATAGGCACCACATTTGCCCTGCGCCAGTCCCTTGGCACTATACCAGTCACTAGAGATTCTCTGAATATTATGAAAAGGGGGACAGAAATAACTGAACTAAGCTCTTTAAGAATTCTAGGGTGTAACCCATCTGGTCCCGGAGCCTTGTGCACATTTATTTTATTTAATTTAGCTTGGACCATCTCTACATTCATCCAATTCAGTATATCAACTGATATATTAACAGCACTGGCACCGGCTACATCAGCTGCTCTTTCTTCTGTTGTATATACAGAGCTAAAGAACCCATTTAGTAACTCTGCCTTCTCTTGATCCCCTGTGATCAACTCCCCATTACCATTATCTAGGGGTCCTACATGTTCAGACCTTGGCTTTTTTGCATTTATATGCTTGAAGAATTTTTTAGGATTTGTTTTACTATCCTTGGCCACCTGCCTTTCATTTTGTATTTTTGCTAATTTTATTACATTTTTACAGATTTTATTAAGCTCTTTATATTTTACAAAGGCTACAGCTGTACCCTCAGATTTGTATTTTTTAAATGCCCTTTTTTTGTCATGTATTGCCCCTTTCACAGAAGGTGTAAGCCATGTGGGGTTTAATTTGAGTCGTTTATACTTATTACCTGTAGGAATAAATTTTGCACTATAATAACTCAAAGTAGATTTGAAAATCTCCCATTTATCATTTGTTCCATTATTTGACATTAGTTCTTCCCAGTCTATATCCTGAATTGCAGCCCTCATCCTGGGGAAATTGGCTTTCTTAAAATTAAATGTTTTTGCCCTCCCAGCCTGCGTTTGTTTTTTACAGTATAGGTAAAATGTAACTATATTATGATCACTGTTACCGAGGTTTTCACGAACATTGACATTCCCAACAAGATCTGCATTATTAGAAATGACCAGATCCAACAGAGCTTCACCTCTAGTCGGGTCTTCCACAAACTGGCCCATAAAATTTTCCTGCAACAGGTTGAGGAAATGTCTCCCCTTTGCAGTTGAAGCCGAACCATGACACCAATTAATATCCCGGAAATTAAAATCTCCCATTATCACTACAGTACCCGCCTGTGCAGCCCGCTCCATCTGTTTATATATCTGACCTTCCATCTCCTCAGTTATATTGGGGGGTCTATAGATTACACCAAAAGTAATTTTTTCAGTGTTTACCTCCCTTTCTAGTTCCACCCACAAGGTTTCAACCTCCTCACAGTCTTCACCCACTATTGTCTCTTTCACACTCGCCTTCATATCACTTCTCACATACAGACATACACCACCACCTTTCCTATTTGTCCTGTCTTTACGAAAAAGTGTAAAACCCTGTAGATTTACAGCCCAGTCATGTGAAGAGTCCAGCCATGTTTCAGCAACACCAACTATATCTATATTTTCTTCCAGTATCAAGGCCTCCAGCTCCCCCATTTTGCTTGCTAGACTTCTGGCATTTGTGAACATACACTTTAACTTGCCTGTCAGTTTTTCACTTTTATTATCAGAAATGTGATTTGACATTAATCGGTCCTTTTTATTTACACTGATGTTTTGTAACGAAAGGATCTCCTTATCTTGTTGTCTAGTCCTCTCCCCACATTCTGTTTCTCCCCCCACCAATATAGTCTGACCCCTCTCTAACCTGGCTACCCCTTTTTTTTCTACATTTACCTCCCTCCTCAGCCCTAGTTTAAATACTCCGCCACCCCAGCTAGAATTCTCTCCCCCAGCACAGCGGACCCCCTTCCATTTAGGTGCAAATCATCTGCAGAATACAGTTTGTACCCCAATGAAAAGTCAGCCCAGTGCTCTAGGAACCCAAATCCTTCTCCTCTACACCAAGACTTCAGCCATGCATTTAACTCCCTAAGCTCCCGCTGTCTTTCCTGTGATGCGCATGGCACAGGCAGTATTCCTGAGAATACAACCTTGGAGGTCCTTCCCTTCAGCTTGTAGCCTAGTTCTTTAAAATTATTCTTAAGGCTCCTCCACCTACCATTTATTCTGTCGTTGGTACCGACATGGACCACGACAGCTGGATCATCACCAGCCCCTCCCAGCAATTTGTCCACCCGTTCCACCACATGCCGAACCCTGGCACCAGGGAGACAGCAAACCATTCGGTTGAGGCGGTCTTGGCGACAAATTATTCTATCCGTCTTCCTGATTATAGAATCCCCTACAACTATCAATTGTCTTGGCTTGCCTGCATTACCATCCCGCCGACTACTAGCTGGGCTGTTCTCCCGGCTGTTAGGGAGATCAGTATCCACTAGGGCTGCCTTTTCTGAGACTGACACCCTCGCATCATCACCCAACCTGGCAATTTTGCTTGGAATGCCAGAAACCGGATCGGCCTTCCTTGTCTTTGACCCCTTTCTACTGCCCCTAACTACATTAACCCAGCTACTTACCTGATCCTGCTCACCCATGTCTTCACCCTCCAGTTCTAACCCACTAACTGCATGCTCTGTGAGCAGCAAGCTCCGCTCAAAATTGTCTATCCTCCTCAGTGTTGCATTCTGCTCCTCCAGATCTCTAATACGAGCTTCCAGGTGAACAACATGCTCACATCTGCCACAGAGATATTCACCCTGGAACTCCGGCTCCAGTCGTGTATACATATGACAAACTGTGCACTGAAGAAAACCTCCAATCTTGCTATCCATTATCCAAGTTACACCAAAACAGCGAACAATTGTCAAAGAAAAAGAAGTAAAAGAGTACTTACTGGGGCTTCAACTCCTCTTTTCAACTCCGGTTTTAGAACTCCACTTAGTTCACAAGCCACTTAAACCACCAAGTCACTAATAAAAACTTGCCGTGACCGCAATGTGAGTTTCATCAGAACATCACCACTAAGTAACTATTTGTTGTAAAGTGAATACGTTGTGTTCCCAGAAATATCGGATACCCATTGACTATTTAGATCTGTATATAACATGCAACACAAAAAAGATTGGTCAGCACATCCGAACAAAATGAAAAATGTGCAGGTGCAAGTACGCTGTGACTGCAAACATTACATGTAAAGAAAAAAACATTGCAACAGCACCCTGCGAATGCTAAGCCTACATAATATACTGTATATAAATAAATATGCATTACTGCTACGTTTACATACAAAAGTGAAGTTCTTAGCGCACATTTTGATCAAATTGTGTGAGCCCACCTGCCACAACAATGCAACCTCTTTTAAGTGGGTCCCAAACCTCTGTTCTGAGTCTAAGCCTGCAGAAGATATAATCAGGGTAGTTAGGAACCAGCTTTACTGTTGGGCAAAATAGGAGGAATGCACAACCAAAAATGGAGAAAGTCACCACCCCCATATCCTAACAAAATGATAATTGTTGCCACCATTTTTGTGAAACCATTGACTATTATGGACATATGTAGGTGGCACCAGAGGTGACCGGCAACTGCTCATCCTTCCTGCCCTCATAGTAAAACATTCATGTTCAGCTGAACTGAATGTATGTTATTTGGGACATCCGTGATTCGTTGTCTGTTACTCCATATCTATGGTTAGCTTTATGCCCACACAGTTCTTGTTCATATTATGACAACTTACACCCCAATTTTATAATTATACATAATCCATACGTTGTATATTAGCGTAATACTATTCTTCCAGGTCTTATAAATGTCAGAATTCATGCGATTTTGTAGCTTACAAGCCCAATCAAAACAAAACATTGGCTTTATTTAGCGGCAAAGATCTGAAATCATGTCTAAAGGATTACCATGTCCACCCCTGATACATCCTTTTTTGTAATCTTTTTTTTTTTTCTGTTTGTAGATTTTTTTATTCTATTTTCTGTACATGATTATGGGGGCTGCCATCTTTCCTAAGCAGTTGCTATGCTCTTTTAATAGAATTTATTTACAGCAGCCATATGAACCATAGGAACCTGTAGTGTGGAGATGACTCATTGACTTCTATGGGAGAGTGTTGTGGGTATGTTCTGTGACCTGCATAGAGGTCATTGTGCAGGAAGGGAGAGGAGGGAGCTGTGTCCCCCACTTATTGTCAATGGTGGATCCTGTATTATCTATATATAGATTTATATACTTTTCATTTTAATCCTGCCTGTGATGATAATGGGATGACTGCTTAGAAGTGATCTCCACAGAATAGGAAGTGTCAGTCTATTATGAGGCTCAGTAGTCAGAGTAAAATGTTTAACATAAAAACGTAATTTAAACAATAGATCATTTTCTGATGGCACATTCCCGTTAATGATATTAAAATTGTTTGATAATTATAGTCCTAAAACTACTAGCAAGTGCATACGTACCCTAGAGACAGACCATGTGTTTGCTATTTTGTCCTTAGAGAGGTTACCAATTCCTGCTTGTCTTATGTTCTTTGCTTATTGGGAGGCGAGGAAGTGTGCAGGACTCTTGTTAGCAAGGGGATAGCAAGGGCACATAAATCCAGCAGGTGGAAGGAGGCGCTGCGCTGGCTCCCTTCCCCTGCTTGTTTCAGAAGTGCCCGGGCCGGCGACTCAGCAGCTACCTTTCCACCCAGGTGCTTCTTCACTCAATTGCGTCGCTACCGCTGTAGCAGCCATGGCGGCTGCTACCGGGCATGAGGGCGCCAATCCCGCCACTGTAGCAGGTATCTTCCTGCTCTGCTATCTACTAGCGCCACTGTAGCTCCCCGAAAGAGCGGAATCAGACATCAACTCTGTCTATATAAAGCGGAATCCCAGTCCACAGCGTTACCGACACTGTGACCGGGGATTTTACTCCAGGAGAAGCCAGTGACGTCTCTGTCATATATGGACACAGACAACAGGGGCTTCTCCTGGAGTGGAATCCCCAGTCACAGCGTTGGCAACACTGTGGATGGGGATTCCGTTTCAGGAGTTGGCCCTGATGTCACTGTCCATATATGTGGACGGGTATTCCGCTCCTTCAGGGAGCTACAGTGGCGCTATCTACAGAAAGGGGTGGTGCTATCTACATGGGGCACTACCTACAAGGGGGCTGTGTGGCACTACCTACCAGGGGCTGTGTGGCACTACCTACCAGGGGGCTTTGTGGCACTACCTACAGGGGGCTGTGTGGCACTACCTACAGGGGGCTGTGTGGCACTATCTACATGGGGCTGTATGGCACTATGTACAAGGGGGATGTGCGGCACTACCTACAGGGGGCTGTGTGTTACTACCTACAGGGGGCTGTGTGGCACTACCTACAAAGGGCTGTGTGGCACTACCTACAAGGGGGCTGTGTGGCACTATCTACAGGGGGAATCTGTGGGTGGCTGGCTGATGGTCATCTTAGTGAGTGGTGGGCTGATGGTCATTTTACTGTGAGTGTTGGGCTGGTGGTCACTTTACTGTGAGTGGCGGGCTGATGGTCATTTTACTGTGAGTGGCGGGCTGATGGTCATTTTACTGTTAGGGTATGTTCACACGGCGGGGGTCCGTAACGGCTGAAATTACGGGGATGTTTCAGCCTGAAAACATCCCCGTAATTTCAGCCGTACCGGCATGTGCAGGCGCTTGAACGCCGCGTCAATTACGGCCGTAATTAGCGCTGCTATTCATTGGAGTCAATGAATAGCGGCTCCAATTACGGCCAAAGAAGTGACAGGTCACTTCTTTGACGCGGGCGTCTAGTTACGCGCCGTCATTTGACAGCGGCGCGTAAATATACGCCTCGTGTGAACAGACAAACGTCTGCCCATTGCTTTCAATGGGCAGATGTTTGTCAGCGCTATTGAGGCGCTATTTTCAGACGTAATTCGGGGCCAAAACGCCCGAATTACGTCCGTAAATAGGCCGTGTGAACATACCCTTAGTGGCGGGCTGATGGTTATTTTACTGTGAGTGGGGGGCTGATAGTCATCAAGTGGTTTCCACCTCTGAGATGCAATTGAAATTAAAAGGAGGCAGAAAATACCTGCGGCGTGCTTTTGCATTAGCTTCAACGGCTTAGAAAAAAAACGCAAAAAAAAAAGAAAATATTTTTTTTTGCCTTACAAAACACGCTGTGTGAACATACCCTACAAGTGTAGTGCTTGTTTTTAGCAGTTTTCTGTCTTTCTTGAAACAATTTTTGGTAGGGGTGCCCTGAGGAAATGTTATTCTTCCAGTGGTGCCTCAAGTCCGAAAAAAATAGGAAACTCTGTACTAGGCTACAGGATCACGCCGGCCTACGCAAGGATCCCGCGTGGAGCAGCTCAGTTCATCGTGGGAATGGGGCCTAAGTGAGTACAAATTTTTATTTTTGTTTGGGGGCACTGTCTACAAGGGGGAGGTGGGGGGCTGTATGGCACTAACTACAAGGGGGAGGTGGGGGTCTGTATGGCACGATCTAC
Source organism: Rhinoderma darwinii (assembly GCF_050947455.1). Lineage (NCBI taxonomy): Eukaryota > Metazoa > Chordata > Amphibia > Anura > Rhinodermatidae > Rhinoderma > Rhinoderma darwinii. The sequence goes on along the minus strand of NC_134687.1, from coordinate 585,332,544 downwards.
AAGGGGGAGGTGCGGGATGTATGGCACTGTCTACAGGGAGGCTGTATGGCACAATCTATAAGGGGGCACTATCTACAAGGGAGGGCTGTGTGTGGCAGCCAGGGGAGGGGGACATTATACTGTGTGGGGGCCACTAAGCGGACATTATACTGTGTAGGGCCACTACAGGGGAAAATATACTGTGTGTGGCACTTAGGGGGCATAATACTGTGTGGGCACAATTAGAGGACAAAATACTGTGTATTGAAGGGGTTATAGTATATTATTAAATATTATTATACTGTATGGGGGCACAAAAGACGCATTATACTATGTGGGGCACTATATAGGGCATTATACTTTGTGGGCATTATACTTTTTTATGGGGCATTTTTTATGATGGGGTGGGGCGCCGAAAGATAATTTTGCACAGGGCGCCATCTATCCTAAGGCCGGCCCTGAGTGGAAGGCTCAGTTTCTTCTTTGCTATGGACCCTTCTCTCTTCTAGTTGAAGTTGAATTTCTCATTATAGGAAATGTTTCTCCTAAAGTTTATTTTGATATTATATTAAGATATAGAAAATGCAATAAGTGGGGTCATGCTAGCATAAAATGGTTTAAAGAGGCTCTGTCACCACATTGTGCAACCCCTATCTGCTATTGCAGCAGATAGGCGCTGCAATGTAGATTACAGTAACGTTTTTATTTTTAAAAAACGAGCATTTTTGGCCAAGTTATGACCATTTTCGTATTTATGCAAATGAGGCTTGCAAAAGTACAACTGGGCGTGTTGAAAAGTAAAAGTACAACTGGGCGTGTATTATGTGCGTACATCGGGGCGTGTTTACTACTTTTACTAGCTGGGCTTTCTGATGAGAAGTATCATCCACTTCTCTTCACAACGCCCAGCTTCTGGCAGTGCAGATCTGTGACGTCACTCACAGGTCCTGCATCGTGTCGGCACCAGAGGCTACACTTGATTCTGCAGCAGCATCAGCGTTTGCAGGTAAGTAGCTACATCGACTTACCTGCAAACGCCGATGCTGCTGCAGAATCATCTGTAGCCTCTGGTGCCGACACGATGCAGGACCTGTGAGTGACGTCACAGTGCTGCACTGCCAGAAGCTGGGCGTTGTGAAGAGAAGTGGATGACACTTCTATACACAACGCCCAGCTAGTAAAAGTAGTAAACACGCCCCGATGTACGCACATAATACACGCCCAGTTGTACTTTTACTTTTCAACACGCCCAGTTGTACTTTTGCAAGCCTCATTTGCATAAATACGAAAATGGTCATAACTTGGCCAAAAATGCTCGTTTTTTAAAAATAAAAACGTTACTGTAATCTACATTGCAGCACCGATCTGCTGCAATAGCAGATAGGGGTTGCAAAATCTGGTGACAGAGCCTCTTTAAAGGTAAATGATCCTATATGTATTTGAAAATGCAATCAGTCTTCCTGGCATGCAGTTGGAGAACATACAGAATCTATCAGGTTGAATTTTACATTAAGGCTGGATTCACACGAGCACATTACGTCCGTAATGGACGGACGGATTTCGGCCGCAAGTCCCGGACCGAACACACTGCAGAGAGGCGGGCTCCTAGCATCATAGTTATGTACGACGCTAGGAGTCCCTGCCTCTACTGTCCCGTACTGAAAACATGATTACATTACAGGACAGATGTCCGGCAGTGAGGCAGGGACTCCTAGCATCGTACATAAGTATGATGCTAGGAGCCCGGCTCCCTGCACTGTGTTCGGTCCGGTACATCCGGCCGAAATATGTCCATCCATTACGGACGTAATGTTCTCGTGTGAATCCGGCCTTACAATGCAAGGGACTTAAACTAGGTCCAGTCGAGCGTATTTTCCATATTTTGTCTAATGTTTTCTTTGGTTCTGCTTATAACATGTAAACATACGGTAATTGTTTTTATACAGAATGCATTCAATATAATTAACAGTCTTCGAACCAACTGATCATTAAAGGGTTAAGCAAGGCAATAGAGTACTGTATGATTAAAATAAAATACTTCTTTGAATTAATGTAAAGGAAAAGCACAGACCATATAAGACATGGGTTGAAAGTAATAATAGCATATTTTCACTTTTGTTATGGTGCCCTTGAACATAACTGCAATGGCTAAATCTGCAGCACATTTTTTAAATTTGTTGAATTGGAGTGGCCATAGTGTGTTCCCATAACTGGCATAATAGAATAATATGTATTATATGACACACTAATGTCAAAAAACGCACATTAAATCCGCCCTGTGTGTTGTGTTATGCATCAGTGTACTTTGCGAGTAGCATGTGTTTTTCACGCACTCACAAACACGTTTTTTTTTTTCAATGTAAGTGATGCGTAAAACACTGACAGCACACGGATGTGCATCCTTGTGCCGTCCGTTATTTTCACGCACTCATTGACTTCAATGGGCGGCTAGGTGTGTGAAAACGCACCAATATAGGACATGCAGTGAGTTTCACGCAACTGACACTCGCTGCATGAAAACTCACGCATGTGTGAATAGCTCCATTGGGTCGTGTGCCGTGCGTTGTTTCAATGCACAGCACACCGACGAGATTCACACCCGTGTGAATGAGCCCTTAGTGTGAGAAAAAATTGTGCCAATTTTTTTGCAATTTTCTGTTTATCCAAAAGAGGGCAGCAGAGATATTCGTAACCATAAAACAGTAACCTACTCGGCATTAGCTGAGATGTGTATTTGAATAGAAGCCTAAATCAGACAAATCCAAGACAGAAACGAAGTTAAAAAAAATAGATTGCATTAGTGAAGAGATTTGTTCTAATAATTATTGAAAACCATGGGGAATATGGAATCATAGCGTGATATTCCGAGTTTCTGTACGGTTGCTCCAAGTGAATATAGACTAAAATTTGCTATCGCTCTGGGAGATTCAAATAACAGTTATATTCTTTCTGAGAAACATTAAATAAAAACTGTTTCCAATATGAGTGCTAATCCTGCCCTTTCAGGTTGAGCGTTTATTGATGTGTTTTAGTAATGTATAAGAGACTTGTTTTTTTGGTTTTTTTTTTTCTGTTCAACTAAAGTCAAACAAATTGCGAAGTCAATTTTTGCAAAAGCTCATTTATAAAAATTTCAATTTGCCGTCGTACTGTACAAATTATTTTTTCATCGACATATGCCAATATATGTGTGTGTCTGAGTATTGTATATACAGTATATATATAATGCTTATATATTTTTATATATTAGAGTAGATCTTATTATTTCCGACCAGAGAGATACATCAGGAGGATTCCGCATCGCAGTGTGAACAAACCCGATGATCTGTTCTTTATAAAGCCCGAAAATATTTTTGTACACACAATGGTGGAGATGTATCAAAGCTATTGCAAGGGGAAAGTAGACTGGTTTCATAGCGACCAATCAGATTCCAGCTCTCATTTTTCAATTTGGAAGATAAAATCAGTAATTTGATTGGCTGCTATGGGCAATTACTTTGCTCTAGTTTTGATAAATCACTGAAAAGATTTCTTTAACCCTTTGCCACTCCGTGTACGAGTGCTTATGTTTTTGCAGGATGAGTTGTATTTTTAAATGGCACTAATTAATTTACCATATAATGTATTGAAAGACTCGGAGAAAAAAAATGGTGTGGCAGACTGGAAAAAAACCAGCAATTATGCTTTAGTTTATTGGGTTTTACTTTTACAATGTTTACCATGCGGTGAAAATGACATGTTCATTTTATTTTGTCGGTCAATACGTTTACGGTGATAGCAAATTCATAAGCTGTTTTTTTTATTATTACTTTTACAAAATAAAAACACTTTTTAAAAAAAAAAAAAAAAAAAAAAAAAGAACATTTTTGGGTCCTCACATTCAGAGACCCGTAATTTTAATTTTTTTTTTGTCGGTGGAGCTATGTGAGGGCTAGTTTTTTGTGGGACCAGCCATAGTTTTTATTATACTATATTGGGGTATATACAACTCTTTTTTTATTACTTTTTATTCCATTGTTTTGGGAAGCGTGGTGACATTTCACAGTAAAATGTTTGCAATTTTTTCTTATTTTTTTAATTCAGTCACCATGCTGTATAAATAACATGATATTTTAAAGTTCGGATTATTAGGGACGTGGCGATACCAATTATTAAAATTTTATTATGGTTTACATTGTTTAATGTAATGAAGCACCGCTGTATCTAAGGCGTTATCTCCAATCTCAGCCATTAGAGCAGGCTGTCAGTGTAATGCACAGCTGACACCTGCTGACATATGGAGTGGGCTAGGCTACTGAGTCCGCTCCATAATTTCACCCGCGGTATATATGTGGCGGATGTTGAGAAGAGGATTCTTTAAGCATCAATTCTTATATCCTTCTAAAGACTGAAATGCACTATCGCTCTGGTAGACCCAAAAACGGTTTTATTCTTTCTGAGATACAATTATGTTCTGAAGAGTAAAACATAGTTGAATATAATCATGGCACCTGTCTCTATATTATGCTGCCCACAGGTAGGGCCCAGTGGCGGATTATCATTAGGGCGGTTCGGGCGGCCGCCCGGAGCCCAAGGCTCCCAGGGGGCCCATAGCCACCCAAACCCCCTCATGCCCAGTGGCGTCGCTAGCCCTGGAGGGAGCCCCGGTGCCAGGACCGCACCTGTCATCAGACAAACGGAGCTTCGCTCCTATTTAGCAGCCGTGGTCTGTGCTGCTTTAGAAGCTCTCCCTCCAGCCCACCTTCCCTGCTCTAAGCATCTCTCCTCCTGCTGCTAGCTGTTGGGACATGGGGGAGGGGAGACTGTCGGCGGGCTTTGTGTCGGCCTGTGAGCAGGAGAAGAGCTGCAGTGAAGACTCACAAATATCCTACATAAAAGGTAAGTGCATGTGTGTTTACAATGTGTACTATATGTGTGTATACTCATGTGTGTTTACAATGTGTACTTTATATGTGTATAATGTGCATACTCGTGTGTGTTTACAATGTGTACTTTATATCTGTATAATGGGCATACTCGTGTGTGTTTACAATGTGTACTTTATATGTGTATAATGTGCATACTCTGTGTTTACAGTGTGTACTTTATATGTGTATAATGTGCATACTTGTGTGTACATTATGTGTATAATGTGCATACTCGTGTGTACTTTATATGTGTATAATGTGCATACTCGTGTGTACTTTATATGTGTATAATGTGCATACTCGTGTGTACTTTATATGTGTATAATGTGCATACTCATGTGTACTTTATATGTGTATAATGTGCATACTCGTGTGTACATGCGCATGCGCGTGTGTGTATATATATATTTTTGCAGCAATTCCGCAGAAACTAGCAGAAATTTTGCTGCAGAAAAAAAAGCACCATTTCCTGCATTTTTGCTGCAGAAAATGGTGCGTATTTTGCTGCGTTTTTCACAATGTTGGGAGATGGTGACGTCTCCTCTGAAAAAAGGCAGTCATTCTGTCCACTTTCCGCAGCAGGAATTGACAAGCTGCAGTACGTGAAATACTCACCGCAGGACAAAATGTCTGGTCGGAAATTTTACGCAGCGTCTGGATGAGATTTAGTAAATCTCACTCACTTTGCTGCTACCGTATTCTGCGTATTTTCCGGGCGGAAAATACGCAGCAATTCCGTTAAGTGTGGACAAGCCCTAATACAGTAGCAGCAGAGTAGATTAGATGTGAACAGTTCTCATTACACGCTGCGTAAATGATAAGTGGGGAAAAAAAAAGCTCAGAAATTGACCTGCGGTGCGTTTTTTTATTCCGCAGCATGTCAATTGTATTTGCGTAAACGCTGCTCATTTGTTTTGGGTTTTTCCCCATTTAATTCAATGGGGAGGTAAAACCTGCAACAGATAGCAGAAGTTATGTAAAAACGCAATTTAGAAAAAATAAAAATCTTATACTTGCCCAGAATTCTGTTTCTTCGTCCGGGCCGGCCTCCTGGGATGACGTTTCACCCCATGTGACCGCTGCAGCCAATCACATGCCAATCACAGGCTGCAGCAGTCATATGGGATAAAATCTCATCCCAGGGCTGCAGTGTAGCGACGCTGTGTAGCACTATATACAAGGGAGGGGAGCGCTGTGTGGCACTATATATAAGGGGGAGTGCTGTGATGCTATCTATAAGGGGCTGTCGGATGCTATCTATAGGGGCTGTGTGGCGCTCTCTACAGAGGGTTGTGTGTGTGTGGCTCTATCTACAGGGGGATGTGTATGGCTCTATCTACAGGGGTGTGGGTCTGTGGCTCTATCTACAGGGGTGTGTGTGTGTGTGTGTGTGTGTGTGTGTGTGTGTGTGTGTGTGTGTGTGTGTGTGTGTGGCTCTATCTACAGGGGTGTGTGTGTGGCTCTAGCTACAGGGGGTGTGTGTGGCTCTAGCTACAGGGGGTGTGTGTGTGGCGCTGTCTACATGGGGGGTTGGCGCTGTGTCCCTGCACAGTGTGATACTGTCAGTATGTAGGGACACAGCCCTGTGAAAGGGGAATCGTAACACCCATTTGTTAATGCTTGTGCAAAAAGGTAGTGTTAGCAATAGTTACGGCGCGGCAGGGTGGCGGTGGAGAAGGGGGGCCCAAGTTTGGGTAACAGCCCAGGGCCCATGGTCTTCTTAATCCGCCACTGGTAGGGCCCCATGAGCATGCTGACAGGTTCCCTTTAACAATCTTGTGGGTACACAGAACAGTACCCACGAGATCCCAGCATGAACGGTCTGACAGGTTCCCTTTAAATGGTAAGATACATACTATATGGTGGAAAATGTAAGCCCTATAAATGACTGATACATTTTGGAATTATGTTTATAATAATCACTTTTTTTGCAATACGATACATTTTAGCTGAATTTTTGAAGCAGCATTTTGGTTCGAGAACTTGAACTTCTCCCAGTAGAAGCACAATGCAGGATGAAAGGGCATTCATTTTGTCTTGTATTGTAAGGATCAAATTCTACTGAACCAAAAAGTAATGCAGGAAGACATGTCCGCCTTTTATCCCAGGCTAATAACAATAGCTGATTTGCTGATGTGTGCTACTGACACAGAAAACAATATACATTGTAGCTGCAGATCATAGTTCAAATAGAGGATTTTATGCCATGTAACCTTGAGCAAGTCAGTTATCTCTCAGCGCTTTACACAGCTGCACATGGAGCTCACGTAGTTGTTATATATTTTAACACAGCAGTTTGTTTGAGCCTGAAAATATATAATTGTCTTAAAGTGAATTTCCACCTTTTAACATCATGTCTTTTCTAGGTCCAAAATGTCTTGATATATGTTTATGGCAGTAGGGACTCAATTTTTCTAATACAAAGCTTCAAATCTACATGAATAATAAACATAAATAATACACTCTGACTACCTGCGATCACCACTAGAGGGAGAATATGCACCACTAGAGAGTATGCAGTTAGCTCTAAAGCTCCCTCTACTGGCAGCTGCAGGCAGAGTGTTGTGATTTTAATCTATATCTGCGCAGAGAATTTGGAGCTTTGTATTAGCAAACTAAAGCTACGACTGCTATAAAGATATTTTAAATTAGATAATTTAGCGCAGAATAAATGTGGCAGTATATAAAAACAATAAAAACATCATGTCAATGTTGAGTCATTCATTGAAATGCCATTATAGAGAAAACAAATGAATATGTTCTGGTTTGACTTATACTGAATCATAACATTAGACAAATCCCCAAATAGGCCAGACCTTACCATCAAAATTCTGCTCCTGTTTCGCTCTGCTCCTTCCTGGCCCGTCAGGTCTGAATATAGATTGGACCGCAGTTACTTTGTGTGATGTATTACTGTCGAAAAAACGTTGCTGAGGCCTAGTGTATAAGCAAACCCAATGGGAACAAGAATCCCTTTTTAATATAAGGATATGCCTAGAAGCTTCTGGGACTCCTTGTGTTCAGCTGTAATAGGTGGGGAAACCAGGCGATAAGTGATAGAATGCCTCTGCAGAGCCACCACAGTGACTGTTCATGTATTCCTTGAATATGATGGGTCCTCCAGAGAAAGATCGAATACAATAAACAAAAAATAAAGAAAAACAAAAATATTTGCTCTAGTAGGTGGCAGGTAAATTTTATGACAAAACATAATTTGCCTATAAGGCCCTGTTCACACAGAGTTTTTTTTACACGTTTTTTTTTTACGCGGAAACCGTATCAGAAAATGCACAAAAAAAAATTCTGAAAATGCCTCCAAGTGATTTCAATAGGAGGCGGTGTTGTTTTCTTCCCGCGAGCAGAAAAACCGTCTCACGGGAAAAAGAAGCAACATGCCTTATCTTTGCGAGTTTACGTCTCTGACCTCCCATTGACATCAACGGGAGGCAGAGAATGCGTTTTCAAACGGCGTGCAAGCAGATCAAAATCTGCCTCAAAATAACAGATGGCATTTTTGAGTGCAAAAACTCAGTGTGAACAGGGCCTATGCAACTAACCCTATTCTAACAAAAGGTATTGAATTGTTCTATTCACATAATTCCTAATAATGAAAATAACCTTTATGAACAGCACGTAGCCTATATTCTAAAAACAACCCATGAGCCCAGAAACATTATCACTCATATAGATGTAATCGTCAGTCTCTGCTAACAGCAGTAGACTTAATATACTGTCTATACTATAGGGAAGCGTCTGCAGACCGCTATCCCGGAATTGATTCTGAGCTGATGGTATGTTAAAAACATTCAACAAAGCCCCCCGACATGTTTCACAGATGCCGTCCTCAGGGTACAATTTTCCAATGGAGCCATTGTATGGGCTCTTAGAACAAGGACCATAATAAGGGGGATATCATTTTTTTCCAGCTCTTATTCTAGCGATCGGTGGGGGTTCCAGCAATGGAGCTCCCCAGGATTAAACATTTATCACCTCTCCCGTGGACAGGTGATAAATGTTTATTGTGGAAGAACCCCTTTAACTCATATAATATCTATGTATTCTAAATAAAGCAGATGTCTCCTTACCTTTGCTCTTACAATCCTCTCACAAATTCTCACATGCACAAAGAGGGAGTGAAACTGCAGCTGCATCCCCCCTTCTCCCCTTTTTTTGCCTGCCTTCTATTTACTGTGATATATATATATATATATATATATATATATATATATATATACAGTGAAGGAAATAAGTATTTGATTCCTCGCTGATTTTGTAAGTTTGCCCACTGTCAAAGACATGAACAGTCTAGAATTTTTAGGCTAGGTTAATTTTACCAGTGAGAGATAGATTATATATATATAAAAAAAATAAAAAAAATAACATAGTCAAAATTATATATATTTATTTTCATTGTGCACAGAGAAATAAGTATTTGATCCCCTACCAACCATTAAGAGTTCATCCTCCTCCAGACCAGTTACGTGCTCCAAATCAACTTGGTGCCTGCATTAAAGACAGCTGTCTTAAATGGTCACCTGTATAAAAGACTCCTGTTCACAGACTCAATTAATCAGTCTGACTCTAACCTCTACAACATGGGCAAGACCAAAGAGCTTTCTAAGGATGTCAGGGACAAGATCATAGACCTGCACAAGGCTGGAATGGGCTACAAAACCATAAGTAAGACGCTGGGTGAGAAGGAGACAACTGTTGGTGCAATAGTAATAAAATGGAAGACATACAAAATGACTGTCAATTGACATCGATCTGGGGCTCCATGCAAAATCTCACCTCGTGGGGTTTCCTTTATCCTGAGGAAGGTGAGAGCTCAGCCGAAAACTACACGGGGGCAACTTGTTAATGATCTCAAGGCAGCTGGGACCACAGTCACCAAGAAAACCATTGGTAACATATTACGCCGTAATGGATTAAAATCATGCAGTGCCCGCAAGGTCCCCCTGCTCAAGAAGGCACATGTACAGGCCCGTCTGAAGTTTGCAAATGAACATCTGGATGATTCTGAGAGTGATTGGGAGAAGGTGCTGTGGTCAGATGAGACTAAAATTGAGCTCTTTGGTATTAACTCAACTTGCCGTGTTTGGAGGAAGAGAAATGCTGCCTATGACCCAAAGAACACCGTCCCCACTGTCAAGCATGGAGGTGGAAACATTATGTTTTGGGGGTGTTTCTCTGCTAAGGGCACAGGACTACTTCACCGCATCAATGGGAGAATGAATGGAGCCATGTACTGTCAAATCCTGAGTGACAACCTCCTTCCCTCCACCAGGACATTAAAAATGGCTCGTGGCTGGGTCTTCCAGCACGACAATGACCCGAAACATACAGCCAAGGCAACAAAGGAGTGGCTCAAAAAGAAGCACATTAAGGTCATGGAGTGGCCTAGCCAGTCTCCAGACCTTAATCCCATCGAAAACTTATGGAGGGAGCTGAAGATCCGAGTTGCCAAGCGACAGCCTCTAAATCTTAATGATTTACAGATGCTCTGCAAAGAGGAGTGGGCCAAAATTCCATCTAACATGTGTGCAAACCTCATCATCAACTACAAAATACGTCTGACTGCTGTGCTTGCCAACAAGGGTTTTGCCACCAAGTATTAAGTCTTGTTTGCCAAAGGGATCAAATACTTATTTCTCTGTGCACAATGCAAATAAATATATATAATTGTGACAATGTGATTTTCTGTTTTTTTTATTTTTTTATATATAATCTATCTCTCACTGGTAAAATTAACCTAGCCTAAAAATTCTAGACTGTTCATGTCTTTGACAGTGGGCAAACTTACAAAATCAGCAAGGGATCAAATACTTATTTCCTTCACTGTGTATATATATGTGTGTGTGTGTGTGTGTGTGTGTGTGTGTGTGTGTGTGTGTGTGTGTGTGTGTGTGTGTGTGTGTGTTTGTGTACTATTAATTTATGCAAAAAAATAAGTTTAAAGACGTTGTACATGTTACTGTGTTACTTTTTACATTTTCTTTTAGCACGCTGTGTTCAAAGATTGTGGCCCTCTTCCATTAAATATGTAGGTTGGGGCAGGAGCAATGTATGGGCTGTTTGAACAAGGACCATAATAAAGGGGATATCATTTTTTTATAAATATAAATTAGAAACTATTTGACTTGCATTTAAGACAGAACCAAAACAAGCAAGTTGTACATGCCGCAATGATACCAGACGCCTTGAGAATAATTGAAGAATGCTAAACCTCTTCTCGCAACTTCACGCTTGGTCAATAAGATTATAAGATGCAAAGTTATGTTTTGAAAACAATTTCCATTTCAATCTCATTAAGAAAATTCACAACAGGAACACCAACAGTCAGGAAAAAATTAGCGCAATAATGAACGTAAATTAATCACAGAAAATGATTAAAAGCAAATTTCTTCTAGAGGGGGGGAATCTGCTGTTCACAGCGGCTCACATTATTAACAACAGCCACTTAGCTAAATGAAAAGTAAAATATATGGTGTGGATGCACTCAATAAGCTTTCTAGATATGTTTGCATTAAACAATGTTATAATTTACTCTGTCACACATATTTTGTGAAATGAATATACTAATGAAGAAAAGGCATAAAAATAATTAATACTGTTTTAGAAGCCAGCAGAGAAAACAAACAAGTTAAGAAGAATTATTTTCTGCCAGGGAGGATTTATGAGGGATACTTATACATGTACAGTAGCTCCTGGTCTAAAATGGTCTCATAAAAACAAATGTAACTCCAGTCTATGCTTTGTGCAGTCATATAGAAGAGATGGTGCCAATAAACATTATCGTCACAGTAACAGCAAAGCTCTGGGGAAAAAAAATGTAAAACATTTTCTATTGTAGTTGTTCATTATAACTAGACATATATTACTTGATATATACATATATAACATCATGCCCACTAATGAATAACGCCAGAAAGTCCCAGGGCCACCTTATCGATAGGACTCATGGGGCAGCTGTAATGGCCCCCCTGAAACATGTCATATTATATGATGTGTTGTACTGGGGTCTCCGTCAGATCTACAGTGTAGATGCCCAGTCCAGAGAAAAAGGTAAGCACAGGCTGTGTTCTGGGGCTGGGGCACACATTTGACTGTCAAATTGGAAAGCATCTATGGCACTAAGACAAGTGCTGATGGCAAATCAACAATATGTGGCACCACTACTTCTGTAGTGTAGAAGTTGGCCACACTGGTCTCCACAGAGCATTGAGTTCTGCAAGGTCAATAATGGCAGCTCATTTAATGGAAACATTGGAGGCTGAGTAAATATAAGATGGCATCTGATACTGAGGTACTTGTGGGGCATCTCTGACTGTCAAACATGGGGCTAAAGAAACGGCAGTGAGAAAAATCTGCTCAGAAGTGCATAGCTTGAAGTAGAGAGAGTGAGGCTGGGTTCACACGACCTATTTTCAGACGTAAACGAGGCGTATTATGCCTCGTTTTACGTCTGAAAATACGGCTACAATACGTAGGCAAACACCTGCCCATTCATTTGAATGGGTTTGCCGACGTACTGTGCCGACGACCTGCCATTTACGCGTCGTCGTTTGAAAGGTGTGAAACAACGACGCGTAAAATGACTGCCTCGGCAAAGAAGTGCAGGACACTTCTTTCAGACGTAATTTGAGCCATTCTTCATTGCATTCAATGAAGAGCAGCTCAAGATTTACGAGTGTCAAAGACGCCTCGCATAATGCGAGGAGGAGCTTTTACGTCTGAAACGACGCAGCTGTTTTCTCCTGAAAACAGTCTGTCTTTTCAGACGTAAAAGACAGTTCTCGTGTGCACATACCCTAAAGGATTATATATATTTTTTCCATTTGTAAAGGCTGTAGGAAAAATTTATTTTAATCCTTGAACTGGACCCACCAACGTGTTAAAATGGACCGGGAAAGTCGTAAGTTTGCTAGGCAGTGCCCAAATGAGCTGGCCACCATTGGTAACCATGCTGGATCTCATTGCTCTGGTGGAGACCAGTGTGGCCAACTTCTACACTACAGAAGTACTGGTGTCACATACTACTGACTTTCCACCAGCACTTCCATTCTGTTTTGCTAGAAGAAATGTCTGCCAATAGTCAGTGCTCGAGCAAGGATCATTTGGTTTGTTTTCGTGGTCTGATAGCTGATAGAAGGGAGATATGGCTGTCTACCTGTTATAGGTTTTCTTTAATTAAAAATTGCATTGAAAAATGTTGATGGAGATTATGCAGAGCTGAATGTGTCATTTAACTGTTCCCTTTGTCTTCTGTGAAAACCCACTGAGATGATGTCCTGGGTTTACCTGTACTTGAATGGAAAACTAAATATAAAAAATTGTGACACGTGATGATAATCTGGTATTTTTTGTTTTTACTTGACTTGTATTCAGTCATATGGTATTTGTGAATTAATGGATTTTTTAAAAAATTCTTGCTTACTCATACCAATGTAATTTAAAAGAAATCTGTCACCACCAAAATTGTATCTGAATTCTCTGTGGGGATACTGCTCGAAGCGCCTGCTTTGTAGCAAGTCATGTCCTTGTCTTTTGTTGTCCCTTTTTTTCCCATTGAACAAAGTTCAATGGCATCTCCTCCTTCCCCTTAGAAGGGTCAAGTCACATTCTGGATTACCTTTTGCTTGGACATTTGCTCTTCGTTTATGATCACACAGGGTGGATACGCTGCGTAAAAGCACACGGCGTATCCTCCCTGGTTGCCGCAGGGAATTCTGGACGAAAAACCGCACAAAATTGTGGTGCGGTTTTTCAGACGGAATGTCCGCTACAGAAATCCTGCACTGAAAATAGAAATAAATAGATGCTTAACAAGGTGATGCGTCCCTCCGACGTCCTGACGTCCTGCAGCCCTGGGATGATGTTTCAGCCAGGGCGGCGGTAGAGGGGGAGCAAACTGGGCACACTGGTCTCCACCAGATTAATTGCCCAGTGCCCCCATCCTCTTAGGGCCCCCTGCCCGCTGCTGCTACGGGCCCGCCCCGCCCGGCCCCGATTCTAGCGACAGCCACATTCACTTGTATCTGCATCCTCAGGATGCAGATACAATTGAATACTATAGGCTGTGTCCCGCCCGGAAACTGTGCAGCGCTCCGTCTGTCACAGCAATGGGGCAAGGAAAGTACAATTTTTTTTAAAAATGTGTTGGCTGTCTGGCAATACAAAGGGGGGGGGGAATGCTGTGTAGCACTATATACAAGGGGGGTGCTGTGTGGCACTATATACAATGGGGGCACTGTGTAGAACTATAAACAAGGAAGGGCGCTGTGTGGCACTATATACATGGGGAAATTTTGTGAGGCACTATATACAAGGGAGGAGGGCTGTGCAGCTCTATATACAAGGGGGGTTCTGTGTGGCACTATCTACAAGGGAGGTGGGGCTGTTTGCCAATATACAGGGGGGATTGCTGTGTAGCACTATATACAAGGAGGGGGCTGTGTGGCACTATATACAAGGGACGGGCATTATGCCACTATATACAAGGGAGAGAGCTGTATGGCACTATATACAAGGGGAGGACATTTTGGCACTATATACAAGGGGGGGCTGTGTGGCACTATATACAAAGGGGGTTCTGTGTGGCACTTTATACAAGGGAGGGTGGCTGTGTAGCAATATACAGGGGGGCAGTAGCGTAGCTATAGGGGTCGCAACGGTTTCAGTTGCGACCGGGCCCCCAAGCCTGGGGGGACTGCAGGGTCCCCATTGCCACACAGCGCTGACCGCGCTTCCAACTGTATTTGCGTCCTCAGGACACAAATACAGTTAAGTGCAATGCTGGAGCCTTGCTCCAGCACTCACTGTGCCGCGAGCGGCTCGGCGCACGCAGGCGCGATGTAGTGACGTCATCGCACCTGTCTGTGCCGAGTCACTCACAGCACAGATCGGAGGAGAAGGATTCTCCACCCGTCGTGGGAACGGGGATAGGTAAGTAATTATGTTATTATTTTTCAATTAGGTACGTACATATGGGGGCATTATACTGGGTATGGGAGGGGGGCTCATATTGGGGCATTATACTGGGTATAGGAGGGGGGGGCTCATATGGGGGAATTATACTGGGTATGAGAGGGGGGCTCATTTGGTAGCTGCTGAGGGGGCATTATACTATATGGGGGGCATTATACGCTATAGGACAGCTGGGGAATGCATTATACTGTGTATGGAGGTTTATACTGTATGGGACAGCTATGGGGGCTTTATACTGTATGTGGCAGTTATGGGGGGCATTATACTGTGTGGGGCATTATACAGTATGGAACAGCTATGGAGGGCATTATACTGTATGGGGGCATTATACTGTATGGGATAGCTATGGTGGGCATTATACTGTGTGGGGCATTATACTATATGGGACAGCTATGGGGGCATAATACTGTATGGCGATGTTGTACTGTATGTGGGAGCTATGGAGGGCATTATACTGTATAGGGCAGCTATAGGGAGCATTATACTGTATGTGGCAGCTCTGGAGGGCATTATACAGTATGTGGCAGCTATGGTGGCATTATGTGGCAGCTATGGGGGCATTATACTTTATGGGGGCATTATACTGTATGGGGCATTATACTGTATGGGACAGTTATGGGGTCTTTATACTGTATGGAGTGCATTATACTGTATGGGGAAGCTATGGGTGGCAATATATTGTGGGGACCGCTATGGGGGGCATCTATGGGGGCATTATACTGTGTGGGCAGCTATAGGTGGCATTATACTGTGTGTCGGCAGCTATGGTGGGCATTATACTGTGTGGGGGCAGCTATGGGGCATTATACTGTGGGGTCAGCAATGGGGAGCATTATACTGTGGAGGCATTACATGGGGTCTGTCGGGCAAGGCGGCTGGGCATAGGCGTGCGCAGGGTTCTGGTGCTGTTGGGAAGGGGTAGAGGGGCCCAAGCTGAATTTTTGCACCAGGGCCCATGAGCCTTTAGCTACGCCCCTGCAGGGGAGATTGTTGTGTAGCACTATATACAAGGGAGGGGTTGTGGCACCATATACAAGGGGGTGCTGTGTGGCACTATATACAATGGAGGGGGGCTGTGTATATAATTATAAACCTAGTGACAAAAGAAGCACTGTGGTATTATGGGAAGATGGAGATTATGTCACGGAAGTCCTACGTCAGCATGCTATATTAACTTGGATATTAATCCTATTAATGTTTTAATATAATTATTCATTATATATGTTATTCATCCAAGGACGCCTGCTGTATAATACATATGTTTCAAAAAATTCACAAGAATAAGTTTAAACCACCAGACAGACCTATCGTGTTTGGAAATGATGGATTGATAGATAAATATATTGACCATAAATCACAACCCTTTGGTAAAGCACTCTCCTATTTAGTCTTCGATACAAGAGATGTACTAAAGAAGCTTGTATATCCTGAAGTTCCTGATGACAGCCTGTTTGTGGGCACTAATGTCGAGTCATTAAACTCCTCGATTCCATAGTATAAAAGATTGGCTGCTGTTTCATATTATTTACAAAAAGAGGACTGAATGGACACATAAAAATGAATTTGCAGTGAAAATTTAGAAATTCACCCTTAGGCATAACCATGTCTCTTTCAATGGTAAACACTACCTCTAGGTGCAGGAGATGCCGATGGGGTCATCTTGTGCTCTGTTGTACACTGCTTGGTCCTGGGGTGATGGGAGGCAGCCACTTGTAGGAAAAATGTATCACCACATGGCTGCATTAAAAAGATGATCTCCTTGTAATATGGACAGGAACAGAACAAGAAATGTCTATGTTCATTGAATGGTTACATAAACATGTAGCGTAACAAGCAGTTTTGTGGACCTCTGAATCATGAAGGAGGACAAATAACTGGTCTTGGCACGAGCCTAGCCTTTGTCTACTTTTTGGTCAGGAGTGGTTTGCACCTTCCAACTCTCCCATGGATGCCATTTTTGTCCAGTGTCTTTCTTATTGTGGAATCGTGTACATTGACCTTTACTAAGACCAGTGAGGCCTGCAGTTTTTTTTTTTATAGTCGGCAGTCAAGGGACCCGGCAGCGCCTGGCCCCCTGACCGCTTCTTATTTAACCCCTTCCTGACCCATGATGTGCCTGCACATCATAGAGCGGGGAGGGGATGATGTTTGGAGCGGGCTCACATGTTTTACAGCTGACACGCTGCCCTAACTGCCAGGAACAGCGATCGCTTCCTGGCTGTTTATCTAGTTAAATACCGCGGTCAATAGCGACCGGGGCATTTATTGGGGTCTTCCCATAAATATCATATAAATATCAGATAGATGCAGGGCCCACCTCTGGGACCCGCACCTTTCTCTAGAACGGGGCCATCTAAACCCGGTCTAGCTTACTCACTCCGCTGTCTCCCAGTCACTTCCTAGTTAGGTGGTCGGGAGTTATGGAAACAGCCGAGTGCACGCTGAGCTACACTGTTTCCTTAACGCCCGCAGAAGTGAATAGGAGTTACATTAACAGCGTAGCATCGCGAGCTACGCTGTTTCCGGAAATCGGTAGCTTCAAAAACAGCGCACATGGGTGAGTTACGGAAACAGCATAACTCGCTGAGCTAAGCTGCTTCTGTAACTGCCATTCATTATTATAGGAGTTACGGAAACAGCGTAGCTTAGCGAGTTACGCTGTTTCTGTAACTCATCCATATATTGTAGTGTATTGTACCAGCGATCTAATGATCGATGGTTCAAGTCCCCTAGTCAAGTCCCCTAGGGGAACTAATAAAATGTGTCAAAAAAAAAAAGTTAGATACATTTTCAGGAGTGTTTATTAAAAGTTAAAATAAAAACCTTTTCCCATTTTTTCCCAAGCACAATGTAAAAACTTTAAAAAAGGAATGAAATAAAAGGTGATAAAAAAAATTGTCAGTACCAAAAAATGACTCTCAGAATGTGGTGAAACAGAACAAATTTTTTTTTTTAACAAATAGCTTTTGCTTTGTACAAGTAGTAAAATATGACATTTTTATTTTGCGTCTTATAGTCCGAAAAATAAGGTAGTTTGATCTGAAACAATCAAGTGTGATGGGGCAAATGCTTTTTTCACAGCACTGTACATACCGTATAATACCTAAGAAAATGTTTTTGTTTGTGTTACAATAAAATATAATGCAACGTTTGGCAAAGTACCAATTTGCTTCAATAACCATGATAAAGATGCTGCAATTTGCCTCTGAAATTGTGATGATGTATATAATAGATAATAGCCTTCTTGGATTCTTATAGCATCTCATCTCAATTAAATGCTTTTTAATTTGACATGCATTGTTAGTAGTTACCAATATTTACCAATAATTGCCTTCTGTGTTCTCAACACAGAACACAGTTAATGTGAAAACGAAATTAAGAAACCAAATCAGACACGCAGTGTGAACATAATGAATGTGTGCAGTCAGAGCACGCTCCACATTCACAGCTGAGGCCTGATAATAATATATATATATATACTGTGCAATATGCAAAGATAAAGAAGACAAACAATTTAAGTTAATGAGCTTTACTTTGAATGGAGCCACTTTTACACCTTCTGCAACCAGCGTTGGCATTCCTCTAAAATATTGTGCGCCATATTGAATGACCCCTTTCACTACCAGGGACATATGTTATAAACACACACACACACACACACACACACACACACACACACACACACACACACACCATGACTTCAAACAATTGAGGTGGGAGGGCGTTAGATGCAAGTGAGAGTTAACGTGATCTCTTCCCTCTTCAGCCTTCTAGTGAGCCCATGGATGTGATGAATTGTTCTTCATGTTATCCCCCATCTCACCCTTACCAGTAAGAGAAGATCTGATTGTCATATTTAGGGGGTCTTTTTTTTTTTTTTTAACTAAAAGGGTAAGAAGATGGGCAGTAGCACATCTAATCATGCCCTGCCCCTAATCAGGCCATTTTTCGATTCCTTGATTCAAATGTTTACCGTTATCTGGATCAGAGATATTTTTTGTCTCTTGAGTTTTGATGATTTTGTGAAGAAGTGTGCCTACACTTTGCGAAGAGGTGTATATAAGGCATAAGAGATCTATATGAATTCTGCACGTCTTTAAAATTTATTTTTAAGAGGTGTTGTGTGTCTGTTCTGCTGGGTAAAACTTTAAGACACAAATATTTTTAGATTTTTTTTTTAGTTTAATGCAAAATTGTATGAAGGTGCCCATGAGTGTAAAGTGCTGGGTAGCATTTTCACAATGTGCTAGGTGTCAACTTTCACAAAATATATCCGTATTTAGGGGTATAATATATATATATATTTTTTTCATTTAGAATTTAGGTTTTTATTTTGTAAGTCCAAAGTGTGAAAATTCTCCCAAAATTCCCTGCACCGAAATGGTTATAGCAAAAAAACTTTTAATGGTTAAAAACCCTTTTCTGTAATTTATTGTCAATAAAATATCTTGCAACCGTGTGTCAGTGTTTTCTACTCAAGTTCTTCATACTTTATATTTTGACGGCCTCCTTCCCGCAGCTGTCAATAACTGCCTGCATATGTGACTACACGGTCTTTATGTGTAATGGCTGTGAACATTAAAGCAGTTAGGCCGGGGCTTCACGGGGACACAGAAAATTGTGCTATTACCGCATCTAGGAGTCAACCCTTCGGGTGAACAAAAATTGCAAGGAAACTACCTGCAATTTAACTGTACCTCCTAACTTTTTGGATAGTGAGAGAGGGACACTTCTAGTATGTGGTGTGAAAGATCCTCTTTTTCATACATAACCACGTGCTTGGATAGTTTTTCATTTGCACATTACTACAAAAATAATCAGCATACAGAAATTATTAATGTCCAAAATTGCATCAAATAAATGCATTTAGGAACCAGCAATATAGTACATTTATTATTGCAGTTTGATTTTTTCAGGTCAAAAAGAGGAACATTTAACCCTTTCGGAACCCTATTTTGGCTTTCAGGAACACAGGATTGTTTTTTTAGTTTTTGCGTCACTGCATTTTCAGAGCTACACCTTTCTTGTGTTTCCATCGACGTAGATGTATTGGGGCTTGTTTGTTTTTTGCGGGATAAGTTATATTTTTAAATGGCACCAATTTGGGGTATATATAACTTATTGATTCAATTTTATTGTGTCTTTCTGGGGGGAATGGAAATAAACAGCAATTCCGGCAATCTTTTTTCATGTTATAAATTTTTCGTTGTTCACCGTGTGGAATTAACTCCACGTTACTTTTATTCTATTGGTTTGTACCAGTTCAATAACACAAAATATGTATAGTTTTTTTTATGTTTTACTACTTTTGCACCATAAAAACGCTTTTCATGACAAAAAAATGTTTCTATGTTACCGCATTCCAAGATTATGCGCAGCGAAAAGCGCTCCGTCTGCTTCCGATTTTTCGGCCGTTTTTCGGGAACATACCCTTATTTTTATTATCTTTATTTAACTTTATTTAATTCACTTCTAAGAGCTGGTTCAGCGTTGGCTTTCCGTTGAGGGGTTCCGTCGGAGGCTTCCGTCGTGGAACCCCTCAACGGAAAGTCAAACGGAAACCTTAGCTTCCGTTTGCATCACCATTGATATGGTCATGGAAACATTGCTAATGGTTTCCGTTTGTCCCTGTTTCGGCAGGTTTCCGTTTTTTGGACGGAATCAATAGCGCAGTTGACTGTTGCTGTTGCAATCCATTAGGCCTTTGCCAGACCCCAACTGCCATATCAACCCTTAACCCCCTCACTGTGCTTATCCATCTAGATTCACTATTGACCACGGCATTTAAGCGGTCAAACGGCCTGGATCAGAGCCAACTCCGATCTTAACCGCTGCAGCGGGAAATCGGATGTAAATTACCTGTAGATGACGCGCTGTGCCCCCAAAAGAGGGACGCTTGGTAGGTAGTCCACACAGGACGGAAATACGGATGAAAAATTTGCAGCGGAATACAATGGCAGGCAAGTGGATGAGATCTTAAATCCCAACTACATGCTGAAGAAATTTTCCACACGGAAATTGACATACATTGCAGATTTTTAAAATAAAAAACAATATGCTTACTAGAGATGAGCGAACTTATCAAAAGTTCGGTTCGGCTAGTTCGCCGAATTTCACAAAAAAGTTCGGTTCGGACCGAACTAGTTCTGACCGAACCTGTCACGTCCGTGCGCCGAGCATGCTACTGTCCGGGGTGCTGATAGAGTTAATGGGCTGCACTAACTCTTTCAGCAACCTTCACAGTACATGCTCGGCGCGCGGAAAATACAATTTAAATGTAATAAAAAAATAAAAATTATACGTTCGTACTTACTTTCCTCCTGTCCGGCCTCCAGCGATGACGTTTCATCCCTTTCGCCGCTGCAGCCAATCACAGGCTGTAGTGGCGGTCACGCACGTCAGGATGACGCTTCATCCCACGTGACCGCCTCTGCAGCCAATCACAGGCTGCAGCGGCGACATGGATGAAACGTCATCGCTGGAGGCCGGACAGGAGGAAAGTAAGTATGAACGTATTATTATTTTTTTTTGGCATGTATGTATGTTGGTATGTATGTTGGCATGTATGTATGTATATCTGTGCATGCATGTTGGCATGCATGTATATATGTGCATGTTTGTATGTATATTTGCATGTATATATTTGCATGTATGTATGTATGTTTGCATGTGTGTATGTTTGCATGTATGTATTTTTACATGTATGTTGTCATGTATGTTGTCATGTATGTATATATGTGCATGTGTGTATGTATGTATGTATGTATGTATGTTTGCATGAATGTATGTATGTTTGCATGTATGTGTGTTTGCATGAATGTATGTTTGCATGTATATGTGTGTATGTATGTATGTATGTATGTTTGCATGAATGTATGTATGTTTGCATGTATGTGTGTTTGCATGAATGTATGTTTGCATGTATGTATGTATGCATGTTTGTATGTATATTTGCATGTGTGTATATATATATGTATGTTGTCATGTATGTATGTATGTATGTATGTTGTCATGTATGTATATATGTGCATGTATGTTGGCATGTATGTATATATGTGCATGTGTGTATGTATGTATGTATGTATATTTGCATGTATATATTTGCATGTATGTATGTTGTCATGTATGTATGTATGTATATATGTGCATGTATGTTTGCATGTATGTTGACATGTATGTATACATGTGCATGTTTGTATGTATATTTGCATGTATATATGTTTGCATGTGTGTATGTATGTTTGCATGTATGTATGTTTGCATGTATGTATGTTGTCATGTATGTTTGTATGTATGTTGTCATGTATATATGTGCATGTATGTATGTTTTCATGTTTTTATTTTTGCATGTATGTTGTCATGTATGTTTATATATATGTGCATGTATGTAATTATGTTTGCATGTATTTATGTTTGCATGTATATTTGTGCATGCTTGTATATATGTATGTATGTATCTTTGCATGTTTGTTTGTATGTATGTATGTTTTCATGTGTGTGTGTGTATGCATGTATGTATGATAGTTTTCATGTATATATGTGTGTATGTTTGCATGTATGTATATTTGCATGTATATATGTGCATGCTTGTATGTATGTTTGTATATATGTATGTATGGCCATGTATGATACTGTCTGCTGGCGCCCTGTATCTAAGTCAACTTCACGGCAGGCTTCTATACATGGTATAACAGTCAGTATCACACATTAAACTGAATCTAAGCCTACGACATGTTTTATTTCATTTTTTATTTTTTTTACAGGTTTGGTGTTTGGACTACGTCGGTTTCGAGGACTACTTAGATGACGTTTTTTTTTCTACAATAAAATGGTTAATGAGGGTTGTGTTGGGGGTGCTTTATTTCAATAAAATATTTTATCTATATCTTTGTCTTTTTATTTTCAAATTTTATTACTACCACTTTAGTAATGGCCGCTGTCTGAGTGACAACATCCATTACTAAGGCGAGGCTTAGTGTTAGCCAGTGCAGAGGCTAACACTAACCACCATTATTACCCCGGTACCCACCACCACCAGGGGTGCCGGGAAGAGGCAGGTACGATCCAGTACCCGACCATCTGTTGTGATGGTCGGGCTCTGGGGCGGCCGCAGGCTGGTATTATGAGGCTGGGAAGGGCCAAAAACAGTGGACCTTCCCACCCTTGTAATGCTAGGCTGCTGCTGCTGTGTTGTATCTGGCTGGTTATAAAAGTGGGGGGGACCCCACGTCATTTTTTTTAATTATTTATTTATTAAATTTTTTTTTTTTTTAAAAGACATGAGGTTCCACCCAATTTATCATAACCAGCCACATACAACACAGTGTTCTTAGCCTGGGAATGGACAAAACCAGTGGCCCTTCCCACCAATGTAATGCCAGACTGCTGCGGCCTTGTATATGGCTGGTTATTAAAAATGTCGGGGACCCGTCTATTGCTAAATGTGTTAAATTCAAAAAAAAAAACGACGTGGGGGTCCCCCCATTTTTATAACCAGCCCGATACAACACAGCAGCAGCAGCCTAGCATTACAAGGGTGGGAAGGTCCACTGATTTTGGCCCTTCCCAGCCTCATAATACCAGCCTACGGCCGCCCCAGTACCCGACCATCACAACAGATGGTCGGGTACTGGATCGTACCAAGCTCTTCCCGGCACCCCTGGTGGTGGTGGGTACCGGGGTAATAATGGGTGGTTAGTGCTAGCCTCTGCACCGGCTAACACTAAGTACCGCCTTAATAATGGACGCTGTCAATCAGCCAACTGCCATTATCTAGGCACTAATAAAGTTTAAAAAAAAACACAAAGACAATTCTTTTTTATTGAAATAAGAAATCCCCAACAAAACCCTCGTTAACCATTTTATTAAAATTTGAAAAAACGTAGATCTACGCAGTAGTCCAACGAATCGAAGATGTAGTCCAATCGGTACATCAAAATCTGCAACAACATAAAAAAACAGTTATCAATGTGAACAATACCAATACTTCTACTCACCTACACACATATATACACGCACACACGCACACACAAACAACCATACACAGACACACATATATACACAAACACAACAAGATATACACACACACACACACACATAAACAGACAAACACACACATATACAAACAAAAACACACATATCCAAACACACACACACACACACACACACACAGTTATACACACACATACATGAACACATATACACAAACACATATACACAAACACACCCATATATACACACAAACACACACCCATATACACACATATACACAAACACACACACATACAAAAACACACACAAACATCTACACACAAACATATACACAAATACACCCATATATACACAAACATACCCATATATACACACACATATACACAAACACACATATAAAAACAAAAACAGACAAAGTCACATACCCAAACACACATATATACACAAACACACACATACACAAACACGGTTTCTTTTAAATGCTGCTGGGGAACCCGCTCGATCCACTATATAAGGCTGCGCTACAGTGCAGCATTTAAAAGAAACAGGATCCTGACCTGTCCATAGAGTTTAAGGCAGCACAGAGTATTTCAGGAGATGAGCGTGCAGATTCAGTGCTGCTGTGAACTCTGCTCTTACCATTACGTAGCTCTCAGTCTGTTACCTCTCCTCCACTCCTGTCCTCAAGAACACCTTCACATGATTGGCAAGTCACCACGTAATGGTAAGAGCAGAGTTCACAGCAGCACAGAGTATTTCAGGAGATGAGCGTGCGGATCTTGTGCGGGGTGGTGACTTGCCAATCATGTGAAGGTGTTATTGAGGACAGGAGTGGAGGAGAGGTAACAGACTGAGCTACGTAATGGTAAGAGCAGAGTTCACAGCAGCACTGAATCTGCACGCTCCTCTCCTGAAATACTCTGTGCTGCTGTGAACTCTGTTCTTACCATTACGTAGCTCAGTCTGTTACATCTCCTCCACTCCTGTCCTCTATAACACGTTCACATGATTGGCAAGTCACCACCACGCACAAGATCCGCACGCTCATCTCCTGAAATACTCTGTGCTGCTGTGAACTCTGCTCTTACCATTACGTGGTGACTTGCCAATCATGTGAAGGTGTTCTTGAGGACAGGAGTGGAGGAGAGGTAACAGACTGAGAGCTACGTAATGGTAAGAGCAGAGTTCACAGCAGCACTGAATCTGCACGCTCATCTCCTGAAATACTCTGTGCTGCCTTAAACTCTATGGACAGGTCAGGATCCTGTTTCTTTTAAATGCTGCACTGTAGCGTAGCCTTATATAGTGGATCGAGCGGGTTCCCTAGCAGCATTTAAAAGAAACAGGATCCTGACCTGTCCACAGAGTTTAAGGCAGCACAGAGTATTTCAGGAGATGAGCACGGGCAGCCGTTCGTTTTTCCGAGCCGTGCTCCCATTATGCACACGACCGTAAAAACACCCGTTATTGTGGGTCGTAATTACGACCCGCAATAACGGGCTCATAGACTTCTGTTACCCACGGGTACCTTTCCGTTTTCTCACGGGAAGGTGCCCGTGCCGTTAAAAAAATAGAACATGTTCTATTTTTCTATTTTACGGGCCGTGCTGCTATAATTATAATGACAGCACGGTTCGCAAAAGCGGCTGGCTGCCCGTGGCCGGCCGGCCGTGCTCGTAGTTACGAGTCGTAATTACGAGCACGGCCCGTAAAATAGAACATGTTCTATCTTTTTAACGGCACGGGCACCTTCCCGTGAGAAAACGGGAAGGTACCCGTGGCTAACAGAAGTCTATGGGCCCGCTATTTCGGGTCATAATTACGACCCGTGATAACGGGTGTTTTTATGGTCGTGTGCATGAGGCCCCGTAATGACAGGTGGCTACATGTGTGCACCCGTCATTACGGCAGCGTTGCTAGGCGACGTCAGTAAGGGTATGTGCACACACACTAATTACGTCCGTAATTGACGGACGTATTTCGGCCGCAAGTACCGGACCGAACACACTGCAGGGAGCCGGGCTCCTAGCATCATATTTATGTACGATGCTAGGAGTCCCTGCCTCTCCGTGGAACTACTGTCCCGTACTGAAAACATGATTACAGTACGGGACAGTTGTCCTGCAGAGAAGCAGGGACTCCTAGAATCGTACATAACTATGATGCTAGGAGCCCGGCTCCCTGCACTGTGTTCGGTCCGGTACTTGCGGCCGAAATACGTCCGTCAATTACGGACGTAATTAGTGTGTGTGCACATACCCTAAATAGTCACTGTCCAGGGTGCTGAAAGAGTTAACTGATCGGCAGTAACTGTTTCAGTACCCTGGACAGTGACTACCGATCACAGTACCTGTAAAAAAAAAGACGTTCATACTTACCGGGAACTCCCTGCTTCCTCCAGTCCGGTCTCCAGGCCGTTGCCTTGGTGACGCGTCCCTCTCGACATCCGGCCCGACATTCCTTGATGACGATGCAGCCCATGTGAGCGCTGCAGCCAATCACAGGCTGCCGCGGCCTCTGCAGCCAATCACAGGCTGCAGAGGCCTCTGCAGCCAATCACAGGCTGCCGCGTCAGAAAAGGTCGGACTGGAGGAAGAAGAGGGACTCGTCCGCAAGACAACGACCGGGTACGTATGAAATGCTTTTTATTTTATTTTTAATCAGCAGCCTCTTTTCTCTATCAGTGATTGATAGAGATAAGTGGCTGCCGATTTGTATAATGTTTTTGACCGGGTTCGGTCAAAACGGGTTCGGCCGAACCCGGTGAAGTTCGGATTCGCTGCGAACCGAACTTTTCCGGAAGTTCGGACCGAAACCGGGTTCGGTTGTCCCGGTTCGCTCATCTCTAATGCTTACCATACCAATCCCCTGGCACTCCTGTGGTGAAGTTTTCCTGGTCCCCTAATGATCTCTGTTTGCCAGACTCCAGCAATAACGTGTTTTCTTAACACGTGACTGCCGCAGCCAATCACAGACTGCAGTGGTCACATTTGTTGACGTGTCTTCTCTGGAATCCACCTGGGGAACCTGGGAAGTTTTTTTTTTTTTTCTACAACAGAAAATCCTCAAGCAAATCTGCACCAAAATCCACACAACTTGTTTTGGATGTGCCACTGCAAATTTCTTGTGGATTCCTGGTCGAATTTGCTGAGAAATTATCTGCAGCAAGTTCAACCCATGTAGACCTGACCTTAGAGGTTGAAGCTATGCCTAGGAAGAGTGAGATAAGGGGTAGAGGTTTGTTCTAATGACAAAAACTAAGGGGGACTTTTCATACGTGAGTCTTAATCTAAAAAAATGGAAGAGACACAATTTTTTTGCACAAAAAGCGTTTTGTTTTTTTGCACAAATTGTGACTTTTTAATGACAGGAAACTTGTGTAGAGTGTCTTATAAGTTCCTCCCTTAGTGTTTACATAGTGTTTCGTTTTTACTACTATTGTACATACTAGATCTGTGGTGATACCAGGAAACCACCATAATACGTACAAAAATCCTTTCCCTCAAGGCCATTTTCAACATAGTAATCTGTTGCCGATTATCGGTGCCGATTCTGCACTAAAAAAATCTGCAGTAAAGTACAGTAAAACGCTATTAAATGTTGTTTCACAAAACCCCATTCAATCATGGCAGAAAAAAACTATCGGCCTACTGCACTTTAAAACCAGGTCTTGGTGAGACAATTTCTGGCTCAGTTTATACCATTGCTAAGAGATTGAGGCTTACCTGGATGAGCACCAAGGTGTTAAGAGACCAGACCATCACTTCCTGACACAGGAAGTGTTGTTATTTGACTAACAGATGCAGACAGAAGGCAGGGGCGTAGCTAGGGAGGGGGGCAGGCGGGGCATGTGCCCCGGGACCAATTAGGTGGTAGGGAAGGACGGAGGCGCCGCAGAACAGCTGATCGCTGCTGATAGGTGCCCAGTATGTCGGACACCTGCAGCGATCAGCTTTAGGAAGAGCCAGGAGTTCATGCAGCGGCGTTTTGACGGGGTTCTGTGACGGCCAGGGAGGGGACCAGTCCAGTCACCTGACCTCACGTCAGTGACACGAGGTCAGATGACTCAGGTCAGGTGACTGGACTGGTCCACTCCCGTGCTGTCACCGACCCTAGTCAGAAGGAACTCCGTCGCTGCCTGCGCCGCATGACCTCCTCAGCTCCTCCGCTAAGTCACGTCAGGCAGAGCGGAGAGTGGTAGCGGTAGGCTACCGCTCGCTGCTCTGTTTACAGTGTGGCGCTAAGTACCAGGGGGAGTGTGGGGGTATTTAAAAGTGGGGAATATGGCGTTATTTACAAGGGGGGAGTGTGGCACTATTTACAAGGGGCAGTGGGCTGTGTGTGCCACTATCTACAAGGGGGTGAGGGTGCCGCTATTTACAAGGGGTGGAGTGTGCCGCTATCTACAAGGGGGGAATCGTGCTGTGTGTGGCACTATCTACAAGGGGGCTGTGTAATGCTGTTTACAAGGGTGGCTGTGTGGTGCTATTTACAAGGGGGAACTGTGTGGCGCCTTTTACAAAGGGGGCAGTGTGGCGCAAATTTCAAGGGGGGGGTAGTGTTGTGCTATTTACAGGGGGGCAGTGTGGCTCTTTTTACAAAGGAGAACAGTGTGGCACTATTTACAAGGGGGGCTGGGTGGCGCTGTATACAAGGGGGGCTGTGTGGCACTATTTACAAGGGGGCTGTGTGGAGCTATCTACAAGGGGGCTGTGTGTGGCGGTATCTACAACAGGGGGCTGTGTGTGGCTCTATCTATAACAGGGGGATGTGTGGCTCTATCTACAAGAGAGGGGCTCTGTGTGGCACTATCTACAAGGAGGCTGTGTGTGGCACTATCTACAAGGGGGGCTGTGTGTGGCACTATCTACAAGAGGGGGTGTGTGTGGCACTATTTACAAGGGGGGATGTATGCGGTGCTATCTACAAGGGGGCTGTGTGGCGCTATCTACAAGGGGGGCTGTGTGGTGCTATCTACAACAGGGGGCTGTGTGGCGTTAACTAAAATGGGGGCTCTGTGTGGCGCTATCTACAGGGGGCGATGTGTGGCCTCTTTAATATATTTTCTTTAAATCTATTTTTATGTTAACTACGTTATATAACTATATCGCTTGTAAAATGTAGAAATACTTTTATGCTTTTATTGCATTAAAAAAATTGTGAAACAAAATTACACCTCATTGATTGGTAGAGAAAGCAAACATGTCGAGGTGGAAGGAGATGTCAGGAAATAAGTTGGGGGGGCGCCAATCTGAATCTTTGCCCCGGGTGCAGGAGAACTTAGCTACGCCTCTGCAGAAGGACATTATTTGGAGCAAAAGTGGCATCAAACAATCATTGTAATCATATTACATGGCATATTGTATCCGTTACAAATATCACATGTTAATTTGTTACTGAATTTGGTCTTTAACAAAGTAAATACAGAATGAATACAAAATAAATTAATATCAAAATAAAAAAAAAACAATTAACGAGAAAAAACAAGTAAGGAAAAGAAAAAATAATTCACTAGTAACATTTTGTTCATTGAAATACCCTAAATTAATTTTGGCAACAGGTTGGACCTGCTATATTTAACCTCACCGTTCTGTGACTGCCAAGATCAATATCAACGTCCTTTCCTACTAAGTTGAACATAAAAGAAATTAGCAAGATGGGCGCCTTGATAATGGCAGCAGTGTTTGTACCACATTTAATCAAACCCGAAAAAATAATATTTAGTCTATTGTACATGGGAAATAATAAGAACCAACAGAACTACAGTAAATCCATGGTTTGAAAGGTTTGAAAAATACTGTAAATGTCTTAGAAGTCTGAAGTCTGAAGCCACCAAGTCACTGCATACAGCTCTGATATCCTTCACAAAGACAGTGAACAGACCATCACTATACAATCCGGTGCACTCAGTCTTACATAAATGTTTACTCAATCTCTACATCACATATTCTCCTCATACTGTAGAGTCCACTTCATTTCATTTTAAAGCAGAAGCGGTGCAGTACTAATCCACTAACGGATGACAAATGTAGAGCAGGAAGTTTCTACCATTAAGTGGAGGCAAGAACAGACATTGGTCACGTTCACAGTATTTTTATTTAGTTGTGCAAACCTATCCAATACGTCCTCATTGACATAAAAGAGTGTCCTATAAGGTAAAAAAAAAGCAAAAAACTAAAATGGAGTAAGAATAAAAAATATATATCAGCTGTTATTTCCCTTCCACACATGAAGAAACATGGTTCACGCATCTATAAACAGATGCTAGCTTAAGTGTGGACTTAATGATTAGCCCCATTTCCCCTGAGGACGCTACAGCAGTAGCGAAACATGTCGGGGGGGCTCCTCATATTTTAATTCCTGCTGTTTGCCGGGTATACGATGGTACACACTCCAACCATTGACTGTTAAGATAGCGGTTTTCACGCTGGTCCGTGGGTGTGTCACACTAGTGCATGTGCAGTTACCTTGCATGCGTTTACCTGACATCTAAGCAGTGACAATTTTAATCTTCATGTGGTCTGTCCTATTGCTATATATAGCACATTAAAGAATTTACTTTATATTTAATTAACTTCTTTTTTTATGGTAGTTGGAAAACAGGGTATTTGTCTATTGGCAATTAGTTGTTATTTGTGTATTGTGCCCACCAACTACCTAGGATCTCTTACATTTTTGCTAGACTTAAAGGGGTTGTCTCATTACCAAAACCTTTCTAAATGCCGTATTATGGTACATTGATGTTGTAGAAAGGGATCCTTTGGGCAGGACCTTCCTCTAATAGAGAGCTGCTAACAATGAGCATCTCTCTCTCTGGCAGACCTGGCCTATTTACTGTATATATTATGTAGTTGGCCATTCCTTTGAACAGCTGGCCTGTAATTCTACATTTCCCATGCAATGGCCACTGCATGGGAAAAGCATGGCCAGACGTAATAACACCGACATTGAGGGTATGTTCACACGCTAGACTAAAAAAGTCTGAAAATACGGAGCTGTTTTTCATAGAGTTCAATGGAAAATCAGCTCCAAAAAACGCCTCAAGAAGTGACATGCTACTTCTTTTTACGGAGCGTCTTTTTACGCTCCGTATTTTAAAATAGAGGTGTAAAAATACGCCCCGTATGAACTAAATGCTGTTTTTCCCATTGATTTCAATGGGCAGATGTTTGTAGGCGTTCAGCTTCCGTTTTCTCAGGCGTTTTTCAAGGCGTAAACACCCTGAAATAAGCCTGAAAACACTGCGTGTGAACATAACCTAAGAGCTAAAAGATGGAGGTTTAAAAAGCCAGACACAGAGAGGATAAATTATCCCCGGGCCACCATTAATTTAAAAAAGGATTGTTTTAATGTGATCACAGCTGATCATTGGGGATTACAGCAGCAATTAGTTTAATTAATTCCATGTTTTTAATTTTTATTATGAGGAGACAAATCACAAAAAATGTGAAAAAAAACACTTTTGTAATTTTTTATCTATATTATCTATCTATCTATCTATCTATCTATCTATCTATCTATCTATCTATCTATCTATCTATCTATCTACTGTTGCAGGTCTGTAACAATTAGTCTTCTCGCTCCTGGATCGCTGTGAGGGGAGAGAGAAGAAGGCTAATAGTTCAGAGCTGCTTGAAAAGTTTGTTAAGCAAACAAACTCTTCTATGATTACCATGATTAGACAATCAAGGTGATCATCAGCTTGTTATCTGGCCAGATAATGAGCTTACTGGCTCCGTTATCTCTGGGCAGAAGCTGTGGACCTAGGGAGAAGGAAGGGAGAGGTGCTGGCGGCACACAGGGGAGAGAGCCAGGGGACAGAAAGCTTAGGCTATTTTCAGATGAGCATCTGCAACCTCGGACGTGAAAAACTGAAGTTTTTCCCAACCGAGGTGCACCCGTGCGGGAATGCGTTGTCACAGATCCCCCATAGACTAGAGTCTATGGAGGTATGGGTGACACGCAGTAAAATAGGACATATGCTATTTTTTCACGGACCCTTCACACGCACCGTTAAAACAACGGTCGTGTGAATGGCCTCATTGAAATACATGAGTCCATGTGATGGCAGTTGTTTTAACAGCCATCATGCACACGTGATACACGCTCGACTGAATGAGCCCTTAGTTTCATTAAAAAAACACATGGTTGTTTTATGAAACTAAGTGGAAGAGGTGCTGCCACTTGTAGAGAGAGCTGGCACATAGATTAGTGCGGAGCTGCTCACACTGAAGCAGTACTGCACACATTAAACCCAGATGCACGCTGCCAACATTTATATACGTGACAACTGCATGGGGCATTGGCAGTTGGAACATATTTAGGCATATGACAGTCGTGAAGGGGTTAAACATATTACCTGCATTATTCAGTAGTTCACAATGTTATTATAATGGATAATCGGATTATAACCTAATCTTCGAAGGTTCGGCATAATGCTCATCTTAATAAAAATTCATAGCAATACTACCCCTTAACCCCTTCCTGCCCATTGAAGTTATAGTAAATCAAGGGCCTTAGGCAGTTACGGCACCTTAACGTTCTATGAGGTCAAAGCGATTATGTGGGCACTGACTCTGTGCCCACGCGATTACTGGTGGTTGGACGCACTCCACTGAATCTTCTGGAATTGGAGACAACTCTGATCTGCAGTCAACCTGTTCAGTGCCAGCAATCCAACCTGATTATGTTACTGTACAAGATGGGTTCCCCCTTGTGCCCATGATCGCTGTTGACATGGTTGCCGGGGCTACCATCACTATGTAGATAGCCTGAGACCTGTCTCTTGTATAGAACTGTTAGGGAATAGCAATGGTATGTTGGCATAAATACGTATTCGGCAGTAGCAGACACAGGCAGCTCGGGGCCCCTGTGCAAGAACAGTATATGTGCCCCTTGTTTCCAATATCTTATCATAGATCACCACCTTATGTCGCTCTAAAATTCCATCAGTTGTTGTTAGTCATAAAATGTAGTACCTCAGGCATTTACATGCAATCTAATAGACAGAAGGAGTCTGTTTTAAGTTGACAATGGGCCCCTTACCTACTGGGCCCGTGTGCCGCTGCACATGTTGCACCAATGGTATGTCTGCCCCTGGTATTCGGGTATTTTGTAATAAAGAAAATAGTGTCAAATCAAAGTACTCCTATGGGAGCAAAAAAAAAAAAAAAAAGTT
Source organism: Rhinoderma darwinii (assembly GCF_050947455.1). Lineage (NCBI taxonomy): Eukaryota > Metazoa > Chordata > Amphibia > Anura > Rhinodermatidae > Rhinoderma > Rhinoderma darwinii. Next base: position 585,299,502 of record NC_134687.1, on the reverse strand, counting down.
ACAAAAATAAATTGACACAAAATGACACATTTTAAAAAAAAATTAATAAGATGTAACCATAACCTCATTTAATTTTTTTTTTAAATCTATCATATGTACCCCAAAATGGTACTCACAGGAACTACAACTTGTCCTACAAGAAAACAAAACTCCATATTGCTGTGTTGATGCAAAAATAAAAAAGTTATTAGTTCTGGAATGCCGAGATGAAAAATCTAAAAATGTATTGTCATCATAAAATCCATCTGCAGTATTAGGTAAATAATAGACAGAGAGGATGAGGAGAAGGGGATTGCATTGCAGGTTCTCTCCCTCTGTGTTTTCATGAAACTCTATGCTTTGAGGATAGAGAGCAGAAGTTGGGAGACATCTGGTTGGCTTAAGGTACCCATACACATTAGAAGAAAGTTGTCCGAACCTGCTTATTTTGGCGGGACCAGCCAACCATCTAATGTGTTTGGGAGACTACAGATTCTCCCCCAACGGCAGATGGCAGGGGACAGAAGGATCAGACATGGGTATTTCAACATGTCCAATCTGTTGTTCAGCGGGAAAAAAACTGCTACTGCCTAGAGTCTGTCAGGAACATTTTCAACTCTCCTAATTCAAAACAAATTCACACTTCAATGAATCGAGCATGCATGTATATGGGGGATTCGCGAGGTCAGTCGAAAGAGCGTTTGGCTGACTACTCTCTAAAGTGTATGGGCAGCCTTAGAGTGCTCTTCTCTCAGCACTATGTAATATTTGGAATGTAAGAAATGACTCTACAGTAAGGGCATACATCACACCAAGAAGAGCCTGTTCAGTCAGAAAGTATACAAGAAAAAGTATTACATTTACATGACTTTTGGATATAGGATGGACCCTCACTCCACCTTAAAACAACCCAAACTATGCAAACATAATCTTAATGCATAAATTTAATGCACAAAACACTTTATTTTGGGTGTTAAAATGGCCAAAGCTTTATTAAAACACAAGATTAAAACAATCACTTAAGGAGTCAGGTGAAGTGCTAGGCCATTGGGATTTCTGAATACTTTGAAATCCCTAGCTCTCTGACATACAGCATCCGGCCACAGAGCAATAATGGGGCGGCATGTTCGGGCTTGCCTTTCTAGCAGAGTCAGTACACTTTGAGTGCACCAATGACCCTACTGAAGATCCTCACTCCTGTGCTTACCTACCAAGCCCTAGGCTAGATGACGTTAACATCCTGCAGGCTGGCCACTTCCAAAGTCCAGCCTGTTCATCACCATGAGGTTTACTATCCTCTAATAGTTAAAATAGATCCAACATAACTTGCACCAGTTTATACAATATGCTATGCCACATGTAACATTTCTTACATAAAATTGACTCTCATTTATTTGGACACGTAATTCAATGCAATGAATGTATAAAATGAAAAAAACTAGATTAACAGGCAAAAGATTTATAAAGGGGACTTAACACGGCAAGCCCCCGACTCACGAAAAGTCATCCTAGAGCACCCAGGAGAGGAAAACCCCCCCAGTGGAGGAAATCTCTAGGGAACCATGGTTGAAGAACTGCCCTTTGTTCGAGTTGGAAGGATTATACCAACATTAACTCATTATAGTTATCATATAATTGTGCATGGTACCAGATATATCAAAGAATTAACAGATGCAACAATAAATGCATCATTGTACAGGTAATAGTAAAATATTAGAAAAAACAGGAATTAGATAAAACAGGAAGTTACACTACCGTTCAAAAGTTTTGGGTCACCAAGACAATTTTGTGTTTTCCATGAAAACTGACACTTATATTTATCAAATGAGTTGCAAAATGACTAGAAAATATAGTGAAGACATTGACAAGCTTAGAAATAATGATTTTTATTTGAAATAATAATTTTCTCCTTCAAACTTTGCTTTCGTCAAAGAATGCTCCATTTGCAGCAATTACAGCATTGCAGACCTTTGGCATTCTAGCTGTTAATTTGCTGAGGTAATCGGGAGAAATTTCACCCCATGCCTGCAGAAGCCCCTCCCACAAGTTGGATTGGCTTGATGGGCACTTCTTATGTACCATACGGTCAAGCTGCTCCCACAACAGCTCTATGGGGTTGAGATCTGGTGACTGCGCTGGCCACTCCATTACAGAAAGAATACCAGCTGCCTGCTTCTTCCCTAAATAGTTCTTGCATAATTTGGAGGTGTGCTTTGGGTCATTGTCCTGTTGTAGGATGAAATTGGCTCCAATCAAGCGCTGTCCACAGGGTATGGCATGGCGTTGCAAAATGGAGTGATAGCCTTCCTTATTCAAAATCCCTTTTACCTTGTACAAATTTCCCACTTTACCAGCACCAAAGCAACCCCAGACCATCACATTACCTCCACCATGCTTGACAGATGGCGTCAGGCATTCTTCCAGCATCTTTTCAGTTGTTCTGCGTCTCACAAATGTTCTTCTGTGTGATCCAAACACCTCAAACTTTGATTCGTCTGTCCATAACACTTTTTTCCAATCTTCCTCTGTCCAATGTCTGTGTGCTTTTGCCCATATTAATCTTTTCCTTTTATTAGCCAGTCTCAGATATGCTTTTACTTTGCCACTCTGCCCTGAAGGCCAGCATCCCGGAGTCGCCTCTTCACTGTAGACGTTGACACTGGCGTTTTGCAGGTACTATTTAATGAAGCTGCCAGTTGAGGACCTGTGAGGCGTCTATTTCTCAAACTAGAGACTCTAATGTACTTGTCTTGTTGCTCAGTTGTGCAGCGGGGCCTCCTACTTCTCTTTCTACTCTGGTTAGAGCCTGTTTTGCTATCCTCTGAAGGGAGTAGTACACACCGTTGTAGGAAATCTTCAGTTTCTTGCCAATTTCTCGCATGGAATAGCCTTCATTTCTAAGAACAAGAATAGACTGTCGTGTTTCACATGAAAGCTCTCTTTTTCTAGCCATTTTGAGAGTTTAATCGAACCCACAAATGTAATGCTCCAGATTCTCAACTAGCTCAAAGGAAGGTCAGTTTTATAGCTCCTCTAAACAGCAAAACTGTTTACAGCGGTGCTAACATAATTGCACAAGGGTTTTCAAGTGTTTTCTAATCATCCATTAGCCTTCTAACACAGTCATCTAACAGTCATCTAACATAGTCATTTAGCACATTAACAATGTATAGAGTGTATTTCTGATTTATTTAATGTTATCTTCATTGAAAAAAACTGTGCTTTTCTTTCAAAAATAAGGAAATTTCTAAGTGACCCTAAACTTTTGAACGGTAGTGTACATCTATTCCTAAACCCCACCCTTCAGGCTAGGCACACACATACTCCTCCTCTTAAAGGAGAACCTTGCTTTAATCCATAGAACTTTGCTAGACAAAACTGCAGTAGTTAAAGGTCCCCCTCTCAAAGTCATGTTTGCTTAGAGCTCCGGGGGAGTTTGTAAAGATGCAAAAGAAAAAGACTCAAAATTTGCTGATTAGACCCAACGTTTTCTAGGTGCGCTTCATCTAATACAAATAAAAAACTTCAATAGGAGAAGTTAGTTTTTCTTTTTCCTAACAATAGATACCTTTTATATTACATAGTTACATAGGTTGGAAAAAGACACAGGTTTATCAAGTTTATCCTCTCTCAATCCATTACACGACTTTCATTGAAAGATTAGTTATAACCCTTACGGTCATTCATCAGTAAATAAACATCTAGCCCTTTTTTTATATGCTGACATAATATCGTTTTTAAAATGCTGACATTACTACCTCTAGGGAACCCTATATTATTAGTACAGAAAAAAACAACAGCATTTAGATTTATTCATATTTAAATTCAGGGGTCCTTGGTTTCTTCCTAAAAAATTTATCGGAAATGACAGTTGGAAAGAAAAGTGGGCTCCATTCTAAATAGAATACGTTTTGGAATCATTCTTCAGTTTTCAAAAAAAGTTTTTTAATTCTCAAAAATAGAATTAGATTTTACTATACATATTCAAGCACAGTTGCTAGTTATCAATCATTGAGCAATATGTCATGGGTTATTTCAGTGAAGGGCAGCAATAACATGCACAGCTATGAAATGTATTTTCATAGCTTTCATAAAGTATGAAGGTAGGACAAGGGTAGACTTCATTCATAACCACCTGTCAACCTACCGGTGTAATATACACCCAGTATACATGGTACATAATAATCAAAATGTCACAAGGTAAATGTAACGCCGCAGCATGCAACATTTTACCCTTTAGCAAAAACCATTCTACAATAGCTATCAGGTCTGGCCTGGTATTAGTTAGCTCACAATTTTGATTGGCATTACACTAAAAAAGCAATGCACTTACCGATACCTACTGCAGAGACTAGGACAGGAGGGGGTTAACTGGGGAAAGGAAGATCATGTCCATTTGATATTGGTTGGGGTGGGGTCAGGTGACCTCATCCCAGTGGCATATTGTCCCCATGATAAGAGAATTTGGCCTCTATTGGTGCCCAACAGCAAGTTATGACCGCTCGGCGTCCCTTTGTTTAGTTTGTTTTGTTTTTTACTTGTTTAATTTTTGATTATTAAAAAAATTATAATAATACAAATTAATACAATTTAAAGAAAAAAGGAGTCTTCTTATTCTAATGATTTTGTTTATGGTTAACACCTTAAGGACGCAGCCTAGTTTTCGCCTTAAGCCTCAGAGTCCATTTTTCAAATCTGACATATTTCACTTTATGTGGTAATAACTTCTGAATGCTTAAACCTATCCAAGCGATTCTGAGATTGTTTTATCGTGACATATTGGACTTTATGTTAGCGGCAAAATTTGGTCGATATATTCAGTGTTTATTTGTGCAAAGTAGCAAAATTTTGAGAAAATGTGAAAAAAATAGAATTTTTCTGAATTTAAATGCATCTGCTTGTAAGACAGATAGTTATACCACCCAAAATAGTTACTAGTTCACATTTCCCATATGTCTACTATAAGTTGGCATCATTTTTTGAACATTCTTTTGTTTTTCTAGGACATTACAAGGCTTAGAACATAAGCAGCAATTTCTCATATCTTGAATAAAATTTCAAAAGACTCTTTTTTTAGGTATCAGTTCTGAAGAGGCTTTCAGGAGCCTATATATTAGAAACCCCCATAAAACACCCCATTTTAGAAACTAGACCCCTCAAAGTATTCACAACAGCATTTAGAAAGTTTATTAACACTTTAGGTGTTTCACAGAAATTTAAAGCAGAGGTGAAATCTGCAGCGGTGAAATGTCAGAAAATCCTTTTTATTCAATTTTTTTCTGTAAAACAGAAGGTTTTACCAGAGAAACACAACTCAATCCTTATTGCCCAGATTCTTCAGTTTTGATAAATATCCCACATGTGGCCCTAGTATGCTTATGGACTGAAGCACAGGCCTTCGAATCAAAGGAGCACCTAGTGGATTTTGAGGCCTCCTTTTTATTAGGCAACATGTCCGGATGAAGAGGTCTTGTGGTGCCAAAAGAGTGGAAATCCCCCCAAAATGACCCTATTTGGCAAACTACACCGCTCAAGTAACTTATCGAGGGGTATGGTGGGCATTTAGAACCACAAGTTTTTTGCTGCATTTTGTGGAATTAGGCTGTGCAATTGAAAATTAAATTTTTCTGATAAAAGGTACGAAATTTTAATTTTGACAAGGAATAAAGGAGAAAAAACACCCCAACATTTGTAAAGCAATTTCTCCCGATTACGGCAATACACCATATGTGGTCATAAACTGCTGGTTGGACAAATGGCAGGGCTCAAAAAGGCAGGAGTGTTATTTGGTATGTAGATTTTGCTGGATTGGTTTCTGGGCGCCATGTCACATTTGCAGAGCTTGAGGTACCAGTACAGGGGAAACCCCTTAAAAGTGACCCCATTTTGGAAACTAGACCCCTTGTGCAATTCATTGTAGTTTTCATGGGGTGCATGCAACATTTTGATCAGTTTTTATTCTATTTTTAAGAGGCGTGGTGACTGAAAAAAAGCAATTCTACTATTGTTTTTCATTTCTTTTTTGTTATAGCGTTCACCGTGCGCTATAAATAACATTCACTTTATTCTGCGTGGCGATACGATTACGGCGATACCAGATGTTTATAGATTTTTTATGTCTTATGGTGTTTGCACGATAAAATACTTTTTATAAAAAATCATTTACTTTTTGTGTTGCCTTATTCTAAGAGGCAGAACTTTTTTATTTTTCCATTAATAAAGCGGTATGAGGACTTGTTTTTTGCATAACGAACTGTAGATTCGATTAGTATCATTTTTAGGTGCACGCGACTTTTTGATCTCTTTTTAGTCCATTTTTTGGGAGGTAAAGTGACCAAAAAATTGTGATTCTGGTATGGTTTATTATTTTCTTTTATGGTGTTCACCGCGCAGGACAGATAACAAAATACTTTTGTAGTTCAGGCCAATATGGACGCGGCGATACCAATTATGTATAGTTTATTTGTTTATTTATTTTTATTAATAAATAAAGGACTGATAAGGGTAAAAGTTTTTTTTTTTTATTACTTTTAAAACCTTTTTTTAATTTTTAAACTACTTTTTTTACTTTGTCCCACTAGGGAACTTGAGGGCAGGAGGCCATGATCGCTATTCTAATACACTGCACTACATGCATAGTGCAGTGTATTAGAGCTATCAGCTACTCGCTGACAGCAAGCATAGTGGGTCCTGACTTTGTCAGGACGCACTAGGCTTCCATAAATGGCATAGCCGGAGGCCGTTATTAGGCCTCCGGTTGCCATAGCCACCATCACCACCCACTATCATGTTGCGGGCCGTCGATGGTGGTTTAACCCCTAAGAAGCTGTGAACGCTATTGAACGCAGCTTCTAAGGGGTTAATCAGTGGGGACACCGTGATCGGTCCCAGCTGAAGGATCTGTGGCAACTGCTGTACGAGATAACAGTTGTCACAGCTCCTGTATGTGCCGATGCTGAAGTGGCCGATCCTCCCATGACGTCCTATTAGGTAATGGAGCATGAACGATGCAGTTACAATGACCTAATAGTACGTCCAGGAGCGGGAATGGGTTAAAGTCTTAGCTGATGTATAGGGTTTATTTTTTATGGCTTGATTCCCAAAAAACCTATTTATCAATAATATCTGTCGTGTTCTGTATAGATGGAAGATGGGCCCTCAGAATTATTTCCTCTTGCAGGCTGAAGGAACCCCAGCTGGGTCAGCTGTAATGGGGACCATATAGTACTTATACTAACTTAGTGATGAAGTGCCCACTTTCCCATGTTTCCCAAATGTCCCCATGTATTAGCCAGCACGTGCCTTGATTCCCAATATTCTAGATAGCTAGAGGATCATGATTAGGGTTGCCACTTTTTCCACCAAATAATACCAGAGAGGTTTAAAGTGTTTACACATGCTGGTTTTGTGGGCATTTTTTTATTTGCTGAAATTTTGCGCAAATTGCGTTAAAAAGCCACAAAATTGGCATGTCTAAATGTAAGTGTAATTTGAGGGGCATGACTTAGGTCTGAGCACCACAGACAATGACTCACTGTTGCTCAGTCAATATTTTTTATGCTTATCTTTCCCGAAACTTGCACAGTTTTCTGGGAACCACATGAACTAGTTATCCTGCCCTGGAAGAACCCGTCAGGGCAAAACCCAGGGTCAGTCAATAGATTTATATTTCATTTGCATTTGAATGCTGTATGGCACTTCTTTCGTGAACACGGAATTGCGCTATTAAATATGAAACATATTGAATTCAACACTGTAAAGCATTATTGTATTTGACAATTTTTTTCTGGTGTGTTTTCTGCTGCTTTGTGTAGCCCTTGGTCCTTTTCTTAGCAGGCAGGGCTAGTCTACGCCTAAAAATATGAAAAAGTTATTAAAAGGGCTGTCCAACCATTACAACACATGTTCAAATGCACCATTAGAGCATATTGATATCATAGAGAGTCTCCCTCCATTAGACTTATGCTGCAAAGAGCGGATCACACACTGGGAGCTCGGCACATCTACAGTATGTACGTATATGACATGTTTGCAAATGCACTTAAATTGGCTCCATGTAATACCAGAAAATGTGCAGGTTTTATTGCCAGAGCAGCCGCAACATAAGAATATTAAAGGGTTTTCCAGACTTTATCACATTTTCGTCGATGTAGCCGGAAAAAAAGAAGCAATTTTACCATGGTTTTTTGGAATTAATTTTTATACTGTTTACTATGTGTAATAAATAATACAATAACTTTATTCTGTGGGTCAATACGATTACAGCAATACAAAACATATAATGCATTTTAATGTATTTCCAGACTTATATTTTTCCTTCGATGTAGCTATGATTATGGATTTTTTTGTTGTGTGATGACTTGTAGTTTTCATCTGTATCGTTTTGGGGTAGATATGACCTTTTGATTACTTTTTACTCCTGTTGTTGAGAGGGGAGATGAAGAAAAAAAAAACCACGTATTCTAACATTGTTTTTTCATTTTTTTATGCCGTTTTCCATGCTGGATAAATATTATGTGAATTTTACAGTACAGGTTATTAAAGATGCGGCAATACCAATTATATGTATTTTTTTATTCTTCTTATTTTTTCAACAACAAAACATTGTGTAAAGGCTATTATTTTTTTTTTACTAAGGAATATTTTTTACTTTTATGTAAACTTGTTTAGTTGCATTTTTAAACTTTATTTCCATTTTTAAAACTTTTGTTTTTTAGTCCCACTTAAGAAACTTGACATTAATCATTTTATCGCTCAGATAGAACACTGCAATAGTTCTGTAGTTCAGTATTATACCTGTCAGTGTTACACTGACAGGCAGCCTATTATGTTCTAGAGCAGGAACTGTCATGGACCCCAGGCAGGTCCTGCTAGAGGCAGAACCTGACAGGACTTGGGTCTATTGTTAGGCCCCTCTGGTTGCCATGGCAATCCATTTGCACACACACTGAAAGCATGATGGACTTACAGAGAGAACTCCTTCCCTCTGTAAAACCACTTAGATGCCAATATCAGTATTGACCGCAGCATCTGAGGGGTTAAACAGACAATCAACTCCAATCCCAATCATTGAAGAAGGGTTTCAGCTGTATGTTACAGTTGCCACCCGCACCATAATCGTATGTTGAGATGCGGGAACTACCTGCTCCCAACGCCGTACTATTATAGCATAAGGGATTAAAAAAACAAGCTGGCAGCTTCATATGGGATAGCATAAGAAAAATCACCTATACTTATTATTTAAATCCTCCACTGCTCCAGCGTGGCCAGTTCCGTGGACGCCCGCAAGTTTGGAAAACTCCTCTGTCTGGCTTTGCTGCTACAGGGGAAAGTGGGGGCCCACAAAAACTTCCTTCCCAAAGCAAAGCTGCTGTTTGTGTCCACCATGGAACCACAGCCAGATGCTAGGCACTGAGCATAGAACTCCATTGGAGGCTGTTAATTAAGTACCTGTATTAATCAATTAATAATAGTTGTGGCCGAGCCCTCACCGATAAGAGAGAATTGTGTGTGTTTCCTTCAGTTAGGTATTGAGTGTGTCTTTTTTGTGATACTTTAGGTTCTTGGTGTTACACAACTTTTGGAGTAGAAAAAAACTCCAATACTGGGCACCAGTGCTATTACATGGAATTTAAGTGTCATTCTATATCCTATAACAGCACCCTCTGACCCTAATTTCCCACCAAAATGTTAATGTTTCAGATTAGGAAATGCTCGCAAACCAAATATTTATAATTTGAAAATTACTTGCTGTCACATTTGATAGCCCAGCATACATCAAATAAACAGAGATAGAGGATCTGCAGATTTTTAAAGTATTAAATGAATGCATCAGTATTTTTGTATTTATGGTACTTTGTAGGACAATCACATAAATTGTAGCTGAAAATGCCTTTCACATTTATTAACTAATATGGGTAAGTGCATAGCTGTATGAATTGGTTTATGCACCATTCACTTTGAGAGTAAAATTTCTGTGTTCTGTACACACCAAGAAATATATCATAAATACGTTGGTCTGTACAGGATTAGGACCCATTTTTACAAACATATTGGCTTTTGAAGGGTAAAAACAAAATTACTTTTCCATAGTTCACTGGTTTAAAGAAATTTTAAAGGGGTTGTCCACCTTCTGACAACTGATGACCTATGCACCGGATAGGTCACCAGTATATCATACGTGCGGGTCCGACACCCGGACTCCGCACCGATAAGCCGCTCCGGTGGCCTGCGGCTTACAGAATATAGGTTGCAGTAAACAGAGTCTAAATTGTGTTGAATTTGTCTGAAGGAAAATAGTGATAACTTGAAGTTGGTTAAGGACATGACTTTCTTATGAAACCAATGAATTTCTTATGTCTGCAAATAACATCACAACCACTGGGATGCCAGACATACCATAGACACATAAAGCATAGACATCTCGTGACAGAGTATCACAAAATCATGTTGTTGTTGTTTTTTTTTTTAACTCCTTAACGCCGAAGTACGGATATATCCGTCCTCAGCAGCTGCTAGTTCGCGCAGGAGGACGGATATATCCGTCCTGTGATCACGCGGGTACTGCCAGTGTACACACGCGATCAGCGGCAGGAGCACGGCTGTTATACACAGCCTGGCTCCTGCTGCAACTGCCGGAATCGAAGCGCGCGACGATTCCGGCAGTTTAACCCATTAAATGCCGCTGTCAATAGTGACAGCGGCATTTAATGTTTTTGACAGAGGGGGGAGCTCCCTCTGTCACCCGATCGGCGCCCCCGCAAACAAATCGCGGGTCGCCGTCGGGTTTCCATGACAGCCGGGGGTCTAACAAAGACCCCCAGGTCTGCCTTCAGCATCTGCCTGTTAGGTGATGCCGGAGGCATGACCTAATACGTTGCCTGTCAGTTTTACACTGACAGGCAATAATGCTTTGGTATACGAAGTATACCAAAGCATTATATATGCGATCGGCACATCGCATAGTGAAGTCCCCTGGTGGGACAAAAAAAAAAAATGTAAAACAGTTAAATAAAGTTTGTGAAAAAAATAAAATAATAATGACAGTCAAAGTCAAATAAAACTACTTTTTTGGCCCAAAAAGTGGTTTTATTTAGTAAAACGGTCAAAACAAATCACACATACATATATATGGTATCCCCGCGATCGTAACAACTTTACCAATAAAATGAACATATTAATTAAACCGCCGGATGAACGGCGTCCAAAGAAAACGCAAAAAACAACGTCAAAATTCTCTCTTTTCTCCCATTCCCCCCATAAAAAATAAAATAAAAGTTAATCTATAAGTCCTATGTACCCCAAAATAGTACTAATAAAAACTACACATTGTCCCGCAAAAATCAAGCCCACGTACGGCCACATCGACGGAAAAATAAAAACGTTACGTCTCTTGGAATGCGGCGATGCAAAAACAAGTAATTTTTTTCTAAAAGGGTTTTTATTGTGCAAACGTAGAAAAAACATATAAAACCTTTACATATTTGGTATCCCCGTAATCGCGCCGACCCATAGAATAAAGTTAACATGTTATTTATGCTGCTTAGTAAACGGCGTAAATTTATAACGTGAAAATTAATGCTGGAATAGCTGCTTATTTTCAATTCTCTCCTAAAATAAAGTTAATAAAAGTTAATCAATATATTGTATGCATCTAAAAATGGTGGAATTACAAAATACAACTCGTCCCGCAAAAAACAAGCCCTTATACGGCTATGTAGACGGAATAAAAAAAGAGTTACGACTCTTGGAATGCGACCGTGAAAAAACTAAAAATAATCCTTGGTCATTAACGTGCAAAATGGCCCGGTCATTAAGGGGTTAAAGCTGGTCATCTTGCGACCCACATTGGAATGTGTTGAGCTAAAAGCAAAAATAAGAAAGGACACATCTATACATTTGCCAGTGGTCACCCAATTAATTCTATGCAACCACTGGAGCAGCATCGGAGACTTCAAGAAGGGGCACTTCTCTTCTATATACGCCACTGTTTTTTTCTATTTCTTTTATTGTCCTCTAGTGCTGGCAACAATGTCAGATTTTTATTTGTTCTCAAGGGCCATGGCTAGACTGTTGCCATATGCCAATGTAACTATCATCTCATTATGCCAGCTATGTGCACCAAAAATAAAATATCACACAATGGTTTTTACTCACATAGCAGTTTTCTATCCAGTCGTGCACGATATACTATCATTGTCTATTTCATCATAATACTATTGATCGATAATCCTCATAGAGCTCCCCTGTATATAACACTTGCAAGTGAACTGAAGGGTTGTGATTTTTTTTTTTTACTCTTTTGTTTACTACTTGTTGTAGGTACATCAATATGGAATTTACTAAAAAGTCTATCTTATTCTGCATTCACATCTTGTCTTGCATGATGTTATAGCAGGGCGGCATCTTCAGATAAAGTCATGAAGATCAACATGTGGTTGGCACGGAAAAATGGAAGGATAAAATGAAGGCGCAGTGAATAATTATAATGTCTGTAGAAAGTGGTTATACATAGTACACATTCCCTTTAATTGCCTGAGTGTTAAGCTTTTGAATAACACCTTTCATTATGGACTCTATTTATTCTGTAATTGCTACAATATGTAAATGGATTCCAAAAGCACGTCAGGTAATTTCATGCTGCTACATTTGCAAACGATTAATTATACATTTGATCTTACATTTCCTTTTGCAAAAAGATCAAAATATATACCCCAAATATAACAACATAAAATTTGGTGCATTCATAATTCCGACTACAGCAAAATATCCGAATTTACATTTCTGTGAAACGCCATTGTAATTTAGGCAAGGTCATTACATATAGACACAATGGAAATAGGACCTTTTAGCATAATCCATAGCAGCCTGTAATTTTCTTTTAATCACGATAGTCATTTATTCTTTTTAATTTGACATAATTTCAGAGGAGGCTGCTACATGATAGCAGATTTCAGCTGCACATTTTAAAGAAATCTTTTTTAATTGAAAGCAGTGAGACTGAACCAGGAAACTGCCTTTCAACAAAAGATTATAAATATTGCTGATCTTTCATAGAGGTCTTTATAAAGGTGGAACTGGGATGGATAGTCTGGTTTGTAGTTTAGGTAAACTTAAAAAAAAATAAAACAAACAATTAGTAGAAAAACCTACCTTGCAGCATCTTCTCACTCAGGGCCAGACCAAGGTTAGGGGAGATCCCTAGGCAAGACATTTGGTGGGAGTCCTCCCACAGAAACATAATGCGTGACTAAATCTAGGTTACCACCATGTTTGAGGTCAATGTTCGTTCACATTTGATAATTGTCGGCAAGGCCATAATGTCTGCTTTTAGGCAAACAAGGATTAGCCATGTTGTATTTTAACATGTTTAATGCTTTCCTTCAGAGGGAAGAAGAGGCAGAGGTTTCTTGAAGCCGCCCATCCCCTTTCTCTAAAGCAAAGCCATAACTTGATACTCCTTTGTCCCAATGTAAAAAAATCTGTAACAGGACCCCCTGTCAGACGTTATTTATAGTGCTGGTCTCCTCATGTAGGGCAGAGGTGTCTTTTCGGCTCGCTCTGACTCCAGGGCTTATCTGTGACTGCAACCTCTGCACACACGCCCTATTGTTAAACCTTGCTGTATAGCAATACAAATAAACTCTCAGCCATTAAATTTTTTCTTGTTAGTAGTGCATGGGGCATCAGAGCTCCAAACAAAGAGGAAGGACTTCCAACTATTATGTCATTCTACTGGGAGTGTCTCCAAAGCACTTAAAGGTGTTATCTAGGCATTTTATATTAATGGCCTAGTCTTAGAATAGGCCGTCAATATCAGATGAGTGGGGGTTCGAGTCCCGGAAACCCCCATAGATTAGCTGACAGAAGGGCCGCAGTGTTTTCTTGCCGCGGCCTCTTCAGTTTTTACCATGCACATAACCGTACACATCTGTAGCAGCTGTGCCTGGGATTGCACCTCAGTCCCATTCTCTTAAATGGAACCGGTACTGCAATCCCAGGCAGAACCGCTATGGAAGTGTACGGCTCTCTGCCTGTAAACTGTGGTCGCAAGTGCCACTCTCTACTCTGAGTGACAGCTCTAGCTGCCGATCAGGAGAGTGACAGAGCTGTTATTCAGAGCAGACGCAGTACAGGAGAACTTACACATCAAGTGCCGCCTCAATTGCACTTATGATTATCGCAAGAGGGAAATTAAACATCGGTTTCTCAGTCATGAAGCTTGCATGATCAAGACAAAAGGTATGTTTAAATGCCCTTCCCCTCCCATATATTGTCCTGTCATTAGTTTTAAGGCATTAAAACTGCTGACAGGTTCCCTTTAATAACCTGTAGATCCCTTTTTAACAGCAATGATCTCCCCTGAATGTTTCCTGTTACTCTAAATAAGATTTGCCCAACATTGAGGAGGAATTTTGGGCCACGCGTTTCAGCTCATCAATATGCCTTGTGTGTACAGCCCTCTTCAGGTCATGCCACAACATCTTGATAGGGTTAAGCTTAGGACTATGACTTGGCCATTCTAAAAAACAAATCTTATATTTCAACCATTCTTGATTTGATTTACTTGTGTGCTTTGGGGCACTGTCTTGTTGCATTATCTAAAGTCTCTTCAGCTTGAGGTCATGAACTGCTGCCCTTACATTCTCCTGTAAAATATTTTGCAACACCTTTGAATTCATTGTTCCCTTAAACGTAGGTGTTTATGTTGATATCATACTACGTCCTTTTGTTGGGGCCCTACTCTCTTATATCATGAATACGCTCAACCTTTTATTAAAAGTAGAGGGGATTCAAATGGAGTATACAATCCTGTTGGGCTCAATTGACGTAGAGGCTCTCTATAACTCAATTCATCAACATCTTGGATTGAGGGCTATAAAGTTTTTCTTGAGACTAGAGATGTCCATCTGTGGGCACATAATAAATTTGTGCTTGAACTTCTTGAGTTCAATCTTACCAAAAATATATTTGTTTTAATGGCCACTACTACCACCAACTCAGGGACACTGCAATTGGTAGCCCCTGCGCGCCAACCTACGCTAATTTGCTGCTGGGCTGGTGGGAGGCCAATGTCATGTTTACTGAGGACCTCAGCCAGTGTCAGGAACACATCTGCCGCTGGCTGAAGTTCATTGATGACATTTTCATTCTGTGGAAGGGCACCAAGAAAACTTTATTGGAATATGGGACGTATATCAATTCTAATAATTTGGTCTTGAGGTTCACTGCTGAGGGTTAAAGAACATTCCTTACCATTTTTGGATGTTCTTATTGAATTTAACCAAAATGGCTATATAAAAACAGAGGTATTTTGAAAGGCAACTGCCGCTAACAGTCACCTGAGATGGGACAGCTCTTATCCTTATTCCCTGAAGATGGGAATTCCAAGAGGGCAGAACCTCCGTCTCAGGGGAAACTGTTCAAAGACCTCAACTTTTATGAAACAGGCCAAAGATCTTCGTACTCGGTTTAGGAATCGGGGTTATCCCAATCAAACTCTGAGAGAGGCCTTTGATATAGCCATAAACAAAGAAATAAATACTATATTAACCCCTAAGGTAAAAACTGAGGAAGAAAAACAATTTAGAGTGATAAGGGTCCATGACGAGGCACATACTGAGGTTAAAAGGAATTTGAAGACACTGGGGAATCCTTTTACAGGATCAGTACTTCAGTAAGGTCTTGACTCTAAAACCCCAAATAACCTTTCGTAAGGAGAGGAGCTTGAAAGATCAACTAGTTAATAGTAATTTTTTTCCCCCACTGCGACAAGATAACTAGTTGACACGAAGACCTTTGTGCACATTCAAATGTGGCACGTGCCTCGCATCTGACCAGGTCTCACCTTTACGTACCGTCACCAGTTCATTTACTGGGGAATATTTTGAGATTAGGGACTTCAGTAGTTGTAAATCCAAAGGAGTGGTGTACCTTGTAAAATGTGGTTGTCCGGTAGACTACGTAGGAAAAACAAAACGTGAGTTCCACATAGCATTAGGGACCAATTTAATGATAATATTAGTGAAAGAGATATACTGGTGTCAAGACATGTACATTTGGTACTTAATGGAGGTCCCAGATCAATTCAATTTATTGGTATCCAAAGTGTTCCCCAACATTGTAGGGGAGTGACTGGAGCAAGAGGATCCTACAGATAGAGAGTCAGTGGATCCATAGACTTAAATCTGTCAACCCGGCTGGATTGAATGAAAATCTGAGTTTCAGTTGCTTTATATGAAAAATAGTTATGATCTTTCTGTGGGCACGTTTTTTAATGTGTAGGCTTTGGGGGCAAGACCATCTAACATAGGCCCCGTGGTAACACCTAGAGAATCATAGATCTTTTGCAACAATGGATAGAGTAGGTACGTCGTTTTAATCTACAACAATATACTAACATGTTGCCACATAACCCAATACTGTTTATATCTAATTACTTTGGAATACAACAATATTATTTGTCTATACAGTGATAGCAGATGTGCTCTGTCTCAGTTATCTGACAGCCTGTTTAGTGCTTACTGTAGCGAATGGACGCGCTGCTGAGTTCCCATAGTGATGTGACGTTACCGCTGCAGATCCGCGCCCTGTCAAAGGAAATTAGGCAGTCTTAGAACTTAAGTCACGCCTACCTTGCTTCTGATTGATGGAAAGGGGGGGGGGTGAATCTGGAGTGGACGTGGACTAGGGTATTTAAAGGCAGAGACGCAGAGTTAGGGTGGCCACTGCCAATACTAATTCTATTCCGTTACTCTATCAGTTTGCTTCCTGATGAGCCAGTAAAAATTCTGGCAAAACATGTTACAGCTAGTTCAGGGATAAAATATAGAGATTAGGACTTAGACTCAAGTCAACCAGTGGTCGCTCTTTTTAGAGTGCATGAATAGCTTCTGGTTGGTTATTTTTAGGGACAGTAATATCACAGGCAACAATAGTTCTCCTATAGCCCAAAAGACAGGGTCTATAATTTAAGGAGCAGTGATACTGCGTATATGAATTACAGCACAAAAGCGCACATCAAATATAGTTTTGCACTGTGTCTTGAGCTCTAATGTTCTAATAACCCAGAATATTATTAAAAAACATGATCACTAGGCTTTTTTTGTTCTTTTGTAATATTTTATTTTCATAAATTAATAAAAGTTATATTTTATCAGGGGTCTTTTCCTGCCACAAGTATATATATATTATTTTTCCCAGCAGGGTATCTGTGTAATTGAAGACAATCAAATTAGTTACTTGGAAAGTATAAGCTTGAGATAGGCCGCAAAGTTTATTTTTTTGGACAGCAGCGACTTCCTCCAAGGTGTTCTTTAATGAACACCATTTTTGTTCAGTGTTCCTATAATAGTGGATGCATGAACAGAGTTTGTTTTTTTTTAGCTTGTAAAGCTTAGCTTCAGTAGGTCTTTTGCTGTTACCCTTGGGTTCTTTCTCACCTCTTTCAGGATTGCCTATTGTGCTTTTTGAGTGAACTTAACAGTACGCCCACACCTAGGGAAAGTATCAACAGTCCTGAATTTTCTCCATTTGTAGACAATTTGTCTAACCTAGGATTGATATAGGATTGATATACACCAAGGTCTTCAGTAATGCTTTTGTAGACTCTTGCAGCTTCATGCGCCTCTATAACACGTCTTCTGAAAGCTGTTTTCCTCGAGACATGGTTCACACTTACCAATCTTTCTTGAGAAGAACAGATTGGTCAGCAGTCAGGCTTTATGTGCCTTTATTGAATTGGCAAAGCACCTGCGAAACCCACACTTTCAATCTCATCTCCTTAATTTAATCACATTTTGCCAATTAGCTTTTGAAGAAGTAATTGCTCTGTGGATGTTTAGTCAAGGTACTCAAAAAAGACAACACAGACATGACCTCACAATATCCTTCATTTATTTGTCTTTACTTGAATAGTGCCAGAATATTCCATAGCGCTGTACAGCATCACTACTCCCATCAGTCCCTGTTCCAAATGAGGATCACAATCGACTGTCTCTGTGTGAGACGCACACACACTGGGGCCAATTTACCTAACAGTATGTTTTAGGAGAGTAGAAGGAAACTTACACAAACACAGGAGAACATAGAAACTCCATGTAGATGTTGCCCTTGGCTGGATTTTGAGCCAGGACCTCAGTGCTGTACGGCAATGGTGCTAACCACTGTATTTCAAATATTTATTTAATACCAAAACATTTGATTGTGTCATGAATTTTTTTTTTTATCATATTGTTTTTTATATAATATTTTCAAAATTTTTATTTAATTGTATTCTCATGTTTTACTTTTTAATGTTTTCTGACTTTTACTTCTCCATGGGGGCTGCCATTTTTTGTTTCATCTCTGTATGTGTCGATTAACGATAGATACAGAGATGGAATACGGCACATACAACCCCATAGAGAATGTGAACGGGAGCCGTTCCATTCTCAGTTGCGTGCACCGTCTGTGTGGGAACGGCGCATGCGCCACTCCCACACAGACCAAAATGCAGCTTGTTCGTAGAGCGAAATCCGGTGCCATTTTCATGTGGACCGGAAGCCGCTGCCGGACAGTAAGAGGACAACTTCCGGCCACGGCTTCCGGCCATATGTTCAACAAAGCGATGGGGCAAGGAAGAGGAGCGTAGACCAGCCAAGGCGGTGGCAGGAGCAGGTAATTTATGTTCGTGTGTATTATGTTCATGTATGTTCGTGTGATACTGTCTGCTGAGCCCTGTATCTAATCCTCCTAGCACTGTGCAGTCGCGGCACACACTGTAGGAGGTTTGAAGACATCCTGGCACTAGCCAGAAGAAGGGAGGGGGGATTGTATGAGGACACTAGAGGAGAGTGTGTTCACCCCAAATTTGCAGCATACATCAATGAGGTTGCTTTACCACAGTGACCATGCTGCAATTTTGGGAACTGCTCCCTCTAGTGGCCAGCACATGGAAATGTTATAAATTAGAATCTAATTTATAATATTTCCTGACTTGTGAAACAATTAAAAAAAATTAAAACAATGTGTAATCACTTAAATACTAATTGTTCAACTGAAAAAAAAAAAATTCTAGCGACACATTCCCTTTAAAGGTTTCTCCAAATCAAATGCAAAAAAAGAAAAAAACTGTATTTAGTCACTTATAAATTATTCATACATTTTTATTAGCAAGTGTTCCTACACACATTTACCCTTTCCTTCATATCAAATTGATTTTAAGATCAAGCTGTCCTCCCTACTGTCAATCACCCACCATGGCACCTAACCTTCCTTCCTGGAATTCCTCAAGTAGCAGTTCATCCTTTCTACATTTGTCCTTTTCTTTTTTCTTCTTCTCCAGGGGACTGTATATAAAGATAGATAGATAGATAGATAGATAGATAGATAGATAGATAGATAGATAGATAGATAGATAGATAGATAGATAGATAGATAGATAGATAGATAGATAGATAGATAGATAGATAGATAGATAGATACAGAGTCACGGGCAGTAAAGTACCCATTTTTTTCACTTGAACCTTGGAGTTGCTGCTCATTTTTTCGATTTATAGATAGGTAGATGTGCATATATATATATATATATATATATATATAAATAAATAAATTTAAAAAAAAAATAAAATATATATATATATATATATATATATATATACATATTTATGCAAACTGAACTCTTGCAGACTTTATAAATTCAAAAGTGTTCTTAGCACCACTTGCCATTAATATCACTTTAACATTTTGATCTCGTTCAACGAAAGTGGAGAAGATAATCTCAAATTATTATTGAGCTGACCACACCATTTCTAGACCAAGTAAAATATTTCTCTCTTTTGCTTTTATGAATATGAAATAGCAAAATAATAAAAAGAAAAGCTAATATAATACAAAGAATTGGTACCAAGACTAAAACCACTCTATCACAATGGCTGTAGAGAATGCTAAGAGATTATATTTGACATCAATGGAGCTTTATGATTTTAAATCCAGAAGGTTTAATCTAATCTTTTTCAATCCAATTTTTTTAATGCAGCCTAGACATAAAATGTAATCTTGGGCTTTGCATTTGTAGGTTATGTCACATAAAATCTGCATTTGTGTAGACTACTTATGCTTGAAGGAAATTAAAGGGGAGTTTAGTAACAGCAATGCTGAATAACTGACCTTACAAAAATATTCAAAATAATTCAGAAGCCACTTTGTAATTGATTCATTCAACCATGAACTTAATACATTTCGTAACTATGGAACTATGGAAAATAAAAATATATATCCTTGGTACAAGGTTGTCAAAGTTCATGATTAATGAAGATTGTCATATACTGATGAGTTATTAACATTCTCTTTCAACCTTCCAAGCCTTGAAGTTCAGCTCTTTCGACAAGCTAAATAGTTGGCCTGAGGTCTCTCTCACCTGTTTTTCCAATACTGCCTCCCAGTCACAGGACTACAACTGCGTCAGAAAATGCTCCTGACATATGCATCTAAAATGCTCAGAGTTCTATTGGCCAAATGTATGCTAAAAGAGTGTCCTTTTGGCATATGCTTGGCTTGTATACGTTGGTGTGCCCTCCAATGTGTATATACCATGTGGTATACTTTTCATTTTTCCAATGTAAGTCAATATCAGACATATGTAACTGCATAAGCTGTATACATCTGGGGAGAACGTTAGGTGACAGAGTAAACCAAATGTAGAGCACATACATGGTGGGAACCTGGCCTTACTTATTGCATCAGTTTTTTATCTATCCTTTAAGCCCCATGCACATGACCATGCCCATTGTAACGAGCCGTAATTACAGGCATGTCCTGCCACGGATAGTCATCCGCATTTACGGGCAGTGCTCCCATTATAAGGTGTGGGAGTACGATCCGTAAAATAAAAAAATAAGACATGTCCAATATTTTTGGGAAAGTTTCTAAATATACGGAAGGTGTCCATCGGCCATAGAAATTAATGGGTCCGTAATTATGGACGGTAATTACGGTCCGTAGTTACGTGCGATTTTACCGTCGTGTGCATAGGGACTGAGTCTTAAAGATTATGATCTCATGTGGGCAGAGCTTTTACCACGCAGGACCAGAAACTAATGCAGAGCGTTGTTTCTATTGCAGAAACAATTGTTGGGTCTTTCTGGCCATCAGCTTTATAATTTTATACTTAAGACCAAGGTTGAGAGATTCGCAGGTAATCAGCATTGAGGTAGCTAAATATTCATACCTCACGTTGAAGATTTTGGTCCATGAGGATGAAAACTAGTATATATTCAGAAATAGGCCATATTCTAGATTTTTTTTTAACTACCAGACAAAATAAAAATCGGTAAGCATCAATTAAGGAGGACCTGTCTTCTGCCCAAAAATCTGCAGCTGACATCCCAGAAATTGACAGTGCCTTATAGATTCTGGCGCTTTTTTTCCTTTTCTTCAAGACCCCATAGTTTCTGAGATATCGGGGCCATTAGTTTTGGTGCCTGATGTGCAAATTAGGCGTTTGACTGTGAAGTGAGCGGTTGCCCCTTGGGAAGTGGCTAATGGCTTCAATATGTCGGGAATGGTGGGAGCGAGAAGAAAAAAAAAAGTTTCCAGTATGTGTGAGATGCTGGAAAATAACTTGGATATTAGATGCAGTTCTCTTTAAGTTTAGATACTACATACTGTATATCCACATACTTTACATATGCAATAGTTCGTTGTCTGAAAAAATTAGAAATTAAAAAAAATGAAAGAAGCTGTTCCCCTTAAAAACCAAGACGCCTCCTTAGACATATGATGTTTGGTTTAATTCTGTAGTGATCCTTAAAATGAAAATCATAACGTCAACTATGATACAATCTGGTTTGCTTAGTGTTTTATAAATTTTAGTTTGTTAATTAACTTCTTCTTTGAAATGCAAGGCTCCAGTAAATTGACCAATGGTATGCTAGTTTATTAAGTGGTATACAGCTTGTACACTTTTTATATTAAAATTCCACATGAGAATCAATTTATGATAATGATAGGCTTATTTGTAATTAATAATTGTCTCTCAAAAAAAAACGTAAATCTATATCTTATTATTTTTGCATATATCAGTAGTAAATATCAATGAAACATTGTAATATATCTTATTAGGGTAAAGTGAAATGTTTCTTTTCTTCTAGCAGCCTGGATTTCACTGTATCTTTGCTTGCAGGTTCTCTGTAAAAACCTCCTGAGTCTTTAAAAAAATCTGTTTAGTGTAAAACAGTAAGTAGTCAGGCTGAAGGGGGAAGAGGGGGATGCAGCTGCAATGTATCTCCCTCAGTGAAAAAACCATGAGCAAAAACTATAGGAAAAAAAAGCAACCACAAAATATTCGGATTACACACATCATATCTGACTGCACTACATCTAATATACATTTACAGCTCTTTAATGGGGGATTGTGATGTTTTTTTTAGCGATACAGTAGGTGCGCTTTAGGCTAGAATTTCACAACAACTTTTGGTCAATCACAAGTCGCAGTAAAATTTCATTATTGCAACTCCTTTGCGGCCTCAATGTTTACCTATAGGGGAAAAATTCATGCAACAGTCAACATAGTCGTAATTCTTGTGATCTTTGAAAGTTATCCACAGCTTTGAGGTCGCATGCCAGTGGCGGTAATGACACCATTTTACTGCAACTTGTAGGAGACCAAAAGTTGCTGGGCAACCTCAGTTTATAATGAAATTAAAACTTGTTTATAGGCTATAAATAATCATGTGATTGTCAGCCTCAGTAAATAAGGTAACATTTTCACAATATACACCTTCTGTAGGCAAATATTCTTCCACTAAATAAAATAGTTTGCATCCAATAAGTAAATCCAAAGTCGGACTAACCGACCTGAGTACCAGAGGATCCTCCAGTGGGCCTAGGCATTGTCACATTAACGGTTTTAGCGGAAGCCAACTCCAATCATTTACGACTAGGGGCTAATTGTTATGGGTTAACTCACAAATAATCTAGTAGACCGTATTGATGATATGTCCTGTGTGTGCAATGATAACAACAAAGATTACTATAATATTAAAAATGGACGTGAACATGTCCTGTATAAATGGAGGGTGGGCCCTCAGAATCATTTCCTCTGGTGGGTCCAAGGGATCAAAAAATATAATGTAGTTAACAACCTATGTATTTAATAGTAATGACCTGTAAAAGCACTAAACAAGTTACAAAATGTATTTGAGAAAAGAATGACTGAGATTTTTATTATCCTTTTTTACTTTTCTTGTAGTTTGATACAAGGTCCTTTAAAAATGTAGAATTGCTAGAATTAGTTCTATTTCACAAAGAACAGATGAAATATTTTCCATGAAATAAATAAAAATAAAGTCCTTGTTTTCAGCTGTTGTTTGAGTATTGATTGAAATGTCAGTTTTGTGAGCTCTCCCTTACATCATTGTGTATATGGGAACTGGGTCTGCGCGAGATGGTATCTGGTGTGATCTTGTCTGTCTAGTTCATGTAAAAATACCTTGAATTATTAATCATTTAATCAATGGAAGTGCCTAACACCTTTTGTAAAATTTTACATCAGAAGTAACATAGTCTCAAGTGGCAGAATTTTAGTATTTCATTGAAGGCCTGTTTTCATAAACTAGTCCGCTGAAATCAATCAATCATTTGTTTTTACTTTTTTTTTTTACTTCAATTGATATAACATCACAGGGGCCTTCTCTGTTTTCCAGATTTCATAGAAATCAGTACTGCAATTTAACATACTGGTAATTCAAGTGACATAGCCATATTATCATTTCTAGCAAACATTTTGTAATTTATGTCAATATATATTATACACATTAGGCCTTGTGTATATAGCAGAGTCCTGTTCTGTACATAGCCACAATTAGCGGCTGTGGCTTCGTATATAGCAATGTACATTATGGCGCCTCCGTATCACATTCTATACCTAGAATCATTGCATCAATAGGGGAATATTTCTTTAAAAATGAATCTGATGGAGTGTGCTACAATTTTTTTCCGGTCAGATTCATAATAGAATCCCACATGGAAAACCTCCATATGAAATCACGGCCATACAGAGGTACAGCAGGGCACCATAGAAGTCTGTGGGTGCAGTATTATAGCTCTACAGAACACAGAGGCTACACACAGCCAAAATAAGCTTGTGTGTAAAAGTTTAGTCCTTGTCAAATGGCCATATGCAGAAGCATTTTAGGGTCTAGAGTGTTATGACTGCCACAGCAACTCTAGCCAAATACCCTGTGCAAAGTATGCCATTATTAATAAATGTGGGATACTATTTCAATAATAAAAAAATATAGGAACTAAATCTCCAGGACCCAGTTTAACAGAGTGCACTTTATTGTACAATTACAGACAAGCTGTTATAATTGTTTAGGCTTAAAGAATTATATTCAGGGAATTTTTTTAAGACAGCCATTTCATACGCCAGTCTTAGTTGGAGGTGAGGTACATGGCCCGGCACGGGTCTCTTTCTTGCTGTACCCCACACAGTAAAATCTACACCAGTTAGCAGGAGCTGTTGTAGATTTCCCCTATAATTTATGCACGTTTTATGTCATAAAAAATAATAAACGTGTCTGTGGTCCTGCCCTTTTTGTGTAGTCATGCCTACTTTCGAGGGTGTGGCGAGGGCGGTGTAAAAAGGCCAAAAGTCGCAATATGCACAGCAAATTGTGACTTTTTGGCCCTTTTGCGACTTTTCTACTCCAGAAACTGGCGTAGAAAGGTTGATAAATTCCCACCTATGCGTTCAGGACTATGAGACATGTTTTCATTTAAAATCAGTACAAGATAAATTAAAGCTTTGAAAGATTTTTAAATAGATAATGTCTAGAATTTGTCTGTCTATATGTTTACGGTGAACCTACACAGTAAAGCTGATTTTAAAGAAATGTGAACAAAAAACAACAGGGTATGTGTCTCATAGTGTACAGTACTTATGCTACATTCTATGTTATTGTGGATCTGTCAGGTCTAATACACTAACATACACGTATCTCAGGGGTTGTATAGTTTTCTTTGATTCTAAGCCTGTGAGTCCTGTTTCTCCCGCCCACTCATAGAGAGATCCTGTAAGTCCTGCTTCCCCCACCCACACAAAAGTAATTGACAGCACTCCCAGCATCAGGAGCATCGCTAGCACCAGGGCACCGGTTGCAGCGGTCGCAATTGCGACCGGGCCGCGACCCTCCGCATCCTGTCTATGAAAATTTACTATAGTAACTAGGGCCTATGTCATAAAATACACGGGCTCCTGTTACTATAATAATGCCATTATACTTACCCTCCATCCCGAGTACAGCGGAAGTCCTGACGTCTTCTCGCGTCATGACATCACGACGCTGTGCACTGCGCATGACATCACAATGCTGGATGGTGTCGGGACATCCACTGCACCCGGAGCCGAAGAGGAGGGTAAGTGTAACATTACTGCCTCCTGGGGTCCTGTATCTAAGCCTGCCTTGTGGTAGGCTTAGATACAGGGTATAAAAGACAGTATCACACATGGACCCTGTATCTAAGCCTACCACATGGTGAGCTTAGATACATGACCATGTATGATACTGTCTGATGGTCCCTGTATCTAAGCCTACCACATTGGTTTAGATAAAGGAGCCCAGCAGACAGTAATCTTATACTGTATAAGATTACTGTCTGCTGGGTCCCTGTATCTAACCCTAACATGTGGTAGGCTTAGATACAGGGTCCAACAGACAGTATCACACATGGGCCCTGTATCTAAGCCTACCACCTGTGTTACTAATGTTTTGTTGTTGTTTTTTGTGTTTGTGTTTTTTTACAGGTTCGGTTGTTGGACTAGGTTGGATTCGAGGACTTTTTTTATTTTCAACAAAATGGTTAACGAGGGTTGTGTCGTTTTTTTTATTTCAATAAAATATTTCTTCTATGTCTTTGTATTTTCTTTTAAACTTCATTACTACCACCTTAGTAATGGTCCATTTTTCATAACCAGCCAGATACAACACAGCAGCAGCAGGCTAGCATTACCAGGTTGAGATGACCTACTGTTTTTGGCCTTTCCCAGCCTAATAATACCAGCCTGCAGTAATCCCAGTGCCTGACCATCACTACAGATTGTTGGGTACTGGAACGTACTCAGCTCTTCCAGGCTCCCCTGGTGGCGGTGGGTACCGGGGTAATAATGGGGGGTTAGTGCTAGCCTTTTCACCAGCTAACATTTAACCCCGTCTTAGTAATGGACGCTGTCAATCAGCCAGCGGCCGTTACTAGGGCGATAGTAATAAAGTTTAAAACAATACAAAATAAAGGACATAGGAAAAATATTTTATTGGAAAAAAAAACCCACACAGCCCTCATTATCCATTTTATTGCCAATAAAAAGCCGTAATTGAAGTAGTCCTCGAATCCTACGTAGCCCAACATTCAAACCTGTAAATAAACACAAACACACCCAAAAAATTAGTAACACATACAAAAGCAAAGCAATTCTTATACTTACCTTTCCAGGGTCGTAGTGCTATAGATATGCTCTCTCATATATT
This sequence comes from Rhinoderma darwinii, assembly GCF_050947455.1. Lineage (NCBI taxonomy): Eukaryota > Metazoa > Chordata > Amphibia > Anura > Rhinodermatidae > Rhinoderma > Rhinoderma darwinii. The sequence continues at coordinate 585,273,016 of NC_134687.1, read as the reverse complement.
TGGGGGGGAGGGGGGGGTGAACATATGTTAGTACAAGTATACTTACAGCTGGGGCCCTGTATCTAAGTCTATCATGTGTTATACTGTCTGCTGGGCCATGTATCTAAGCCTATCATATGTTTCTACCTACAGGGGACTGCATTGCACTGTCTACAAGGGGGATATATGGCAGGGGGACTGTGTGTGGAACCATACAGAGGGTTAGTGACACTATATACAGGGGGAATTGTGTGCGGAACTCTCTACAGGTGTCTTTGATTAGAGCCCCAAGACATAACTTTGCATGGGTCCCCAGAAATGCCAAATTTGACCCTGAGGGTTAGTACAAGGATACTTACTACTGGTGCCCTGTATCTAAGGCTACATTCACACGAACGTGATGTAAATTTTTCTGTGTGCATTGCGTTTTTGCATCAGTGTGTTTTGTGTGTGGTATGTGTTTTTCACGCACTTGCAAGCACTTTTTTTTTTTTGCGTAATTGATGCATGAAACACGGACAGCATACGCGTGTGCGTCCGTGTGCTGTCCGTGGTTTTCACACACCCATTGAAGTAGGTGCGTGAAAACGAACCAATATAGGACATGTAGTGAGTTTCACATAACGGACACTCGTGTGAAAACATACGCATGTGTGAATACACCATTGAAATCAATGGGGCCGTGTGCTGTGCGTTGTTTCAACGCACAGCACACGGACGAGAATCACGCTCGTCTGAATGAGCCCTAAGTCTATCATGTGTGGTACTGTCTGCTGGGGCCATGTATCTAAGCCTATCATGTATGAAACTGTATACTGAGAGAATGCATCCAATTTTATCCAGCAGTGTAGCTATAGGAGCCTTAGTCTTAGGCTACATTCACACGACAGTGAAAAACGGCCATATATGGACAGAGACATCAGGGGCTCCGTCTATGAGTGGAATCCCGAGCCCGCTCTGGCAGGGGATTCCGCTCTCCTGACGTCACTGTTCATAAATGGACAGAGACGTCAGGGGCTCCGTCTGTGATGAATCGCCGGCCAGAGGGATTCCACTCCTACAGTGGCGCTATCTACAGGTGAGAGAGTGGGCTCTACAAGGGGGTGCTATCTACAGGGGGGTGTGCTGTCTACAAGGGGGGGTGCTATGTACTGGGGGGTGCTATATGGAGGGTGTGTCACTATCTACAGGGGACACTGTGGCGCTATCTACATGGGCACTGTGGCACTATGTGGGCACTGGCACTTTATATGCCGGCACTGTGTCACTTTATATGTGGGCACTGTGGTACTATGTGGGCACTGTGGCACTACCTATAGTGGGCACTGTGGTACTATGTGGGCATTGGCACATTATATGTGGGCACTGTGGCACTATCTACAGTGTGCACTGTGGCCCTATGTGGGCACTAGTCTTATGTGGACATTATCTACAGTGGGCACTGTGGCACTATCTACAGGGACATTGCAGCACTATCTACATGGGCACTGTGGTGATTTCAGGGGGTTGGGACAAGAAAAAAACTGACAAATGAAATCTATCCTTTTTTTTAACGGCCATGAAAAACGGATGGCAAACGGATGACAAACGGCCATTAGAAACGGACAGGTGGACTGGAAAGGGATGAAAATTTAGAGACAACGTCTTTTCCCCCCTCTAGGAACCCTGAGTCAGCGTCTATTGGGACGTTCCACATGTGGTGGAAGCACCCTGTGTTCAGTGTTTCTCAGATTAGAGTTTTCGTGAGAAAATTTGTATTTCTATGAAGAGGAAGCCTCTTCTTTTGTTTCATATCTGCATTTAATCTGGACATAGTGCTGCACTGTCTCATTGAGCGCAGCTATCACTTGGGTTTATACTTATTTTCTGTAAAATCGGATATGTATTTTTTCTTTTTTGGTATGAATTTCTAATTAATCTATTTCTTAGATGTCTTCAGCAGGTTCTGGCGACAGAGGAGCATGTCTGTTGTCTAACAAGGGTCTGTGTGCAGCCTCAGCTGTGGTTTTTAAAAGAAAAACTACCTCCAATTGAAAGCACTGTAACTGCAGGGATTGTGATATCCCCTGCCTGTAGCTATGAACTTTATAAGATCCAAGATTGTCGCCCTTGTGACCTTGCTGGTGAACCATCTCTACAAGATGAGGTCAATGGCCATTGTGAGGTAAATGTGCCTGCCCTTGTCAGATTACAGAAGCTTTACATCTTAAAGCCCCGCAAGTACCTGTATGAGAGACCGGTGATTTAAGGATTGTTCAAAAAGCCATGCTGAGATGAAAGAATCAGTCTTCCTTCTATCAGGAAGGTGTAAGTGTTGCCATGGGCAACGCCACCAGTCAATTTATCAAGGGACCAGGATGTAGACCAGGGGAAGCACTAGTCTCCACCTCTAGGGGGCCTAGGTCCTTCAAAGTGGATGAAGCTTTGGAAAAAAGCTATAATAGAAGATGTGGAAACATCCTGAATACGATTTATGTTTCCTATGGATGAGCTGCACTTAAGCAGTGAGGTTATATAGGTTATAAAGCTTTATAAGGCTACTGCCTAGATTGTCCAGGTGTACTGTTGTATCTGCCGAGTTCAGGCCAAATCTTCAAGTGTGCGCTTGAAGGGCTTACTCTGCTGAGTGGGGCCAGTGGCACAATTTATTACGTGTCTGGCTACGAATAACAAGAATGCATCTTAGAATGAGGGTCAGCTGTTGTAAAACTACAACTCCCAGCATTCCCGGACAGCCAAAAACGTTACCTTTTAAAATAAAAAAGACCTTACCCTACTGCTGAGTTAAATGTGCCTCATCGCAGCTGTTGCAAGGCTGTGAGCTAGGCGGGTGTCGGCATGGAAGATTGGCTGGGAATCCCTGGTTGACTTCTGGAAATCTCCAAGGATCACCAAAAATTGATTTTACAGGTTCAAGTTGATATAGATGTCGGAGCTACATGTGATGATATCATCAATTTGGCCCCTGACTATTGGGGTGATACTATCCAAACAGGTTAAACTCTAAATCGCAGTCGAGCTGATTAAAATTGTGCAGCGCTTATCTGAGAAGAAGGGGTAATCATTACCACAGTCATTTGAGGTAGACATAGACCCTTCTGTCGTGGAATAATTTCCTCTGACGTCACAGAAGTGAATACTAAGGCAGACCAAGGTTCCCTAGAAAGAGGCTCTATAGCCCTTAACAAAGTCAATTAGGATGACCGAGCGGTCTAGGGCTCTGCATTAAGGTCCCAGTTACCCCTGGAGGTGATGATTCAGGTTCCATTTCTGACACCAGAAAGCCCAAACTCTGACACCAGATCCCTTCCTGTGAAACTGGCAAAGTATAACCTTTCCTACGGTTGAAGTCTGGCTATTCAATAGATTTTCATTTGCTTCCTTTGGGAAGATTTCCCATACTGCTCCTTTACATCAGGTCATCCTGGATGTTTCCTTTCTAAAATTCCTAGAAAGGAAGATCCTAAAGGATTTCCCTACCCCTGGGAGAGGAACTGGAGTGTATTCGCCAGTAATTTTCGCTCCTAAGCCTTTCCGCAAATGAAGGAAAGGTATCGACCTCCAATTCTTCAGAAAGAAGAAATTCAAATAGAAGACAATCAGATGCATGAAAAGGATATCATGGCATCCCTGGTCTTGAAGGATTTATACCTTCAAATTGCCATTTTTCTGCCTCCTAGAAAATATCTAAGAACAGCTGTGTAGATAAAAGGATCTCTCCGGCTCCTCACACCTTTTCTAAGGTGGTGACCGCTATAGCTGCCTGTAAGAACACAGGGGATATCTGTGGTTTCATACCTGGACGATTCATCTGATGCTCCATCTTCAAACCACTGTCAAGTAATTCCAACGCTGTTGGATAATAAGTTGAGAAAGTCAGACATTGTTCTATCAAGGACAAAGACGTTTTTAGGCCTTGTCAAAAATTCCCACAATATGTTCTCTCCCTTCTGCCTGCTTGGCAGGAAAGAATCTTGTCAGCAGAGAGGATCTTATGTTCATGTCAGCAGCCGCAGAGGCCCTTCTTTGGGACTTAGGGCACTTGCGACCTCTCCAGAGAGAGATACACGACCTAAGGTAACACAACCCGGAGTGGTTTAACAATAGGTGCACCCTGTCATTTAAAACTCATGAATCCATCAGATGTGGAAACATCTTAGGGACGGGAGGTCCCTGATCCAGGCAATCTGGATCTTGTTGACTACAGATGCATCTCAACTAATTTGGGGGTTCATCTGGAGTGGTATACAGTACGGTCCTCAAGGAGTCTGCTCTAGAGCTCTATGTCCTTGATCCTAAAGGAACTCAAAGCCATATTATATACTCTACAAGTCTAGGGGAAATAAGTCCGTGTAAGGTCAGACATTATAACATCAGGCAGGGTGGCACCTGATTAGTACCCCTTCTCAGGGATGTAGGAAGGATATTGATATGGATAGAGTTTAACTTACCCATCATCTGCTCTACATATTCAAGGCTCCCTCAACATTATTGCCGACCAACTGAGTCAAAGCCTAACAGTCCCAGGAGCAATGTCTCTGAATCTAGAGATCTTCAATCAGATCACCAGAATGTGGGTAGTGCCAGAGATCGATCTCATGGCGAACTGGTTCAGCGCCACGGTGGAAGACAATCCCTTGGCAGGGGATGCCCTGTCCATCCCTAGGAGGTTAAGGCTGGCCTACGTTTTCCCTCTGGTTTCCTTAATACCCAGTGTATTGATGAAAATCAGGCAAGACCAGGCCACAATAAAAGCCATCATACTGTTCTGGCCACACAGGTAATGATATTCCCAACTCATTCAGATGAGTTGAGGGTGTTACTGGAGACTTCCCCCAGTGCAGAACTTGGTGTCTCAGAGCACTCAACTCTGCCAGGACCTGAAGAGTTGAGTGCCGCTTTAATAATCGAAAGGGCTATTTAATGAATTTATGAAGACCTACTCACAGTCCAGGTCTGAATCTACCCAGAAGGCTTACCTAGGGGTTTATTGTATTCCGCTCAACGAGTGGATAGTTCCAACCTGCGGATTAACAACATCCTACACTTCCAGCAGGAAGGATTCTGAAAAGGACTGAGTCTATTGACCTGAAAAGTCCAAAAATAGTCCAGGTCCACTTTTTCTTGGGTAAGATCCTTGTCACAAAACCCCCTAGTGAAAAGGTTCCTGAAACGGTCTGCTAGAATGAGACCTACTATCCTCAGACATATGGAAAAATTAGACTTTGCTTTAATCCTAAGAGGTTTATGCTCCCCTACCTCTGTACCTATGGAAGAAATCCCACATAATTACCTATACTAAAAGGTTATTTCCTTCTGGTCATAATCAAGGGCAGACACAGACAATGGAGAGCCCCCCATGGAGGGGGGGATAGTGAACCTCCATACTCTCCAATAGTTTACTACGGCGCGCTATGTTGTGTCTCTCCAACGGTGCACCAGTAACTGTGGGTCACTATCTCAGTCCCTTACATGCAATGTACTGGGCTCCTGTGCAGCCGTACGAGTTGCATATGTGGTGTGTCCGCCCCTATCCATAACATCTGTCAAGAGAATAGGGGAGCTTTAAGCCTTGTCATCAGTGAATCTATACACCAGATTCCTCCATGACATGGTCTTTCTAAGGCTACTGCCAAACTTCACTCCGAAGCACCCTCATTTAGTCAACTCCCTTCCAGTGTTCTGGCACGTGTCTTCCTCTCATAAGGAACATTAATCTCTATTCTTAGATCTGTGCTGTTGTCTTCAGAACTATTTGGCTTGAGTAAGAGATTAGGAAGGTTGAGAATTTGTTTCCTGTAAGAAACCAAGACTTAATATCTACCAAACCTACCCTGGGTAGATGAAGTGTAGAGGCCAGTAGACTGGCTTACATTTCTGATCCACCTCATTTTTCTAGAACCTACTTTACTAGAGCAGTGTCCACTTCTGGGGCTGAATAAAGTCTAATCCTGCTGGATCAGATTTGCTGTGCAGTTTGAAGCTGGCTCTTAATATTTATCAACCATTATAGGCTGCATTTTTGGTTCTCCGTTGAGATGGCTCTTGAGCAGTACATTTTGAGTTACATTGGTCAAGAGGGCCCTCCCTATGGGGTTACTTCTTGCTAATCCCCATTATTGTGCTGCTGTAGAACATATGGGAAGTGTAGATTTCTAATGTTTAATCTGTTTTTCCTTAGTCCTAACAGCAGCACAAGCTTTCCGCCCTAATTAAGGCTACTACTTTATTATAAACACATGGTAGGAGGGGCTAGATGTCCTTATGTAGGGAGGGAACTAGTTTGATTTAATGAAAAAATCCATCTGTCTTATTAGTACACAGGGGCAGAAATACCCCATTATTGTGCTGCTGTTAGGACTAGGTAAAACAGATTAACGTTATAAATCTGCACTTATTTTTTTTTCACTACTAATAACTTTTAATTTAACTTTTTTTTTTTTATTAGTAAACCTAGGGGAGTTGAACCAGCAATTGTTGGGTCGCTGGTATAATACACATGTACTCCAATACTAAGGTATTGCAGTATAATGTCATTTTTACAGGCTCGCTGTCAGGCCTGATTTACACGAGCGTGTGCGTTTTGCGCGCGTAAAAAACGCTGCGTTTTGTGCACGCAAAAGGCACTTGACAGCTCCGTGTGTCATCCGTGTATGATGCGCGGCTGCGTGATTTTCGCGCAACCGCCATCATAGAGATGAGGCTAGTCGACGCCCGTCACTGTCCAAGGTGCTGAAAGAGCTAACTGATCGGCAGTAACTCTTTCAGCACCCTCGACAGTGAGTTCCGAACACAATATACACCAACCTGTGAATCAAAAAAAGACGTTCATACTTACCATTTACTTCCTGCTTCCTCCAGTCCGGTCTCCCGGCCGTTGCCTTGGTGACGCGTCCCTCTCTTGTCATCCGGCCCCACCTCCCAGGATGACGCGGCAGTCCAAGTGACCGCTGCTGCCTGTGATTGGCTGCAGCCTGTGCTTGGCCTGTGATTGGCTGCAGCTGTCACTTGGACTGAATTGTCATCCCGGGAGGTCAGACTGGAGGAAGAACCCGGGAGTTCTCGGTAAGTCAGAACTTCTGTTTTTTTTTACACGTACATGTATATTGTGATCGGAAGTCACTGTCCATGGTGCTGAACCAGTTTAACTCTTTCAGCACCGTGGTCAGTGACTGTCTCCCGACGTCGCGTACCGGAAATTTTTTTGCCGGGTTCGGTCAAAACTAGTTCAGCCGAACCCGGTGAAGTTCGGTGCGCTCATCTCTAATTTGACACTCCGTTTGGATGTTTGTAAACAGAAAAGCACGTGGTGATTTTCTGTTTACATTCATCCTTTTGACAGCTCTTGCGCGAATCACGCAGTCCGCACGGAAGTGCTACCGTGCGGCATGCGTGGTTTTCACGCACCCATTGACTTCAATGGGTGCGTGATGCGCGAACAACGCACGATTATAGAACATGTTGTGAGTTTTACGCAACGCACTCGCGCTGCGCAAAATTCACGCATCGTCTGCTCTGCCCCATAGAGTAATATAGGTGCGTACGACACGCGTGAAAAGCACGCGCGTCGCACGCGCGTATATTACGCTCGTGTAAATGAGGCCTCACTGTTTGTTAGTCCCGGGTGTAATACACAGCTGACACCCGCAGCGTATGAGCCCGCTCCATACATCACCCCCCGCACCACCTTTGTGCTATTACGTCATGGTCCACAAAGGGGTTGATGCGCAGCGGATTGTGCAATGTGAAAATTGCTAATTTTCCACTGATATGCCATTTTAGTGCACAATATGTTGTGTCCAGTTTGTGCCACTGAAGACAAATACCTCATAAAATGTTAAGCAGGTTCTCCCGGGTATGGCGATGCCATATATGTGGACGTAAACTTCTGTTTGGGCACGCTGTAAGGTTCAGAATGGAGGGAGCACCATTTGGCTTTTGAAGTGCAGATTTTGCTTGGTAGTAGTTCTGTTTGGGGTTTTACTGGTATTTGAGTTTACAATGTGGGGGCATATGTAAACTGTGCGGGGTACATCAGGGTATATTAAGAGGGTATAATAATGCTGTAAATAAATAATAATCCGCAGATGTGTGGCCAGTGTCGCACTGATAAATGGTGCCCAATCTTTTGGAACACTGCATATTTTGCATCGCTATATTCTGAGAGCCAGAGCTTTTTCATTTTTCCTCCACCGGAGCTCTGTGAGGGCTTTCTTGTTGCGGTATAATCTGTAGTTTTCATTAGTACCATTTTGGGGTACATCTAATTTTTATTTATCCCTTTTTATTCAAATTTTTGGCAAGCAAGGTGACCAAAAACCATTCATTCTGACAATGTTTTTTTTTTTGTTGTTTTTTTACAGTGTTCATCCTTGGCTATAAATTAAAATTGTACTTTATTCTTCGGGTCGGTACGATTATGGCGATACCATATGTATATTGTTTTTTAGTTTTTTTTCAGTCACAAAAGCTGTGTAAGGGCTTGTTTTTTGTGGCACAGTTGTAGTTTTTATTGGCACTATTTTGGGGTACATGCGGCTTTTTGATCATTTTTTAGTCTATATTTTGGGAGGGGTCGTGACCCAAAAAAGCGATTCTGTCATTGTTTTTTTGTTTTTGTAGTGTTCACCGTACGGGAAAAATAACATTATAGCTTTATAGTTTGGGTCGTTACAAACGCGGTGATACCAAATATGTGTACTTTTTTAACGTTTTAATTTTTTGTTACTCTAATTAAAGACTTATTATGGGATAAAGGCAATTTTTGTATTTTTAGATTGTCATTTTTTTTTTTTTTTTACACTTTTATGCAACATTTGTGTTAACTTTTTTTAACTTTATTTTTGTCCTACTTGGGGACTTGAAGACCTGCAACACTGATCTCAGCTATAATACATTACACTACCTATGTAGTGTAATGTATTACAGCTGTCTGTGTGACACTGACTGGAAGCCTATGAGGACCTACCTGTACATGGCAGACCCAGAGGCCATTTTCAGGCCTCCGGTTTCCTTGCCAGCCATCAGCACCCCCGATCTGCTACAAACCCACTAAAAGCGGCGATAGATATAGATCGTCACATTTAAGGGGTTAATTGACGAAATCGCCAGGGTTTCACAGCTGTCGAGGACAGCTGATCTCCCGGTTCCCGAACATTGTCTGTTAGGACAGTGCTCACCGGAACATCTCAGTAACTGTACGTCCTGGTGCGGGAAGTAACCCCTCGCCAGGACGTACAGTTGCGTCCTCGTACAGTTAGGGATTAATTAGAGCGAATAAAGCTGGTTCCTATCCTGAGCACATTTTGTAGAGAGAGGTGAGTCTCCTGTTGTACAGGTATAATGTACAGTGCATGGGGAAAGGGGGGGGGGGGCTTTGATACTTTCAGTCCGTCCTTTCCTTAGAAGTCATTTTTTTTGTTATATTCTTTATTGAGGTTCTCTAAAGCGGTGATGAATTGTATTTCTGCTTTAATCTTATGCAGCTTAACATAATTAACACAGATACTTTCTACACAGAGAGCGATTTAAGAGACCATGGATTTTTGGAAACTTTTGAAACTTTTTATAAATGACCTATTGTATTATAACATTAAAAAGTCCCGATGATTAATGATTATCTCCATGTAGTAGACATTGACTGAGATATTGGATTGTTTGTAATCTGAGTTTGTCTTTTAGAGACAGCACAAATTTAGTTCATTGATTGGAAGTACTGGAAGTCAAACTGATGATGGGTTTTTCATTAATCTTGTTTGGAGAAATTGAGCTCTGTGATGTAATTGTGGGCCAGGAGAAAGAAATTACTTATTCTCAAGCTGTGAAAAGTTCTGACATGGCTGTGGGACTGCCCAGCGAGTAAGTCAAGTAAGTCAAGTAAGTATAAAATATTTTTATGTTAGGCATGTTTTCAGGTTATGCTACCTGGTTTTAGGTAATTTTAGAAGAGTATATTAAAAGTTTAAAGCAACTTTTAATTTTTGCAATCAAGTTTTTATTGTATATATGCATCTAAAATTTAAAAAAATTAGCAACTTTGCAAATAATCTTGATTAAAACTTATTCTACTATTTCATGTATGCAGCCTCTATGCAGAACAATGTGTCTCCATAGTTACAGACTACAAACAAATCCTGGGTAGTCTGATCCTGCATACTCCCTTTCGTCCGGTTGATGTTTTTTTTGTTGATAAGTTAGACAGTAAAAGAGGGGGCAGCTTGTAACAGGTGGAAGGGGGTTTAGGATGGTGACTGCCCCACAGAGGAAATGGCACAGCAAGAACTTCAGACAACATACACTACCCAGACAATTTTGTGTTTTCCATGAAAACTCACACTTATATTTATCAAATAAGTTGCAAAATGACTAGAAAATATAGTCAAGACATTGACAAGGTTAGAAATAATGATTTTTATTTCAAATCATAATTTTCTCCTTCAAACTTTGCTTTCGTCATAGAATGCTCCATTTGCAGCAATTACAGCATTGCAGACCTTTGGCATTCTTGCTGTTAATTTTCTGAGGTAATCGGGAGAAATTTCACCCCATGCTTCCAGAAGCCCCTCCCACAAGTTGGATTGGCTTGATGGGCACTTCTTGCGTACCATACGGTCAAGCTGCTCCCACAACAGCTCTATGGGGTTGAGATCTGGTGACTGCGCTGGCCACTCCATTACAGACAGAATACCAGCTGCCTGCTTCTTCCCTAAATAGTTCTTGCATAATTTGGAGGTGTGCTTTGGGTCATTGTCCTGTTGTAGGATGAAATTGGCTCCAATCAAGCGCTGTCCACAGGGTATGGCATGGCGTTGCAAAATGGAGTGATAGCCTTCCTTATTCAAAATCCCTTTTATCTTGTACAAATCTCCCACTTTACCAGCACCAAAGCAACCCCAGACCACCACATTACCTCCACCATGCTTGACAGATGGCGTCAGGCACTCTTCCAGCATCTTTTCAGTTGTTCTGCGTCTCACAAATGTTCTTCTGTGTGATCCAAACACCTCAAACGTCGATTCGTCTGTCCCTAACACTTTTTTCCAATCTTCCTCTGTCCAATGTCTGTGTGCTTTTGCCCATATTAATCTTTTCCTTTTATTAGCCAGTCTAAGATATGGCTTTTTCTTTGCCACTCTGCCCTGAAGGTCAGCATCCCGGAGTCGCCTCTTCATTGTAGACGTTGACACTGGCGTTTTGCGGGTACTGTTTAATGAAGCTGCCAGTTGAGGACCTGTGAGGCGTCTATTTCTCAAACTAGAGACTCCAATGTACTTTTCTTGTTGCTTAGTTGTGCAGTGGGGCCTCCCACTTCTCTTTCTACTCTGTTTAGAGCCTGTTTGTGCTGTCCTCTGAAGGGAGTAGTACACACCGTTGTTGGAAATCTTCAGTTTCTTGGCAATTTCTCACATGGAATAGCCTTCATTTCTAAGAACAAGAATAGACTGTCGAGTTTCACATGAAAGCTCACTTTTTCTAGCCATTTTGAGAGTTTAATCGAACCCACAAATGTAATGGTCCAGATTCTCAACTAGCTCAAAGGAAGGTCAGTTTTATAGCTCCTCTAAACAGCAAAAGTGTTTACAGAGGTGCTAACATAATTGCACAAGGGTTTTCAAGTGTTTTCTAATCATCCATTAGCCTTCTAACACAAGTTAGCAAACACAATGTACTATTAGAACACTGGAGTGATGGTTACTGGAAATGGGCCTCTATATACCTATGTAGATATTGCATTAAAAACCAGACATTTGCAGCTAGAATATTAATTTAGCACATTAACAATGTATAGAGTGTATTTCTGATTAATTTAATGCTATCTTCATTGAAAAAAACTGTGCTTTTCTTGAAAAAATAAGGAAATTTCTAAGTGACCCTAAACTTTTGAATGGTAGTGTAGGTATAAGATGCTGAACAGAACTGTACTCCAACAGAGGCACAATCTTCATGGTTACGATATTTGGCATACAAATTTGACAGTTTCACTAATAAATAGGAACTATATCGGTCAGTTACTGACTTAACTGGTAAGAACGGGACAGCGTGTTGGCTATGATTCAGTTCCAAGGTAAACTTGTGGTGCAGGGAAGCTTTGTTTTTGTCATATGAAGTGCTGAGCTGGCAATACGCCATTCAGTCCAAAAATACAAAATATTTTCGCTGGATCAGTCACTTATTAGCTTGCGCCCTACCTTACAATCTCAACTGACAGCACTCCCTCTGCCCGGCTATATAATCTGGCAGCATTCGCCCTTCCTGGCTACACAATATGGCAGCTCTCGCCCTGCCCGACTATCCTATCTTGCATCTCTCGCCCTGCCCAGCTATCCAATCTGGCAGCTCTCACCCTGCCTGGCTATTCAATATGTCAGCTCTTGCCCTGCCCGGCTATAAATTCTGGCAGCTCTCTCACTGCCTGGCTATACATTCTGTCAGCTCTCGCCCTGCCTGGCTATACAATGTTCCAGCTCTTGCCCTGCCTGGCTATACAATGTAGCAGCTCTTGCCCTACCCAGCTATACAATTTGGCTGGTCTCACCTAGCCTGGCTATACAATCTGGCAGCTGTCACCCTGCTGGCTATTCAATCTGGCAGCTCTTGTCCTGCCCGGCTATCCTACAGTGGCCCATGCCCCGCTCAGAAATACATTCAGGCACCTCTCACCCTGCCCGGATATATATTCTGGCAGCTCTCGCCCTGCCTGGCTATACAATGTGGCAGCTCTCGCCCTGCTTGCTATCCAATCTGGCAGCTCGCCCTGCCGGGCTATCCTACAGCGGCCAATGCCACGCTTGGCAAATCCCCCCACTCTGTACTGACTTCTTTCTACCTCTCATGCTTATGTCACACGCATCACTCTTTCTGTCTAACTCCTCCATCACTCACCAACTGTCACTCTAAAAAAAAAAATCTTTATTCTTTTTTTAGACTAGGCTCCTCATATTTTTTTTTTAAAAGGCCCCCTGCAACACAACTGACCTATTACGCTAATGTGTCTTTTTAGAGTCCCCCGTAAAAAATATATAGTGCTCTACGGAAGAGAGCCTATTCTCCTAATACAAATACAGTTGCAATACATAACATCAGTGGCGTAACTACCACCGTAGCAGCAGTAGCGGCTGCTACGGGGCCCGTGGCATGAGGGGGCCCGTGTCGCCCGCCGACACGGGCCCCCACCATGGCCGGAGGCTCCGCTAGCAGCCGCTATGGCTGCTACAGCGCGACGCCACTGAACAGTATGGCAGAGCAGGGAGGTATCTCCCCGCTCTGCCATTAAACATAAGACATGTATCCCCTATCCACAGGACAGGGGATACATGTGTGATCGCTGGCAGCGATAGGGAGAACAGGGCAGCTCCGTAGAAATGAATGGAGCGCCGGTCCCGCTTGTGCGCATGCGTGACCAGCGCTCCTTTAATTTTTAGTGAGCTGCGCAGACGCCAGAAGTCAGAGGTTAGTCATGGAGAACTTCAGGGGGACTTTCAGTCCCCCGTTCTCCCTATCGCTGCCAGCGATCACACATGTATCCCCTATCCACAGGATACATGTCTTTTATTAGGACACACTGTAGGTCGCATTTTTTTGGGAGGGGGGGTGTATGGCGTTCCCTACAGGGACGACGACGCTGTATGGCGTTCCCTAGAGGGGGGACGTAGCTGTATGGTGTTCCCTACAGGGAGGGGAAGCTGTATGGCGTTCCCTACAGGGGGGGGACACTGTATGGCGTTCCCTACAGGGGGGGACGCTGTATGGCGTTCCCTACAGGGGGGGACGCTGTATGGCGTTCCCTACAGGGGGGGCGCTGTATGGCGCTCCCTACAGGGGGGGGACGCTGTATAGCGTTCCCTACAGGGGGGGGGCTGTGTGGCATTCCCTACAGGGGGGGCTGTACGGCGTTCCCTACAGGGGGGGCTGTATGGTGTTCCCTACAGGGGGGGGGCTGTATGGCATTCCCTACAGACCCCCCTTGTAGGGAACGCCATACAGACTCCCTGTAGGTAACGCCATACAGTCCCCCCTGTAGATAACGCCAGACAGCCCCCCTGTAGATAACGCCATACAGTCCCCCCTCTAGATAACGCCATGCAGCCCCCTCTGTAGATAGCGCCATACAGCCCCCCTGTAGATAGCGCCATACAGCCCCCCTGTAGGGAACGCCATACAGTCCCCCCCTGTAGGGAACGCCATACAGTCCCCCCCTGTAGGGAACGCCATACAGTCCCCCCCTGTAGGGAACGCCTTACACCCCCCCTGTAGGGAATGCCATACAGTCCCCCATAGATAACGCCATACAGCCCCCCCATAGATAACGCCATACAGCCCCCTCTGTAGATAGCGCCATACAGCCCCCTCTGTAGATATCTACAAAGGGGGCTGTATGGCGTTATCTACAGGGGGGCTGTATGACGTTATCAAAAGGGGGTTTGTAAAAAAGGCACTATCTACAAGGAGGGGGGGTTGTGTGACACCCGGGGGAGGGGGGGCCCCAGTCAAAAGTTTGCTATGGGGCCCAGTCTTTCCTAGTTACGCCCCTGCATAACATGCTCGGTTTCTATGAGGAGGTAAGTGCAAATCTGGATGTTGGTCATGTGGCTGTTGTGATTTATTTGAGTTTTGTAAAAGCATTTGATACTGTACCATACAACAGTCTTGTTCTGAAGCTACAGACACAGGGACTGGGGGACCATATAAATAGGGTAAAGAATTGGTTAAGGGACAGAAAACAAAGAGTTGTTATAGATGGAACTTACTCGAAATGGGTTGAAGTCAGCAGTGGGGTACCACAAGGATCGGTGTTAGGCTCAATTCTTTTTAATCTCTTTATTAATGACCTTGTGGATGGGATTGATCGCAAGATGTCAGTTTTTGTTGACGATACAAAACTTTGTAGGATACTTAAAACTCAGCTGACTTTAACCCCTTCCCGACATTTGACATATCCATACATCATAGCCGGGTAGGGGAAGTATGGAACGGGCTCACGGAGGGCTCACTGAATGTTACAGCCGACACTTCACAGTAACGAGCGGGATCGATAGTCAATAGCGACCGTGGCATTTATAACGTTAAAAAGAGGGTGGCAACCCCCTCTAGAAGCTTATTGCGCCCCCTGCAATGCAATCGCGGGGTGGCGATCGTTGCTATGGCTGCCTGGGGGCCTAATGAAGGCCCCCAGGTCCGCCTTCTTTGTTCTCCTGGCAGGGCTTAATAGAAGCCTGTCAGAAAGACGATATACCTCAAAACATTGGTATTGCAGTATGTCGTGCAAGCGATCGCTGGTTGAAGTCCCCTTGGGGTACTAATAAAAAAAAGTTTCAATTTGTAATATAAAGTGTTTTTTTATGTAAAAAAAATTAAAATAAATGAAAAGTTTAAAAAAAAAAACCTTTTCCCATTTCCCCCCTAGAGCATAATAATAATAGTAAAATAAACATAAATGGTATCGCCGCATCCGTAAAAGTCTGAACTATTAAAATATGTCATTATTTAACCCGCACAGTGTACGCCGTAAAAAAAAAAATTAATGCCAGAATCGCTATTTTTTGGTCACCTCATCTCCCATAAAAAAATGGAATAAAAAGTGATAAAAACGTTGCATGAACCCCAAAATGGTAGCATTAAAAGCTACAGATTATCCCGCAAAAAAATAAGCCCTCATACCACTTAAAGGGGTTGTCCGAGATATATTTTTATTTAAAAGTTAAACACACAATACACACATTAACTATTCCCTAATATACTTACCTGTGCAATCTTGCTTCTGTTCTCCGTTCTGGCAGCTCTTTTCTTCAGATCACCTGTCTTCTGACGTCACGTTTTCTTCCTCCTCCACTGTCGTGTCGTGTCCCGATCACATGGTCTCGCCCCAGCGAGACCTCGGATGGGACACGACACGTCACTGGAGATGTGTCGTTTCTGCGGGTGCCCGCCCAGCCTATGCAGCTTTTTTTCACTGTGAGCGCGCCTATGCGTGTTCACAGTGAAAAAAGTGAAGAGGGACGGCACCCGCGGACTAGAGAGGTACAGTGACCTCTGTACTTTTAGTTCTTCCCCTATCAAAGCCTACACATAGTAGGCTTTGATAGGGGATCAGACAACTCGATGCAGCACACGGGTCGCATGCAGCCCTTGAGGCTGTTATCTGCGGCCCGCGGGACACCGTTGCGCCGTAGCACCGAGCAGGCCCAAGGAGGAGCCGCACTACGCTATTATAGGCTCTGCTACGATGTCAGGAGTCCCGGAGCAGAGCGTATAATATTAAACTGTAAAAGATCTTCTGGGGTCCTGTATCTAAGCCTACATTGTTAGGCTTAGATACAGTGGCTAAAAAAAATTGTCACACATGGAGCCTGTATCTAAGCCTAACACAATGTATGCTTAGATACAGGACCCCAGATGACATTCTTTTTATTCCTGTATAAGATTTGTGTTTTGGGGCCCTGTATCTAAGCCTAACATGTATTCTTAGATACATGGCCCATGTGTGACACTGTCTGCTTGGGTAATGTATCTAAGGCTACCTTGTGGTAGGCTTAGATACATGGTCAAACAGACAGTATCACACATGAGCAGTGTATCTAAGCATCACTTTTTTTTTCTTAGTTATGTGTTTTTTACAGTTCAAGGACTACTTCAATGACACCCTTTTTTATTTTTAATAAAATCGTTAACCAGTGTTGTGTGTGTTATTTCATTACAATATTTTTTCTATGTCCTCATTTATTTTAAAATGTATTACTAGTTCATTACTGTCTAACAGCGTCCATTAGTAAGGCTTCATGCACACGAGCGTGTGTATTTTACACGCGTGAAAAACTTGCGTCAATCATGTCTGTGTGTGTGCGTTACGGCGGATTTACACGAACATGCTATACGTCCGTGCAACCCGCGTGGTTTTCACGCGGGTCGCACGGACCTATGCAAGTCTATGGGGGCATGCAGACTGTCCGTGAGTTTTGCCCAGCGTAAGTACGCTGCGTAAAACTCGCGACATGTTCTATATTTCTGCGTTTTTCGAGCATCACGCACCCATTGAAGTCAATGGGTGCGTAAAAATCACGCGCACCACACAGAAGCACTTCCGTGGGACGTGCGTGATTCGCGCAACAGCAGTAAAAAGTATGAATGTAAACAGGAAAGCACCACATGCTTTTCTGTTTACAAACGTAGTGTCATAATGATGGTGGCTGCGCGAAAAGCACGCAGCTGCGCGAAAAGCACGCAGCTGCGCACCATATGAACATGACACGGAGCTGTCAAGTGCATTTTGTGCACGCAAAACGCCACTGTATTTGCGTGCGCAAAACGCACACGCTCGTGTAAATCCGCCCTTATGCATCAGTGTGCTTTTCGATTGTCGTGTGTTATTCACGCACTCACAAAGCCAGCACATTTTTTTCATCTAACAAATTGTGTAAATCACGCACCAAACACGTTTGTGCTGTTTGTGGTTTTCACGCATGCATTGACTTCAATGTGAGTGTAGGTGCATGATAACGCACCAATAGAGGACATGCAGTATGTTTCACGCAGCGGACTCTCGCTGCGTGAAAAGTCACGCATGTGTCAACGGCCCCATTGAAATAAATGGGTCGCGTGTGTTGTGCGTTTTTTCAAAGCACAGCACACAGACTTGATTCACGCTTGTGTAAATCGTGCCTAAGGCCCCATTCTCAACAGGGTGAATCTCGCCCGTGTGCTGATCGTGAAAACCATGCACAGCACACGCGACCCATTATTTTAAATTGGCCTGTTTTCATATGCGTTTCTCACGGGCGTCAATTTTACACGCAAGTGTGCATGAGGCATAAGACGGGGCTGGACGAACGCAAAAAAAGCCGCAAACAACGCCGCAAAAAACAATAAAAAAACAACGCCAAAAAGGCTACGATAAACGCGGGGAAAAACATTTTAAAAAAAACGTGAAAAAAACAGCAAACAAAGAGGCAAAGAACGCCACGAAAAACGACAGGGAAAACGCCACGAAAGACGCA
The DNA here is from genome assembly GCF_050947455.1 of Rhinoderma darwinii. Taxonomy (NCBI): domain Eukaryota; kingdom Metazoa; phylum Chordata; class Amphibia; order Anura; family Rhinodermatidae; genus Rhinoderma; species Rhinoderma darwinii. The sequence goes on along the minus strand of NC_134687.1, from coordinate 585,255,047 downwards.
ACGAAAAACGCAGAAAAAGAAAACCCCAAAAAAATACACGAAAAGCGTAGAAAAAAAGGCTATGATAAACGACACGCAAAACGACGAAAAAAATATAGTGGAAAATGACGCGAAAAAAGCCGCAAACAAAGAGGCAAAGAAGGCTGCGAAAAAAAACGGGGAAAACCACACGAAAGACGCAACGAAAAACGCATAAAAAATTTCCGAGAACAACGACGCAAAAAAAGAAACGATAAACGACGCGAAAAAAGGATACGATAAACGAAACGGAAAACACATTCAAAAACATCGCAAAAAAAGACGCAAACAAACAAGCAAAAAACGCCAAGATAAAGTAAGCGAAAAACGCCCCGAAAAAAATCGGCAAAGAAAAACGCAAACAGCGCACAAAAAACGCCGGGAAAAACGACGCAAAAAACAACGTGCAGGGAGAGGTAAATCTGCCGCAAACTTCAAGACGGAATTTTGAGGCAGATATTGTTCCTGCCAAAAAACTCTGTGTGAACAAAGCCTTAGTGGAGAGAGACATGAGATAGAGGAGGGCGGACAAGGGTTAGGGTATGTTCACACGAGGGCGTCCGTAACGGCTGAAATTACGGGGATGTTTCAGCCTGAAAACATCACCGTAATTTCAGCCGTAACGGCATGTGCAGGCGCTTGAACGCCGCGTCCATTAGGGGCGTAATTGGCGCTGCTATTCATTGGAGTCAATGAGTAACGGCTCCAATTATGCCCAAAGAAGTGACAGGTCACTTCTTTGACGCGGGCGTCTATTTACGCGCCGTCATTTGACAGCGGCGCATAAATATACGCCTCGTGTGAACAGACAAACGTCTGCCCATTGCTTTCAATGGGCAGATGTTTGTCAACGCTATTGAGGTGCTATTTTCGGACGTAATTCGGGGCAAAAACGCCCGAATTATGTCCGTAAATAGGCCGTGTGAACATACCCTTAGGGTAGACACGAAGAGGTTTATAGACCTGAAAAGAGAAATAAAACATAAATGTGAAAAACATAATGGGGGGAGAACATTTGCTCACCATCCTTCAAGAATGTCAGCAAGGAGACAAGTCCAGTGAAGGAGGTCAGCGGGAGGAGCAAGGACAGCTCACATGAACTCTTGGAAGGTACGTGCACGCTCATTGCAGCCTGCAATGAGCGTGCACGTGAAAAAAGTTTCATCACAAGGAAAGATCAACAAACCAGAGCTGAACTGCATGTAAACAAACCGTGCTGAATTTAAAGAAGAAATGTGTTAAGTAGAATTTTTTTTAAAAATAATGCTTTATTTAGGTTGTCTGTATAAGGGGTAATGTATGACACAGTTTTTGAAAAAATGTTGGGATCTCGGACAACCCCTTTAATCGACTGAAAAATAAAAACTTATGGCTCTCAGAATTTGGCGACACAAAATAAATTAAATTTTTTACACTTAGTTTTTTACTTGTAAAAGTAGTAAAATATAGAAAAAACTATATATATTTGGTATCGCCGTAACTGTATTGACCCGCAGAATAAAGTTGTTTTAATTGCACAATGAATTCTGTAAAAACGAAGCGAAAAAAACAATGGAGGAATCGCTGTTTTTTTCATTTTCTACACCATAAATAATTATTTTCCCTTTTCCTAGTACATTATATGGCACAATAAATGGTGCTACGACCAACTACAATTCGTCCCGCAAAAATCAAGCCCTCAAAGTTATGGCTTTTGGAAGGTTGGGAGGGAAAAACGAAAATTTAAATCTGAAAGTTGTTTACAACGGGCAGGGGTTAAAATATTACAGAAAGACCTAGATAAGCTGGCAGCATGGGCAAAAACATGTCAGATGAAATTTAATGTTGATAAATGTAAAGTAATGCACTTAGGACGCAATAATAGCATTAATTCATATACATTAAATGGAATAAAACTGGGGATAACGGAACAAGAGAAGGACCTGGGTATTCTGATAACAAATAAGCTAAGCAGCAGCACTCAATGTCAGGCAGCAGCTGCAAAAGCAAACAGGATTTTAGTGTGTATGAAAAGAGAATAAAAACCTCTAATTCAAATCTAATATTACCACTCTATAAATCCATTGTAAGGCCACATCTAGAATATGGAATTCAGTTTTGGGGTCCACATTGTAAAAAGGACATAGAAGAACAGGAGAGGGTTCAAAGCGGGCAACTAGATTATTAAATGGGATGAGAGGTGTCGCTTACAATGAAAGGCTAGAAAAATTAGGCTTGTTCAGCTTGGAAAAAAGATGACTCAGAGGTGATCTTATTAATATGTATATGTGTGGTCAATACATGATACATGATCTGTTCCGTCCAAGGACTCTACAAAGGACCAGGGGACACCCATTGCGTGTGGAAGAAAAACGTTTCAGACATCAATATAGAAAAGGGTTCTTTACAGTTAGAGTAGTCAAACTATGGAATGTCCTATCCCAAGATATAGTGATTTCAGATACTTTGTCAGCAATTTTTTAAAAAAAGGCTAGATGCCTATTTATTTACGAATGGCATTGAGGGTTATAATTAATAACCCTCAATGATTATAATACCCTCAATAATTATAATCAAGCAATGAATGACGGGTTATTTATTGAGAAAGTTTGAACTTGATGGACCTGTGTCTTTTTTTCAACCTATGTAACTATGTAATTAGGTGCTTAACATATATACATGAGTGGGTTCGGGCGCACCCTAAAACTCCCCCTAATTTTAACAGCTGCTGTCCAGAGCACCACCTCAGGAGCTTTGCGCCACAGCATAGGAAAATGACTTAGATAACTGGGAGGGAGTCTGAATAAAAGAGTGCGCCTGGATGTCTGGCTGTGGCTGTATGCTTATTTAACTAAGATACGGTCACCTTTTTCTGCAGTCCTTTTTCCCCCTTGGTTGTAGTATAGAACCTGTGAGTGCCTCACTCCTCCTGAAGCAACAGTAGTGCCTTGCACAAGCAGATTCTCAGCTCTAGCCGCTGGTGACTCTGTATAGTCTTGTTCCCAACTTCGACTCAGTAGTGGAGAAGACCGCTATTTAGTCCAGCAGCCTGTTTGAGCATAAGGTTTTCGATCTCATTTAGTCTGGTTACATCAGCCGCCCATTAACCACGACTTCCTGTCACAATGTTGAATTCTACCTGCTCACCTCTCCAGTGATGCTACAGGCGTTTAGGCATTAGCCCCAATTTAATAGTCTGGCAGTGTAGGAAGATCTCTTCCCTGATATCGTCCGTTACGATGACACCATATCCCTTGGTGTGATACAACCATATGATGGTGCCGAGTTGCCGGACCTCTCTGGCTTTTGCTGTCCCAAAGTCAGGCTGACTGAGCACGGAGTGTAAATACAGCTCCCATCGCCCACGTTGCTCCTCAGTCTTTTTTACTTCCTCTTTGCTTAGGGGACCTCTACCACTATCTCAGGGTTTCTGGCATACTGTGAAGACCCGCTCTACCAGGGTCTCTCCTCTGTTCACAATTTCACCATGCTGGGGGCTAATGTCACTAGAACCCAATCGAGCTTCATTTTATTTATGTTAAATTTAGTAACGTTCTCCTCAGACCACTCACATACCACTTAGTAAAACACAGCTGATACCTGCTGGGTGTACGGAGGGGGCTCAGCGGGTGAGCCCGCTCCAAACATCACCTTCCCCACCACGACACAATAGCACGCCATTGCGCGAGAAGAGGTTATAATCTACAAGAAAAGGGGTAAGGAGACAGAAGGTGAGGGTAGATGCTGTTCATGTGGATGTGTATTGGCTGTTGGATTAATGTACTGTAGGTTGGAAGCTTTTCTGAGGAGGTGGGTTTTCGGGCTGCTTTTGAAGGTTTGGATAGAGAAGAGAGGAGTCTGATGTGTTGGGGTAGTGAGTTCCAGTGTATGGGAGATGCATGAGAGAAATCTTGGAGATGAGTGCAGAGAAGCAGAACTTGTGACTAGCAAAGATTACACATGGGAAGGTAGGAGGCAATTACGGTATTAGATTATTTTCTTTCTTTTCTTTTTCTCTCCTCAAACGGGCATAAGGGAGGCGTGAGGGTTTTTGGCCATATACATATATCTAGTGATTCTATATTATGCATATTTGTATTTACTGAAGGAGACATAAATAAAATATTTATATAAATATATTTAAAAAAATTATCCGGGGGACAGGTTATCCCAAGGCAGTGGTTATGTGAGATTGGGGAATGCAGGGAGCCATTGACTGACATTACAATGAGATCCTAATAGTGACTAATTTCCCACAATGCATTCCAAATAATGTCGCCTAATGCTTAGTGAACCTGAGTGACAGTTCCTTTTTAATACATTGTGAAAAAATATTTTAATAATATGACTAATATTCAGTATTACTGGTAGTCCTTTTAAAAAATATTTTTTACTTAGAATTAAGCTACTAAAAAATAGTTACCACAAAATTGAAACGCTAACAATATCAAATAATAGCTTTATTTCTACCAAGTAATATTATTATAATGCGGTTATTATTTCATTTATAAAATGGAAATTATGTCTTTCTAAAGCTTGCTATTCATAACATAACTGGTTACAGGCTGACCACTGGGAATTTTAAAGAATGTGAAGCTGGGAGAAAAGCAAAATCTAAAAAAATCAAAATGTATCATGTTGTTATATCACAATGTATTATTTTATCCCCATTTTCAAATAGTACATTAATGTTAGTAAAACCTTATTTTACCTTTTTATATATAACTTCATAACCTTTATCAGCTATTGAGTGTAACATGTAATTTTTGAGGACTATTTTTCCATAATACCATGAAGTTTGAACATAAAACAAAAATCAAATGTTAATATTATCTATTGTTTGATCTATTTGTCTATCTTAGATCTTGGATAGGTGTAATATGTATCTAGATAAAGATCGATTTGGAGATCGATAGATTGATAAAAGCATAGATAGATATGAAGCAGGTAGATACAAAGAGAGATAGTTAAATAGAACAAAGGATAGATAGATAGATAGATAGAAGGATAGATATGAGATAGACAGACAGATAGATATTAAGTAGGCAAATAGATATATACAGGGTGGGCCATTTATATGGATACACCTAAATAAAATGGGAATGGTTGGTGATATTAACTTCCTGTTTGTGGCACATTAGTATATGGGAGGGGGGAAACTTTTCAAGCTGGGTGTTGACCATGGTGGCCATTTTGAAGTCGGCCATTTTGTATCCAACTTTAGTTTTTTCAATGGGAAGAGGGTCATGTGACACATCAAACTTATTGAGAATTTCACAAGAAAAACAATGGTGTGCTTGGTTTTAATATTACTTTATTCTTTCATGAGCTATTTACAAGCTTCTCTTTGTTTAAAGCCATTGACATGTCGCAGAGGTTAACACGTGAGGAGCGGATAGAAATTGTCTTGATGTCTGGTGAACGCAGTACCCGGGTCATTGCAGCAGATTTCAATGCAAGACACCCTACTAGACCACCCATCTCCCATGCTACAGTTTGCAAACTGCTTGCCAAGTTTCGTGAAACTGGTTCAGTGTTGGATTTGCCCAAATGTGGACGCATGAAAACTGTCACTAATGAAGAAACATCAGTGGCTGTACTAGCTTCATTCAGCAAGAGCCCACAGCGTAGCACTCGCCGCATGTCACTGGAGAGTGGCATCAGTCGAACATCCCTTCGGCGGATATTAGCTACTCACAAATGGCACCCTTACAAACTCCAGCTGCTGCAGCATCTCAACGAGGATGACCCAGATCGGCGAACTGAATTTGCAGAATGGGCAAAACAAAAATTGGAACAGGACCCTCAGTTTACACAGAACATTTTGTTCAGTGATGAGGCAAACTTTTATGTGAGTGGTGAAGTTAACAAACAAAACCACCGCTATTGGTCTGACACTAACCCACATTGGATAGATCCCTCCAAGACTGTTGGAACACAAAAATTGATGGTATGGTGTGGTATATGGGGTACAAAGATAGTGGGGCTATTCTTCATCAATGGAAACCTACGGATACTGAAAGCCTGTGCTAGTATTTCTTCTGCGGTGTTGCTATCAGTGTGTGAAGAGTGGGAGAAGAGGCTTGCATTGACAATCCAACACAATGGGCAGCACTTTGAACACATTTTATAAGTGGTCAGAAACTTGTAAATAACTCATGAAAGAATAAAGTAACGTTAAAACCAAGCACACCATTGTTTTTCTTGTGAAATTCTCGATAAGTTTGATGTGTCACATGACCCTCTTCCCATTGAAAAAACTAAAGTTGGATACAAAATGGCCGACTTCAAAATGGCCGCCATGGTCAACACCCAGCTTGAAAAGTTTCCCCCCTCCCATATACTAATGTGCCACAAACAGGAAGTTAATATCACCAACCATTCCCATTTTATTTAGGTGTATCCATATAAATGGCCCACCCTGTACATACCACTGTGTGTTCTAAGGTTTCATATCTGAGCTGTTGTTACTGTTAAATGCTTTCACTTCATAATAATAATAATAATAATAATAGCATTTTGAGTTGACTGGGGAAAATCTAGAGGATCAGAACCTTCTAAAACATATTTGTGCGAAATGTGACATCCTATAATAGTGCCATGTTGCCTATGAAAGTCGCTGAGTTCTTCAGTACAATCCATTCTATTAGAAGTGTTAGGCTATGTTCACACGCTTAACAAAAATAAATACGGAGATGTTTTCAAGCGAAAACAGCCTCTGATTTTCAGCTATTTTTTAAGCAACTGCCGTTTTTTGTGGTGTTTTTAACCAACGTTTTTGGAACTGTTTTTCTATTGAGTCAATGAAAAACGGCTCCAAAAATGGCTCAAGAAGAGACATGCACTTCTTTTGCAATTCTTTTTATGGGGCGTCTTTTTAGGCGCCATTATTTGAAAATGAGGAGTAAAATAAGGCCCCGTCGGGAACAGAACGGCATATTTCCCATTGAAATTAATGGGCAGATGTTTGTAGGTGTTCTGCTTCCATTTTGCAGCCATTTTTTGGGACGTTTACCGCCCAAAAAACAGCTGTAAATAGCACGTGTGAACATACCCTTAGTGTATGGAGATTGCATGGTTATGTACATGATTTCATGCAACTGTTTGCCATGGGTGAGGCTGAAACACCCAAACTCAATAATTAGGACGAGTGTCCACATACTTTTGGCCATAAAAAGTAGATAGATAGATAGATAGATAGATAGATAGATAGATAGATAGATAGATAGATAGATAGATAGATATGAGTTAGATAGATAGATATGAGTTAGATAGATAGATAGATGATAGATAGATATGAGATAGATAGATAGATAGATAGATAGATAGATAGATAGATAGATAGATAGATAGATAGATAGATAGATAGATAGATAGATAGATAGATAGATAGACAGATAGATAGATAGATAGATAGATAGATAGATAGATAGATAGATAGATAGATAGATAGATAGATAGATAGATGATAGATAGATAGATAGATAGATAGATAGATAGATAGATAGATAGATAGATAGATAGATAGATAGATAGATAGATAGATAGATATGAGTTAGATAGACAGACAGTAGATAGATAGATAGATAGATAGATAGATAGATAGATAGATAGATAGATAGATAGATAGATAGATATGAGTTAGATAGACAGATAGATAGATAGATAGATAGATATGAGTTAGATAGACAGATAGATAGATAGATAGATAGATAGATAGATAGATAGATAGATAGATAGATAGATAGATAGATAGATAGATAGATAGATAGATAGATAGATAGATAGATAGATAGATAGAGAGTTACACCATTTTATTTTTGTAAATAATGACATAATATGAAGGAGTGTAAATAATGCATTAGAGTATATGCACACACATAAAATACAGTCTTGTTAATCAGCCGTGAAAATGCAGCATGTCTCTCTTATGTCAGAAATGGGTGAAGATGGAATGTAAACAACTTTCCTCGAATTATTAGAGAATTCCGCAGACCATGAAACTCCTGTTTTGCCGGCATCAGTTCTACTTAAACTGTTATTGATGTTTGCAGACGGACCCGTGTTTATTTGTCCCTGTAAAAACCCTTTGTCAATGTGTTTGCTTTTGCTAATGTGTGGTAAATGTAGCTTGACAAAGCATGAAATGTCCACAACATTCACTTCCTTCCCGAAAGAACAGATCTGTATTGGGCCGGTTTGAAGTTATCTCAGTCTTGATCAAACAGCTGAGATTTTTCTCTGAGTTAACAATTAACCAAAATTCTTATGATCCTGGACACCAAAGCGCGTGAGCTATACACACAGGCCATGGGCCTATATCTGGAGGAAGCGAAGTAACATTATAAATCATACCTAATAAACAATCTTTCTCCCCAAAATGTGCATTTCAAATACTTGAGTGGTAGACAGATGGCATGATCATGCCACCTCTGTTTATACAAGCTATTTGCCTAGAGACAACAGTGGTGTGATACCAGATTACCATATACTGAATCAATATTTGCAGGTGATTTACCAGCTGTTTTGTAGATGCCATTAAGTGACCAGCGTAAAATCAGCTGGTGAAGCCGCTTATCATACCCCATGAGCCTACATTTACTACACTGACATTCTTGTGTTTCACAGCAGCAGGAAACCCCATGAATACAATATGGCAGCAGTGGCAACATGAATATGACTTTTATTTCCCTCTAAGATCATTATTCTGTTTGGAAGCAGGTAATGATTTTGGTGTTTGCATTACATTTTATGAATTTACATTACATTGTGACCAAGTTAACCTGGCAACTAATGCGTTGTTAAATATTGATCAATTAATATGGATAAATAAAGAGGTGCCATGATTTAAGCAAATGGGACCTTTGTGAAAAAAAAACCAAACAAACATATGTTTCATTTTATTTTCCAATAAAGTCTCGGGATGACTTTGGGATTTTACTGAACTAAACAATGCACACAAGGTTAAGGCCTCATGCACACGACCGTGTTTTTGCGTCCGCAATTCCCCCGCAAATCCACGGGAGAATTGCGGACCCATTCTTTTCTATGGGGCCGTGCACACGACCGTAGTTTTTGCGGTCCGTGCACGGCCCGGGAACCCGGACCGCAGAAAGTACGGACATGTCCTATTTTGGTCCGGAGTTGCGGTCCGGGCTCATTGAAAACAATGGCCCGGCCATGTGCATGTGCGGGCGGCTTGCGGCTGACAGTCCGCTGACAGTCCGCAGCCGGCCGACCCGAAAATCACGGGCGTGCACACGGCTACGGTCGGGCTACGGTCGTGTGCATGAGGCCTTAGGCCTTTTGCTTTTGAGCACTATTTTGCAATTTGTTTATGACAATAAACTAGTGAAGATTTTGAGTAGCTTTGTAAGTACATTACATTATTCACCATGTACTGATCCTGAACTATAGCATTATATATATATATATATATATATATATATATATATATATACAGTGTATATATATATATATATATATATATATATATATATATATATACACTGTATATATATATATATATATATATACATGTGTGTATATATATATATATATATATATATATATATATTCACCGTTCCCCCGAAACTTTAAAACCACTTAGGATAAATTTCCACAGGGCGTTTTGCTTGCATTTTGACCGTGTTTGATAATGCAGGTCTGTAGAAATTTTCATGTGCTTCTACATTGTAAAAACCGCACGCATTTTACCACAAATCGCCATGGATCAGGTGAGGCATATCTTCACCTGTAACAACCACACGGCCAAAAACCGCATCGCAAAGCTTTGACGATCAAATGCTTTTGCTTTTTACAATGCATTTTTACAGCAATTAAGAAGCACATGAAAATCGCTACAAAATTGTATTAAACTACAATCAAAACGCCCTGGGAAATTCCAGCCTTACAGATGAAGTGAATAATGCTGATCATCTCACTACAATGGCTCCTATCAAGGGGTGGGATATATTAGTCAGCAAGCGATCAGTCAGTTCTTTAAATTAATGTGTTGAAGCCAGCAAAATGGGCAAGTGTAAGAATCTGAACGACTTTGACAAGGGCCAAATTGTAATGGCTAGATGACTGCGTCAGAGCGACTTCCAAACGGCAGATATTGTGTAGTGCAGGGCCGTCCTTAGGATAGATTGCGCCCTGTTTGAAATTATCTTACGGCGACCCACCCCATCATAAAAAAAATGCCCCATAAAAAAGTATAATGCCCCCACAGTATAATGCCCTATATAGTGCCCCCATACAGTATAATGCCCCTTTATTGCATCCTATACAGCATAATATTAATATTTAATAATATAACACCTTCAAGGGCACCATATTTTGTCCTCTAATTTTGCCCACACAGTATTATGCCCCCTAAGTACCACACACAGTATATTTCCCCCCTGTAGTGCCCCTACACAGTATAATGTCCGCTTAGTGGCCTCCACACAGTATAATGCCCCCTTCCCTGGCTGCCTCACACATAGCCCCCCTGTAGATTGTGCCATACAGTCTCCCTGTAGACAGTGCCATAATCCCCCACCTACTCCGTGTAGACAGTACCATACAGCCCCCACCTCCCCGTTGCAGACAGTGTCATACAGCCCCCCACCTCCCCCATGTAGTCAGTGCCATACAGCCCCTCACCTCCCCCTTGTAGACATTGCTCCCACTAACAAAAAAAATTGTACTCACCTAAGCCCAGTTCCCACGACAAACTGAGCTGCTCCACAATGTCGACGACGGGATCCCTGCATAGGCCGGTGTGATCCTGTAGCCTAGTACAAAGTTTCCAAACATTTTCGGACTCGAGGCACCCCTGGAAAAAAAAATTCCTCATGGTACCCCTACCAAAAATTGTTTAGAGAAAGACAGAAAACGGCCTTCAGGAATTTTGAGGAAGATTTTGAATTAACAGCGTTATTTGACTTTTTTTCAGTTTTTATTTTTAAGCCGTTGAAGCGAATGCAAAAGACGCAGGCAAAAAAGCACTCCAAACGACTGCCACAAGTATTTTCTGCCTCCTATTAATTTCAATTGGAGGTCAGAGGTGGAAACCACTTGAAGACCATCAGCCCCCCACTCACAGTAAAATGACCATCAGCTCCCCACTCACAGTAAAATGACCATCAGACCCCCACTCACAGTAAAATGTCCTTCAGCCCCCCACTCACAGTAAAATAACCATCAGCTCCCCACTCACAGTAAAATGACCATCAGCCCCCCACTCACAGTAAAATAACCATCAGCCCACCACTCACGGTAATATAACGATCAGCCCACCACTCACGGTAATATAACCATCAGCCCACCACTCAGTAAAATGACCATCAGCCCTCCACTCACAGTAAATTGACCATCAGCCCACCACTCACAGTAAAATGACCATCAGCCCACCACTCAGTAAAATGAACATCAGCCCTCCACTCACAGTAAATTGACCATCAGCCCACCACTCACAGTAAAATGTCCTTCAGCCCGCCACTCACAGATACCCCTTTAGGTAGTGCCACACAGCACCCTTGTAGGTAGTGCCACACAACCCCCTTTTAGGTAGCTGCCACACACCCCCCTGTGGGTAGTGCCAGATACCCCCTTGTAGGTAGTGCCACACAGCCCCTTTGTAGATAACACCCCCCCCCCTTCCTATAGATAGCACCATTGTAGCTCCCTGAAGGAGCGGAATTCCCCTGTAGCCGGATTCCTGTTGCCGACTATGTGACCGGGGATTCCACTCCAGGAGATGCCTGTGTCCATTTAAGGATGCAGATACTGTTGAATGTGGGGGATCCGTCCCTCATGCACGGTGTCGCCGCTAGCAGATGCTATGGCTGCTACAGCGGTAGCGACGCCACTGAGAGAAGAAGCGCCAGAGGTCGCCTTGTCGTGGCAGGTGGGCAAACACTTTTTGATCAAAATGTGCACTAAGAACCTCCCTATTGTAAGTAGATTTAGCAGTAATGCATATTTAATTATATTTAGTGGTTTAGGTTGCATTAGTGTTCGCAGTGTGCTGTTGCCATTCTTTGTCTGCTGTATATTTGCAGTCACAGGTGTTCTTGCACCTGCATACACATTTTGTATAATTTTGTTGGAATGTGCTGTTCAAACTTTTGTGTTGTTTATGTGATGCATATATGTGGGGTTAGTGACTGCCTCAAAAAGTATAATGCCCCCACAGTATAATACCCTATATAGTGCCCCCATACAGTATAATGCCCCTTTATTGCATCCTATACAGCATAATATTAATATTTAATAATATAACCCCTTCAAGGGCACCATATTTTGTCCTCTAATTTTGCCCACACAGTATTATGCCCCCTAAGTACCACACACAGTATATTTCCCCCTGTAGTGCCCCTACACAGTATAATGTCCGCTTAGTGGCCTCCACACAGTATAATGCCCCCTTCCCTGGCTGCCACACACATAGCCCCCCTGTAGATTGTGCCATACAGTCTCCCTGTAGACAGTGCCATAATCCCCCACCTACTCCGTGTAGACAGTACCATACAGCCCCCACCTCCCCGTTGCAGACAGTGTCATACAGCCCCCCACCTCCCCCATGTAGTCAGTGCCATACAGCCCCTCACCTCCCCCTTGTAGACATTGCTCCCACTAACAAAAAAAATTGTACTCACCTAAGCCCAGTTCCCACGAAAAAATCTGAGCTGCTCCACAATGTCGACGACGGGATCCCTGCATAGGCCGGTGTGATCCTGTAGCCTAGTACAAAGTTTCCCAACATTTTCGGACTCGAGGCACCCCTGGAAAAAAAAATTCCTCATGGTACCCCTACCAAAAATTGTTTAGAGAAAGACAGAAAACGGCCTTCAGGAATTTTGAGGAAGATTTTGAATTAACAGCGTTATTTGACTTTTTTTCAGTTTTTATTTTTAAGCCGTTGAAGCGAATGCAAAAGACGCAGGCAAAAAAGCACTCCAAACGACTGCCACAAGTATTTTCTGCCTCCTATTAATTTCAATTGGAGGTCAGAGGTGGAAACCACTTGAAGACCATCAGCCCCCCACTCACAGTAAAATGACCATCAGCTCCCCACTCACAGTAAAATGACCATCAGACCCCCACTCACAGTAAAATGTCCTTCAGCCCCCCACTCACAGTAAAATAACCATCAGCTTCCCACTCACAGTAAAATGACCATCAGCCCCCCACTCACAGTAAAATAACCATCAGCCCACCATTCACGGTAATATAACGATCAGCCCACCACTCACGGTAATATAACCATCAGCCCACCACTCAGTAAAATGACCATCAGCCCTCCACTCACAGTAAATTGACCATCAGCCCACCACTCACAGTAAAATGACCATCAGCCCACCACTCAGTAAAATGAACATCAGCCCTCCGCTCACAGTAAATTGACCATCAGCCCACCACTCACAGTAAAATGTCCTTCAGCCCGCCACTCACAGATACCCCTTTAGGTAGTGCCACACAGCACCCTTGTAGTTAGTGCCACACAACCCCCTTTTAGGTAGCTGCCACACACCCCCCTGTGGGTAGTGCCAGATACCCCCCTTGTAGGTAGTGCCACACAGCCCCTTTGTAGATAACACCCCCCCCCCTTCCTATAGATTGCACCATTGTAGCTCCCTGAAGGAGCAGAATTCCCCTGTAGCCGGATTCCTGTTGCCGACGATGTGACCGGGGATTCCACTCCAGGAGATGCCTGTGTCCATTTAAGGATGCAGATACTGTTGAATGTGGGGGACCCGTCCCTCATGCACGGTGTCGCCGCTAGCAGATGCTATGGCTGCTACAGCGGTAGCGACGCCACTGAGAGAAGAAGCGCCAGAGGTCGCCTTGTCGTGGCAGGTGGGCAAACACTTTTTGATCAAAATGTGCACTAAGAACCTCCCTATTGTAAGTAGATTTAGCAGTAATGCATATTTATTTATATTTAGTGGTTTAGGTTGCATTAGTGTTCGCAGTGTGCTGTTGCCATTCTTTGTCTGCTGTATATTTGCAGTCACAGGTGTTCTTGCACCTGCATACACATTTTGTATAATTTTGTTGGAATGTGCTGTTCAAACTTTTGTGTTGTTTATATGATGCATATATGTGGGGTTAGTGACTGCCTCAATTTTTTGTTCTTGCACTCCTCCCATTCTGCCCTGGGTGACCATCCCCAGATATATATGTAGGCTTAGTCCCAGTTCTTGGTGTATGTGCAGAGTAGGTTCCCACCTTACAGAGGTCGCCTTGTCGTTGCAGGTGGGCAAACTCTTTTTGATCAAAATGTGCACTAAGAACCTCCCTATTGTAAGTACAGTAGATTTAGCAGTAATGCATATTTATTTATATTTAGTGGTTTAGGTTGCATTGGTGTTCGCAGTGTGCTGTCGCCATTTTTTGTCTGCCAGGTTGGAAAGGCAGCTGCTGAGTCACCGGCCCCGGGCGCTTTTGAAATACAAGCAGGGGAAAGGAGCCAGCACAGTGCCCCCTTCTGCCCTAGTGTGGTGTTCCCAGTATGCAGTGGTTTTTACCCACCAAAAGTGGTCCAAGTAAGGACAACCGTTGAACCAGTGACGTTGTAATGGTTGCCCAAAGCTCATTGATGCGTGTTGGGACCGAAGACCAATCCATCTGGTCCAATCCCACAGAACAGCTACTGTAGAACAAATTGGTAATAACAATTATGCTGGTTATGATAGAAAGGTGTCAGAACACAGTGCACCGCAGATTGCTTTGTAAGGGGCCGCATAGTTGCAGATCAGTCAGAGTGCCCATGCTGACTTCTGACCACCACCAAAAGTAACTACAATAGTGAGCATTAGTAAACCATGGAGTAATAAAAGCAAATGGCCTGATCTGGTAAATCAAGTTTTTGTTTTTTCAACATCACGTGGACAGACGGGTGCGTGTGTGTTACTTACCTGGGGAAAGTATGACACCAGGATGCACTTTGGGAAGAAGACAAGCAGACGGAGGCAGTGTGATGCACTAGTCAATGTTCTGTTGGGAAACCTTGAGTCCTGGCATTTATTTCGATGTTACTTTGACATGTACCACCTACTTAAACATTGTACCAGACCAAGTGCTACCCCTTATGGCAACGGTTATACCTAATGGCAGTGGCCTCTTGCAGTAGGAAAATGTGTCCTGCCCCACTGCAAATATTGTTCAGGAATGGTGCAAGGAACATGACAAAGTGTTCAAGGTGTTCCCCAGATCTAATTTTGAAGTAAGCATCTGTGGGATTTGCAGGAAAAACAAGTCCGATCCATGGAGACGCCACCTCGCAACTTACAGAGCTTAAACAATTTGCTGCTAATGTCTTGGTGCCAGATGCCACAGGACACCTTCAGAGGTCTTATGGAGTCCTTTCCTTCATGGGTCAGAACTGTATTGGCGGCACGAGTAGTGCCTACACAATAGTAGGCAGGTGGTTTTATTGTTATGGGTGAATGGCTGATCGGTGTGTGTGTGTGTGTTTGTGTGTGTGTGTGTGTGTGTATGTATGTATGTGTGTATATGTCTGTGTATATATATATATATATATATATATATACACTACCGTTCAAAAGTTTGGAGTCACCCAGACAATTTTGTGTTTTCCATGAAAACTCACACTTATATTTATCAAATGAGTTGCAAAATGACTAGAAAATATAGTCAAGACATTGACAAGGCTAGAAATAATGATTTTTATTTCAAATAATAATTTTCTCCTTCAAACTTTGCTTTCGTCAAAGAATGCTCCATTTGCAGCAATTACAGCATTGCAGACCTTTGGCATTCTAGCTGTTAATTTGCTGAGGTAATCGGGAGAAATTTCCCCCAATGCTTCCAGAAGCCCCTCCCACAAGTTGGATTGGCTTGATGGGCACTTCTTGCGTACCATACGGTCAAGCTGCTCCCACAACAGCTCTATGGGGTTGAGATCTGGTGTCTGCGCTTACCACTCCATTACAGATAGAATACCAGCTGCCTGCTTCTTCCCTAAATAGTTCTTGCATAATTTGGAGGTGTGCTTTGGGTCATTGTCCTGTTGTAGGATGGAATTGGCTCCAATCAAGCGCTGTCCACAGGGAATGGCATGGCGTTGCAAAATGGAGTGATAGCCTTACTTATTCAAAATCCCTTTTACCTTGTACAAATCTCCCACTTTACAAGCACCAAAGTAACCCCAGACCATCACATTACCTCCACCATGCTTGACAGATGGCGTCAGGCACTCTTCCAGCATCTTTTCAGTTGTTCTGCGTCTCACAAATGTTCTTCTGTGTGATCCAAACACCACAAACTTCGATTCGTCTGTCCATAACACTTTTTTCCAATCTTCCTCTGTCCAATGTCTGTGTGCTTTTGCCCATATTAATCTTTTCCTTTTATTAGCCAGTCTCAGATATGGCTTTTTCTTTGCCACTCTGCCCGGAAGGCCAGCATCCCGGAGTCGCCTCTTCACTGTAGACGTTGACACTGGCGTTTTGCGGGTACTATTTAATGAAGCTGCCAGTTGAGGACCT